>NC_140470.1:2519690-3719690 GCF_051167445.1 Perissodus microlepis
AAAGTTACAGGTTTATTTTTATAAACCTGTAATTTTCACAAGTGCAAATGATTCACATATTAACAAGCGGTAATTAGCAGTCTCCTTTATGTTTGAAAAAGATGGAGATAGCTGATATTATTATGCAAGAATGGCAACGTTCCATCTTTTCTTTTCTTCTTCTCATTATTATATTTTAATAATGGTGAAATTATTACCAGATTTGCATATATTTTCAATCGATTTCTTTTTATGGCTTATGCGACAAAGCTGTTTCAACAACACCTGAAGGAGTGTTCATTTAAATGCAATAAATTAGGACTTTTGTGGTGCCAGCTAACATTCACCATTTAAATGATTGCTGAATGTTCATTAGCTGATCGTCTTTCTCATTATCTAATCTTGGTTGAAAAATAATTCCAAAAAAAAAGTTTCACGGGTGTCTGCGATACCATGTCACCGTATGCTGGACAGCCTTCTTAAATGTTGGCTGGACAAACTGTGCTATGTATCAGGGTTTTTTGAAGTTATTGTGTTTTTGTCACTTTTTCTATTTTAAGGACGGGTTCAGTTAAAGTTTTACAGTCAGCCTTGTTTATGGTTTCTTGCATTAGGTTCCTCTTGTATCTCCTGTGAGAGCCTGTCAGTCCTTTGTATATGTTTCCTGTGTTATGTCCGTGTCTCCCTCTGTGGCTCGTCTCCCTTTCCTGTTCCCATGTTCCCCTCCTTGTGTTTCATTCCATGTCTTCCCTGCCTGTTATGTGCATGCATGTCTGTACTTCCCCTGGTCCCAGTGTCAAGCCTGTGTGTTTTAGTCTGCATCTCAGTATGTTTCCTGTTTTATTCAGACAGTCTCTCATCCAACGTTCATTTTACCTATGTCATTATGTTTATTACAACACTCTGTAGTGTCTGAGGACACTGCAATGTAGTTCTGTAGGTCTATCCATCTTTTTTTTCTCTCAAGATTTTCTCTCATGATACTGCATCTTTATTGTTTATTTTTTTCAGGGACTGTGTTAATCACACAAACAGAAAAGATGATTTATATCAGATTAAGCTACTGACTAATTTATGAGGCTAGCTCAAGCTCTAAATATCACAGGAGAGCTTATGAGACCACAAACTCTCTGCAGGAGCCTCTGAAAGAAAAAGACACTGAAGAACAAGACAAGGAAGAAAAAGGACGTATTGCCACCGACTGTCTCTACATGACTCTTTGCAAAGAATGGAAGACAGACAGCAAATTCAGTCTGAACTCGAAACTGAAACTAAATAAAAAAAGAAGAAGCAAAAGTGGCTGCTTTGGCTTTTCACCTAACTCGTCTCAACATTGTGTCTTAAAAATCATATTTATATACAACGACATGTTTATAGTGGTTAAAAAAAATTAAGTTTTGCACCCAGAATTGGGTGCAGGAAAAAAATTCTCAGTGAACAAATCACTGATGGCGCCCCTCCCTGAGCCTGGTTCTGCTGGAGGTTTCTTCCCATTAAAAGGGAGATTTTCCTCCCTACTGTTGCTCATAGGGGCTCTTTAGATTGTTGGGGCTTTTTTTAAACCAACCACTGGCATCAAATTTAGGATTTAGCAATTCATCATAAAGTTGAGGTATTATCCTCAAACGTATTTGCGAGTCCTTTTTAGTTGTATATAAAAATGATTTCTAGGGCACTAAGGCTAATCACACACTAATTAGAACAATTGGCTAACATTATGAAAAAGGAAAACAAAATAATGTTTGAAAAACTAGATATGTAATTTTTTCATATAGATTTCAAACAACATACTATTTGATGTCAACATATTTTTGTTACATCTGCAGTGCTCGTTGGTGTGTGTGAGTATATCCTTCTGTCTTGCTTCACATTTTACTTCTGCTTGGCTAGCTTTAGCCATGCTAGCATCAGCACAGGTAGAAACAGATATACATCAGAGAATCGGCCATGCATCTAAACTCAAAAGGAAAACTATAAAAATAAAAATATGGATAACTTTCAGATTAGATCCACATTTCCCACAGTAAATACACATTATTTCATATTATGCTAAAGTCAATGGTTATCCATTTTAGAGAGCTCAGAAATGGCTTCAGGGACTTTGTTGTGACAACAATTTTCATCTGAAGTTTGTTTACTGAAAGTCTACCCAGTCAGAAATACAAACTGAACAACACTCATACAAAAGTCTAGACCGTATGTTTACTCTCAGCTCAGTAACCTGGGTTTGGTAAATGAAAAGTGGTTTTGTTACATATGCTGACACTGTCCCTCGTTTCGTTTCTGACAATCCACTCACATATTCACATCATACTTTTCTTCTGTATGGACACACTGGCTCTTTCACTTCAGTCACACTGAATGTGTCAGTAGAACATTTTTTACATGCTGTAGACAGCAGAAAACAGCTGCCTGTGTTTAATATATGTTGTCTGACTTGTTTGAGAAAAATAGTGTAAGTGCGCCCCAGGGCAGCTGTGGCTACAATGTAGCTTGCCATCGCCAGTGTGTGAATGTGAGTGTGAATGGGTGAATGACTGAATGTAGTGTGAAGTGCTTTGGGGTCCTTAGGGACTAGAAAAGCGCTATACAAATGCAGGCCATTTACCATTTACCATTTAAGACATGCAAAGCCCCATGGAATGAACTATGACACCACGTTGGAGGGTATATTGTCAAAATAATTATGGTGCCCAATGTCCCAAAAGTTATAAACCCACATTAGAACCAAGGTCAACATGACAATAATCAAGGCAACTTCAGTGATCAACAGCAGTGTGAAAGCTTTAAGAGAAATGTGAAGAAACAGCCTTTCAAAATATTTCTGTGGGAATAGTTTTTACAACTCAAAAGAGTTCTATAAGCAAAATATGAACAAAGAACAAACTATGCTATATTACAGTTTAATATGTGAATAAAATCAGAATCTATTGATTTGCATGTCATAAACCCATATTTTATTCACAATAGAACTCAGAAAACATATCAAATATTTAAACTGAGAGGTTTTGAAAAATATTAGTAAATATTTAAATTGTGTTTTTATTTATATTGTTTAAATATTATTTTTTTAAATGTTTTTCATTTCAATAAAAAAAAACTTCTAAAAAAGTTTCTAAAAAACTTTTGAAACAACCTGTAATATCTGTGATTCCACGTGTGGGAAAATACAAGAGAAAGGATTTAATCCAGGTCACTACTTCTGTTTAACTATGGATATGTATCACACATTTGTCTCAATAGCTGCAAAACCAAATTTATTGAAAAGTTAAGACAAAATTTGACTTCCTGTGACATTTCTGTTTTGGCACTGATAACAATCTGGAGGGGCAGAATATTATTTGGAGGCTTGAATTTATTAAAATACAGCAGAGCTAAGAGAAAAGCCTCATCCAACAAAGTAGATACTTGACCTAGAAACAGGGTTTCTATTATGGCTGTCATAAAAAAAATTCTCAGATACCAATAGATACTAAAAATGTAGATGCTCATTTGCAATAGTATCAATACCAACAGTGCAATCTTTGCCGTTTCTATTTGACATAACTTCACACAGCACGCTGCAGACAGGCAGACACGCAGCTCCTCTCCTCTCTAGCAACTAAACTTGGTGACGTTAACAACATTGAACAACAGTTTGAAGAATTCTGGGGGTCAGTACAGCTTCTGTTAGAACAACAATGAGGTACTGATAAGTTATCATAAATGTTAATCTGGCTAAAATGGCATGTAAATGTTAGCTGGTTAACAATGAGCAATTGCCGCATAGTCACAAATCCAACCTCAGGGGGTCACAAGCTTCTCGTGCCAGACCCACGCCGAGATACTTGGGCAGACATCCAATGCAGCAGCCCCTCTGGAAATCAGGGAGTGGCCATATTAGCCATCTGTTCAGTTATCATTAAAGTCTTATAGTGGCAACTATGACTAAAAACCCTGGTGAACTATTTCTTCAGGTCTATGCACTGATGGTCCACTAAGACAAAATGAATTGCTTTGAAAATGTATTACATACAAAGGTCAGACATTCATTTCAAATTAGGTGTGTATTCTGGGTGCCCATATTCTTTGGGTTTGAAGTTGCTTTTTCATTCCCGCACACCCAAAGTAATCACTGTGTTGAAATGCAGTAATTTGCATTTCTAAATCTCCGTTATTACCTGTGTCACGTGAAGGATGTCATATCTCTACGTTAGAGTCTGTAAATCCTTTCTTGCCCTCATTTACCAGCACAGGCTTCTCTGTCCTTGTGTGCCATACTAATACCTAGAGGTAAGGAGAAAGGCATGGACGAGCAAAAAAATACTCAATATGATGAGATACTAATACAGACATTTTGGCTAGAAATGCTGTTTGCTGGTAATAGGCTGCCTCATATCTGCTACACAATATCCAGACGCAGAACATAACATATTTAAAATGAGCCTCTGAGCTTAAAGGGTTGGTGCTAAGCTGACAGTTTAATGACTTTAAGAACAAATTCTTCTGACAACACAAGATCCTAAGACTCGTCTTCTTATTCTACCAGCATTTCCAGATGCAGCTTGTTTCATTGTCATTTCACTGGCATTGCATGACATTTTAAACATATAGAAAGCCTCCTTTTCTTACCTTAGTACAGTTAGCAGCTTTAGGCTCCAAGTCACTGAGAGTGACCAGCTCTTTTAATAAGCTGCTCTCCTGATATCCTCCCTTTACCCCACGCAGCTTGAAATAAGCCTGAGGTTTGGACAGAATGAGCTGCAGGTTCACCGCAAACCCAGCCATGTCGATAGCAAAGGGCCGGTGCGGGTCAAATACAGTTTTCCAGCCAAACACCTTCCCCAAGGTGTTTACTTTGGGTGACTCATAACGCAGGCCACCCACAAAAGCCACGGGCCACACCGACACCTTTTTAGTGGAACGCATCTGTTAGTTGAAAACAGACACAGAAATAAACCACTTATGCAAGTCATTTAAAAACCCATACAAAAGATTAGATTTAGCTAAAGATCACAGATGGTAAAAGATGGACGTAGTGTGATGTCAGTTTGTGAAATCAGCGTCACAAACTTGGTGTTTGGAAAAAGGACTTAAAAAGTTAGAGCTGAGGACACTGCAATGAGCACAGGATGGTAGTTGTCAATGACGTGCTAATGCACACGCCTACTGTCCTCTAGTTGCTTTTTTGACTCTAATGGAATCATCATTTAGAAAATATAAGAGTTTTAAAGCAAGTCGCACAGACCTGTCGGCGACCATCTGGCAATCACCAGTCACTAGGGAAAAATGTGCACTCCCTTGACCAGTTGTTAGTAGTTGCTGAAAGAAACTGTTTGCTAAAGCTCCCAAAAACACAGGGCTGGAGACAGTCACTGACCTGCTGCTAGTCACTGGTTGCCAAAGTAAAAGTGTTCATTCTGCAACCGGTTAGGGTGCGGTTTCTGGCAGTTGCTAGTGTGAAACTGGTTATAAAGAAGAGTATAAAGCTGTACCGAAAGTCTCTTTGTTATTGCTTATTATTAACATATTATTACATTTGCTTGTAGTAACATGGAAAATGCTAGCTTGTTTGCAGACACTTTCACTAGCTACGCAGCAGTGAAGTGTGTAGCAACACAAAACATTGAGAATGTTTACTTCTCCTGTTTGTTGTGCAGAAACCTCTATGCAATCATTTTCACATAACAGAAGCCAGTAACCTTCTGCAAGCCTTCATCAATTATTTGAGATATACACATTTTTTCCTTAGCTACTGGAGGTTACCTATGCCTATGTGAGGCGTAACATATGTATATATATATATATATATATGTATATATATATATATATATATATATATATATATATATATATATATATATATATATATATATATATATATATATATATATATATATATATATATACACACACATACACACATATATATTAGGGCTGCAACGATACTCGTATCGATATTGAATCGTTTAATACAGTGCTTTCGGTTCGGTACGTGTAGTAGCGGCTGGTAATAAACCAGTCCTCATGAAGAACAGTGCTCTTTAATGAATTCAGCACAGACTAACATCGAAGAGGTAGCAGTTACACACATCAGTTATCAGCTAGCCATCTAACTGTATTCTATCTCTCAACCTTTACCGACTCCGCTTTACTCTTATTTTGCGACACCACCCTCTAGTGGTGCAATATGATATAAACATTACAGAACACAACATCTCCTCTCTCTTTATAAAAAGAGTTCACCAAATAGCGTAGTACAGAAATAAAGTAATTCACTGTTTAGCAAACCAAACATACACAGGTGAATTTAAATGTCGCAATAGTTATAACATCAGAATACTACAACTAGAAAAGCTAAATAAGCCTGAAATTGTAAAATGAAAAGAAATTATTCCAGTTTTTCCATTACAATTTTTTCTTAGTGCATTGGTGGCAGGAAATCAGTTCTTCTTAAACCCAAAATAGAACAAGTAATGACATTTCTCTAATGTCCTTTTTCAAGCAACCTATTATGGTACAATATAGTCTTTGTGCCAACGAGGCTTGTACTTGATGCGTGGCAGTCTTCTGGCAGTAGGTGAGCCAGTCTGGGTGTGGTGCAACCTAGCAGTGTCAGCATTCTTTTCAGTCACAGGGCGACAACGTGCTAGATGAGTGGCATTCCAAATCTTTCCATCACTCAGCAAGAAGGCATTCGAGCCTTTGGCTTTTGTTACTGTTACAGGAGGGGTAAATCTGGGATGTCCTTTAGGGACATGGTGGGGTTTCCTTATCCTCACACTCTCTCCTGGTAGAAAAGAAGGTTTCCGTGCATGACGCCTACCATCAGTGTAACGTTGCATTTTCAACTGATATTTCTGAACTGAGTGACGTGCAACGTCATCCAGTGGAGACACAGCAGGAGGCAAAGGGAGGACATCCAGTTTAGTACGCATCTTCCTGCCATACAGGAGTTCATTAGGGAGAGAGGGAAGTAGTTGCATGCGGTGTTGCACGGTAAACTTGAAGCCAATCCAGCACAGTCGCCTTCCATGGTTTTGACTGCTGGATTGCTGTCTGGATACAGGTGCGGAGGGCACGATGAAACCGTTCGATTGCTCCGTTTGCAGCTGGGTAGTAGACAGATGTTCTGCTGTGGGAGATGCCTCTATTCTGGAGGAATGAGGTGAACATTACAGAGGTGAACTGTGTACCATTGTCAGTTACGATGTTCTCTGGGTTGCCATGATGACTAAAGACAGATGAGAGGAACTGAATGACATCATCAGTAGTAGCAGAAGGTGAAAAGGCAAGCTCAGGCCATTTGGAGTAGTAGTCAGTCAATGTTATGACATATCTACAAGCAGGTATTGCAGTATCAAAAGGCCCAACAATGTCAAGACCAAGTTTTTTCCACGGTCCATCAGGCAGTGGGACGGGTTGGAGAGGAGCAGCATTAGTATGTGCAGTTTTGTCATTGGACTGGCAGAGGAGGCATGAGGTTATGGCAGACTGAACTTGTGAGTCCATTTTTGGCCACCAGTAGAGATCTCGTAGTCTTTGTTTTGTGCGCACAATCCCTTGGTGACTTTCATGTGCCAGTGCAATGAGTTTAGGTCTCACTGAAAGTGGTGCAATGAGCCTTGAGCCTCTGAGAACATAATCACTTAGGGTTGAGAGTTCATTACGGATTTTGTAGTAAGGTGCAAGCGTGACATCAAGTGCTTTGATTGAGGCAGGCCAGCCGCTTTGTATTTGTGAACGCAAAGCAACCAGTTCAGGGCAAGTTGAACAGGCAGAGTCAAAGTCCGCAACTGGAAGAGAGGACATGGCAGCAGAAACTTGGGCTACCATTTCATGATCTGCATCCAATGTAGGATGGGAAGAAACAGGCAGGGGCAGGCGAGAGAGACAGTCAGCTGTATAGTTCTGAGAACCTGGGCGGTAAATAACATCATAGTCAAAACACAGGAGGCGGGCAGACCGGCGGGTGATGCGCATTCCAGCCCTATTAATCCCTTTGGTGCTCAGCAGTGTTGTCAGAGCTTGGTGGTCTGTCCGCAGAGTAAAACGTCGGCCCCACAAATATGTTCTCCATTTCTCTGCAGCCCACACACAAGCATAAGCTTCTTTTTCAACAGTTGAGTACTTTTGTTCTGTTGCAGACAGTGTGCGGGAAGCAAACGCCACAGGTTTTTCTGTGCCATCAGGTTGCACTTGAGCAAATACAGCACCAAGCCCATAGTCACTTGCATCAGTAGAGATCACAACACGCAAGGCAGGGTCAAACAGTGCCAGTGCGGGACTATTCACCAGGAGCTTTTTTACTTCTTCAAAGCTCGCTTGTGCATCTGAAGTCCATGTGAAGGTGTTCTTGTCGTTAGCACAGGCACGCATAGGGGCTACAACAGTTGCAAAGTTTGACAAGAACTTGGAGTACCATGACACCAAGCCCAGGAAGGATCTCAGAGCAACAGCATCAGATGGGGGAGGGGCTCTCAAAACAGCATCAATATGCTCCTCATCAGGAAGAATGCCATCAGCAGTGACAACATGACCTAGGAAGCGTAGCGATGTCTTCCTAAAATGGCATTTGTTTTCGTTAAGCACAAGTCCAGCATCTTTGAGCTTCTGCAGGACAGTGCAAAGGTTTTGGTCATGCTCAACTGCACTTTTACTGTAGACAATAAGGTCATCCAGGTAGTTTTGGACACCTGGGAGGTCTTTAAGGATTTCAGCCATCATTTTCTGAAAAGCTGAGGGGGCAGAGGCCAGTCCATAAGGTACTCTGCAGAATCTGAAGAGTCCATCATGTGTAATGAATGCTGTCAAATCTCTGCTATCTTCATGCAGGGGCAGCTGGTAGTATGCATTTGCAAGATCAATTGTAGAAAATATTTTTGCACCCTGTAAGCTGGCAAACAATTCATCTACATGTGGTAAGGGGTAGCAATCAGTGATCACAGCTTTGTTTGGTTCACGGAGGTCTGCACACAGCCTTATTCCACCAGTTTTCCGTCCTGTCACAACAATTGGGGATACCCATGGTGATGCATCAATCCGTTCAATGACACCAGCTTTGAGTAAACGATCCAGTTCTGCTGAAACTGAAGCCCTCACAGCAAACGGGAGACGTCGCAGCTTCTGACGCACAGGTTTGACTGTTGGGTCAACTTTCACTTTATGCACAAAGGCACGCACACAGCCAATATCTGGGGCAGCAGGGATGCAAGAAGCAGGTGATGGATTTGTAGACATCACAGAAGCAGTAGGATCAGTACATGGAGGTAGAACAGTATTGCCTGCAATGCTGACATTCAGCGCTTCCATCAGATCTCTTCCAAGAAGAGGAGTTCCTTTCCTTACAACAAAGAACACAGCTGAGGCAGATGCATTTCCTCTGCTCACTGTGACTTGCAGGCAGCCTAACACAGGGATTGTTTTCTTTGTGTATGTAACTAGTTGAAGGTCAGGTGGTTTTAGTGGCGTACCACTGAAGTGCTCTTCGTAGATGTGGTTAGGCAGGATAGAAACTGCAGAACCTGTGTCCACAATCAGTTCAATGTCCTTAGCTGATGAGGTAGGTGTGCTCACATTTATGCTGCATTGCAATCCTTTTGATGCATGAGAAGGATCTGTTAAGTAAAGGACTGTGAGTTTTGGTAAATGGACTTCCCGTACATCTCTTGTCTTGGATGAGCAGCAGACACGAGCAAAATGTCCAATTTTATGACACAGTTTACAAGTAGCTTTGGCAGCAGGACACTGACGAAAGTTGGCTAAATGACTGTTTGAACCACATCTAAAACAGTTCTTAGATGTTTTTGTTGCATGAGATGGCTTTGCAGGGTGAGCATTGTATTTATGTTTCCTCTGCATGGAGCGCGAGTGAGACTGCACAGCTTGGACTGGAGTACTGCTGTCTGCAGCTATTAGCTTGTTGAACTGCAGATTCCATTTGTGTTGCCAGTGTAACAGCTTTATCTAGTGTCAAATCAGGTTCCAGCAAGAGTCTTTCTCTTATGCTGGGGCTAGACACATGTTCCACTAGCTGATCACGGATCATTTCTTCTGTCCTGTCATCAAACTCACATTTAGAAGCAAGGTCACGCAAGCTAGCCACATACTGGATAACAGTCTCATGTGAAGCTTGTGTTCGCTGTCTGAAAGCATGTCTTTCCACAACAACATTTACCTTGGGTGAAAAGTATTGTTCTAGGGCAGTAACAGCAGAGGCGAAAGTGTCACCTGTATTTGGCAGTGAGTAGAAAATCCTTTGTCCCTCAGTTCCTAAGCAGTGAAGTAAAGTAGCTCTTCTTCGTGCTTCAGGCCAAGCATTCCCTGTTGCATTGATCACAAGCAAATAATTGTTGAACATACGCATCCACATGTTGAATGGCAAAGCAGGATCTCCAGGGCAAGGCAAAAACATCGGCGGCGGATGGACGTTTGCAGCCATGATGACTCAGCAAAAAAACTCAAAGCAGAAAAAAAACACGCAGGGGTTACTCGTCGCCAAAATGTAGTAGCGGCCGGTAATAAACCAGTCCTCATGAAGAACAGTGCTCTTTAATGAATTCAGCACAGACTAACATCGAAGAGGTAGCAGTTACACATGTAACAAGTGTCACCTGGCAGTCTGTTGCTCTCTGCCAGGTGATTGGCTGAAGAGCTGTGAAAAGGTAGTGGGTGTGTGGGGTGAAGTCAGCGCTCTTCTGTGGAAAAAACCAGAGGCAATTAATTCACTCAGGTGCGAGTGGGTATACTGTCGTGTGACCACGAATTTTAATAGAAGAATTGATCAAGCCCTAGATCGACTGCGCGCAGGGAAACTGATCAATATTCTGTGCTGTCTCTGCTGTCCTTTTTTTCGTTCTTTTGATTGATTTGTAATTTTGTTTTGGTTAGTCCGTCCAGCCGTAGAGGCGGTTATTGATTGAGAGTAAGTTGTGTAAGGGCGGACTAACCTCTCTTTTTTTGTTTAATTGTTTGTGCCACTTCCCTTTATCTCCCAGATCGCAGGCCATACATAGCACTGATTCCCAGCTGCGCTGAGACCTGAATTGTTTGCAGTGTGTGCCACGATTGCAGTGTCGCTAAGCGGGGTGTGACTGTGAGACCCAATCCTGTGGTATATGTACAACAGGATAGAAAGTTGCCAACATTTTCAGGGAAGTTGGACAATATGGGCTCACTGACTCTAGATGAGTGGATTGAGCAAATGAGAGACTTTGTGCGCACGAGAGGCAGAACAGAAAAAGAGCAAGCTCAAATTATTTTTAACCATTTAGAGGGTACTGCACGCACTGAGATAAAGTTTTTACCAAAGGAACAGAAAGAAAATGTTGAGAAAATTTTTGATACACTGAAAGAAACTTACAGCTGCTTAGATTCCCACATTTCTTTGCAACGCAGATTTTTCAATCGTAAACAATTAGAAGGTGAGTCCTTAATTGACTTTTCTCATTCTTTGATGGCCTTAATGGACCAGATTGCTAAAACGGATGAGGAAGCCGCAAGAAAAGCTTCAAAAGATCTGCGTGATCAATTTTGTGATGGTGTTAGAGATCTGACATTGAGGATCAGGCTGAGAGATTTGATTAATGCCAACCCACAGTGGACCATTCGTGAGGCGAGAGCCGAAGCGACCAGGTGGATGGCACAGTATGAGAATCAGCCTTTTAGGTCTAGATATAATCAGTCTGTTTCAGTCTCTGCAGATATGCAAGCTTCTTGTGAAAGTGTAGATTCTAGAACATCAGAATATGCTGAGTTGGTGTCCCTTTTTAAAGCCCAACAGACACAATTAGAGTTGGTCATTAAGGCATTAAACCCACAGGAGGTGGCTGCTTCTAGCAATCACACTTCTCGACGTAGAAGGACGGTGAATGGTAAACCCATTTGTTTTAGGTGTGAGCAAATTGGACATATTGCCCGATTTTGCCCGACATTACCCAATTCTGATGGAAATCAGCATGAAAGAGCAGCTAGGGCTGATGGCCAAACTACTAGGGCGGCGGAAAACTAGTACCCACCAGTGCACAGAGCCACACACTGGTGGGAGGGTTGCAAGGCTCCACTAATGTAGAACTCAGTCATCTAGTTGATGAATGCTTGGAAGGGGAGGTTGATTTGGGTGGGGTTATTATTTCATGTTTGCTGGACACAGGGTCCATGGTCACAACAATCACAGAAAGCTCTTTTAAAAATAACTTTTCTCATCTCAGTGATGAAAAGCTTAGAGACTGTGGTTGGTTGGGACTTAAAGCAGCTAATGGCCTACAAATTCCTTATTCTGGGTATATTGAGTTGGATGTTACAATCCTGGGAATTCACCTACCTCGTCGAGGGGTGTTGATTGTGGGAGATCCAACAGATAGCCACATGGCACAGAAAAAGACATCTGTACCTGGTGTGTTAGGAATGAATGTATTGAACCCCCTGTACTCTGAATTGTGTAAACAATATGGTTCTGACCTCTGGGAGGCTCCAGTTTTGAAGACTGCACCACGTGGTTGGAGAAGAGCGTTGAGATACTGCCAAATGATGGAGGCCATGGCAAATTCTCCTGAACCCCATCGTGTTAGAGTACAGGGTAAGAAGTCCTTCTGTGTTCCAGCTGGAACGCAAAGTTATGTTCCTGTTACCTGTCCAAAGATGCCTGTGAATACACCCATTGACCTCTTGATTGAACCCCTCGGGCCTGATGATGGTTTTCTCCCGGAAGGCCTATTGGTGTCTCCTTCATTGGTAAAGGGAGAAGGAGGGGAGGCTTTTGTTCCAGTTACTAATGTGGGTAAAACTGATGTCTGGTTGACGCCTCGTCGGGTGATTGCTACAGTTCAACTGGCCAGTGTGCTAGCAGAAGGTAATTCTGAAATACAGGTCTCTGTAAATTCACAGTGTTGTACAGCTTACATTTCCAGTCACACAATGGCAGATAATGCAGCGGAATTGGATCTGCCTGGATTTGAAAATCTTGAGGAGAGCGAGAAACGGCAAGCAAAAGTTTTATTGCAGAAGTATAGCGGCGTGTTTGCCAAGAATGAGTTGGATGTTGGTTGTAGTAAATTGATCACTCATGAAATTCCTTTGATAGATGAAACACCAGTGCGACAACCATACAGGCGAATCCCTCCGTCTCAGTATGAACTGGCAAGGGATCATATCAAACAGCTGCTGCAAGCTCGCATCATCAGAGAAAGTAGTAGTCCGTATTCATCCCCAATAGTTCTTGTTCAAAAGAAGGATGGAAGTCTACGGATGTGTGTCGATTATAGACAGTTAAACGCCAAGACCAGAAAGGATGCATTTCCTCTGCCAAGGATTGAAGAATCCTTGGATGCTTTGACTGGTGCTCAGTGGTTTTCCACTTTGGACCTGGCTAGTGGTTATAATCAGGTGGAAATGGCTGAGAAGGATAAGATTAAAACTGCATTTTGTACCCCATTTGGTTTGTTTGAGTTCAACCGCATGCCGTTTGGTTTGTGTAATGCACCCAGTACATTTCAGCGCCTGATGGAGCGTTTGTTTGGAGATTGCAGACATCAGTCGGTGCTTTTGTATTTGGATGATGTGATTGTTTTTTCATCCTCCGTGCAACAGCATTTGGAGCGGTTGGAAGAAATATTCTCTCGTCTGGATAAAGAGGGGCTTAAAGTGAAACTCTCAAAGTGCCAGTTTTTCCAGAGGCAAGTGAAGTATTTGGGGCATGTGGTGTCTGCCGAAGGAGTTTCTACTGATCCAGATAAAATAGCTGCAGTGCGGGATTGGAAAACGCCCAGCAATCTAGCAGAACTGCGTTCCTTTTTAGGATTTGCTAGTTATTATAGGAGATTCATAGCTGGTTTTTCACGCATGGCTGCTCCCTTGCATAGACTGGTCTCTGCACTCCTCCCTCCAGGTAGAAAGGGTAGGACCCCCCCAAAACCGTTATTGGATTCTTGGGATTTAGAGTGTGAACAAAGTTTTCATCAGCTCAAGGCTGCCCTAGTTTCTGCACCAGTGCTTGCTTTTGCTGATTTTCAGAAGCCATTTACATTGGAAGTGGATGCAAGCTATGGGGGTCTAGGGGCAGTGCTTTCCCAGGAGTATGAGGGTAAGTTGCGGCCAATAGCTTTTGCCAGTCGGAGCTTAAAGCCTACAGAGCGGAATATGAGGAATTATAGTTCCATGAAGCTTGAGCTTGTAGCTCTCAAGTGGGCCGTCACTGAAAAGTTTAGGGAGTATCTTTTGGGTCATCGTTGCACTGTATTTACAGATAATAACCCACTAAGCCATTTGTCCACAGCAAAGCTAGGTGCCACAGAACAGAGGTGGGCATCAGAGCTGGCCGCTTTTGATTTGACCATAAAATACCGGCCTGGGGCTCAGAATGCTAATGCAGACGCACTGTCCCGCCTACATGGAACTATAATGGAATTGGATGGTCCGTTATCTAATGATATTGGAGTGCAGTGTGAGATGATTCCCAGTGTTCAGGCAGAGATAAGTGTTTTACCTGGTTGTTCTTTCTCTGATCTCTGTAGGCTACAGAAACAAGACCCTGTGATTGGTCCTTTCTTAAAGTATTGGGAGGTGGCCAGGTTGCCAGATTCAAAGGAAAGAGATGGTCTTGGTAAGGGTTCGAGGGAATTGGTCCGTCAATGGGGGCGGATGAAACAAAGGGAGTCTGTGTTGTATCGCTGCACTCATACTCCTGATGGAGTGAGGGAGGTTGACCAGCTGGTGCTGCCACAGTGTTTACAGAGCCGCGTCCTTCGTTTACTCCACGATGAGCATGGCCATCAAGGGGTTGAGCGTACACTGCAGTTGGTGCGCTCGCGATATTATTGGCCGCACATGTATGCAGATATTGAGAGATGGTGCAGAGATTGTGAAAGGTGTGTTCTTTCGAAGGCCGTTGTGCCAAAGATTAAAACCTTTATGGGTAGTATTTCTGCATCTCGGCCTCATGAAATTTTGGCAATTGATTTTACAGTACTTGAACCCTCAACTGATGGTAAAGAGAATATTTTGGTAATGACTGACATCTTTTCTAAATATACTCAGACTGTCCCTACGAAAGATCAGCGAGCCAGTACAGTGGCAGAGGCTTTAGTGAAGCATTGGTTTCATTTATTTGGGCCTCCAAGCCGTATACATTCTGATCAGGGGCGAAATTTTGAAAGTGCTTTGGTGCAACAGCTGTGTAAGATTTATAAGATAGAGAAGAGTCGGACGACACCCTATCATCCACAAGGTAATGGTCAATGTGAACGATTTAATCGTACACTTCATGACTTGCTGCGTGCCCTGCCTCCTGAACAAAAGCGCCGGTGGCCGCGGCATCTCTCCCAAGTCGCATATGCGTATAACACCACAGTACATCAGTCAACTGGTATGACTCCATATTATTTGATGTTCGGGCGAGAGCCACGGTTGCCAGTGGATTTTTGGTTGGGTGCTGGCAGTGAAGTTGATGAGGACGTCACTCTTGAAGAGTGGGTACAGGAACACCAAAAGTCCTTGGCTGCTGCATATGATGTTGTGCAGCAACGGTTAGAAAGGAGAAGGGTTCAGAGAGATTTGAATTCCTCTAAATGTGCTAGTCCTGATTTGGAGCAGGGCGATTTGGTGTATATGAGAAACCACTCTGTAAGAGGTCGCAATAAGATTCAAGATTTTTGGGATCCCACGCCCTTTCAAGTAGTGCGACCTCCTCCTGGTCATGGCGTAGTATATTCAGTCGCTCCTGCTGGGCACGCTGGTCCACTTCGACAAGTACATCGAACTGAGTTGAGAAACATTCCAGTCAGGGAATTGGATGGAGACCAAGATAGTGGCCTACCAATGTCAAAACAGGATGATCTAACTGGAATGTTGGCCACAAATAACAGTATGGTTGATGAAGTGGAACAGATGTTTACAGAACAGGGAGATGGAGGCGATTCTGCAGTGTTGAAGGAAGGGACGTTGAGTCCCACACATGTGGGGGTGCTCCATTTGGATTGTTCTGGGGACCTAGAACCTGGGGAGGAAGATGTTGCCAGCTTGGCGCAAGGATCTCGTAGGTCAATGAGGAAGACTGCTGGACAGCACTCAAACCCATTTAAATTGCCACAATCCATCATAAAATGAGCAAAATTTTAAGTGTGCTCTCTTTTCAGCTCATTGTCGGGTCGCTGATGCCCTTTGAAGGGGAGGGTTGTAACAAGTGTCACCTGGTAGTCTGTTGCTCTCTGCCAGGTGATTGGCTGAAGAGCTGTGAAAAGGTAGTGGGTGTGTGGGGTGAAGTCAGCGCTCTTCTGTGGAAAAAACCAGAGGCAATTAATTCACTCAGGTGCGAGTGGGTATACTGTCGTGTGACCACGAATTTTAATAGAAGAATTGATCAAGCCCTAGATCGACTGCGCGCAGGGAAACTGATCAATATTCTGTGCTGTCTCTGCTGTCCTTTTTTTCGTTCTTTTGATTGATTTGTAATTTTGTTTTGGTTAGTCCGTCCAGCCGTAGAGGCGGTTATTGATTGAGAGTAAGTTGTGTAAGGGCGGACTAACCTCTCTTTTTTTGTTTAATTGTTTGTGCCACTTCCCTTTATCTCCCAGATCGCAGGCCATACATAGCACTGATTCCCAGCTGCGCTGAGACCTGAATTGTTTGCAGTGTGTGCCACGATTGCAGTGTCGCTAAGCGGGGTGTGACGGGTTGCAATGTTGTTTCGCACAGTTTGTGTGGTAGGTCTCATGTGCAGCTGGGATATCAGCAGGATGTGTTGTAAGTCCTGTCTGGAAATGACTGGGAATTTATATGTCTAATTTATGTAATAAATAAATGATCAATTTATTTCTTTGCCCCGTTTACTCATCCCTTGTCCTCGGTTACACACACATCAGTTATCAGCTAGCCATCTAACTGTATTCTATCTCTCAACCTTTACCGACTCCGCTTTACTCTTATTTTGCGACACCACCCTCTAGTGGTGCAATATGATATAAACATTACAGAACACAACAGTACGCATATGTATCGACCAATACAAAATTTTTAATTTATTTTATCAACTTTTCTTCTGACGATGCTGTCTGTGTTGAGCGCTCAGTGGATCTGCGCTCGACAGTGCAGCCTAGGCGGAGTAGTCGAACGCAGATTCACTGAGCACAGGGCAAGCTAGCGAGACAGAAGTTAAGCTCTCCTTGCAACATGGCAAATTGAACCTCCCCCACCCTCATTCAGATCTGGCGTTTGGAACTATTTTGGTTTTCATGTGACGTATGACCCTGAAGGTAAGCGCGTCATGGACAAAAGTAAAACAGTATGTTGGATGTGCCACGCAATGCTCAATTACATTGGTGGGAACTAGTGCGTTAGCGCAGTTTGCTCGTTAATGTGTTGGCCGTCCAGCCCCACGCACGGGGCGATCCGCGGTAGCTCGTTAACGGAGATTTGCCGTGTTGTGGCATTAACGTCATTTCAGATTAACGCTGACAGCACTAGTGGGAACACAACAAATATGACTGCACATTTACACCGACAGCATCCTCGTGCAAAGACAAGTGGAAGCAGACAAAAACAACAAGCACGCATGCTACAAACTTTACCCGAGTCATTTAGACAGCCGTTAGCACAGGATTCTCCTTATGGGGACCTGATATGTTTAATATGCTGCTGAGAATATAGCCCAGAAGAAGCGTATAGTATAGCTTTTATTTTGGAAAGAGCCATTTCTCTGTAATAAACACTCTTTTCCAAAGATGAGTGATTTCTCGATCAGATAGATTTTTTTTTTTTATTACTTTGTTGTTTCAGCAACATTAAATTTAAAAACTGTACTTTTGAGTTAAAATATATATTTATAATTTTAATAAATGACAAATTAAAAAGGCATGAACATTTTGTTTTGTATCGAAAAAATATCGAACCGTGACACCAAAGTATCGAACCGAACCAAACCCTGAATTTTGTGTATCGTTGCACCCCTAATATATATGTATAAGACTTGTAATTAGCAACTGAAACCATAAACTCATTGGAAAAGTGTTTCATGAAGTCGTAGATTAAGAAAGCCAAATTAAATTTCTTCACCTCCTCAAACAGCTCCAAGCTATATGTGTTGTCATCATCTGCAAAGTAGACAACCCCAGGCTGGCTGTTATTTACGCTGAAGGTCTCCCGTAACCACCGGAGAGCTAGGTTCCTCTGTATGGTACCACGTGGTATTCGGGGGTCCCTGGTGTCCCCGCGTACCTTATAGTTCCTAGGTGTCTCCACATTGAGGTGGGTGTAGTTGAGCCCTGTGTTGTGGAGAAGATGACTAACCAGACTGGTCCGCCTCTGGGAGTCTTCTACCAGGATCCAATGCAAGTTGACCACATGAAGCAAAGTGTTGGCCAGCCGTGTCAGCTCTGCTTTCTGCACCGGGCGGCTGTAAGTGGGAGTGATGATGTGGATAGTGGGCAATATATCCGACCAGGGTGGAGGGCGGCTGTATATATATTCCGTGCGTACCACCTCCACAATGTCCCGGTTCTGAAGCGAGCATGACTCCTTAAAAGCAAAGGTGTTTCTGGAGTTGGAGTGACCATCAGTTCTGTCATCTAGTCAGTAAGAAAACACATTACAATGAGCTTCTGTGTGCTCACAAATATGGATTGGCATTCATGCTACAGTATATTTCTGTACAGTAAGATTTATTTCTTGATAATTAATTTTACTATGTGAGACAATGTTAATACTCTTTGATCAGATGCTAAGCTGCATCAATAAAGAGATGTAATATTTTCAACACTTGCTGAGGTACACACTAGAAGTAACTTACTTTCCTGCGTACAACTTTGACGACAATATAAAAAATATGCACTATATCCAACCTGGTCTCCTAACAAATGCATTCCTGTATAAGTGAAATACATTCACAATAACATTTAAAATGTATTTTCTCTCCAAAAGACAAAGTCTGCATTAGGAGGCAGAAGACCTTCCTCCAACAGACTCTATATGTGACATATTTATATTTATATTTAAATTTTCAACACACTCTTTTTTTTTTACCCTTTCGTGTGGTAAGCAGAGGAGTGAGGGTGCTCTGGTGCCAAACAGTGATGAGTAGTGTCCAAGGCAACACGATCAATATAATGGCAACGATGTCTCGTCTCTTCGGCATCTCCAGGGTCAGACCTGAATCATGTTCCTACCTGCAAGGGTGTGTAACACATGATGGGTGCACAGTTATAAGAACTAGAAAGCTGTGAATTGTCAATACACAGGCAGGAAACTGAAGATTGGTTAACAGACACTCAGATAAAGAACAAAAGGAAATTGGGCTAGATATACATCAACACAATGAGGACAAATTATTGGTAGTGGAAACACCTGGAAAACAATAACAGCTGAAACTAATCAGGGGTAACAAGACAAGGGAAGTAAGACGAAATACGAGACACAGGAAACAAATAATTACCAAAATAAAACATGAAGTAACTAAACAACACATAAAAAGATATTGGGGAAAATAAACTCAAATTTTAAAGATCAAAGTATAAACAATAGTAAAGTCTAAAAGAAAACCAGATAACAAAGGTAGCAAGAACAAGAAACTAAACACAGAAACTTTACAATAATAAAGAGAATTCCAAACAAAAAAACTCAACTACAATGTAATAACTAAGTCTTAATGTAGTAATGCTAAGTAATACAAACACACAATACTAGCTAAACATGAACAGTCCAAAACTCTGAATTCTGGGTCAAGGACCCAGGACCACGCCAATATGTAAGTAACTTCAATTTGTATTTTAAGGTATATAATTGGGTTTGAAGTGCTTTTCAAACATTCCTTTCTTTCAAAAGTAGTAGCAGATTCTCTTTAACATGAGTGGATGAGCTGGTTTTTGAGTCTGTAGATATAATGGCCCTTTGCTAGAGGTGGATTACATTTTGAAGTGTATGTTGCATGGAACATGGTGGCCCTCAATTTAACACTGTCATACTGTAGCTGCAAGGCACAAACTTCAAGGAAAGAGGAATTTTGTTAATAAATAGTCTCCGTCTGCTGGAGCAGGCCGAATATAGGTCAGAGACTGCTCTAAGCTTTCTATTTTATCACAGCTGAAGATGTACTGGTGTACTATTATAGCAATTAAGCTAATGATTTGAAGAGGGCTTCTGTGCTTCTCAACACAGTGGGCACAGACATACAGTAGTTGTCATGAATTCACAATGAATATGTATATAAGCATTACACCCAAACATTATTACATCTATCAATATATATATATATATATATATATATGTATATATATATATATATATATATATAGTTTAAAAGTGAGCTGACTTAAGCCTTCTTTCCATTATAGCAGTCGTTACCATGTTAATGGAGACCATCTCGGATGGGACTGTGGTTTGGGCACGGACTCAGTAAGGACCAGAGCCAGCATCCCCAAAAGCAGTGATGACTGAGTGTTATGAAGAGTTTGAAAATTGTTTTGAATATATAACTGGTAGGCTTACAATGACCTTGGTCAGGTGTATGAGGCAGAGATAGAATAGAATAGAATAGAATAGAATTCAACTTTATTGTCATTGCATCCATCACAAGTACAAGGCAACGAAATGCAGTTTGCATCCATCCAGAAGTGCTTTAGCCATGATATAGATATATTATAAAATATATATTAGCAATAATATAGGTATATAGATATATTACAGAAATGGGTCTGTTATAGGTATGAGGGTACAAAAATGGGTCTACTATGGGTATGTTACAATGTACACGGTATGAAGGTATGTTATGAATATGCTATAACTATAAGTATGTACAGGCTGTAGTGGGTATACAAGCTATCTGCAGGCTATAAACAGGATATAAATGTGAAACTATACAGAAATATGAAATATAAAGCTATACAGAAATATGCAAGTTATAAACAGTTATAAACAGTTGTAGAATTATAATTATCGTATTGTACAGAATGATTGTTTATACAGAATCACACAGTAGTGCAGTTAAGATAAGTCAAATATGTGGCTAATTTCTACAGAGGCTATATAAAGTGCTAGTGGTTGTGGGTGTGTGTATGTTCATTCCATTATTTTAACGTGGGTCAACTGTCAGGAGGCAGAGTTCAGGAGTCTGACAGCTGTGGGGAAGAAGCTGTTCTGGTACCTGGTGGTCTTAGTCCGGAGGCTCTTGTAGCGCCTCCCAGAGGGCAGGAGGGTGAAGAGTCCATGTGATGGGTGACTGGGGTCTTTGATGATTTTCCCAGCCCTTTTCAGACACCGCCTCCTGTAGATGTCATTTATGGCAGGAAGTGGAGCTCCGGCGATGCGCTGGGCAGTTTTCACAACCCTCTGCAACGCCTTCCGGTCTGAGGCAGAGCAGTTCCCGTACCAGACTGTTATATAGTTGGTCAGGATGCTCTTGATGGTGCAGCGATAGAAGTTCACCAGGATGTCTGAGGACAGGTGGTTCTTCCTCAGAGTCCTCAGGAAGAAGAGGCGCTGGTGAGCCTTCTTGACCTAGCTTGGAGCAGTTGGTCGTCCAGATGAGATGTGGACTCCCAGGAACTTGAAGCTGCTCACACACTCCACAGCCGTCCCTTTAATGTAGATGGGTGGATGTGGGTCAGCATTCCTCTTGTAGTCCACGATGAGCTCCTTGGTCTTCTCGGTGTTGAGCAGCAGGTTGTTTGTGTCGCACCACTCAGCCAGACGATCCATCTCCTCCCTGTAGGCGGCCTCATCATTGTCATTGATGAGGCCAATCACCGTGGTGTCATCTGCAAACTTAATGATGGTGTTGGAACCATCGGTAGGTCTGCAGTCATGGGTGAAGAGGGAGTAGAGGAAAGGGCTCATCACACAGCCTTGTGGTACACCGGTGTTCATTGTGATTGTAGATGAGCAGCGGTTATCCAGCCGGACATGTTGGGGCTGGTTGGTCAGGAAGTCCAGTAACCATTTGCAGATGAGGGAACTGATGCCCAGGTCTGTCAGTTTCCTGATGAATTGTGAGGGGAGGATTGTATTGAATGCTGAACTGAAGTCTATAAACAGCATTCTGGCGTAGGTGTTGTTGTTGTGCAGGTGTGAGAGGACAGAGTGCAGTGCAAAGAGACATCCTCTGTGCTCCTGTTCTGACTGTATACGAGTTGGTGGGGGTCCAGGGTGGGGGGTGGGGGGAGACAGGATTTGAAGTGTGCTAGGACCAGCTGCTCTAAGCACTTTGTAATGATGGGGGTGAGGGCTACTGGGCGGTAGTCGTTGAGGCTTGGTGGGTTGGAATTTTTGGGTATCGGGACGATGGAGGTGGATTTGAAGCAGGCCGGTACCACAGCGTGGGCCAAGGACAGGTTGAATATGTCTGTCAGGACTCCTGCAAGCTCCCCAGGACACGCTCTGAGAACACGCCCGGGGATGCCATCAGGACCTGCAGCCTTGTGGACATTAATCCTGCTTAGCACCGCTCCTACATCGGTGGGGGAGAGAGTCAGTGGGTGGTGGTCCGGCGTCACATCTGCTTTGGTTGTAGTTGTTGGATTCCCTCGCTCAAAATGAGCATAAAAGTTTTTGAGCTCGTTGAGGAAGGAGACATCAGAGGATGCGGGGGAGGGTTTGGTGGTCCTGTAGTCTGTAATGGTCTGGAGTCCTTGCCACATGCGTCGGGGGTTGGAGTTGGAGAAGTGTTCTTCTACCTTCTTTTTGTAATGGTGTTTGGCTTTTTTTATACCCCTCTTTAGCTTAGCCCTGGCTGTACTGTAGGCGTGTGCATCTTCTGACCTAAAGGCAGTGTTGCGGGCCTTCAGGAGGAGACGAACATCCCGGTTCATCCAAGGCCTCTGGTTGGAGTACATGGCGATCCATTTCTGGGTGGTGACACTGTCTGTAGTTTTGGAGATGTAATCCAGTACAGATGAGGCATACTGGTCCAAGTCTGTGTGGGTGAACGTATTCCAGTCTGTGTTTTTGGATCTGTCCTGGAGCACTGCGTCTGTCCCCTCTGGCCACACTTTAATTGTCCTCACAGCAGGTTTCACACGTTGGATGAGTGGTGAATACCAAGGTGTGAGGAACAGGGAGAGATGGTCCGATTGTCCAATGTGGGGGAGGGGTGTTGCTTTGTAGGCTCCAGCCAGGTTGGAATAAACATGGTCTAAAGTCTTGTCTCCTCTGGTGTGGCAGGAGACATGTTGGTGGAATCTGGGGAGGACTGTCTTTAAGTTGGTGTGGTTGAAGTCACCAGCAACAATAAAAGCAGCCTTGGGGTGTTTAGTCAGGTGTTTGTTAATGGCTGCATAAAGTTCTTTCATGGCCAACCTAGCATTAGCATCAGGGGGGATATGCACTGCAGTGAGTATGATAGAGGTGAGTTCTCTGGGGAGATAATAAGGTCTGCATTTGACCATTAAAAACTCTGCATTAGGTGAGCAGTGACTCTCAGTGGTAGTAGAGTTCATGCACCAAGCATTGTTAATATAAATGCACAAACCTTCACCTCTGGTCTTGCCAGAGTCATCTGCTAGCCTGTCGGCTTGGTGTGTGTAGCGTCCTGCTAACTCAATAGCATTGTCCGGACACCTTTTGTTCAACCATGTTTCAGTGAAAAACATAACATTTGAGTCCATAATCCGTCTGTTGTTGGTGATGGAGAGCCGTATCTCATCCATTTTGTTTGCCAGAGAACGGACATTGGCGAGGAAAATGCTGGGTAAAGGCAGCCGGTGTGGTGTTAGCTTTAGCCTAGCCTGTAGCCCTCCGTACTCATACAGAAAAAATGTTGGGAAAAGCGATCAGGAGAAATTCGGGACAATAAAAAACGTTGAAGTTTGAGAGAAACTGAATGAGGAAGCAACCTGGCCATACCTAGTGGTAAACAGAGGATATGAAGGGGAAGCATGATGACATTTTTAAAGCTGTTGGTAATGGGCTCGAGAGGGCTCAGGAGTAACTTTCTGTTGACATACAATACGGACAGGGGGTGCCCTGACTGGTTACTTCTTACTTCTTTGGAGAATGTGAGGCAAACATTTGAAGATTAAGTGAAGGTCATTGATGTAGAGGTGATGATCTGAAATTTGTAATTTGGTCAAATTACAAAGATAGAGAGAAGCTGAAGGGAGCTTCTGATGCTGGAGTTTTTCAATGAGTAGTGATAGCTGAGGTAACGTGGAGAAATAAGCAAGTGGAATCTGTGAGACATTTTGAAGAAGAAATGCAACTAAGGTAAGATTTTATTGTGGGGATTTTGATAGAAAGGATTCGATGTGTATTTGAGGAAAAAACTAGGCAACGTAATGATCTTGAAGGACGGAAAGAGTAGGTTGAAACAGGAACGAAAGGAATGAAATGAATTCCAAGAGGTTCAGTCAGTGGGCAAAGTGCTGTGAGTAAGGCTGTTAATGATGGCTTCCTGAGATTAAGCTAATGACCTCTGCAAAGCTAGGGTTTAAATCTTAAATATTATGGGTGAATATTAAAGTACTTGGATTGTGTCTAATTCTGCATGTGGGGCAAGGACCCTAAATGGCTGAAGATGATGGGAAATAGTTTTTGAGCTACTGTGAAAATTTGGATGGCCAATTAGATGAGAACGACTTTATCACCATAATAACCTCCAGAAACTATTGAAAAAGCAACATCTTTGTAGAGCTGAATGGCATCAGCAGGACAGCTGATCATCATAAAAGAAAGGGCGATTGGGGCGATCGTGGCTCAAGAGTTGGGAGTTCGCCTTGTAATCAGAAGGTTGCCGGTTTGAGCCCCGGCTTGGACAGTCTCGGTCGTTGTGTCCTTGGGCGAAACACTTCACCTGTTGCCTACTGGTAGTGGTCAGAGGGCCTGGTGGCGCCAGTGTCCGGCAGCCTCGCCTCTGTCAGTGCACCCCAGGGTGGCTGTGGCTACAATGTAGCTTGCCATCACCAGTGTGTGAATGTGTGTGTGAATGGGTGGATGACTGGTTGTGTAAAGCGCTTTGGGGTCCTTAGGGACTAGTAAAGCGCTATACAAATACAGGCCATTTACCATTTACCAAAGTGATGCCATTCCACTTGGCAAAGACATGATGCCACATTCCAGGAAGAGCTTTACAGAATTACTGTGATTATGTACAGAACGGCCTTTTCAGAACAAAGTGTTCTTAAAAGGAAAGCAGCTGCTGTTTGGTGCAAGAGTGAGCAAGTCAAAAGTTTTTGGGGGGTTTTAATGTCACTGAGTTTCTCCAAGGGCATAGAAGCCTGAAACCAAATAGTGTTGAGGGTCATGCCAAGACACTACAGGGATGTCCAAGGGCCTTCTGTTTTGTCTTCTGACAAGAGATTGCTTAATTAAGTGAAAACTGACATCAGGGTGGTTAACCCATGCGCTGGAGGTGATGTGGGAGGAGATAAATCCAGGCTGATAAAAACTCGAAAATCATCAGATGGACCAGATATGATTTGATATACCTTTATTAGTCCCACGAGGGGAAATTTCATAAATTAGATATGGCAACACTTGGTTGTTGTCTTGTTGGTAATTATCCAGCACAAGGCTTTGGAAAGACAGCTGAACATTTTGGGGCTGCTGTCTTTCCAAATGTAAGCCCAATTCTAAAATAGCAAACTGCCTTCCATTTGATTCTAAAGAGGAACCTGAATTCAGGGTGGATTGGCAGGACTTTGAAGGCGCTTGTAATTTTGACTAGCGTGACCTACGAGTATTTGCATTTCAGGGAAAAGTCATCTCTAGGAATTAAGCTGTTATTGTTTGGGATGAGTCTGATATCTATAATGATTTTTTTTTCTGGAATATTTTTTTGGTTGCAGTGCCTAATAAACTGATGAGAAAAGGCGATTACGGAAAGGCCTAATCATGAATCCCTTGTAAACGTCTTTCATGAAAAACCTTTTATTGAAAAATTGATGAAATATGGCTTAGGATAATTTTTTAAGGCTTCTTTCGTTGCTTTAATACTAATAGTAAGTCGTAATTGCTTAGTGGGAATGTGTGGGCGGGCTGGGCAGAAATGGCCACTGGAATGAAAGTAGCAAAACTTTGACACTGAGCATCCAAGGTTGTTGAAATTACTGCAAATTGTGCAGTCTCCGAAGTGCGTGGTGGATGTAACATTCTGATCTATACTTTGTTACAGTAGCATGCTATCTTGCTAGCATGCTAACAATATGGGTTCAGGAGTTTGGGGAGGGCACTTGGAGCTAAGTGGGCTTTTGGGTAGGATAATGCAAGCTGTAGTTGGATGGAGGACTGAAAAACTGGCATCTGGGTGTCAGATATGGCAGCAGAGGAAAGCTGTGATGGAGGAATGGTTAAGAATGGAACTGACATTGTGGTGCCAACAGCACAGAGTGAATTAGAGGTAAGAGGCAGCTGCATGGAATGGTAGATAGCATTTTGGCAGCTTGGTGGAGGGGAGAGGGAATCTTTTTCTGTTAACTAAACTTGCTTCAGGTTGCTTATGAAGCTGCAAGGCATGCTCTGCTTTTGCCTCTACCTGGAAGAGGATCAGTTTTATTTGTTGTTTGGAACGAGAGTTTTGAGATGCTAAGAATATCTGGAAGAGTTTTGCCTTGTTATTGGAGTTAAAGCTAATAACTCTCTCTTTTAGAAGACGTTAAAGCCAGGCTATGGGACAGTCAAAAATTCTCGATGGCTAATTATTTTCAGGAGACCTGAATGGAGAAACTTCTGAACCCAACGCTGAGATGAACTTGAGTTTAAGGAGAATTTTATGCAGTGAATCATATATTTCTTTTTATAATTTTGCATGAATTAGTCTGATAATGGAAATACTTGAAAAGTATTCTAACTACAAGTCGGGCAAATTTATCTGTAGGAAGACTCAAATGTATGCCTTGTGTACCTTGTATGAAAGCTACTTAACTATTATAATGGGTCACAATACTGTGGTTTAGGATTGAACCCATTAGTTTAGAGTCAGTTATTTGTGTGTGTGGTACAGGAATGAATAGGGATGAATGTTGTAGGAATGTATGTTGTATACGTAAATATACAACAACAAATAATGTATCTATGTTGCATAATTATGGATGAATGGAGTCCATAAATGCAAATGCGAATTCTTACCTTACCTATGTTTACAGCTAACACACATGACCATTCCAACAACGGATGCTGCTCCACTCTGTATGCATAAACTTGAGGACCAGCAGTTCAGTGATGTCATTTAACTCTAGAAAGAAGAAAACATACAGAGGGTTTAGATTCAACTGATGGCACAACAGAAAATTAATGAGACAAAAGATCTGTTAAAGTGAATTCTTGGTCAAATGTCCTGCATGATCAGCATTTCAAGTCTTTAATTAAAATTATGCGATCTCCAATAAAACTAAAGCTGCTCTCAGACATCAATGCCAGGAAATGATGGGGAGATCAGGGTTTAGACATTGTTCAAAAGTCTCACAGCTAACAGGACAAGGGTTCATTGTCCAGCATATATGAGGTCGGACACTCGTTGTGAATTCTCCTGCTCTGTTCTCAAATGAGGTCATCCAGACACTACACTGACTTTCTAGTAGGGAACCCCCAGAGAACTTGTTAAATGTGTTAAAATGAAAGTATTTAATGACCTGAACTGACTGCATTTGATGCATAAAGCAAATGCATGTCGAATATCACCTAGAAAAGTTTGGGCTGCATTGCATATGTGATTATATTTTATAATTGGCTCCCTCTAGACTTCCATATGTGAACCAAATGTTTACCATCCAGCTCAAAATAAGATAAATCACTTTTTCATTAGCATTTTTTGTGTGCTTTTGGTGAGATTCATTAACAGAAGTGATTTATGTTTGAGGACTAGTCCATATGGATGATTGCAAAAACAAATGCTTTATAGAAGACTTTCATCATGTGTACTTGGGTGTTTTAATGGCTCCTTCAACTGTTTTCTGCAGTCTAGGCCCCACAGCTTTCAATCTACACAGATATCCTGACAATACAGCCATCCACTCTGTATGCTTTTATTTTCCTCTTCTCTTTAGGCCTCTCTTCATGAGGCATATCCTCTGCTGGTTAATCACAAGTCTTTAGACATCATTAATCCTTGATTAAAGAAGATCAATCCCAGTCTGAGATCAAAGGTTATGCCAGCTAATTAACACATCAGAACAGGACTAATACGGTCATGTTTGAACAGCATGTCATTGATACAGACAAGCTAATTTTCTATACACATCAAGCTGAAAAGCAATGACTCCACCTCACCACCATTTTGCAGCCCCATTTGAAGCCTAATTAAGCTCATGGTTGAGAATAGCCACAGATGTGAAATGATATAACATAAAGGTGTCAGCCTAGCAGTGACGAAAGGTTTAATCACCATCACATGGCTGTTTGCCCTTTCATGGTAAATGGACTGGTTCTTATATAGCGCTTTTCTACTCTGTCTGAGCACTCAAAGCGCTTTATATAACTAAATCATTCACCCAATTACACCCATTCACATCTAAGCTTAAGTGCTAAGTATCTAACATTCATATACATCCACACTCCGATGGATGCATCGGAGAGCAACATGGGGTTAGTATCTTGGGATAGTATCCAAGGATATTTGGCATGTAGCCTGGGATCGAACCACCGACCTTCTGGTTAGTGGCTGATCTGCTCTGCCACCTGAGCTACAGCCACCCCACAGCCACCCCCTTTCATACTCTACTCAAGATGGCATTGGATGACCTGCTGAGTAGTCACACCCACCTTGGTGAGCAGTATAAGTATCAGGTGTTGCTTAGCCAGGCATTTAAAACTCCCTAGTGCTTTACAAATGGCAAACACAACTTGAACTTCCGGCTTGAGTGAACGCTGGCGCATCTGGCTGTCGCTACTCACCGGTACATTTTTGATTATTTGGATTATTTGGATTCAGATTTGAATGAAAAGGGACATTCACACTCAGGCCAGATCAATCTCTGCCAGGGATTGATTTGTAACAATTTTCCTCAACGTCTGCTATTTCAGCTGAATGTGCTCTGACATCTTATTCCCAGTGAGCTGCACTAGCTTAACTGTTTGAGCTATTTTAGACTACCCGTTCATCTACTCCAGTGGAATTAAATCAATTTGGTCTGCTACTTGCCGCCCTCGCAGGAACCCTGATCAGGCTGTCAACCACTGATCTCTAGCCCACCTGACCAGGGCGCTGACCGCGATTAGCAAAAAATAAAATACTCCACTCACCTTCGGTCTTCTAAACATCCGCTCTCTGACAAATAAGAGACCTCTCATCCAAGACCTCCTATCTGATTGTAAGTTTGACTTTTTCTGTTTAACTGAAACCTGGCAACAACCTGATGACTTTTTTGAGCGAAATGAATCTACTCCTCCGGGGTTTGTTTACTTTTCTAAACCTCGCTGCTCAGGTCGTGGGGGTGGTCTTGCGATCATTCTTCGCCAGCACTTGAAAGTCCTGCCACTGGTTGTTGATACCTTTAGTTCCCTTGAGCGCCTTACATGTGAGCTGACTGGACCTATTCCCACCATCATAGCTACTGTATACCCCCCCCCCCAAACCTAACCCTGCCTTCCTCAGTGACTTTGCTAATCTACTAACCCATCTTTCATCTCGCTCCCCAAATGTTATCTTGGTGGGAGATTTCAACATTCATATGGATAATAATGACCTTCTGCTCACCAGAGACTTTTCCTCCTGTCTCGAGGGATTTGGTTTTAACAATTTATTGACTTTCCCAGTCACTCCAAAGGACACACCTTGGACCTGATCTGCTGTTCTGGTCTTACTCCCTCAAATCTTTCTGCTTCTGAAATTCCTATAACGACCATTTCCTCCTTTCATTTAACCTCACTCTTAGCTGCTCTTCTACCAAACCAACCCATCTCATCTCGTTCTGCAACATCAAGAACATTGATATGGACATTCTCACTACCAGATTGGACAATATTCAGATTCCGGACTTCTATTCTACTCCTGGTGATTTGTTGTTATATTATAATAATTGTTTACTCAATGTCCTTGATTCTCTGGCTCCTGTAAAAGCTCACTCTGTTTCCTTCGCTCGCTCTGCTCCCTTGTTTACCTCTGACCTCCGAGCATTGAAGGCCAAAGCTCGGCAGCTAGAGCGTAGATACAAGAAATCTGGTTTAACTGTTGATGCAGAAATCTACAAATTCCATGTACTTCAGTATAAAGACTCCATCAACAAGGCCAAACAAAGTTTCTACTCAGGTATTATCAGTTCTTATGAGGGTAACGCTAGGATTTTGTTTTCGGTTCTCAAAAAACAAATTCAACCCCCCAACGCTTTACCACACTTCTATTCTTCTGAAACCTGTAACTCCTTGATGCTGTTCCTTTAGTACAAAAATTAATAACATTCACCAGCAACTCAGTTCAAATGTTGTGTCTACCCCCTCTCCAGAACCTTTTCTCTATTTTGAGCTGTTTTCCACTTTCCATCTTCCTTATTTATCTGCTATTTCTGAGTGTATATGTAGGTCAAAGCCTGCCACATGTCATCTTGACCCTATGCCTACAGGGAAATCCTGCCTCTCTTGCTTACTCCCACTCATCTCTGCTATCATCCAGTCTTCACTCACCAACGGTATCGTTCCCTCCTTATTCAAGATTGCTTCAGTCACTCCCATACTGAAAAAACCTTCTTTAGACCTTAACAACTTTAACAACCTCCGTCCGATTTCTAATCTACCCTTCATCTCTAAAATACTCGAAAAAGTACTTGCAGCTCAACTTCATTCACACCTGGTTAATAATAACATCTACGAGAGATTTCAATCTGGTTTTCGTTCATGTCACAGTACAGAAAGTGCTTTACTTAAAGTCACTAATGATCTTCTAATTGGAGCTGACTCTGGTCTTCTCACCATTCTCATCCTCTTGGATCTGAGCTCAGCCTTCGACACCATCTCTCCTCCCGCCCTTGTAAACAGACTTTCCTCTCTCGGCATCTCTGACACACCCCTAGCCTGGTTTCAATCATATCTCCTTAACCACTCCCAGTTTATTCAACTGAAATCCTTCCGCTCTTGTCTATTCCTGGTCACTTCTGGTGTACCCCAAGGTTCAGTCTTAGGCCCTCTTCTCTTCATAATATACATCCTCCCTCTAGGTACCATTTTCCGCAAATTTGATCTTCAGTTTCACTTGCTGATGACACCCAGTCATATCTCTCCTGCGGACCTGATTCCTCCCTCCCACCTTCTCTCTAACAGAATGTCTATCTGAATTTAAATCCTGGTTTAGCTCTAATTTTCTCAAGCTCAATGAGGATAAAACTGAAATCCTCCTTATTGTCACCAAATCCAACCTTTCGAAGGCGAACCATTTCTCACTCACTATCGATAACTCCACAGTTTTCCCTTCTCCTCAGGTTAAGAGCCTTGGTGTCATCTTAGACAGTTCACTTTCCTATAAATCTCACATCAATAATCTCACCCATTCTGCCCATTTCCATCTATGCAACATTAACAGATTACGTCCTTCTCTTTCCACCCAGTCTACGTCCATTCTTGTCCACAGTCTTGTTACCTCCCGTATTGACTACTGCAATTCTCTTTTGCATGGTCTCCCCCAAAAATCCCTCCATAAGCTTCAACTGGTTCAGAACTCTGCTGCTCGCATTATCACCAGAACCCCTCCTACCAACACATCACCCCTGTTCTTCAGGAACTTCACTGGCTCCCTGTGAAATTCCGGATAATATACAAACTTCTTCTGTTCACCTTCAAGGCCATTCATAACCTTGCACCTCCTTACGTGTCTGACCTGTTAAGCACTACCTTTTCTGACGCTCACTTCAATCTTCTTCTTCTATCCAGCTTTCTGTGCCTTGCTTCCGCCTCACCACCATGGGAAGCAGAGCTTTTAGCTGCTCTGCTCCCAGGCTATGGAACTCTCTACCTCCACATATAAGAAACACTGGTGCCCTCTCCCAGTTTAAATCTCAACTCAAAACCCATCTGTTCAGATCTGCATATTCACTGTGAATCCACTGTTTGTTAATTTTATCTTGTGCTTTTGTTTTATTGTTCTTCATTGTGTTATTGTTCTATTATGTGTTTTTATCTATTGTACAGTGTCCTTGCGTGTTTTGAATGTAGAGCAGAAGTATGGCTAGCCAAGACAGCCAGTCCAGTCAGAGTTGAGTGCAATATGAAGCACTCCAGCACTGAAAATGGGAGATGCAACTGCCTTCGATGCTTTTGCATTATCTTATGCCAGACCTTTGCTGCAGTGGACACCCATCACCAGTCTTTATGCCCCAAAGGAAGCTGTAATGTCTAGTCTTTGCAGCACTGAATGTAGGCTTGCTTAAGCCCCCAGCCAGGCAGATTCCTGCTGCTCTGAAGTCCACAAACTGGAACAGGAAGACTACGTAGCCAAGATCTCATTGAAAGAAGCTGGCCAGACAGAGGAATCGTGTTTTATTCCACACCACATGGTGCAGCATAATGGTAAGAACAGGATAGTCTTTAACTGTTCATTGCAATACCATGGTCGGTCACTGGATGACCAGCTTTTACCAAGGCCCTAATTCCTTCACTCCTTGGTGTACTCCTTTTATTTTGCCAGCACGCTGTGGCCGTGAGTGGCGAAATTAAAGGAATGTTCCACCAAGTATGCCTATCGCCCCAAGACAGACCACTCTTGCGCTTCCTCTGGAAAGAGATGCACAGAGAAGAGGAGCCATCCATATATGAGTGGCAAGTATTAACATTAGGGAGAAATTGCAGCCCTTGTTGTGCAGTATAGGCCTTTCAACGCCGTGTCAAGGAGAGCAGGGATGTAACCACCAACCTGGCTAACATAGTCGAGTCATTTTATGTTGACAAAAATGTATGACCAAAGCAGAAGAGGCCAAGTGCTTGGTGGACAGCCTGGAACAGTTGTCTACAGAAGGAGGATTTAAGATAAGTCAATGGTCCTGTAATATTTCTGCTACCACTGAACATCTTCCACCTGCAGCCAGGTCCACAGCTAGTGACCTCTGGCTGTCAAAGAGCAGTACTGGCCTTCAAACGCTAACCCTTGGCATGCAGTGGAACTGTCTCAGTGATACACTGGGCTATAAACAACAACCCAGTGACTTTGCGTCTGTCAGGAGTTGCAGTGCGGATGAGGGAAGGAGGACCCAAACGCTGGACTCACAGGTGGGTGAAGGTTGGTGTTTATTGTAGACATCAATGACGCGACAGTGAACAGAAGGAAACTGAGGACTGATGATGACGAATGGAGACCGGTGAGTACACAGCTGAACTTAGTCTGACTAATGATACATGGAAATAACTGGAACACAATACACAGGCGGTATGCTGGCACAGAAAACAGGAAGTGAGAAAACTGAATGTGGGAAATAAACTGAACATGATAAAACTGAAAACACTGGGTCAACGACCCAGGAAACCTGACAGCGCCTACTCTCAAGAAACTGTATAAGACACTCGCTAGCCAGTGTGACAATTGTTATCCGGGATCTCTGGAAACAAGACCTAGGCTGGGATGACCAGATTAAACCGCAGCACTTTCTCAACCAGTGGTTGACCTGACAGAGGGAACTTGCTCATCTTCCGCACGTACACATTCCCTGACAATACTCATGGACAACATGGACAACTTCATGTATTCTGTGATGCATCAGAGAGGGCCTATGGATCTGTTGCACTTTGGTACATGAAAAAGGAAAGACCATCTCTGAATGAAGGAGGGGGCCTAAGGGTACATCTTTCGCCATCTTACAATGCTGTGATTGCAGCCATTCACCAACTCTCTGTAAATGTTTTTGATCATTGATCAATGGTATTTGATCAGTGGTTGTTGATCAATGGTCATGAGAATTTGCATATTAATGATCAAGGAACTGACCTCACAGCCCATTGTTCATTCAGTGGGCTAGTTTCAGTCATTGTGCAAATGTACTGTTTATAAGGTAATGCTACGTCCATATAAACAGAATTACACACACACACACAACATTTTGGGATAATATTATCATGTTAGCCATTCTTTGTATAATGTTGGGTGCTAAAATTTTAGGGTTCTTCTGTCTCTCCATGTGATCAGATAATGAACATGCTGTGTCACTCTGAGGAGAATGCAATGTTGTTGAACATTTCAACAGTTGTTGAAATGTGGAAGACTGCCAGCAACTTTAAAAAGGCAAGAAAGAATTACCCGCAGATAAGATAAAGAAACACGACATTTAGCTAAAAATGACACAAGATGCTGTGGTCAGAGCTAAAAAAGTTATTGAAATTTAAAAAAAAAAAATAGCAGAAACTTTAAAAAAAGCAGTGTCCTGGTCCTGCGTCTATGACCTAAGGTTTTGAGTTCTACTTAGGAGTTTTCTAGTTTACTTATATTATAGTTCTGTATTTTATATTTGTTGTATTCAGGCTTGTTATTATGTGGTTAAATTGGTGTTTCCTGTCTTCTTATGTCTAGTTTCCTGTGTTAGTTATTGTTGTCTCTCTTTGAAGTCAGTTTTGTCGCTATTTTAATTGTCTGCCACTTCTGTCATGTGTCTGTGTTATCCATGATGTCGTTTTATGAATGTCAAGTTTGGTGTCACTCTCTCGCTCTCTGTCTCTTTGCCTCTGTCTCCCTTGTCCTCGGCTCTCTAGCATTCGCTCGTGTCTCTAGCTCCCTGGCTCTGTCTGCCTTTCAGCTCTGTCTGCCATATTTGTGCTTTTGTCTTCCCTGGTCAAGTTGTGTGTCTTAATGTGCTCCTGTGTCTGTTACTTCCTGTTTTACTTTGATAGTCTCCTGCCTCATGTGTACGATGTTCAATTTTGCTGCCCTGGTCTCATTAACCTGGATTTGTTCCCTCATTATCCTGTGTTTACATATTGTCTGAATTTCCCTCTGCTCTTGCTCGTGTCATCCATCTAGCCGTGTGCCTGTGTGTCTTGAGCCAAGTAGTTCCAGGTTACAATTGAATTTGAGTTTTTTGTAAGCTAAAAATTGCAATAACTGGTACAATAAGAACTGTCTCCTCCTGAACAGCACGAACACCAAGAAGCTGCTAATGAAGTTCAGGAGACCTAAAATACTGTGCCGGTCAATCTGGATAGACAGAGAGCAGATAGACACTGTGCAGAGTAGATGAGGAGGAAGTTAACCAATATATATATTGATATTTTGCTATATTATCCAATATATATAAAATATTTGAAATATTCAAAGCTGAACTTGGTGAATGAGCTTAATTGCAAAAGATTTTCAAAATATCAGCCACCTTAAGTGTGAAAACTGCGAGTACAAAAAAACAGAAAAATATGCTAAATAAAGGCAACAAAGTATCTTCAGTTCAGTTCATTTTATTTCAAACATTTCAAACATGTGCCTTCACAATCATTACAAAATATCATTCCATTATTTGTTTGAAAAGGAGTAGGCAGAAGTATTTACTTATTTGTCCCTACCCCCTCAAGTTTTATCTCTCATTCATTAAATTTTATTTTTTATTTTTTGTCTTAAATTAAACAAACAACATATGAAACAAAAGTAAAGCAAAACAAAACAAAACATACATAAATCAAAAACAAGAAATTAGCAAGCCCCACCATAGTATAGTTTCTTTCATATGAAAAATACAGAATGTGTATATTTGCAGATACACAATTTATGGAAAAACAAACAAACCAAAACAAAAAAAAACAAAAAAAGAACCACAACACCATTACCAGCATCATTACCGTCCTGGGTTAACCCCGTTTTCTTCATTCTTATACTTATTTAAAATTAGGTTTTTATATTTTACTTTAAACTGTTTTATGTTTTTTTACTGTCTTTTATTTCTTCTGTTAGACTGTTCCATAATTTAACTCCTGCAATTGAGATAGACATCGTTTTTAAAGTTGTTCTAGCACTTTGTATTTTTAAATTCCATTTCCCTCTTAAGTTATACCCACCTTCTCTTTCTATGAACAATTTACAGATTTCTTTGGGAAGCAATTTATTTCTTACTTTATACATTATTTGCACTGTTTTAAGCTTCACCAAGTCTTGGAATTTAATAGCTTGCATTTTGACAAAGAGTGCATTTGTATGGTCCCTGTACCCTACATTATTTATTAATCTAATGGCCCTTTTCTGTATTATAGTTATTGTTTGTGTGTTACTTTTGTATGTGTTTCCCCAGACCTCTACACAGTAGCTCATATATGGCAGTAGTAAAGCACAGTATAAAATGTGCAGTGCTTTCTGATCCAACATATGCTTTGCTTTCCCCAGGACGGCAATGCCCCGTGCCAATTTCCCCCGAACATAAGTAATGTGTGGCTTCCAACAGAGCTTGTGGTCAGTGATCACCCCAAGAAATTTTATTTCATTTACTCTTTCTAAATATACATTGTCAACACATATTTCTACTTTGGAAACCAAAAGAAAAACATCAAACAACATAAATTTGGTTTTATCTAGATTCAATGATAATTTATTTATATCAAACCACTTCTTTAATATTGTTAATTCCTGTGTGATCATCCCCAAAACCTGTGGCAATTCCACACCTGAACACAGTATATTTGTGTCATCTGCAAATATTACAAACTTTAAAATCTCCGATACTCTGCAGATATCATTTAAGTACATAATAAACATTTTTGGACCCAGTACTGAACCTTGAGGTACTCCACAAGCTATATCCATCAAATTAGATTTATATTCATTTATTTGTACATACTGTTGCCTATTCCCTACATAGCTTTTTAACCATTCCAAAACCACTCCCCTAAACCCGTACTTTTCCAGTTTTTTTTAATAGAATTTCATGATTAACAGTATCAAACGCCTTCTTTAGATCTAAGAAAACGCCGAGCGCATACCTCTTATTATCCATACATTCCGTTATCTTTTCCATTAAATCTATCAGTGCCAAAGCTGTTGATCTGTTGCTTCTGAACCCATACTGACTATCTGTCATTAATTCATATTTTTCCACAAAACTGTCAAATCTTTTTATGAAGAGTTTTTCCAGTATCTTAGAGAACTGGGAGAGTACTGACACTGGTCTATAGTTTGTAAAATGATGCCTTTCACCGGTTTTGTAAATGGGAATAACTTTAGCAACTTTCATTTTTTGTGGAAAAACTCCTTTTTGAAACGACAAGTTGAATATATATTTTAATGGTTTTACAATACCATCAATAACCAGTCTGTACTGGTTTTGTTCTTAAGTCCTCTAACTATGTCATAAATCTCTTTCTCTTCCACTGCTCTTAAAAACATTGAGCTACTATTCCTTTCAATATTTTCACCAGTGTCCCTTTCTATTCCATCAACCTTTATTTCTTCTGCCAGTTTTGGCCCTATATTTACGAAGAATTCATTAAAGCCATTTACTATCTCTTCCATGTTATTAATACTTCTTGTCCCTTCTATAAAGTACCCAGGGTAATCATTATTCCTTGATTCATTTTTGATTATACTGTTTAATACATTCCATATATCTCTTGTGTTATCTTTATTGTGTTCTAACCTTTTAATGTAATACTCTCTTTTACAGGATCTCATTATATTAGTTAATTTATTTTTGTAAGTTTTATACTTCATTTCAGTTTCTATTGTTCTCTTTTTTATGAATTCTCGATATAGGGTATTCTTTTTTTTGCTGGCATTTTGTAGTCCTTTTGTCATCCATGGTCTTCCTGCATAGTTGTGTTTCCTATTGATTTCAATTACTGGGCAGTTTTTATCAAGTAATGTGTTAAATGTTCTTAAAAATCCTTCGTAAGCTTTATTAACTTCTGTTTGTTCATATACAATATACAACCCTTGAGGGTTGCCGAAGCCCGGCCTGTCCTGGCAATTAACCTCGCTGGCTGTTTGTTGATACCAGGTGTGGCCTGGCAGCTAGCCTTGTTAGCTGGTGGTGGAGCCTGGCGTGGTCTGGCAGCTAGCCTCGCTAGCTGGTGGTGGAGCCTGGCGTGGCCTGGCAGCTAGCCTCGCTAGCTGGTGGTGGAGCCTGGCGTGGCCTGGCAGCTAGCCTCGCTAGCTGGTGGTGGAGCCTGGCGTGGCCTGGCAGCTAGCCTCGCTAGCTGGTGGTGGAGCCTGGCGTGGCCTGGCAGCTAGCCTCGCTAGCTGGTGGTGGAGCCTGGCGTGGTCTGGCAGCTAGCCTCGCTAGCTGGTGGTGGAGCCTGGCGTGGTCTGGCAGCTAGCCTCGCTAGCTGGTGGTGGAGCCTGGCGTGGTCTGGCAGCTATCCTCGTTAGCTGGTGGTGGAGCCCTGCGCGGCCTGGCAGGTAGCCTTGCTGGCTAGTGTTGGTACCCTGCGTGGCCTTTCTACTGCATTTTCCCACCCCCTTGTAGTGGATGTCTAGCTTGTCAGCTTGTTCCGGCTGCTGAAGAAGACCAGCAGCACTGTCAGATTACCTGTAATAGCCAATAAATTGATGAACCAAATAGCTACTCTGAGAAAACTGAAACCTGCGATGTCTTCACAGGGGTTGAAAGCATCTGCCTCAGGTGTGCAAACCAGAGTGCATTAGGATTTACTTTGACAGTTTTTTATGAATTTTCCTTGTTTTACGATGCTTTTATACAGCAGTCTGGTTCTGGCCAATATAAATATATGTCTTATAAGCTCTTGCAGTCTGCTGTATGAATGACACCATTCATTCATCTGGGCTCCCTGTGTTATCTATGTGCGGCAGAGGCTGCTCTCTGATGAACATCCAACTATCTAAACTGAGCATTTAGAGAAATTTACCTTTTCAAAACAAAACACAAAAAGATGCAAAACCTGGAACTGAAGCTCATCAAGATGAAGAAGAACTGAAACAAGTGCTGAACGAGTGAAAAAGGCCTGAAATAAGCTCAGCCTGAATCTATAAACTCTAAACAGGCAGTTTCTGATTGGTGGCAGCTTGTGAACACCCCCCTGACACAAACACACAAACGCACACGCGTATACATCTCCACCAAACAATGTTTACAAATATGGACACACACACGCACCATGGAGTGAACAGTGATTGTGAGAGTGTGGCCTCTGTGTTTCAATGCCAATCAAGTCTGAATCAATGTCTACCTTCTATACAGTCGTTGGTGTGAATCTACTGAATTTGAATCCACCAATCAGAAGCAGCTTGTTTACTTTATCGCACCAAAACAACTGTGGCTACTTCATTTAGGAGATGGGACGACTGGAAATAGAGACTTCCAGCTCTGGTTTGAGTGAAATTTGTATCGCTTCCCTTTAACTCCCACATCAATGTCAGTCACATTTTCTGAATCAAAACATATAATTTGTGTTGGACGAGTGAAAATTGAGCGAGTAAGAAGAAATTATTTGGACATGAGGAACAGATTCAGAGAGAGTTGTGCACTCTAGCTTAACTGCAGAGAAAACAGCAAATCACGTGTTTTATAAAAAATCATCATGATGCGACAAAAAACCTGAGCTTGGATTTTATGAAAACGGTAAAAGATACGCAAAAGCTGAATTATACCATAATAGCCAAATGGTTTGGGAGCATTTTGAGTTTAAATAGTGCTTCTAAGTGAAAGGATGTGGAAATAGTGACGTTTAAAAAACAGCCACGTTTTAACAGATTTCTGGAAGCTTTCCATAACGGGGGCAGAAAATCCATAAAAAGCTGAATGTTTTAAAAAGTATAAAAAGTCAGAAATAGCAGAAAATATGACCAGAAAGAGCAGAAGTAGCAAAATACTGTAAAACTTGAATTGCTAAAAGTATGCAGGAGTAGTTAAAGGGCCCAAAACATACGGAAGCTACTTGAGGACGAATAATACTAAAGAATAAAGAGAAACAGGAACACAAAAGTGTGAATGCATTCATACGATTGTGTTCCTGTTTCTCAACTAGAAAAATAGCCATTTCCTGTGAAAATGCAGTGTGAATTCAGTAATTTATAATAAAATAAAACTTTTTCAGCTGAAAACTGCTGAAGAAGCTGAAGTTACCGCTAAACAACTTGTTGTTGAGAAATTGTCAGAAAAGTGGGAAAGAACAGCCAGCATATAAACTAAAGCATCACAAAATTCAGTGACTGGAGTAATAAGAACTGAACAGCACCAACACCAAGGAGCTGCTAATGGAGTTCATGAGCGGTCTGCATAGATACAGAGTAGAACGACACTGTGCAGAACAGATGAGGAGGAAGTTATATATTGATATATTATGCAATATATATAAAATATTTTAAATATTCAAAGCTGAACTTGAGGAATAAGTTTAATTTAATTTAATTTAATAAGCTTTTCAAAATATCAGCCATCTTAAGTGTGAAAACTAAGAGCACCCCCGCCCACAAAAATATACTAAATAAAGCCAACAAAGCACCTAAACTGAGCATCGTTTGGTGACATTTTATTTTGCAAATGAAAAAAAAAAAAGATGCAAAATCCGGAGCTGAAGCTCATCAAGATGAAGAAGAACTGAAACAAATGCTGAACGAGTGAAAAAGACCTTGTTGCGGCTCCTCCAACCTATGGCCGCGGCAGGCTAAACATGAGGACACAGATGACGCGCAACAATAAACGCATAAAATACACTTCTGTACCATTTGCTCCTTTTATTCCACATGCAACTGTCCCATATATAAATCAGCACATGGGATTAACTATTAAACAAATGCACAGACTGCACAAACAAATAACTGCAACTCTCCAATAACTGCACTAACTACTATGTCCAATTACAACCTGGTCTATGGCATCAATTAGTGCACAAATATACAAAAACCATCAAGTTACAGTCAAAATACATCAAAATCATTCAAGCTGCGCTCAAGCTGCGGTCAACAGAAAGTTTTGCCTCATGCTCACCCTACCTTTCTGCTCATCAACATTAGGTGCTGTGAACAGGTGAGTGCAACCACATTTATCATCTACCACACCCATGAGACACGCCCCACACCCGTGCACCAATACAGTGAGTCCATTTAAACCAACCCACTTAGTCAAAAAAGGAACAACTCATATGGCTCCTACATACCGGCCCCTAATTATTTTAGAGCAATAATTACATCATACTTACCATGTAGGAGACATATTGAGAAACATGATCTATCCTTTATCAAACATTCAAAGATACAATTTCAATTCAAAATAAACAAATACACATTAATACAAATAGATATTTGAAAAAAGTCAATCTTCATGACTCTTCTGCTTCCTGTAGAAGACACACTTTAGTGATCGGCCTGTCCAAACAACCAGTCTTTGTTTTAACACGAACCTGACGTACAAGTCCTTTACTGTCAGAAATTGCTTCCACAATCCTTCCAGTCACCCAAGAGTTACGAGGCGCAGAATCATCGACAACGATAACCACATCCCCAGGAATGAAGTTCCGTCCGATTCTCTGCCACTTCTGACGATCTTGAAGCTGGGCAGGTACTCCTTAACCCAGCGCTTCCAGAACAGGTCAGACATGTATTGTACTTGCCTCCATCGACGTCGTCCATACACGTCCCCCTTCTGAAACACTCCTGATGGCATCAAAGGCTTGGTCAACAGATGGTTAGGAGTCAAGGCCTCCAAATAATTAGGATCAGTAGAGGCTTTGGTTATTGGCCTACTGTTCACAATAGCCTCTGCCTCACAAAGAACCGTACAAAGGCCTTCTTCGTCCAAATTCTGCACTTTCAAAATGGAATTTAACACCTTCCTGACAGACCTTATGAGACGTTCCCAAAAACCGCCATGATGGGAACCAGCAGGGGGATTAAAAATCCACTTTATGCCCTTTCGCAGCAGCATCTCATGAATCTGTGCCTGATTCCATACTTCCACTGCCTCTTTCAACTCACATTCACCACCCACAAAGTTCACAGAGCACACTTCTTCCAGTGTAACATCCTGGTCCAGTATTATGTAATTTCCTCTGGGAATATTCCTGTCCTGTTGCTGTCGGTTGCCACCAAACATGAACCCAAAATCACCAAAGAAGCTGGAGAAGATATTGCTGTGAGAGCTGTGGTGACCCTCTTTGAGCCCGTACTCTCCATACATGTCATACCGTTTCCTTTTCTCCTTATCTGAGAAGACCTCATAGGCTGCCCCCAAGTCTGCGAACTTGTCCAGGGCTTGCGGGTCGTCTTTGTTTCTGTCGGGGTGTAACTGCAAAGCCAGCTTTCTGTAGGCCTTCTTGATGTCCCCGATTAATGCACTCTTGTGTTCATTTGCATCAACAGCATTAACTAAATTGGCCATTTTAATCTCTGGATCATTCGAAGAGATCTTTCCAAAATCAAGGTTCACTGGCCAATTAATTTCTGGTTCAGCAAGAAACTTTGGCCCTGACAACCAGGAATCATCCATTTTTACCTGATTGCACCTAAAAGGTAAACCAATGGTGTAATGACCATCAACCAACTTAACAGAGTCCATCACTGACTTCATAAACTGCTGATCTTCTCTAGACAAAGCAAACTGCTCATCCTGAATACATTCTGGAAAATCAGCCTTCATTTGACGTTCCCACAGCTCATCCAATCTTGCCACGGAAATCCTATTGACACTCACATCAAAAATGTCAGTCTTACGATCCTCTCTGAGAGGACCATTCACCGTCCAACCCAGCATAGTTTTTACTGCATAGGGACCTCCATACTGACTTCTAACAACATCCTATGGCTCTAAAGCCTTGGGCACATTGGTCCCGATCAACAGGTCTACACCGGAATTTATCTCCAGTATCTTAATATAGCGCAAATGTGGCCATCTATCGAGATCTTCCTGTCGGGGAATATTACATTGATGAACAGGCATGCTTTTCTGAGTAAATAAGTCAGGCAAGGCACAGTAGTGATCGAAATCCAAACCAGCTACTTCCAAATCTGAAACCACATAACTACTGACCATTTTCTCCTGACCCATTGTCCGCAAAAGAATGCCAGTTTTCCTTCCTGAAAGACTCAGCCTATTCATGAGCCCTTCAGTACAAAATGAAGCTGAACTCCCAGGATCCAGAAAAGCATAGGTTATCAGTGACTGATTACCTTTCTTGGCCTTCACTCTAACTGGTATTATGGACAGAGCACTATTTTGCTCACCGGCCCCAGTAACACCACTGCTTTGCACAGCACATGAAGGACCTTCATCTGGTGGTTCTCCCCCTCCTATAGTTTGCACTGAAACACTTTCCCTCTGCTTGGAGTGGATATGTAAGAGTGTGGGGTGTTTCTGTTTACAGACTTTACACAAGAGACGTTTCCTACAGTCCTTGCTTCTGTGCCCAATGCGCAGACAACCAAAACACACACCATTCTCTTTCAAAAAAGATAATCTTTCACAGCGCAACTTTCTTTCAAATGAGGACACAAATCCAACATATGCCCTGCTCCAAAAAACAAGCAAACCTTGGTCACAACTGAACCACTCTCTTGCCTCAACACTGGCTCAATCTTCCCTTCCACCTTGGCCACTGTAGTAGCAAAACTACTCTGCTTAGCCTTAGGGTAAAACTGAGACTTACCATTCCTAGCCTCTTTTCTGATGGCTGTTGGAGGATCCTGTATATCTCCAAACAATGGGTCACTTGCGATCTTAACTTGCCTTTCGACAAACTCAACAACATCGCAAAAAACCACTTTACGTTGAAACCTCTCCTGCAGATCGCACACAACATTCCTCCACTTATCCCTGAGCTTATAAGGCAACTTTTTTATAACTGCTTGCATATTAGCAGAGACATCCAACTCATGCAAGGACTCAACGTCTCCCATTGCATTACAACATTGCCTTAATAAAAACCCATATTCCTGCAAAGCCTTCACATCATCAGATTTTATAGGTGGCCATTTACTGACCCTTTCAATGTAGGCAGCAGCAATTTTCAGCGAATTGCCAAAGTTCTCCTGGAGCAAAGATTTAGCTTTAGCATATCCATACTCAGCAGGCATATACTGACAGCTTCTGACCATTTCTCTTGGATGGCCTCTAGTATATTGCTCGAGAAAATATAAACAATCCTTAGCACTGTGAGCTTGACTCTCCACCATGTGCTCAAAAGCTCTCATAAATGTTTGATATTGCAAAGGATCACCATCCAATAACTGAATGTCACGCCTTGGTAGCAAAAACAGAGACTGCTACTCAGCCAATAAAGTTGTAATTTCATTTTGTTTCTTCAAAACTGTGACTAGATGATCATGACCCTCACCACCTTGCACTGTATGTGTAAGATGTTTTGATTGTGCGTGAGACTGCGACATCATCCGAGTAGTCGAAACTGAACCTGGGAATACTTGATATAACTTCGTCTCTGACTGTTCCAATGAAACGACCTTAGGCTGAGAAATATTTTTAACCTTGGGCCTCACATCCAATACATGCACTTGATGATCACTTGCATCAACACCCTGATATGGTTGCTCTGGTAACACAGGTTTGAACGTTGGAGCATTAGGATTTAAAACGGCTAAACTCCCCTGCTCTCGTTCTAAATACGAATTCATTCCATCAGATTTAACATTAACAGCACTTGAGACTCGGGACATTTCAGAAGCTTTTAAAACATTCACCTTTGCTGCTGAGGCTGCTATTTCAGTTTCTAAGTCAAGCACCTCCTTTCTTTTCTTAAGCTGTATTTCTTGTTCTTCCAAAGCATGCCTTTCTTTCAACAACCTCTGTCGAACAAGTAGGACAGCCATGTCAGCTTCTGCCATTATGCGTGCTGACAAGGCAGATGAAACCACTGAGCCACTGAGTGATGATTTACTTTTCCTACAACTTCTGTTTCCAACATTAGAGATGCTATCACTTGGATTAACATCATCTATCGCAGCACCTTTACCAACATTCCCGGTGTGCCTAGAAGCACCAGAACCATTTCCAGCAGGTAATACATCAGAAGACTCAACACTAGGTGGATTTAAATGTGGCAAATCAAGCTCAGACACCTGATTTTTACTCTGAGGGTTTCCCTTTGCATCATGAAGCCATTTCTTTATCTCTTCCATAAACTCAGTATTATGTGCTCGCACACTTATGAACCAAGCAGTTTGTTTTTCTTGCTCTTCTTGAGGAAGCAAAGGAAGCAAGGTTTCATGCAGACGAGTTGCCTCATTAAGCAACACAGACAAATTCTCTAACTGAGCCTGAACAGTGGAAACATTATCTTCAAATTGCTTTAATTCTTTAATAACCTTTATGACCCTTTTAATTTTATTAATGTTAGTGTGACGTTCTGTTTGAAGCCTTTCAATCTGACTCTCCAAAGCCTTAGCAGTCGGTTTTGGCTGTCTTTTCTTTCCATCCACATCACCACATTGTATTAATTGGTGTGTCTCCATTTTTCTTCAAAACATTACAAAATCCAAACGCTGAACTGCACCTATGCCACACAGCTTAATTCCAACACATCAACTTGATGACATTCCCTTCAATAAACCTTGGACACACAATTAACAGGAGCAATATCCCCCACTATCTGCCTATTAAACCTAACTAACTCAACCTAGTCTTCCGTACATACTAGCGGTGGGTATTTATGTTTAAATTAACTATTAAACAAATGCACAGACTGCACAAACAAATAACTGCAACTCACCAATAACTGCACTAACTACTATGTCAAATTACAACCTGGTCTATGGCATCAATTAGTGCACAAATATACAAAAACCATCAAGTTACAGTTAAAATACATCAAAATCATTCAAGCTGCAGTCAACAGAAAGTTTTGCCTCATGCTCACCCTACCTTTCTGCTCATCAACATTAGGTGCTGTGAACAGGTGAGTGCAACCACATTTATCATCTACCACACCCATGAGACATGCCCCACACCCGTGCACCAATACAGTGAGTCCATTTAAACCAACCCACTTAGTCAAAAAGGAACAACTCATATGGCTCCTACAGACCTAAAATAAACTCAGTGTGAATCTATAAACGCTCTATGTAAACAGCAAGCAGTTTCTGATTCAGGGCAGCTAAACACCCCTCTGACACACACACACACACACACACACACCATGGAGTGAACAGTGACTGTGAGAGTATGGTCTCATGGCCTCTGTGTTTCAAGCAGTTTGACTCAATAACCATTTCTCAGTACTGAAGTCTGTACTTCAGAGACCGGGAGAACGCAGCGCGAACATTCTGCAGTTGGAACATGTGGAGATACAGAAATTCTTTTATTGCTGCCATATAATCTGCATCATTATAATTGCATTAATAACATTCTTTACAGCATTATTCCATTTAGTAATATTTCTTACAGTATTGATATTGCATTAAAGTTGTAGATTGAAGATGTCCATATGAGGATCCTTCCATTATGTTAACTTTTATTACAAGTACGGTTAGAAGTATTTTATACACATTGCATATCTGTGCTTATTTTGAGTTGATGTTCGGTTCATTAAGGGTCTTAAGCTTCACTGGCGTGACTGTCCAGGTGATACATGCTGAGGGAAACTAGAACATAGAAGGATAACTGCAATGCATGCTTACAGTACATATAATACATATAATCTAGGAATAGGCCTGAGCAGAGGCCCAAATGTTTCCAGCTTCTTGTTGCAAACCTGTTGCATTTTATTCTACTTAGTAACAGATGACTGGAGGCGATAACCACATTAACATTATTACCTTGTATGGAAGGTGTTATCAAAATGAGAAGTTCTATGTCTGTTCATAGCTATTAAAGATGTACAAGATGTACGATTAACTGTGACTAATGTCTGGAACCTATTGTAATCTGTCATTGACGCCATGGTGGGGGGGTGGGGGGGGGGGGGGGGGCGTGTACTTGATATCATCACAGCTCCGCTCCAGTGTTTTTTCTGCCAAGCCCCCTAAATTTAACTATTAATATTTGCAATGGAAATCACACATGATATCCAAAAATTTGTTAAATTAATATAAAATTCAAGTAGAAAATTTGCTAAGGAAAAAAACTCTTTTAAGCACTTTGGCAAACTTTGCTTTTACATACGATCTATTTCATAATGTCTAATAAGCTTCATACAGTTAAGCACAATTACTACATGACAGAAACAAAACTCTCTTAATAATATACATGTATGCTTTGCAGCATTCACACAATTAAAAACTACAGTTTCTCTTATTCTATTTGCTTGAATCCAGTGATGCTGAGAATCGCCCAATGTTTTTGAACATATTGATCATTTATCTTGACTGTATTATGCCTGCAGATAAAGTAATAATGGTGATGTACTGTGGTAAAAATTGAGCCACTTTCAAACACTGATTATCCCAGATTAAAGTGTGGAGTGAAAAGAACAGCCTGAGTATGAAACCACCAACCAGCTTCTGGGTGGAGTCATGTTCTCCTAGTTCCTGTGTGTATTCTCTTTGGGTACTCTGGGTTCTTCCCACATCCAAAAACCTGTAAACTGATCGGCCATTTGGTCAATCTAAATAGGGCATAACTACAAATGTGAGCATGAATTCCTGCCTATCTCTGTGGTAGCCTGATAGACTGGCAACTTGTTCAGGATGTCTTGGCCTATGGGATGGGCTATATATATATACATACATATATCTATCTATCTATCTATCTATCTATCTATCTATCTATCTATCTATCGATCGATCGATAGATCGATAGATCGATAGATAGATAGATAGATAGATGCCAAACCACAGTTGCGACAATTGCGACAAACCACTCACGGAGCATCGGGGACTCAGTAAGTCGACCTCGGACATATTGACTGACGCCAAGTTGATTCCAACAAACTGCAGACCTGTTAACATCACTGAGAACCTTTACACAGCTTTGGTTCCTCGTTTCAAGGACTTGAAGCCTCCCCAGGAGTGACAGAGAGAGAGGATACATGTTTACAGAGGTTTTTGTTAACATGAATGTTCCAAATGTTCAATAAACATGTTAAGTTCGTATATTTTCCCTTTTTTCTCGAGTCTGTTTGCTCATGCAAAATGAAATGTGAATAATAGAGAATAAACATGATATTTAATCAAAATTAATCCACAGTAACCCTGTGATGAATCTGATTAAACATTTTAATTGTTAGACAACACTAATATATATTATATATTATATATTAGTTTATACTTACCTATTAGCATATAGGTTTTTAAAAAAATTGCATTTCACAGGAGAGAGCCTGTAAAAGACTGAAGAAAACTATTCAAATTCTCTTTGAATTTAAGCATTTAACATTCTTTATGTTTATTCTACATTTCCTTCATTATATTGCATAAATGTCTGTTACAAGCTCAAATATAAAGTTGAAAAAGTGTAATTGCAGCCAGGCTATTGATTGATTGATTTATTGATTAATTGATTGATAATACTTTATTCATCCCGACGGAAATTGGGTTAAGGCTGCCAGCCTTGCCAGCGCCATCTTACCCTTCTGACCATACATACATTACACAAACATCACATGGGGAAGGCAGGTCATAGAGGTATAACAATGGAAACTACACAACACGAGGAAAGACGAGGAGAAAAAAAACTCCCCCCAGACTGAGCTCCAACAGGGAGATCAGTTTGAGAACATCACAAAACACCTCATCTATCCACACATCCATACATACATAGATATATGGTTTCCAGCTGCCTGAGTCCCTTTACTAATGTTAAACCCACAACGTTTAAGTATTTACAAGTATTTGCAATTAAAATAAAATAGCTGAAAGTGTGCATTGGTCTAATGGATAAGGCACATACCCCATGCTGTGCCTGCAGCTTTCACTGTTTCTCCCAGCAGGTTGCATGTCATACCCTTTCCCTGTTTCCTGTTTCCTTACACCAACAACTGACAAACAGAGCCAACAATGGCAAATAAAAATTATCTTAGGAAAAAGAGAGTAAACAAATGATATTTCTGTCTTTATAAAACTATCAGGCAATCGACCCAATACTGCGACTGATAAGAAAACCTTAAAAAATAAATAAAAATGACAAATACAATATTTCTTATTGAATGATTTTACATGATGAAAATGTGCATAATCAAAGACATGGCTCATGACAGTACCACTACCATCGCTACTGGAAGCACTTTGAAGGATAAGGAGAAAATAAAATAACATGGGTCGTGCTGGCAGTGTTTGTTTCAAATGGATTTTTTCATTAAATCCCATCAGCTGAGAAAGCGCTCTCTTGATTGGTTTTCAGAATCCACTTGGCGCAGCACCCGTGTCCATACACATCACTAAGCACACGGGTCTGCCACTTGCTAATGACCTTTGCTGGGGGCAGATGAGTCAGTACACGAACATTACATGAAACTCAGACATAAAACTCTATTTTCTTTTCTCCTTTTTTAATTATTTTTTAACAATTTGAAGGTTCTTTCATGGAATGATTCATTTTTGATCCATCTACATAATGTAGTATTATTTTCTTCAGCTCAGCCGTGAACAGTAGCACTGTGTGCGAGCACTGAAGCATGCCGCTGATTGTGCCTGTTAGAACACCAGTCAGCAACAACAGGCTGATAGTTTGTTTATATAACACACAACTGACCACTACTACACGTTTACTACGGCACCAGTGTTTTAATGTGACTGCAATCTTCTTGTGTTCTTTTAATGTGCCTTTTTATGGCGTTACCTATAAGAAATGATAGAATAGCTGTAAATCAATTCAAGTACATAATGGGACTTGGCAGTAAAGCTGTGCTGGAAAGAGACGCACATCTACAAACCAAACAAAATGATTCTAATGCAGTGCTCATTATTGATAGACTCTGACTGGTTTAAAGAGCAATGAGTGGAAGGAGGACAGGCAGGCCTCATGCCGCACTTAAAAGGATTGAAAGTGTCTTACCATGTCTTTAAAATGTACGGAAGAGCTCATAAACACTATAAATAGGTCTCTCTTGGTATCAAAACTCCCTGAAACATAAATTCGGTTTCAGCTGGGAAATCCATACAAATGTTGTTTGTGCTAATGAGAGTCAAATGGCAGGCACTGCTGGGGGCTATGTGACATGTACACACTGAAGGCATACTGATGAAAGAGCCACAATTTAAAGGGTAACAAGCCTTACAAGCACTGTGTCGCACAGATACACTCATGATATGGAATTTCAATAAATAGCATCATTGACCACAGCTTTGCATTTCTGTGAATGCCCAGCTAACTCTGTGTTATAGCATCCATGTATCCACGGCAAATCCTCATTACAAAGCAGTTCCTATTCCCACCCTACAGTCCTCAAGCCAGGTGGCACACAGACAGCGATAATGGCAACAGTTATTATGTGCTGTGTATTTAATAAAAGTACTATCAACAATACAGGTATTGCAAAGTTAATTCACTTATCCCTACCCACATAACTGCATAATAACCTGAATCCAGATCTGTGCAGGTGTCTGTGTATGACAGATACCTGCATCGCTGCAGGTAGTCTAATGCATTACTGTTTCTGGTTTTTGATGTTCCTGTGTTTGCACTCATCCCTTTCAGCTGGTTTGAGGTATAAAACTTGAGCTGGGTGCCTTGATGTACTGCTGGCTTGGAATTCTAATAATGAGTGTGCTTTGGGATTTTAAGGATGAGTCTCTCTGAAATAGTTTTTCACTTCAGTACCTTTCATTTCAGCCTCCTCTTATGGTGCTGCTAAAACCTCCTCTTTTCTTTTCTTCTAGAAAGGAAGAAATTAATTTGCCCTGCTTGGCAGTTGTTAAGAACAATAATATAATGATCACTGGAGTCCTGACTCTAAAGTATATTGTTAAAAACTACCGTTAAAAAGCATCAAATGGATACTCACAGAAACGAATGATGATCCACAGAGTTGGATCCTGTGTTCTGTGCTAATGGTCCTGATAGCGGTGCTGAGGCTTGGGAGCATCAGCTGGGATGAACAGAGGGATCCCTCGAGTTCTCTTTCTCGGGAATGAGCTTGTGTTTGGCGCACATGTGGGCAGCATTGGGGTGACAACTAGTGGATTTCGTTCACAGCATCCGGCGGGTGCTATCCAATCATCGGGGAGGGTCGTGTCCCCAGTGCCAGCCTCTATAGAGACAGAGGAGGTCATCCCTCTGGAAGAATGCTGCTTCTCATTGCAAAAACAAAGGCTGGGATTGTCAAGCTGATGGCAAGGGGACGAGGTGGAGGGGCAGCAAAGGCCGGGGGATTCGGGACAATAGAATAAATCACATAAAAAATGTCACAGCCACACAAATGGAAATTTTGCTTGGGGATGAAGCTGGATTTCAAAAAACTGAGAGTTGTTTATCTAAGGCAAAAAAAAAAAAAAAAAAAGCTAGTCACATGGCCCACTAGTCAGACAGTAAGGGCATTTCTTTTCATTTCCTGACAGGCGTATGAAAGGAGTGCACTTTGAATAGACTCTTTTTTCTTGAAAACTCCTAAAGAGAAATAGGGTAAAAATATGCCTACAATCTGAAGAACGCTCATATCAGGAACTAAGGAGGACTGGTACATGGCTGATGGTGCTTACAGCAGGTGGTTTAGACAAGAGACTCTAACTTCAAGCCTGCGTAAGTCTTTTGATATCACACATGAGACACTGCAGTCATCCACGTTTGTCTACACATACACTATGGGAAGAAAATGTATGGGGAAACATGACATTGGTAAAATCCCAGATGTAATGCCACATTCAGGCAATATCAGTAAAACCACAGATGCAATTAGCCAAGAGGAAAAAAACTTACTAGTTCAGCCTTAAAATTGGAAGATACCAGGAGCTGCCATGTACTTTGTGAAAACCACTCATTATGGACAACTGCATTTAAATAAAAGGTAAAAGCTAATTTTAAATCAACAGACATCATCAACAACAGTTAGGTCTGTTTACAAGTAAACGGAGGTATTGGTCCAACTGATAAATCTGTGACAGTGCCTTAGGTCAGCGGCCCCCAACCCCCGGGCTTCGGACCGGTACCGGTCCGTGAGTCATTTGGTACCGGGCCGCGAGAGTTAAGGCTCAGGTGTGAAATGTATGGTTTTCAGGGTTTTTATCGGTTTTCAGTGTTATTTTGTTATTGTTTTTATCGTTAACTCAGTTTTCCTTGGTCTTTTCACGTGTGTTATGAATAAATCTTCTTTTGTTCTGTACAGGTACTAGTTTTATTTTGTTGTATTTATCCGCGACACCTTAAAGGCCGGTCCGTGGAAATATTGTCGGGCATAAACCGGTCCGTGGCGCAAAAAAGGTTGGGGACCGCTGCCTTAGGTGATCAGGACTCACTGATGAACTTGGGAAGGGGGGCCTGTGTAGTCTGATGCCATGTCAGAGATGCTGAAACCTTAGTACCGTATTTTCCGCACAATAAGGCGCACTTAAAATCCTTTCATTTTCTCAAAAATCGACAGTTTGCCTTATAATCCGGTGCGCCTTATGTATAAATTCTGGTTGTGCTTACTGACCTCAAACTGATTTTATGTGCTACACGGTGCTCAAAAATCTGTCAAAAATGTTTTAGTACGACTTTGGTGGCACTGCGTGATGGAGCCTCGCTGAGTAATCTGGGTCCTAAACTCCGTCTAACTTAGGTCCCAAAGTCAAACAAACACTGTGGCATCACTGAGAGTTAAACACTGGCTAAATTCTTTCATCTTTAATAAAATATTCAGCCTTGCTGCTTTAACATCCAGGCATCCATGAAAACAGAATTTATTAAATTTAACTGAGTTAAAAGTTAGCAGGAAGTTAGCTCGTTAGTTTCCACCTAAACATGATATAGCATGTTCTGACTGAGAGATTTCTGAAAGAATTCAAATGTACAGCTCTGCTATCACTTCCAAAATAAATGAAGACAGAAAACTAAACAGCAGTGACGTTTGTAGGGTTACTGAAGTTGTGCTAGCTGGTATATAATGATGTCCTACGTGATCGCTATAGTACCTTTTAATACCTACAGCATGTTCTAATCTGTGTAATAAAATACTATGTTGAACAGTATCAAATGCTACATTGAGGTCTAGCAGGAGTACGTAAAGCTACAAAGTATCTATTACTACTGAAGAAATATTAAAATTGGTAACAAGAGAAAAATTCTGATGTTTTTTGAGAAAGTTTCTTAAGTCCTACATAGATTGTGTCATTTGTTGTGTGGCCAGAAATATTGTGTCACACTGTGTGTTGAGTGTATTTGCTATTTGTATGATGATATTAGCCATTCTTTGTGTAACGCTGAAATTTTGGAGCTCTTCTGACCCTCGTGTGGTCAGGAAATCAACATGCAGCGTCATTCAATGGAGAATGCAATGACTCTTTAAATGACAGGAAATATCTTCAAGATTGTGTTTCTTTTCATTTCCTTACACAAAGTGCCCTAACTTGTCAGCATGCAAGACAGTACTGTACAAAGTTCTGGAGCTTTTCATAATTTCTTTGTTTCCCCTCCCAGGAGCCAGACTTCCTTGTAGCTTCCTGAAGATCTTTTAAAGTTTTCTCTTGCATGACTATTCTCACACTGTTTTCTTTCTTTCTTTTTTTTAAGCCACTTAATATGGAATCATTGAAGCATAAAAAACACAAAGGATGAATCAGTGTCATGTCTACTCATAACAGACAACTTATCAGATAATCTGTTTCAAATTGTATCTTTAGGTACTTTGTTACTGTCACTAACACCCAGCATTTGTTCACATCAGTTTAAGAAAAAAGGTCAAAGACACAGATTCACAGGGGTAAAATTGTTGGGGTGCCTGAGTCGCTGACCCAGTATTTTGTTTTTAATTATATTTCTTTATTAATTCTTAGGTTTTGGTTGTGATTTCCGTGTTCCCTTTGTAGTGTCTATGATTTCAGTGTCTGCCTGTGAGTCTATGGCTGTATCCCTATTCAGGGTCTGCAGCCTTAAAGTACGCAGTCTCAACGGTCCTCAAGGGCCGCGTACTCAAAGACCGCTAAGGCCGGAAGTGCGAGGCTTGTGAAATGGGACGGTCTAGCCTCCGTCGCGCTGCCAAGGTTGCCTAGCAACCATGATACTAACAGCTGGAAACGTTTCATACAGCTTTGTTTGACAGAAATGAAGGAGAAAATCTTTTGTTCATTTGTTTGTTTGTGTCTACATGAGCTTTGATCATTCTCTGTAAGATTAAGCTCAGCTATTGAACGGCGTATATTTTAAAGTAAAGGCTTTAAAACCAAGTTAGTACAAACGTCACTAATGTCACATAACTTTGCCGACATGTGGCCAACAGTAATGTTTTAATGTTCTTCGTTATTAAACATTTGCACATAAATAAGTGACATAATATTCAGTATTTACTTAAAGTTTACTCTTCGGGCGCCCCTCATCCCCCGTTTTTTTCGGCAAAATTATCCACACCCACCGCCGCGCTATGCATTCTGGGATATGTTGGGCCACGAAGTCTACACCGCCACATCCTTAAAATTCAGGGAAATGAAGGACGCATTTGAGGGCCGCATTTCGAGCAGCCTTTGAATTGGGACAGCCTTTGTCGCATCGCTGTGACGTAATCAGCCTTAAAATGCGGCCTTTAAGGCTGCAGACCCTGAATTGGGATACAGCCTATGTATATAAGTTCAGTCTGTTATGTTTCCTGGTTTACTTTGAAAGTCTGGGTTAATGTATTGAGTTTTGCTTCCCTTTGGTCTCGTCATGTATGATTTGTCCCAGCTGTGTTTCGCTTCTGTCTCTCATTCCCAGATTGCTCCCTCTGTGTATTTTAGCCCTGTGTTTCTCTGTGTCAGTGTCGCGATCTACCCTCATTCTGTACTGTGTGTTCTGTCTGCCGAGTAAGTTTATTTTGTATTCTAATGCAGCCAGTTTTCTGTTTTGCCGTCCAGCATTAAAGCTGTATTAAAGTTCACCTGCACTCAGCCTTCACTTGACAGAAGATCATGACCAGAACATGGACCCCGCAGACTGTTCCGCCTCTGAGGTTGATGCCGAAATGGAGAGGTTGGTTAATTTGCTGGACCGCATCTCTCAGGCCGATAGCTTACAGGCTATGTCTGTGGGACTGAGCGCAGTGGACGCAATGATTAAGAACAACTCCCGGCTTCATCAATTCTCCTTGAACACTAAACTGAGCAGCACCATAGCTGCATGGAGGGAGCACGGAAGAGCCAGTGAGCTAGCTATCTTTCTTTCCACGCCGACACAGCAGCACCAGAGTTCTCTGTGAAGCAGCTGCGTTTGCCACAGCAGGACGGCGTTTCTGCTGGAGGTTAACCGCTTCAGTGTGAGGAGCCGGAGGATTTGCAGCCCGGTCAACTGGAGCAGTCGCAGCTCAATCCGCTGGATGACTTGCGAACTGGTCCGTCCTCTCTCTCGCCGCCTCCCCCTTCCAGGGGAAGGCGTCGCTCACGCCACCGTCATTCCAGGGGTGCTGAGCTAACTTCATTGGTGAGTAAGAGTGACTGTTTGCTGAATGTTCCGCTTGAGCATCCCGGTCCTGAACCTTCTGACATTTCATTCACTGTGAATAAGACTATGTTTTCCTCTTGGGATTCTGTTCTGCTCGAACCAACAAACTCAGACACTGAACGTTTGGATTACATGAACATTAAATCAATTGACTCTATAACTGTTTCTGTTTCGGATGAAACCCAGAGCGGCTCCTGTATTGCAGAGCATGCTGATTTTTCTTGTGTTTTGCCCAAATCAGCTAATTCTGAGACTGTAAGTCAGGCACCTCCAATGAACTGTTTAATTTTCCAGACAGCTCCCGTGTCTGCCATTGTGGCTGAGACTTCTTTTGTTTCTTTGGCAGTTTGTGAACTGCCTGTGTCTGACTTTTTCCATGCCTCAGCGGGCAAATATAACGGGCAACAGAGTGCCACCTGCCATTACTAAACTGGCTAAAGAACTGGGACTTAATGTCGCAGAGCTTATGGATCAGGTTAAGTTTAGTGTTTTATAGCCAGTTATGTTAAGACCAGCTCCCCATGCCTCTGTGTCAGTCCCTGTTAACACTACACCTCCAGGGACTGTTATTGTTATTGACTGTCCAACACACCTGGCTCTTCTACGGCCGCCACCTCAACGTCGCCGGCCATTTTCTGGGCCACTGGTTGGACATCATCGTCGTCATGGACAGCCCCTTGAACTGCGTCGCCGCTGCTTTCTGCGCAGCTGGCCTCCGGATTTCCCTCGCCTGTGTTGCCACCGACCTCTGGGTCAGCCTCCTGAACTGTATAGGCTTTTGTGCGTTCCCCGGAGAGCTTTATGGACAGTTTTTTGAGTTCCAGTGCTCTTCACGGTTTTTTGGTTTTCTTGAGCTCCTCGGCTTCTTGTGGACTTGTGTTTTGTCATTTTGTTTCCGTGAGTCTGCACTTTGGGTCCACCATTCCTGCCTGCACGCATTTCACAAAAATTGTATCATGGCACCACTAAGGTGATTCCCAAAGAGCAATTAGTCAAAGGTTTAGCAGGGTGTCCCTAAAAAAACTCAAGGAAACCGGACAAGTGGAGGTCAATTGGCAAGTTTAACTATCAATAGCTGATGAACAGTATCTGAAAGTCATATCTAGATACATCTGGATTTTCAATTGATATATCTACTGTTTACTGAAGCCTCATCAGAAATACTCTCAGTTCTCGGCTTTCAAGAAGCCATTCTTAAAGAAGGGAAACCAGGAGAAAAGCATGACGTATGCTAGTTTATATGAGAACTGAAATGAAAACAGATCTTATGGAGTGATGAATCTTGATTTGAAATTTAGTTCAAATTGTCATCAGCATATAAAGAGGAGGTACAAGAGTGAGCGTATGCAGCCATCTGTCAAACATGGTTGAAGTTTGGTCATATTTGGGGCTGCATGTCAGCCAGTTGTGTTGGCGACCTAGTCAATATAGATCAAATTTAAATGAAGACAATATCTGCTATACAATACCATTTGGAAAAAATCTGATTGGCATCAATTTCATTTTTTAGCACGAAACACAATCCAAATGCAGTAAAAACATGGATGGATGTCAGTACCTCCACATTACTGAAGCAGCGTGGGATCATCTTGATAGACTGGCACAAAGACCAGCTTTGAATGTCGTTCAACAAGCCTGGAAAACTATTCCTGAAGTCTGCTTTAAGGAATTACGAGAAAGCTTTCCTAAGAGTGCGATGGAGTATTAGGACCACATTAAGAAATAAAAATGTATTGTTCATTTTGAGAATAAAGTTGAAACACTATAACATAAAGATTAAAGTTATATTGTTATTTCAGGTCAAACAACTGATGCTGAATTATCATTTATCCTTTTCATTGGCAAGCTTAAATATGAAAATCATTCATTCTGAAGATATAAGACAGCAGTATTCAGGCTCAGTTTTCTTTCAAGTGAATGAACCTTTCATATATTCAGTGTCTGTATCCCTGCATCAAATAATTCCAGTCAGTCATCAACAATATTTCTTATTCATTAAAAAGACTGTTCAGAAATGTGTACAGATGATCACCTGTTTGGATTTTTATTATGTGTGTCAGCCTCATTTTCAGCTGGAAACACCTTCCTGTGTGTTTGTGCATGTTATTAGAGAGCAGATGATGGTGTTTAGAAAAAAAAAATTCAAAATAATGTGCGCATATAAACAGACTAATCAGAGAAGAACACATCTCAGTCCTCTTGATGTGGGCTTCTCTTCCTCTCTTCATCAATCAAGAGTGTGAAAAAAAACCTATTTTTTTTCTTTCTTTTTTTATTTTGACATTTCACTGTGCTTGGCATGTTGAGAAGGTTTTTGTTAATAAGGAAAAGTTGAGTAAAATTATGCACAAGTTTAACCTGCTAGGAAAGAATGTAACATCCTGTGATTTTTCTTCCTGAGGTGAGAATTTGTCAGATCAGATTAATGATACTGTGATACAATTTCAAAGGTGTCATATAGAGAAAGAAGAAGCCGTGATACAGTATTAAAACATAAATCCCCAGTCTCACATTCAATAAATATTTTCTTAAGCTGGCCATGACAACACTGACATGTGCTTTTAATGGCAACATTTATTCCTCTGAAAGTATTTTTTTCTGCTTTGAATTTGTATAAACACTTATTGGTTTGCAGAGACGTAATTATTGCATCATACATACAAATCTAGCTTCATTGTTGCAGGACGCTGGAGGGGGTATTCATTTTTGGGTTTCTGCTTCAGAAGCCTTATTATGAATGATTGCATGATTGAATCTACACTTTTGAATTATTTTTTACATTTTTGTTAATTTACCAAAAAATTAATCCAATTACAGCACTAGAACAAAAGTCAGGGAATCTGGAATGTTAAAATTTCCTAGTAATACATTTTTCTTATGCTTATGCAGAAAGCTTGAGTTACATTTTCTGGTAAACAGACTCACACGACTCCATTCATGTTACAGTTTTAGGATTTGAGTTTTCGAACTAAGCAGCTATATTACCTTTTGTCAAGAACTAGAAATATTTTTTTTGAACTTCAATGCATTTTATGCCCCTGTAGAAATGCTATCTTCAAGGATAGCAGTGCATTTTCTTGAAAAGACAATAATAAAGACTTACATGGACAGACTTGGAATTTTCATAGACTTGATAATGTAATTTAAATGTTAATATCAGAAAGCTTATGCTTAAAATAAAAATGCTTACATGTTGATGTATAGAAAGTAATTTTACTTAATTAAACACAACAACATAGGATGGATGAGTATTGCATGGGGATGCAACCAGTAGCTGGAGTCAGAAACCAAGGTGCAAAGTCTGAATGATGTCTTTAAACTGTTTATTTTTTCATCTTTAATGACTTTCAACTTGTGCACACAACTGTTGCTTTTTTAACGTCACTAAAAACGTAGTTATTGTACACTATACAATAACATGCTTTTGATTGCAGCTGTGGATGGCTAATGAATGGGCAGTTAAATGGTGACTGTATTAAATCAAGTGATAATGAACAATCGCATTACTGTTCAAATCACAAGGCAATTAAGGACTTATGAAAAGTTTAGCATCCTGAAATCCTGATCTGCTGAATCTACATTGCACTGACTTTATTCTGATTATACCTGATAGATGAAGCACGCTGCCGTTAACTCTGACCTCCACATACACAAACTTTCTACAGATGAACAGCTCGTATTGCCAACCTGTCCTCACTTGTTAGTAGGACGCTTTAGAGTGCATCCTGGTTTGATTTGTTATCACAGTGACAGGTAAATAGAATTACTAAAGTGAATTTCACATCAGCAAGTGGGATGTTTGGGTTTGGAGGGGAAAAATAAATCAGATAAGCCTGAGATATCTAAAACCTGAGAAATAGTTTTAAAAGAATTTAGGATATATGACTTATTAAAAAAGTGTAGCAAGTGAGAGTTTAATAGTTTTATATGTGGGTGTATGTGATTACAGCTTTCTACTGTGAAGATGTTTACAAGTACAGACGGTGTGAAGTCTAACATTTCAGTGAAAGCGTTAATGAGTACCGGATAGTGCTGTGCCAACAGTACATTTCACAGCTCAGACAGGCAAAATGTTCCTACTTTCAGCATAGTTTGTGTTTGCAACAAGCATCATCTTATTAGTTTAATTAGAAAAACATCAACTCTGGAACCATACACCCTGCAGTCGGTAACCGATGAGATGTATATATCACAGCTCATAATGATACTGAGATTGCTATAAGAAAATATAGACTAAACAATAAACACCGTGACACTAATAAATGAAGTCTTTACAATATTTGTGAAAGAACGTGTTCTAAAGAACATACTGAGAGTGGTATAGGATACTACCATTGCAACTACTCCGTTTGGGACATTTCCTCCTTCCTGGTTATTCCAGCATCAGCTTTAAGTGGTGTTATTGCAAAGTGGAAGCATTTAGGAACCACAGCAACTCAGTGGCAGACCTCATAGTTACAGAGCAGGGTCACTGTGCTGAGCTGTCACCAACACTCTGCTGACGCAGAGCTCCAAACCTCCTGTGGCATTAACATCAGCACAAAAGCGGTGTCCTGAGACACCTTGGCATGAGTTTTCATGGACGAGCAGCTCCTGTAGGTGTAATGTGTAAATGCACAATAGCGTGAAATTTAAGCTAAATTCTAAAGAACAGTAAGGAAGCATTAGCCTGAAATTGTAATTATAACATTAGAGATCTGAAGCCTTGGCGGCTCTGAGGATTCATTTTCTGTCCACCATTTAACAAGGAAACATGCTGCACTGTTACTGTATCTAATTATGCATACTACCAGCCTCCTCATAGAGTAATGTACTGCCAGCTATCAGCCTTTGGAACCTGATATAAACAGCAAGCCAAAAACTCCAACTCTACTTGGCAATCAAGTACTTTTTGGCCACTAAAGTCCTACATATCAAGGCAAATTGTACACATGCCATTCTACATCTACAGTTTGTTGTGAAAAACCCACAAAGCATTGCAATAATATAATTGCCATTTAAAATCATATGTACCAAAAATAAGATGCCAAAGCAGTTGTCACACCTCAGGCTGGAATTAACTGAGAGCTCAGGGAGAGCGAGCTTGTCTGCAATACCTTCATGTAGTCTCATCCTCGCATGATGGGGCACCTTCATCATACACTCTTAATAAAATCCAGTCGTTCAAAGATTTATACAGTCATTTGAAATGAAATGTGGCTTTAGATTGTTGTCTGTTTTCATTTCCTCTCTATAGAGAATGCTGAACAACCTTCTTGTGCTGCCTGGGCAAAGCACGAGGCCACCCCACTAACACTAACAATGAGAAGATGAGGAGTGAAAGTGTTACACTGTCAAATAGCAGCAAGACCTTGATGCCAGCTCTTGCTCTTGACGAAGGCGGTCGCACTTTTCTCCTCTCCTCCTCCTCCTCTCCCTTAGCTTCCCTGCTTAGCCTCTTATGTCCTTGTCTAGTCTCGTGTTTTTTGTATTACTTTTCCCTGGAACACTCTCACAGTCTGTTCTCTAAAACCTAAAAGAGGAATTATGGACTTGATCAACTGAAATATGCAATTGACACCCCTTTCTCAACGAGAAGTTTGGGCTTGGGTGAGCCTGAGTGCTGAAGATATCTACCTATTCGGAACCATGGTAACAGGGTTCTTGCTGATCGGAGCTGGCTTGGCCCTGACTTATCGAAGAATTAAAAAAGTGGAACCGGCTGTTTGAACCCCCACAAGGCTGCCCGCTGGGATTGAAACGATGGACGAGGCGGGAGTTTCTCAAAATGGGCTCATTGAGTCAGCACGGATAAGATCTTGGAGAGGCTACGGCTGCTGTGAATACTCGGAATAACATCTCTGAGTGCAGACTGGATGACATCTTGGGGAGGCACACTGTCGTGAGTTCTCAGAATCGGCTCTTTGAGCACAAGAATGACAACATCACTGAGCGCAAGTTTGATAACATCATGGATAGGGATGGGTATCGTTTAGGTTTTATCCGATACCGGTGCCAAACCGGTACTTTTGAAACGGTGCCGGTGCTTAAACGGTGCTCAAACCGGTGCTTAAAGAATGGAGAACACAAAATTGGTCCAAAAACCTCTCATGTTCAGCTGTTTTTTTGTAAAAAGATAACAATGTTAGCCTTTTCTGCAGCTATAGGGCAGATATGGTATCACTCTTGGCTGGAAGCAGTGCTTAAACAATGGAAAAAACACAAACTTTGTCCAAAAACCTCTCATGTTTAACTGTTTTCCACTTTTTCTTTGGTCATTTTAGCCTTTTTGGCCAGGGTGAAGGGAGTATCTGCCATCAAACAAGAAGACAGCCGCATGTAGCTATGATGATGTTTGCTAGTTCACCTTACATGCATTTATTTAATAATGTGGTTAGCCTACTCAACGTAAATTATACACAAACAACATTAAGCGACTCACGCAGAGAAGAACGTCTGCTGCTGCGATCATCATCCGTCATCATTTCTGCTACACTGGCAGGGCTAGGGGCCAGGACTCTCCTCTTCGGGTTTTTGGGGGATGTTGCTAACTCCGGGTCCGATAACAAGCACCACAGCCGCAGTAGATGTGCTCGGTGTGAGGTCTCGCAGCAAGCTATCAAATACGGCACATTTCTCGGCTTTTTAAAAAAACGCTATGCGTCGCCAGGTGTTTCATCAGATTTGAGGTGTTACCTCCTTTGCACAGTATCACAGTATCAGCTTAAAGCACTTGTTGCAGGCTGCTGAGTTTGCTGTGAAGTACAGCCAGACTTTTGACCGCTTCGCCTTGGGCATTTTTAATCTGTAGCTCTGCTCTAAAAGAACGTAAGTACCTGGGCCCGCCTACTATCCTCGGAAACGTAAAATGATTGGCTAGAATCTAAAGTGTATCACAGCTCAGGAAAAAAAAGCACACAAATAAAGCACCGAAATGTGCGCTGCTTTTCGGTCTGGTTACTACCGTTTATGTCAGAACCGGTGCCATGATACCGGTACCCATCCCTAATCATGGAGAAGCTCACGGCTCTCCAACGGGAGATTGAGAGACCAGTGTTGGACTGTTAGAACTGCTTTGAAATTCATATGAGCTGTTCGCACTAAAGTAAAAAGCACCATCACTTCATGCGGATACCCTTCGGCTCCAGCCTTGCGACCGCAGCTGGCGCCGAACAAAAACACCCTGATAACGACTGTGTTTAGACTGTTCCTTCCCATTCCATGCAAGGCCACCTGGGTTGGCTGGAAGACTGTTTACTTAGCCTAGCAGGGCGAAGGACACTGTCTCAGCTGAACTCTGGACACGCACACACATACATATACACTGATATGCACACACTCATCCCCCCTCCCTTTCCAAACGCCTTCGATGCTTGTTCCCTCCTGGGAACACGGCGGGTCTGAGCCCGCGCTGGAATGGTAGCGCTGGGCAGGATGGCTGCTGTGTTTGCTTCGGATTACTCCTCACCCCCCACCCGACCCTGTTGCTGGTCACGTGTTCCATACTGTTGTTCTGTGGACATTTATGTGCTTTTTTCTGCAGAGGAGTTTTTTTGTTTCCTGTTCTCATGCTGGGCTCCTGGGAGGAGAGGTCTCTTTTTTCCTCTTGTACTTTCCCATTGTAGTGTATATTTCAGTGTTTTTTCTGTAACGCTACCGATCTCTGACCTGTATCCCCATGTGATGTCTGTGCTGTGTGTGTAAGGTCGGGGGGGGGCAAATAAAGCCTTGATTGATTGATTGATTGATTGATTGATTGATTGATTGATTGCAATTTAAAGAGTTCGTATGTTTAAAGTATGTTTAACATTGGCAACTGTTGTCAGCATAATATGCACCCACAAAATCACCACTGGCACCGTCAATGCCTACTCTCATTCACTTTGGTTTTGGGCACACCATAATCCGATTACAGCCTCTAGTTGGAGTCCTTCTGTTAATATTCCCATTTTTTTTTTTGCTGTTTTGCATACTTGCGTATTTGATGATGGAGTAAAAATTTATCTGCTTGTTTTCCCCGAGGCAATCAACATTCATCAAAATTCATGTCTTATCGGTGTATCAATTAATTTAATATGGCCTTAATGAAGTAGTAATTATTTTAAGCTACTTATGTGACCATTCTTATAACGGAAATCAAATCAGCAGCCAGAGGCAAATGACAATCAGTTCCATCAAAACTCATAGTGTATACATGAATTATAATATTCTGCAAGGCATGTAATGAGATAATCCAATTATTCTTATGATCAAAGTGAGAAACAACAAGTCTCTGCAAGCGGTTTATGCTCATTTAGCAGCTAGTGAGTTGCAGTGAAGTGACATCAGAACATGCTTGTCTTTACATCTGAAAGATAACTGGTAATATTCTCTAACAGGAGATCAGTGCAGATTGGGATGAATTAAAAACCAGTGCTGTCCCGACCTTTAAAAAGAGAGTGGTGCAATCAACATGAAGTACAGACTTAAGACAACTGGAAAAGTCAAACTATAGGGATAAAACCACATGTATTATTCATGTGTGTACAACCCTCATGTTAAATTTAAATAAATTAGCATTCACTCACATTTCACTGAATGGAAGTTTGTCCCCACCCCCGATATCCACACATAGAGGCAATTTTATCTTTCAGTGGCTTTAAAAATAGACTCAAAACAATCAGAAGCACATATACAATCAGCCTACAATCAAGAAGGAAATGTATGCACACACAGTTTCCATTATATACAGCCACTTTATCCATGCCACTCATCCTGATTACAAAAACACATAGATACACAATATGCATACATTAACTTGTTTACTAGTTTCCCGGTTGTTGAGATTGCTTCGGGGGGGACTTTAAAAGTAGTGCAATAACTGTTAAGTAGACTGATCTCAGATGCCAGAATGGGTCATTTAGTGGAAGAAGGACACACTGCTGCTCCACTTCACCGACACTGAAGAGGGGGTTTATCCCATTCAGGCCCCGGCTCCTTCAAGTTCAGCTTTAACTGGATGTGGAGGATGTGCTTGGCAAACAGACACGCTGCTGCAATGTTGTTTTTGGAAAAGCAGAATCATTTTAATGCAGCGCTATTACAGCACTACACAGTATCACAAAGCAGCTGATAAACTGCAGCATCTGTTTATCGTTTGTTTCATGTTTAATCATTTATAAGTATCTGGATCGTTTTTGAGTGTGGGAAAATTTGGTCGATTTATAATGTTATGTGACCTCAGAGCAGCTTGGTATTTAGGGGCAACAACACTATGGGTAAACTGCCAAATGACACTTTATCATGCTGACATAATGAATAACAACTGGCCTAATAATAATTCATTTATTTTTTTAAAATATGCATGAGTGGAAAAAAAGAACAAGTTGAGGAGTGGGCTGGGTGATAAATTATTTGTAAATGTAGCAAAACTACAATATTAAAATAACAAGTCAGGCTAAAGACCCCAATGATCAGCTGATCCCCTATGAGCATATGATACACACATGTAGTTTTGTAGTCTTATGTAATTCTGTTCTGTTCCTGTGAATCAAAATTACTTCAGAGATGTTACATTTAATCAAATCTGAGTTCTAAAGAAAAGGGCAGAGTGTAGTTATAGGGGCTGAAAACTGCAGCATGTTTGAAATAAACTCAAACAAGACTTGGCAAACGCATCATACCGTTACACTTACAGTATGTTATGCCTATGTTTAATTTGGATGTGTGAAAATATACATGCTGTTGCTCGGTTTCAACACTTTTAATTGGAATCATCAGCCAGAAAATGTGCAATGACACAACCAATGATGAGCCAATCAGCAGTTCTCAATAACAAAATGTGCCAAATATTGTGTTTTCTGTGTTAGTGATGCATTTTGTGAACATCAAAAATACTAGCCAAACAGCACCAGCATGTCCTGTATGAAATGTATCAGACACTGCAATACCATTTGTACAGCCTAGATTAAAATATTGCTTTGTTTCTATTTAGCAGGTAAAGTGGGTGCAGTTTTACCATAAGACCTCACAACTTTAGTGGCAAGCTGTTTGTCTCAGGACTCTCCCTGTCTCCAGCCATGTATTGTTATCAATATAATGCAGTCATATTATAAAATCATCCCACAAAGAGCATGTAAAAATAAAATAAGAAAAGAAATAGTCAGCTATAGTAAGACATTTGCTCACGTTCAGGAAAAGTCCCATTTTCTGTCTTCCCATGTGTGAAGCTCGTTAGCTCATCATGAATCAGCAGTATGATGTTCTGTATCTTCTTGGCATTTGGTAAGACTGAGTCACAGTCGGGCTGAACACTTTAGTTTCAGTACAAACGGAGAATGCTGCACAAATTTGAGTGTAGTACAAAAGAAATGCATTTCTCTTGTATCGTCCAAGTCTAACATAAAATGCATTGAATTGAATTACAAAGCTTTCTGGCTGCTGCTAGCGTAGTCAGTCGGGTTTGTAGGTTTGCATTGTTCTGGAGGAAGTGAGGGCTATCTAGCTTGTCAGTATGTTACCTGAACCATACTCTGTCTCCAGCACTAAGTATGCAATTGGTGGTTGCCATTTGTAGTCAGAATATGCAAACTCAGCTCCTTCCTCCATCCTAACACCAGTGGAAATGTTTGTTTGTTTTTTACAATAATGTATTTAAATTTCAAATATCTTCAAGTTTTGCTTCTTTTTTCTTACCATAACACAAAGTTATTTTCGTAGGTTGACGGTTTTAAGAGAAATCGGGTACTTTAGCAACCTAACTAAAATAACTAGCCACTTCCAGAAAGCTAGCCAGCTACAACTCAAGGGCCAAGGAGAAGGTTTTTAGGGCACAGCCTGCAATTTACAAAACAAAAACAAAAAAGTGTTTTTTTGACAGTCACATTCTCACTCACAGAACTCTCAGTCAACATGCTGTCATCCAGCTGTCAACAATAAATTATCCTGTAACATCCTTAAAGATTCAGAGGAAAAGTTTCCAGTGAAAATGACATGAACTCTGGCATGTTTGGGCCTTAATACAATTAAATCTCAGTGCTCACACCACTTTCCAGATTTGACTCCCCATAACTTTTTTCTCCAAAATAAAATGCAAAAAAAGTTATTTTGATATAGTAAATAATAACAAATTTACACCTACAATTGTTCACAAAAGGACAACCAGGTACAGTGTTTGCTTTTTGAAATCGTGCCCTCACAAACTGTAGTTCACAGTTTCAGCAGTGATCAGGTTCATACTCTACAAGAACTATGGGGAAGCCCTATTTTGAGAGCATTTAATTATACAGAAAAGTACATGATGAAGTTGAGACAAAACCTTTTTAACCTTATTAACTAAAGCTGTCAACAAATTGTGAAGAAGTAATTGACCTTATGTCAGAATGGTGGCCTGGAAAAGGCAAAGCCTCTGAAGGAAATGATAAACTAAGAAGAAACAGCAAAACATAAAACAACAGCAAGCACACATCTCAATAAATTTGGACCCACCACTGATAAAATAATCTTCATTGCTACTTCGCTGACCCACTTCCACTACGCTGCTGTATGCAGCCACATATGCTGATGCCATAACACTGCCTCCACCATGTTTTACAGGTTATATTATTTCCTCTGTCCAATAAAGTGTTTCATAACTCGCTTTCCGATGGCTAAGAGTGAAAATAGCTGCACTTTACACCTTGTCGTAACCGTTTGTATATCCATTCATGAATGCACCATTTTGATGTAGACCTTGACAATAGTCCTTCAAAGTATTCTTGAGTGCAGGATTTTTCTTCAGCCTCTGAGCTCAACATTCACTTTGTGACTGTTTGATTTTGCAAAGAGTGTCATTGTCCAAAATTCTATAGATCTGTGCTCTTGCTTCGTAGTCATCGCACACAAAACTCTCACTCAGTTAGCACTCTATTGTCTACACTTTTTTTTTACAGTGTATCTGACATGAGAGAGTACAGTTCAGAGTAAACTTCAGAGGACCTGGCATCCTGCTTCATAGCGTGATAGTGCTGGTTTGGCGAGGAACTGCTCTGTGTATTGATCTGCTCATGCACTATTCCCTCTACTTCGTGTGAGAATTTGTCTGTGATCTGAACCAGCTTTCAAGTGGGTAAAAACAATCTGACTCAAAGGCACTTTTTTTTGTAATGTACATCAATAGAGTAGCAGAGCGTGCAGAAAAAAAGCAAGCCTCCAATAGTGGTTCAAAGGGTAATGATTTACCCTCTGAATGGCCTATCCATCAGAACTACCCTTAATTCTGCTTTATACCGATCTAACACAAGTTGATGCAAACTCATAGTTCAGGAGGATTTCAAAGTGAAATGTCATTCCATTGGGGCAATCGTGGCTCAAAGAGTTGGCAGTTCATCTTATAACCAGAAGGTTGCCGGTTCGAGCCCCGGCTCGAACAGTCTCAGTCGTTGTGTCCTTGGGCAAGACACTTCGCCTACTGGTGATGGCCAGAGGGGCCGATGGCGCGATATGGCTTAATTCCAGTGAAGATTTTTCAACAAGACTCATTTGTTCGTCAACAGGAGGTGAAGCACAAATGGCAAGGTAAATTATTGAACATCGCTACAAATCTTAGTGTGATGATAGTAGTGTATGTATGTATACATGCACCCAATCTCCTACTTAAAAGGTTGAATCATAGTTTGCAAGAACATCGTCACACATACAGCGATGATTAACATCTATATGTTATTACAAAAATCTTTATATTCATTCATATTCATCATCCCTCAATGTTACACTGTCCACTTGTATCACTTGGCACATTCAGTGTGGAAATTTGTTCAAGTCGCCAGTACAGCGATTATTCACACCTCTGTGTTTTTAAAAAGAATTATTATTACAATTATTAAAATATTTATTATAAATATTTTAATAATTATAAATTTAATAATTATAAATTTAATATAAATTCTTTGGATTTTCCTGTATATTATGTTCATGTTAGTGCTGTCACCGTTAATCTGGTCAAAATGACATTAACGCCATAACCGCCCGTGCGTGGAGCTGCACGGCGTCAAAGCGTTAGCGGGGTTAGCTTGTTTTAACACGATAACTCGCTAATGGAGATTTGCCGCGTTAAAGCAGTTATGGCATTAACGTCATTTTAATGAGATTAACGTTGACAGCACTAGTTCATATGTTTTTACCGTATTACCTAATCAGTCTGTGTTTCTTTCATGTGTCATGCTCAGTGTTTGTCGCCCGTAAAATAACTTATTTCTAAATGTGCTGCTGGTTACAATAAAGATAATAATGTACTGTTAAAGGTATCTGTAACTTTTTACAACAAGTTTTCCTCAAGTAGTAATCAGTACGCTAATAATTTGCTCCGTCATTTGATAAATTATTGGTGATACTTGAAACCATTAAAGCCAACTTAATCTTTAATGTCGCAAAACTGAAAGTTTCAAACCTGCAAATGAGCAAAACTGAAACACTGACTTGAATAAAACATCTTAATTAACTCTGATGATATCATTTTTTTTCAGTTTGATTTACATTTTTAGTGCAGTTTTCTTTATTTATCTTTATTGCTTTTACTGTGCTGTTCATGCCAGTGGTTAAGACACAGTTGATGGCAATATAGTTTTATAATAGTACATCTATTATAACGATGGCAATATGGTTTTATAATAGTGCATCTAAAATACTGCAAGGCTTTGTGAAACGGTAAAAGATGCTTAAGCGTTATACTGCATATTCAGCAGTGCCAGTATTTTGAGAAAGACAAGTTGGCAGCTAAGACTCCTTGAATATCTTCCAAAGTCTAATTCACAGACATAGATATCAGCAGTACTGTGCAGTCAAAGATGACAGACTGTATCACAAGACACGAATCATTCGGTGTCACTCTTTATTTCAGAATCAAAACAGATTTGATGATCCGTAAAAGTATAAAACATTGACCCCATTAACTCCTAACTGACACACCTGTGATCCTCAAAAGTTCTCTGTATTTGAGCTATTCAGAGCACCGGAGGATTTGTCAAGATGATCTCTATTACACTTTAGTCTATAGTTCAATAAGCACTGACACGGCGTGAAAAACCTATAAACATGCAGAAAGCGTGTCTTATCTGTTGATCCTACATATTTGAAAAGACGGATGACTCAAAGGAGAAAAAATAAAAAGGGTTCAAACCTTAATTGCAGACCGGAGCTGCTCAGCATCCACTTCTCTGCGTGTTGCCTTCTCCTGCACTGCTTCTGCTTCCAAGCTCAAACGATCTCGCCAAAGCAGATTTCAAACACTCTTTCTCTGCAGTCACTGCCGTTCATACACAAATGCTGCATCCCTGAATGAATGAATAGAGCTTACAGGTGTACATGTCGGGAGAGCGCTGCCAGAGCTCATGGCGTGCTCCAGCGCTCACAGACTGAGACGTGGAAGAAGAGAGGGCAGCTTATTTGGCATTATCATCCCGCCCTCCCTCTGGTCTACTCTCCTCCCGTTCCTCTCTCTGTCACTGTCTCCTCTCTTATTCACCTTTTTATCCCCTGCCTTTCCCCTCAAAGCAACAGCTCAGCTTCCTCTTGTCTTGCTGTAATTATGAGTGCAAGTAATTGTCTTATTCCAGCAAGAGGGTGTACGTGAGAGAGAGGCAGACACGACTTGAAGCAAGCCATCTGTGAGAGAGTATTTATATGAAACTGAAGGAGAATCTCTGCTTTTGAGGGAAGGACCATCCTCTCTGAGACAAACAGCTACTGGCATGTATCAGAGAGGGATGAACAGCCGACTTCGTACAAGAAGAGGAGAACAAGAGAGCCTCCCGTGTCTTCGAGATCTAAGGTGCACACAATGAGGAGCTGCTGATTTAAAGAAGCATAAAATTACCTTGGACACAATTACATTTTTTGACAGTGAAGGATCACCTCTCAGGAACCCTTAAGTGCTACTTTTCCTCTTTTTGAAAGGTGTGACATTTAGAAGAAATGCTTAGCCACTAAACTTGAATCTAACCTTTACTAAATAATGGATTGTGGCTGTGAATCATGTGACACCTCAGTAATTGAAAAACAATATGAAAATTCCAGAGGCTCACTTCGACAGTTGTAAGTCTACAGCTGTGTGCACTTTAGTTCACTCAGTCATGTATATTTATTAAATGCAAGAAAACAATGTTGCTTTAAGGAAGACATGCGCTCCAGTCTGGAAGCGATGAGGTGAAATAACTCTCCTGAAGCCATCAGTCACGTTGTGAAATATTTCCACTCTGACGCCACATACACACACTTCTGACTAGAAGCATTTAAACATCTATGAGAACCTAAATGATTGTCTTTTCCATCTATTATGACAACACACGTCCAACAAGGCTGTTGCTTAGTTTCCAAAATAAAATGTCACGAGTAGTTGTTATTTGTGCTCTGTCTGGTTGTGTATTTTCTTTTTAAAGCAGCACAGGCATCATCCATCTAGTTTCATCAAAATGAGCCTGGACAGTGCAACAGCTGTGGCATTTCATACTTTGAATGTTGAACTTTAAAGTTTGTCCCCAGTCACAGAGATTCGTAAGTAAGACTAAACGTGATCAACTTCACTTGTCTTGCAAAGCAAAGAAGAAAAGCTGCAGTCGTTTACCGACGTTGGTTGTGTGGAGCTAAAAACCTAATTGCTATTTTTTTCAGCTGTGAGGCCTCTAGTTGTCAAACCATTGTTTACAATGAAAGAAAAGTATTATATAAAAGTCAGCCTGTGGCCACTGGCTAAAACAAGTGACTGCTCTGGATTTTTCAATATTAAATATTTTAAATATTTGATTACAGTTTGTAGCGGGCCAAACACAGTCAGAATATCATGTTAAAGTTATTTTAAATAATAACTCACCTCACCTACTCACTAGTAAATATATGTCTAACAGTTTTTTAATCTCACTCTTAAAGGGGAAAAAAAGCAAAATACTAGTTGTGTTCAGAGAGGAAGGTTTGAGTGCGTACAGCGTGTTGTGTTCACGCTAGCTCAGAATAATATCATATTGCTCGTTTTAGAGTGAGAGCTGGTGGTGGTGAAGGATGGCTTTACAATTGTGGAATATTTTCAGTGTGTCTGTGTCTCTACAGTTTGCCTTGCAAGAAGAACAAGTAGGTCAAAGCGCCTCGGGACTCTGTAAGCATTTTGACAGACTTCCAGATCTCCTGGAAGTTGGTCTCCAGAGGGGTGTAGGCAATATTTAGGGCAAACCCCTGCACAGTAATCTCCTTCCTTCAGCTAATGCATTAAAAAACTGGGAACATGAAAGTATTTCAAATAAAGGGAAATAAATGCTCAATGTGATAAAGCTAGGCTAGCTTCATTAAGGTAAGACATACACATGAATCGCTGAAGCACTCATCTGCTTGTTGGGAGATGATACACATCATTATTATTGTTTCAATATGCATTATTTTTTTTTCTGTGTTACTGTAAGTACGGTACAATCATTGCATTGCTAATTCTAGTCCCTCACTAAAAGCAAAACCCACCTTGCCACTGTTACCGGACAACAGCTTGCACAAACTGGAGCAATGGTGGTAAGAGGGGCTGCATTGGAGAGAGAACAAGGAAAAGGAAGTTGCAGGGGGAAAAAAGGCTCAGCCTTGCTGAAAGGCCGGGTATTTTGTCTCTGCATGTCTCAATGGGCAGCCCACAATGTGTGTTAATTCATCCCTCACAAAGAGCCTTGAAGCGAGGCTTTCCCAAACCAGCAAACAAATCACTTCCCTCCCTCTCCATTGGTATTCTGAGGATGATTCTCAGGTCTTTGTGTAGGGAAATGAGCAGCGGAATAAGAAACAGATTTAAGTTAAAGGTGCGGTTTACTCAGGGATCGCTTTGATTGAAATACCTCACACACGAACAGAATGTCCTCGTTTTGAGTCTATATCACTTTTTTCCTGTCTATATTGAGACAAATACCACCTCTGTGTTGAGATGAAGTAAACTATTCTGCCGTTAGCAGTCCATTTAAGTAAAATTTAATTAGCTGTTAGCAGCCTGTGATTCCACTCTTTCATTTCATTCATAAATCCTCATTTAAAATCTGTTGTGTGAGCACTGCTGCTTAATTTATTATGATATAGCTCTAAAAATGTCTTTATTATAACTGTGTGAGAGAGTGGATAGGCTCTTATTTAGTGCTAATTAAGCTATCCATAAAAAGGTTAACGTTTTGCTAAAGTCACATTCTAGTCAGAGTCTAATCTGGTTTCCTGCAGCAATAAAATTATTTTAAGTTAATAGTAGCTCAGAAAACCACTGTCATCACCTCATTCATTTTCAGTTGTTTTAACACCAGTTTATTGTTTTGATGTTTTACTTTACTTCACTATTATTGATTTAGTTCACACTACTCTAATGAGCATCATGAGTTGTTACTGAGATGCAGGTAAGCGACAAAGCGTTTTGCAAAGGATTCATTCAAGTTTTGGATCCAGTTGCACTTTGGTTTGGGCTGCACAGCTAATTAGTCAAAAATGACTTGGTTTGAGTTAGGAAATGATCATTATAGGTAATTATGATTAGCAAACCTTTTTATGTTACCGGGGAGTGACGTTTTTCACATGGGCCATTACCAATGACTGTAAGTTTGTTTTCTAAAAGCCGCTGCAACACACTGTGCACCTGCTGCAAATTTTTATCAAAAGATCTGGAAAAAATGAGAATATCATCCAGATACAAGTACACAAAATTATTCAAAAAGTCCTGTAACACATCATTAGTCGAAGCATAAAACACTGATGGTACATTAGTCAGACCGAAAGGCATTACCAGGTATTCGTAATCAGTGATGGGAATAACGGCGTTACAAGTAACGGCATTACTAATGGCGTTACTTTTTCAGTAACGAGTAATCTAACTAATTACTATTCCTATCGTTACAACGCCGTTACAGTTACTAACAAGGAAATGCGGTCCGTTACTATTTTTCAACAAACAGACGATTGAAGCTGTGTTCAGCTTACCGCATCTTATATCAGTTGCACGGAAGTAGCTGTAAGTAATCTGGACGCTACAGCTTTAAGCAGCTGCGCGCTCCCGCGGACGGTAATCATGATCACTGTCTAGAACAGCGGTCCCCAACCCCCGGGCCTCGGACCGGTACCGGTCCGTGAGTCGTTTGGTACCGGGCCGCGAGAGTTGAGGCTCACGGACCGGTACCGGTCCGTGAGTCGTTTGGTACCGGGCCGCGAGAGTTGAGGCTCAGGTGTGAAATGTATGGTTTTCAGCGTTTTTATCGGTTTTCAGCGTTATTTTGTTATCGTTTTTATCGTTTACTCGGTTTTCCTGCATCTTTTCACGTGTGTTATGAATAAATTTTCTTTTTTTCGGTACCGGTACTAGTTTTATTTTGTTGTATTTATCCGCGACACCTTAAAGGCCGGTCCGTGAAAATATTGTCGGGCATAAACCAGTCCGTGGCGCAAAAAAGGTTGGGGACTGCTGGTCTAGAAACAGGAGTGATACACCTGCTGCTGTCAGACCTGCAGGTATCAGGCTGTGATGTTCTCCTTTATAGTGGACAGAAATTATGTTTTTGGAGTGGCACAAATAATTTGTGTGGCATCTTACTGAATGCAGAACAGCTGATTGTTCTGTAAATAGTTTGAAATGGTTATTTAAAAAATCAAGGTAAAAAGGTAAATGGATGCAAATAACTTTGTTTGCAAAACTTGTGCATAGGATTTTAAAATTGACAATTTATTTTTGCATTTAAAGTTACGAAATATGATTCTTTAAACATGTTTGTGGTTGTTACAGTAAAAATATAACTTTTTCTACTCTGATTTTATGTTTTTTGTCTGATTTTAGATCAATTGTGTTAATACAGTATGTCAAAATGAAAACATAACTGTAAATTCAGACGCGTGAGGTGGTGCTGAAAAGAATGATACCAAACAAGACAAAGTAAATAGTTTTTAAAGGTAAAATGTGGACCCCAGAGGGTTAAGTGTTATTTTTAAAGTAACGCAATAGTTACTTTTCAAGTAATTAATTACTTTTAGCATATTGTAACTCAGTTACTAACTCAGTTACTTTTTTGAAGAAGTAACTAGTAACTGTAATTAATTACTTTTTCAAAGTAACTTGCCCAACACTGTTCGTAATGTCCTCACGGAGTGTTGAAGGCCATTTTCTACTCATCTGCCTGGCGTATGCACACCAGGTGATATGCGTTCCGAAGGTCCAGTTTTGTGAAAATGATGGCTTCCTGTAGAGGTTCAATAGCAGAAGAGATCAGTGGGAGGGGATATTTATTCTTCACAGTTATGTCATTGAGACCCCGATAGTCAATACAGAGCCTGAGAGATTAATCTTTCTTTCCTACAAAGAAAAAAAACACCAAAGGCAAAGGGGACAGGCGAATTAAGCCCGCCTCCAGCGACTGATATACCTGTCCGTGGCCGCCTTCTTAGGGTTGGAGAGGCCGACTGGTAGGCAGCTGGTCTCCAAGTAACGGTTCAATGGAACAGTCATATCAACGGTGAGGGGGAAGTGAGAGAACGTGGTGTTTACTGAAAACAGGCCCCAGATCACCTCTGGTACGGACAAAAGATCCAAAGTCTCAGGTGCCAGCTTAGAACTGAAGACAGGTGGAGGTAGTAAGGCAGACTGTAAACAGTGTGACAAGCAGGGGCTACTCCAACTCTCAATATGGCGGGTGGACTAGTTAATGTGGGGATTATGGCACTCCAAATATGGGTAACCTAAAACGATGGGAAACTCAGGGGAGGAAAAACAAAACAAAACAGAGAAGCTTGCGATGATTACTGGAAAGTATTAATGAAACAGGTTCAGTCTCGTGAGTGACTGTGGGCAGCGACTTGAGCCAGCGACTTAATGCGGAAATTGATGGAAAACTCGGCTACCGATTGACTGCCCTGCTGGAGCCCGAGCACCTGCCACGTAGCTTCGCCAGTGCACAGAGATGAGGAAACACGGCCTTAAAATCCTGAACAAATTGTACATAGGTGACAGTCTCGAGAAGATAGAGGGCGAGATACAATTCGGCCCAACTCAGAGCACAATCATGGAGGGCACCAATAATATGCAAGATCTTCGATACTGAGAACCCACACACAAGATCTTGGAGGTGTCATCAGAAAACGCATGAGGGAAATGCTGAAATGCTGCCTGTAATCGGACCCAGAGTTAGCAACATCCCCCAAGAACCCGAAGATTAGAGTCCTGGCCCCTAGCCCTGCCAGTGTAGCAGAAATGATGAGGATGATGATGGCAGCAGCAGCCGTTCTTCTCTGCGTGAGTCGCTTAATGTTGTTCGTGTGTAATTTACGTTGAGTAGGCTCACCACGTTATTACATTAATGCACGTAAGGTGAACTAGCAAACACCGTCGTAGTTACATGCGGCTGTCTTCTTGTTTGATGGCAGATACTCCCTTCACCCTGGCCAAAAAGGCTAAAATGACCAAAGAAAAAGTGGAAAACAGCTAAACATGAGAGGTTTTTGGATAAAGTTTGTGTTTTTTCCATTGTTTAAGCACTGCTTCCAGCCAAGAGTGATACCATATATCCCCTATAGCTGCAGAACAGGCTAACATTGTTATCGTTTTACAAAAAAACAGCTAAACATAAGAGGTTTTTGGACAAAGTGTGTGTTCTTCATTCTTTAAGCACCGGTTCGAGCACCGTTTAAGCACCGGCACCATTTCAAAAGTACCGGTTTGGTACTGGTATCGGATAAAACCTAAACGATACCCATCCCTATCAAAGAGTGGTTGGAGTATTCTGTTAGGTGACTCTAACGGGTGGACTCAAGTTGCAGAAACACACAGAGGCTCAGGAAGCTGCAGTGAATTTTGTTTATTTGCAGTGATAGGGGTATTTACAAGGGTTGGGGCTATTTACAGTGACAGGGTACATGTGGGACGGGGAGAAAACAAAACACAGAGCCAGGGTGTGTCGGAGGATTGGTGGCGTACAGGAGCGATCTAAGGAAGAAGGACAAAACAGAGTTAAGGGGGTGACTCCGAAAGCCGAGCACAAAACGTATGCCAACAGGGAGAGTTGGAGAGCTTACTTGACACACTGAAAACACAGACGTGGACCGTGATCTTCTGGAGCCACAGGCAGAGGCAAGGTAGATTTCTGTTTTAGATCAGGGAAAACAATCTCCAAAGCAACAGGCAGGCGAGCGGGTAGCGGGACAGGCTAGTGCAAGGAAACACAGGCAAGGAGACGAATCCTGAATACTTAGCAGATGTAGCGTCAGTCTTGATAGTCTTTATGCAAAACACGTTTCTACTTGTGAAAGCGACAATACACCGACACCAGACGTCCGTCGCACAGCTCTTTAAAAACGCTCCCTCTGATGACGTCTGATGCGTGCCGGGGATCCCGCAAAGTACAGCCCTGCCTACCTGCGCCGAAAAAGAAAAAGAAGCCCAAGAACGCCACACATAAACACACCAGCTCCTAATACCTACACAATAAAACAGGAAACTGGGGAGCATGACGCAGGAGTGAAGAAGAGGCAGATGAGAGCGAGACATGGTGGACTGGGGAAACATGGATAAGGGGTGACCGTGGCTCAGGGGGGTTGGGAAGCGCATCTGTAACCGGAAGGTCGCTGGTTCGATCTCTCTGTCCTGGACGTTGTGTCCTTGGGCAAGACACTTTACCCTACTGCCTACTGGTGTTGGCCAGAGGGGCTGATGGCGCGATATGGCAGCCTCGCTTCTGTCAGTGGCAGCTGTGGCTACCACTGTAGCTGCCTCCACCAGTGTGTGAATGTGAGAGTGAATGAATAGTGGCATTGTAAAGCGCTTTGGGTGCCTTGAAAAGCGCTATATAAATCCAATCCATTATTATTATAAACCACAAGGAGGGGAAACAAGACACAAATACAAATACAGATAGGGAGCAAAGACATGAGGGGAGCCTAAATGTACAACGGTAAACATAGTGGTAATCCCGAGATTATTCTAGATAAGAATAGATTAATAACGAATAATAAATCATAACACAACAAGTCATAAAAACAAAAGAAACACAAAATGCTGGGTCAAAAGGACCCAGAACCATGACAATCCATCCATATTCAATAGGACTGATAACGACTGTGTTTAGACTGTTCCTTCCCATTCCATGCAAGGCCACCTGGGTTGGCTGGAAGACTGTTTATTTAGCCTGGCAGGGCAAAGGACACTGTCTCAGCTGAACTCTGGACACGCCAACACATACATATACACTGATATGTACACACTCATCCCCCCTCCCTTTCCAAACGCCTTCGATGCTTGCTTCCTCTTAGGGAACACGGCGGGTCTGAGCCCGCGCTGGAATGGTAGCGCTGGGCAGGATGGCTGCTGTGTTTGCTTCGGATTACTCCTCACCCCCCACCTGACCCTGTGGCTTGTCACGTGCTCCATAATGTTGTGCTGTGGACATTTATGTGCTTTTTGTGCAGAGGAGTTTTTTTGTTTCCTGTTCTCATGCTGTCCTCCCAGGAGCCCAGCATGAGTAGAGGTCTCTTTTTTTCTCTTGTACTTTCCCATTGTAGTGTATATTTCAGTGTTTTTTTTCTGTAACGCTACCGATCTCTGACCTGTATCCCCATGTGATGTCTGTGTTGTGTGTGTAAGGTCGGGGGGGGGGGTCCTATTTCACTGCAGGGCAACCTGCACGTGGTGAATAAAGCCTTGACTGATTGATTGATTGATTGATTGATTGATTGGACTATCACCTAATTATCTAATCATCTAACATCTGTCTTGTCACAAAAATATAACACTTTTCCATTCACCTATGTTGGGTGCTTCATACAAAGCTGCTAAAGTCCCAGCTAAGATATAAGGTGGTGCTCCAGTAAAAGTGCTGCACATTCTGAAACACTGGGCTAACTGGCTCTTTAGCTACAATGCTAAAGCTGCATACAGCAAACAGACAAAGTGGTGTTTTTGTTATAAACTTGGTAGTTTAATTGCTTACCTGATGTTGACATGAATTTATTGGCTGATCCCTACAGTGCCAACATACTTCTCTTTTCTTTGCATAATAACGAGGATGTGATTAAAGGAGCAGTTTTTCCACGGTACAGTAGACACTTGGAAGCAAAACAGAGCAAAACAGAGTCACTGTGGGTCTCGTTGGTATAAAACTGTTTTACTTTTTGTGTGCATGCTGTTTATTTTCTACTACAGCTATTAATGACATGCACAGTAATATAGTTGCTATACAGCCTCTGCTCCCAGCAGTATGTGCAATGTGTCTATTTTTTCTTTGCTCAAGCATCTCAGAATTGAACATGTTGGTCTAAAATAAGCTAAATGATAAAAACTGAAGTCTAGTTTAAGACTACGTAGCATCTACAGCTTACAAATTAAAGCACCGCCGGAAAAAGTTTAGGTTTTTGCAACGTCTCTGTCAGGCTGTTGCTTTACACTTAAAATAACATTAGGCTGCGTTAGGATGTGCAAAACCCCTGCAGCCAAGCTTTCAGAAACACTGATCTTTATTTCTCATTTGAAGAGCTTTAAATTACACAACCGGTTTCACAGTTATCTGGAAGGTGTCTATGTCTTGTTAGAAATGACACCTCTGTGAATGTTCTTTTATTTTTCAGGATGCTGTGTACCTGTTTCATCTGAGTCTGTTTCCTGGCACTCATAATTTTTTTTCTGGTTGAAAAATGGTGCTTAACTTTAAAGCAGAGCTCCACAAAAGTGATGAAATTTAATTGGAGTGGTAATTACACATATTCAAAAGGTATTGGTGTTAAAAAAAAAGAAAGAAAGAAGCCAAATGCAGAAATTTTCATTTGGCTCTGCCTCTTGTGTTTGCTGCAGTAAAACCACAATCCAGCTGACATTCTTCTTTCATCTTTTTAGCCAAGGCTAAGCCCAAGGTTATTTTCTATTGTAGGATAAATTATTAATGAACCAAATGGCCTAGCTTCATTATTCAATAAGAAACAGTGTCTGTCTTGTCCATGTAGATGTGTTGTAGTTTTGGGATCGTGTAAGAATCAAGCCCTAGGTAACAAATCAATATTTTAAAAAAACAAAACTTTTCTTATGCAAGTCATGAGTGAATTTTTTGATAAGTAAACCATAAGCCATTCTGAGTTTGAATTTAAGTGGAGTTTTTTGCACTTGTTTCTTTTCTTCTTCTTTTTTGCATCATATTTTTTATGATTTTTGTCCGAAATTGCCATTTATTGTGAGCTTATGAGCAATTTTCTTTTATATCTACACAAGTTTAAGTCTTCTACAAGAGCAAATGTGGTTACCAAGGAATTTAAATAGACATGTTTAAGTGTAAGATGTGACTCCTTGCATTGCTGTCTATGTTCTTGCAAGATTTATTTCTTAAATTACACTACAGCTCAAAGAGTCATTCACACCATTTTTTGACATTGGAGACATGGTACTCCATGTAACATGATTTTTTATTATTACCAATCAAGTGCTGCCCACTTAAATGGTTGGATGGGCACTTGATATAAACCAGACAGGTAGGCTGTCCCCAAAACAGCTTTTGGAGTAATATCAGGATTTAGTGTCCAAAAACAGTAATTTGATGTTATAGTCCCTCAGTGTGTGTTTACTTCTAAGAAAGAACATTTGTAAATTTGTAGTTTTAATGTGAAACAAAGTATGATCTCTTATGTTTTGTTAGTGTGATGTAAAATAAGTGGGATCAGTTGTTCTATAACCTATTAGCCTGTTACCATGACAAACCTGCATTATGTCTCAGTCATACTAGAATAAAAATATCATGGCAACCGTGCATCAAGGTAAAATTGATGGTTGTCTGATGATTGCACTGATTTTTGTAACTTTCACACCACTTTCAATCACAAGGAAATTGCACAGGTGACTGCAATGCGTCACCAAACAGCTGAGGTGCATTTCGGGCTGGCTGCAATCACTCTCAGACAGATGGTTGAAGATTGCAAGTACATGCTATGTAGTTAATAATACAGATATATTACCAATACACTGTAATTGATCATTACCTTATTCTACAGCATTCTACAGCAATCTCTTTGAGACAACACAGCAATAAATTGTGATAAATCTGCAAAAATCGCAAATGTGGGACTGTCTGTTGCAAATCTCGTTCCATCGACACAAATAGAAATTCACATTAAATAGAAAAAAAAATATTAACTAATTACATTCTAGCCTGAAGGACAGCAAATTTAATTTTGTTCTGTAATATTTTGGCATTTGGAATATAACCAGTCAAGTGCTCTACTGCAAAAACATGCATTACAACATGTATGCGATTATACCCATCAGTGTAGATGGACTCAGACTGACTGCAACATGTTGGGAAAAATGCTATTTTTGATTCTGAGTCACAATTCTGGGAAAAAGTCAGAATTCTGACTCTGAATTCTATCTTTCATAATCTTTTAGGTATTGATAGAGAGCAAGTGTAAAAAAATTAGCAGGATATTTTTCATCGATTGTATCACCAGACCTGCGGCCATATGTTTTGGACACTCAGGTAAAGAGATGGGCTGAGCTGTCAACTGATCACCGCCTGGTGGTGAGTTTGATCAGATGGCGGGGGAGGACGCTGGACAGACCCGATGCGCCTAAACGTATAGTGAGGGTGCGCTGGGAACGCCTAGAGGCCCCAGTTTGAAATCTTCAACGCACACCTTCGGCAGAGCTTCAACAGTATTCCGAGGGAGACTGGGGACATTGAGTCCAAATGTACCATGTTCAGCATCTCCATTGCCGGAGCTGCTGCAATGAGCTTCGGTCGCAAGGTGGTTGGTGCCTGTAACCCCCGAACCAAATGGTGGACACCGGAGGAGAAGGGAGCCACCAGGCTGAAAAAGGAGTCCTATTGGGCTTGATTAGCCTGTGGGATTTCTGATAGGCAGCTGACAGGTACCGACAGGCCAAGTGGAATGTGGCTCGGGCAGTGACTGGAGCAAAAACTTGGGTGTGGGAGGAGTTCGGAGAGGCCATGGAAAAAGACTTTCAGACTGCCTCGAAGAGATTCTGGCAAACCGTCAGGCAACTCAGGAAAGTGGTGCTCTCCCTGTACTGTGTACAGTGCTGGTGGAGCACTGCTGACTTCGACTGAGAAAATTGTTGGGCGGTGGAAGGAATACTTCGAGGACCTCCTTAATCCCACTGACATGTCTTCCGAGGAGGAAGCAGAGTCTGGGGATGACCCACCAATTTCCAGGGTTGAGGTCACTGAGGCAGTTAAACAACTCCTTGGTGGCAGAGACCCTGATGTGGATTAAATCCGCTGCGAGTTCTTGAAGGCTCTGGATGTCTCAGGGCTGTCCTGGCTGACACGCCTCTACAAGGTTGCGTGGAGATCAGGGGCGGTACCTCTGGACTGGTAGACTGGGGTGATGGTCCCCATTTTTAAGAAGGGGGACTGGAGAGTGTGCTCCAACTACAGGGGGAATCACACTGCTCAGCCTCCCTGGGAAGGTCTATGTCAGGGTGCTGGAAAGGAGAGTCCATCCGTTAGTTGAACCTCGGATACAGGTGGAACTATGTGGTTTTTGTCCTGGTTAGAGCTGGGCGATATGGACCAATATTCATATCTCGGTATTTTTTAGCTGGAGGGCGATATAAGATATATATCTCGATATTTTTTTAATCCCATAAAGTAAGAGCAAAAAGAGAGTTCTTGGTCAAAGGTACTTGTCCCAGATGTCACACATGTAACTTTTATTAAGATACAACTGTAGATGTACATGAAAAAAATGTCAAAAATAAATTGTCAGCATTTATTAAATAATAATGCTCCATTTTTATTTCTTTTCATACATAACAAAAAGCTAAAAATTGTAAACTAAATGTAAAATGTAAACTACAAAGATGCAGATCTAAAATAACAAAGGCATCTTGCTCTTTAAAAAGTGCTTACACTGAAGTAAAGTTTTCTAAAGTGCTTCTTTGTGTGTATTCCTGAACAATCATCTGGTACTTTGTGCAAAAAACAAAACATGTAAACAGATTGAATGAAATTAACAAAAAAAAATTGTTTGAAAGTTTTGTCACAGCTAAGAGCAGAAGTCTAGTCCTTTCTCATTAAGCCAAAGATTTTTATGGACTTTTTGTCCAGTTACTCACAAAACATGTTGTACATGGGTACTGCAGCTTTAAATATGTTCAGTAGTAGATGCTGAGTGGATAGTTATAATGCAAAGACTGTTTAACAGAATTGTCACTGTTCTGTGCAAAGATTATAAATATTTTATGTTTTATTGCCTTCTTCACTCTCACTTCAGTCACGTCGCTTTTTATAAGCCTGCAGTCCATCACATGTTTACTTTAATAAAGCTCTGATATCAACCTGACTGTGATTGTCTGCTGTTTCAGCAAACTGCAGAGTTGTTATAAAATCAATAGACCCAGCATTTCTGCGCTACTGTCCTGGAAAATAATGATGGATGATGGATTTCTGGTTAATAAAGCTTCTGCTGTTATTGCAGTGTAACTCTAAATTGGATTTCACTGTACTAAAAGACAAGTGACCCAGCAAGCTCCCGCTACTACATCTGCTTTTTAATATTTAATTTGAATAAAACATAACACTGTAGTTGCCCCACAATGAGTCAACTCTGTCTGTTTGTTCACTAATGCCATGGAAATTCACAGCAAACACACATTTCCTGTCTTTTCCTGTGGACACAGGGCGTGGATTTAACTTTAGAGGCTCATTAATAAAACATATCCTAGCGGCTCCTGTTTGATGTTGGATTCAGGAAGTATAATCTCATACCTGAGCAAACAAAGCCTCTAAGCAACAAACAAAACTTAGCAATGCTCACTTCATACCTGGAATATATATCACCCCCTCATGGCTTAAAAGTTACCTCTTTTCTTATACAGGTACATTTGGATAATTGAAATGATCATGTAACTGGGGAGGAAAACTTTAACAGCTGGATGAGACGGTTCTTCTGTTAGATGTATAATAAACACAGATGATCTAATAATGTATCCTCCCCTCTTTCTGGAAAACATATGATTTGAACAAAGTTGGCAAAATTTTATTTTCTTTTTATTCAATTAAATTAAATTAATTTCAGTTTTATTTATACAGCGACAAATCACAACAACAGTTGCCTCAAGGTAGACCCTACAATAATACATACAGAGAAAAACCCAACAATCATATGACCCCCTATGAGCAAGCACTTTGGCGACAGTGGGAAGGAAAAACTCCCTTTTAACAGGAAGAAACCTCCAGCAGAACCAGGCTCAGGGAGGGGCGGGGCTATCTGCTGCGTGGGGTGAGAGATGAAAGACAGGATATTTTTATGAGCATAGGGAGATGTTAGGTTAGCAAAGTAAAAACCTAAAGCTTTTAAATAAAAAAAAAATCTCCTAATAGCCCAAAAGAGCACTTTGCTTTCAGATGGCAGGCTTACTTGTGCTTTCTAGACTTTGCAAAGGTATAAGTGAAGACAGAGTATTCAGCTGTCTTTTTCTCTAATCTTGAACAGTCTTGTAAGTGACCGAGTAGTCAACACGGACAACTGCATTATTCAAATGATTAAGTAGGCCTACTAATCAGAGTGTTTCTCAAAAATACTAGTTAGCAAAACAAACTGACCTTACATAACGAGAGAGAACTCAGCCATATATCCTGGTGGAGCCAACTATTCACAAGGGGTAAAAACCACAGGGACAATAACGAAATTCAATAAAAAATAAACTGAGTTTCTCCCATGCTGTCACAGCAGAAGGTTCAGTGCTCCCCTGTAACTGTGCGGGTTGTCTCTGGGCTCTCTGGCTTCATACCACCGTATGTTAGGTTAATTGGTGGTTTTGGACATATTTCTTTTTGTGTAAGAACCTGAGTTTCCATGAAATTAAATGTTCTGTTTGAATATAATTTCTATTCTCTCTTCTGTTCATATTCAAGGCACAGATTTAGTGGTAGACATTTTTTTAGGTGTACAGACTGTAAACCAGGTTAAGGCGAATTTAGATTGCATCACCCCCTTCACTTCTTCTACCATTTCCAGATCATGAGTGAAAGCTGCCATCAGACCTAATCTCTCCTTCTCCACTGGATAGATGGCACTTGGATTTGACATAAAGCATTCGATATAAATGCTGATAAGAGGTCAGTATGATGAGATTTGGCCAATCAAACAGGCAAGAGACCTTTACACCACTCCCACTTTTCTAACTGAACCACCATGGGCACCATGGACAGGGCTGGCATCTTTTCACATCCTTACTTCACATCTTGAAAGATGCCGGCCCTGTTCTTCACATGGCTCTGTAAAATGAGATTAGATTAGATTAAGTGGTCTTTTTCATATTCCCTGTTATTTGCAGTAATTTCTCCAAAGTAGCAGAATGAATTTGCTTATAACTTCTTGTAAAGCATCTTGCACCAGCCTCGTGTTGCCCTTTATTGCCCGACAACAAGCTGCTTTCTAACTACCTTAAGTTATGCTCATGCTCAAAATGAATAAGCGCCACATTAAAGTAGACCCTTAGCTGTTATTTTCACCTCCTCCTCCAACATTAGGAGACAAACAACCCTGTGTTTAATAATGAGAGGCCGAGCAAGAAGACCTTTATCTCGGGAGAAGACTGGGACTATAATGGCAGTAATTAACTGAACGAAACCCCTCAGCAAGTCCTCCTGAGAACCCCGGCAGTCTTTCCAGCCACCTCCTCCTCTACCTAAATTGACATTGCTGTCTAGTTCACAATGGTGACTGTTTTCAAAGAACGGGAAAGCAAAGTCGATAATAGGAAACCACGCTGCTTTTAATGAAGTACTGGATCCGTGCTTGCATTTACTCTTCGTATTTTCTTTTATTAGATTTGAATTTGCTTTAGCGTCTGTTGTAAAAGCCACCTTAAATGAAAAACTGAATTTACACAGCAACGGTAACTTAAACTGCGTCTCAGACATGAAAGAGGAGTAATAAGTCATCTTTGTAAAATCATCAACTTGGAGTTAAATGTTCATTTAATGCTATAGCTGTGTCACATTACTGCGGCACACCTCGTGTCACTGGAGCAGCCTGCAATAAATCACCATGTCTGGATAATTTATGAATACCAACAAAAAGGGAGGCGTGATCATTATCTTTTGACAGCTCACACAGCATATATTAGATCAGCCAGGTTAACGCCTTTATCTAGGCCACTTTACCATGACAAATAGAGGCGCACAGCTGCATGGCTGCTTAATGTGGAGGATGGCTTTATAGTTTGTTGTAGCTTACGTGCAATAACTACCTTTGGCCACATATAATTCTAATAAAACTGCAGTCCAGAAAAACAGGCAACACACAGCTTTCCACATTTCCTTAGAAACAGCATGTGGTCATGAGAGGAGAATGTAATATTGATTTCAGTACAGTCCTCAGCTCTCGAATAAAAACATGTTGAAAGAGTCTGTTGCTTGAAGAGCTCGAGACATCAGAAGCTCATTGCAAATTAGCTTGAAAGTTTGGCTGTAATCAGCTATTGAGAAGTGGGTTATTTTTGACAAGGCGAGCATCCCCTGCTGTTTTGTAAATGGCTCTGCTATCAATGGTGAAAACAGGTCCAGAAATCAACCTGACATTTTCCTCCTACTGCATGTGGTTCGCTGCAGGAACACATGTTTATCATCTACTATTTTGCATTATCATTACCCTGGAAATCTATTATCGAGCTTCCAGGAAATTGTTGATGTTATTGAGCCTCACAGCTTGAACTGTTATTGTCATTTCAATAACATCCCTTAACTCAACAATTTAACTCATTCATCGTACAGCATTTTTGTCACGCTCTCCTCTTTGTGACAATCATCTAATGCAGTTCTCATACTGTCAGCAGGGATTTTAATGTAAGATATGTCTCCATATCACTAGTATGGCTATTTCACACTGAGAGCCTCCCACAAACACGGACTGAAAATTGAAATGTAATCTGTCAAATGTGAAAGAAGCTCTTGTGACAGCTGTCATGTCATGATAAGTGTGTTTCTACCCCCTCCCCCCCAACTAGTTTTTTAAACACACACATAAGTTAACCAGGTTTGAAGTGACTACTAATATGTCTTGTGAGAAAAACTACAAAATCCTGAAGAGATCCTCAAAGAGATTTGAAACAATAATAAAATGATACAGAGCAGGTAAATTATGCAAAAAAGATTCAAAACAAGCAACAAAAAAAAGAATCCATACAAAATACTCACAATTTGATGCATAAAAACACGGAGATGAGAAACGGCAAGAAATAGATACAAAAGAGATACAACAAAATTCAAAATAGTCAATAAGGTGCAAAACTACAAAAAGAACCAAAACAACCAAAGAGATTCATAACAACTACAGAGAGGTGCAAAACAGCCTCAAAAAGATCCAACAAAAACAAAGAGACACAAAACAGCCACCAGAAGATGTATAACAACAACAAAGAGAGCAAATGAACAAAAGAGAACTTCAAAACAGCCGCGAGATACAAAATAAACACAATGATATGCAAAACAACAACAAAAAGATGCATAACAGTAACAACGAGGTGCAAAAAAGCCAGATACAGAGTTTTTGAAGCCATCCACAAATGAAAAATAAATACACAGATGAGAAAGAAGAAGAAATTAAATTTAACAAACAAAGGGAAATACAAAAAAACTCAAAATACAGAGATGCAGAACCCTGTGAAACCCTGTCAGAGACACAATAAGCACAAAGAGATGGAAACATTTCCTGTTTCTAAACAACTAATCTCACATTGAGCACACACATTTTTCTCAACCGTACATTTTCTCTAGCACTGTCCAATTTTGAGACACTTCATTTGTGCATTTAAATGTCCTGCTTTATATTGTTTATGTTTATTATTATTATTATCATCAGCATCATCACTGGACACTTGTAAAATTCAGCCACATATCTAAACACAAGTAGATTAAGAAGTTGAAACATGACATCAAAGTGCAAATCTAGACACAGTATGTTCAACATTTTCAGAACTGGAAATGTATTTCTCTTATATTGTAAATATAATGCTGCTTTCCTTTTTATTTTTTATGAATGATTTGTATATATTTACATAAGCACTGTCACAGAGTGCTAATTTTAGTTAAGTAAACAAAGCAAACTTCCACCCACTGGGAATCTAGAATAATTTAAAGGTCACACAAAGGCAGCCTCTATTTCCAAAGCTGCTGTTGTTTCGATAAAACAAAGCGAATATCTCTATCAGGGGGAAATACATTATTTGCCAGCCCCACACATGTGATCCATTCTTCTCCATCTGAGTTTCTGACACACGTAGGTAACAAATAACATTGTCAAACTGAGAGGGCTCAGATTCGAAGAAACATGAGAATACATCTTGCAGCACAAAACAGGCAATGGGTGTTTAGGACACCTTTGGACATGACAGCGCTACTGCATCACTGTCAAAATGATTCATCCCTCTTCTGACTGCATTATATATCGCTCCGAGGGTTTCAGATTTTGCACAGTAAGCTATTATTTTATCCATTAAGAAGAGGCTCCATGATGCGGAAGCTCTCAGTAGGTGCAGTATTACCACATTAGCATGTTGTGGCAGTAATAATGTGACGAGTGCACTTTATAAGGGCACTTTATGTGTCCACACAAGCCACTGAACACTTGTAGAGCACAGCTAACGCTCCTGTAGTACCAAGCAGCCTCCCTTTCCATCCGTAACTGCCATAAATAATTTTTTGACCAAATCAAGAGTAATTTATATTCCTTCTGTTCCTTAAATGACGCCATAAGCTTTGTTTGTTATTTAATTCAATTTAAGATGAGGTCCATTAAACATTTTATTAGTTATTATGAGATCATTTACTTTGTAGTAAAATTTAATACATCTGCTCTCTTTTATTGCCTGGATTAAAAATGACTTGACAGGTTCATGAACTTTAATTCAGCTTGAAACACAGAACACAAAATAGGCAAAAACAATCCTGTGTAGGCCAGCTGGATGGCGGGGAGTCGGATGGACGGCACAATGGGCTGTTGTAGACGGGCTTGACCTGGGAATGTGCGGCGGATGCACATAGATGCTTGCTGCTTGAATCTAACTGCTAAAGGGCCTCGATCTCATACGGTCTGAATAAACCGTAAGTGCGCTTACGAGAAGGGTTTTAGAGGAATGTCCTTCACTGTTTACCACACCTTCTGTCCAGGTTCATATCTGGGAGTGGGTGTTCAGAGGGGATCCGCAGAGTGGTGCCGCCAATCGACGGTGTGGAGTGGGGCCTCCTGAATACTTGCCCAAATACGTGAATTGTATGTGTACTCTCCCCGTGGGAACTGTGAGGACCAGGTGGCTACGCTTTGAGTTGTAACGCAGCCGATGCCCGATTCTAGCTCCTGATTGAGCCTCTCAGTTTGGCCGTTGGTCTGCGGGCAGAATCCAGAACTCAGGTTGGCCCAATGCAGAAATATTTCCAGACTTGGGAGGTGAATTGAGGGTGCCTGTCTGAAACAATCTCCAGAGGTATGCCATGGAGCCTGAAAACACCGAAAACATAATCAATTTCTCCAAGGCTACAAAATGTGCGGATTTTCAGAATCTGTCTATTATGGAGAGGATTACGGTCGTCCCGGAGAAAGATGGTAGACCAGTAATGAAGTCGAAAGCTGTGTGGGACCAGGGCCTTTGAGGCGAAGCTTGTGGTTGGAGCAAACCCAAAGATTGTTGGGAGTTACTGCATACACAAATGAAGCGTAGTCTTTACCATCCCAGTTCATCCAAAAGTTGGTGGGAGGTGGGATCGTACTGAAAATCATTTATACAGGCTACATTCATACTGCTTTCAGCTATGTGTCAGAAAAAAAACAGCCTCTTCGTTTAGTTTAATAAGGTCCCTGTTTTTCATTTAGCAGGAGTGTCAGTGTTGTTTAGGACATACTACATTCACTGACCTTTTTGGCCTCTTTCTGAAAGAAAGCTGCTTTCTACTTCCATCTCTGTTCCAGATTTCCCACACCTGATTGCCACAGCTGGACACCGTTCAGATCATTCGTAGGAGGTTCATATATAGCTCCAGTAGCCATTTGGCTACTGGGCTCTGAGAAGTGTGTGGCTGCTGGATTAGTGTTTGTGTGTAGATAGATAGATAGATAGATAGATAGATAGATAGATAGATAGATAGATAGATAGATAGATAGATAGATAGATAGATAGATAGATAGATAGATAGATAGATAGATAGATAGATAGATAGATAGATAGATAGATAGATAGATAGATAGATAGATAGATAGATAGATAGAATTTAAAGTATATATTTTTGTCCTGTTTTGTGGCCTGCCAGGGAGGCTAGGCATTATATGTTTGGTTTTAATCGGGAGATGTTTCTTTTCTTTCTAGTAAGAGTCTGGGTTTGTTATTTTGGCCTTGGAAACCGTGATGCTCATTTGCTTCTTTTTCCCCTCCTATTTATTTTATGGTGTTGGGTAATTGTACATAGTTCAATAGTTGTAAATAGTTCATTGTAAAATTGTTACATGAATTCCTTTGACGCATGGATAATTTGTTTGGAGGCTCAGTCTATGGGCTGCACTGCTGACACTTTGTGCTACACTCTTTGTGTCTCCTAGACATTGCAGGCGAGGGGGGTGTAACAGGACAACCTTAGAAAAGGAAGTATGCCATTATGCATTTCATGCTACAAGGCCTGATTAGTGGTGTGCCAGTATCTAAGGTATTGTCATCCTGACAGGGGGTTCTTTTTTGTACCGTTATAGGAACCTCTGAAAATTTTGGCAAGTAGAACGTGGAAAAATAAATAATAAAAGTGCAGGAGTAGTTTATAATTGTTATTGTACACTTTTAATCTTTTGTACACTTGGAAATGGCATTTGTATATCACTTTTCTAGTCTTAGTGACAGATCATCTCACAGATGTACCTATAGTATGGCCAACGGAAAATTACAGACAAACCTAACATGCATGCTTTTGGATTACAGAAAGAAACAACGGCACAAAGTCCACTAGGCACACAAAGGTTCAGGAAGTGTCAAGATCTGAAGCAGGCAGATGGTGCGAGTCCAAGAGAGAACCCAAATGCAGATGCGTGAAGACAGGAGTTAACAGAAGGCGAGAAGACCATGACAGATGAGACATGACAACAAGACTGACATCCACAGGAGACACTGAGGACAAAACACAGGGAAAGAGAAACACTAATGGAACTAAATCAGAACCATAAGCGATAAACACAATAAGCAGAAAACTCATAAGCACAAGAAAACTAAACTAGGAAGCATAAGTCACTCTAAGAATACAACAATAATGTCAAAAACCTTAACGCTGGGTCAAAGATCCAGAACCATGACAGGAAGGGTGAAATGCAGAACATCTTGCTATGATGCAGCAGTGCATCATCACAAGTATGTAAGCCTGAAACAGAAGGAACTTGCTAGAACATATTAGGTGAAATATTAATTCGTTTCACCTAAATAAATATATGAACACCAAAATCTGAACATTTCTGTGTAGAAATGTGTGTGTGTGGGGGGGACAGACATTCTGGGGCAAAGTTCAGACCAAGGTGTGTTTAGTGCCTGTGAACCATGCATTGCTTTTGTGTGCATCAACATATTTTCAGCTGGATGTAAGAAGGAGATGCCATCAATCAATAACGTTGTTGCACCACAGCACGGGGAGATTTTGCTCTGTGTTCAGAGTTCAATAGACTAAATTTTTGGGTGGGATTGCATTTGAAACATAACTTTTGTGATAATTTTGCAGAATTTATGTATGTTTTATACTCGCATAAATACTATAAATACAAAAAATGATCATATTATACACTTACATGTAGTTTGCACATTCAAATATGTGACATAAAATATTTGTTGTACTGTCTCTCTTCTCGAGTGAGCTGAATATAACCAAACATATTTACACCACGTATTGAAAACGGCACTTTGAAACAATGTGGTTGTCACAGCAACCAAACCCTCTAATGAATTTACTGGCCTGTTTGATATAAGCTTGGAGAAAAGATTGTACATTTCCACAGAGGGCGTGTAGAGAAACATCACCTCCCTTTATTATCACAGGCACTTAATTAATTAATTAAAAAATAAATAAATAAATAATAATGAACATGTCACAGCATTATTCAGAGATAGGATGTTGCTTTCCACTCACGGACATTAATGAAGCTGTCATATAAATAGCTTCAACAGGTGAGCGCTGTATATGAGCAGGAAATAATGTTGCTGAGCTGAGGCTTGTGAAAAGGCTCACACATCACCGCAGGTAATTTCACAGGATTTTACTTTGAAAATGCTCTTGAAAACAGAATCGGTCCCTCTGTGAAAGCGTTGATCTAAATGCTTTTCACCAGGTGACCAGAAAATACCCCAAGATTGCTGATTGCCTGATATTTTACGTTCCTCTCTCACAGTGACACCGTGATCCTTCCCTCAGTGAAACACTTTATTGGAAATATATTTTCCTTCAGTCTGCTAGAACTTTATGACACTTTATATGAATCACTGGGGAAGGAACCCAGATATATTACAGAAATCCCATATAGTCAATATAAACCTGTGGGCTACCTGCTACGGGTTTTCGTGTAAGTGAAATGCTCTCAAAGACACACTTATGTGTCCAAATATGAGTTTTTACACCAGAAGTAATTTCCCCATTCTCCTGCTCAATTAAAATTGTTTTTCAAGGGCCGTGTACAAACCTCATCAATCTGAAACAATGACGAGAGACTTTCCATCACATGGATGCAAAATGTGGACGTACTCTGGTGCTCCAGCTCTGACTGCAGTGACTTTAATGGCAAATGAAAAGATAAAAACCGTTTTCTTCTTTCATCATTGCAGCTTTTCTGTGAGGCTCAATTAAGATAAGATAAGTTGTAGATAAAGGCAGAAGGTTTTTAAGGTTTTCATTAAAGGAGTCTCTCTACAAAGAATGTGGAGCCTGCTGCTCATGTGGATACATGTACCTGGAAAATCACAAAACAATGACTATTGATCAAAACTATAATGACTGATGTCGCTGCTTTTACACCACTTGGGGGGGTCATTCAGAGGTACAAATAGAGACTCATAGGGGTGAATTTAAGTGTAAGTGGTTTATCTCTATGTCCAGGTTTTCACTCAGTGACAGCTGGATAAGTAAAGGATGAATGTAATGCAAACGAACACACATGTAGGCAATAAATAACTGATAAATCATTTAAAGTCTTGCTATGTTGCTCCCTGATTAACTTAGGAGAAACATTGTACCTGGTTTGAATATATGTGCTATGTAAGCCAAAGCTCACTTACAGTGCTGTGAGATAGTATCTGCCCCCATCGTGGTCTCTTATTTTTGGCATGCATTTTTGTCACACTTAATTATTTCAGATATTCAAACAAACCAGATATTAATATTAGAAAAATATAACCCAAGTAAATGCAACATGCATTTTTAAATGATTTCATTTATTAAGCACAGATCTACCTGGCCCTATGTGAAAAGGTAATTGCCCCAAACCAAAACCTTTGTATTGTTTTTGGTTTTTTGAGCCATTCAGGTGGACTTGCTGGTGTGTCACAGATCGCTGATCTGCAGCACGGCGCGAGTGCACTTAAGCTTCAGAGCATCTTTTCCTTGAGTTAATTTTTTTTTAAGGTTTTATCCACGTGTAATACTGCATCTCCTGTATGGACTGACTGCCATGACCTTAGTGGGCTGCAGATAACATCTTTAAAAAGTCAGAAGCAAAATTCATAAACCTTGAACTTCTCTTTTATTCCATAATGTAAATTCTGAGTGAAAGCTGCAGCTGTGTTTATGAAAGTTACATCCTCAGCTGATTAAACAAAATCTAATATGGAAAAGTCAGCTCTGTGCATACGGGACACTCTGTGAATATAAATCAGCTTTGAAAATGTTTATTGACTTAATTTCTTTGTTTGTGGCTTTTTAAAGTCACATCGTTCTTACTTGGGAATCAGTTTCCTTTTGTGTTCCAGCTGCATAAGTATGTACTGACCTTCATTGTAAAGGTTGCAGAATAATATCTGTTACAAGCTGCATACTTGGAAGAACTGTGAGATGAATTCTTATTTGTTTACTAGAATAATCAGACTAAAATATGAAGTCTAGTTCAGCAGTTTTCCTGTGATACTGGGTTTGGTTTTACTGCAGATAGAACTGTCAGTTTTGCATGATAATGAATGAAAACCAATACATACAAATCGATATCCTAAAGTGGAAAAAAATAACATAATCCTACCTCAGTGATTCCTGTTCAGTATTTATGCACCAGCAGCACCACCCACGTACACACAAACACAGAATGTGCTGCAAATCTGTCCCAGTGTCACGGACCCGGATCCGGGGACTCGGGGTCCGTGAGCAGTGTGGACTATTATTATTATCATCATTACTATTATTGTTATTGTGATTATTTGATGTGTGTGTCTTCTGCACTGCTGCTGTTCCTGTGTTCCATGCTTGTGTACTGGCAGGTATGTGTGGGTGTGTGTGTGGATGCAGGTGTATCTGGGAGCACCTGTTTAACACAAAGGAACTAAAGTCTGGGACTAGAAACTTAGACATGAAACCTGAGACAGAGAAACATGGAACATGAAGACCAATGCTGAAAAAAAGGAATCCGGGAACATGAAGAAAGCAGGTGATACACAGACGAACCAGCAACAAACAGAGGAAGACACAGGGCTTAAATATACAATGAAGGAATGGGAAATGTGAGGGACACACAGCTGGAGCTAATCAGACATCATGAGACAGGAAGCAAAGTAGAAAACGCTGACATAGGACAAGGACTATCAAAGTAAAACAGGAAGCACGAGACAAAGATGCAGACTCAGAGACACGGGCTTCATACTGAGACATTACTGACTCAGGAAAGGAGGGAACATAGACATGAGACGTGGGACCAGGACAACCACAGCGAAGACGTGGGGACAGAGACTAAACACAGGCTAAGAAAAATACAAAGGAGAGAGAACTAAGATCACTAAGCACAAAAGAAAGATAAGCAAAACCAGGAATAACGATAGTCAAAGAATATTAAATCAAGATCTGAAACATACATACGTATCGTGACAACAGAATATTTTAGTTTTATTCTGAAAAGTAAATAAACAGTATGTGAAATGTGTGTTACATTTAAATTTCTACATGAAGTTTAGACAGTCCTTCAAGGAGCACTGACACTGAAATAATCAGACCTTATGAGGCAAATACTGTAGATGAATGCAGACAGTTATTAAAAGTGTGGCAAGAGGGGCCTCCACTTAAGGATTTTAAAAAAGCAAAATCATAAAAAGAATTGTGCTTTTACTTACCAACGTGTATTAGGGCCACATAAAAAGAATAATTCTTTATTTTGAGAAAAAAGTCAAAATACAAAGATTAAAGTTGTTTCAAGGCAAACTGTCATGGCTGCTATACCCTGCACAAAATGCCTTTAGCTGAGTTAAATGTGAATCATACTTCAGAATTGGTTTTAGTTACAAGGAAATTATTTCTCTTTTATTACATAAACACAGTGTGGTGATGAGTATCAGGACGCTGAAAAGATGGCGCAGAAAACTGAATCTGGTCAGAAGAAAAAAAACACAAAAACACAAAGAGTTTGTCAGATTTGTAGAAATGAAATGGCTGGCAGTGGACAGATGTGAGGATACTGGTGTTTCCACCCTCGTGCAAAAAAAGAGGATGTATGTTGTATCACAAGACACAATAAAGATTGATAAAGATTGGTTGATCTACCTCATCTACACAGAGCATTGTGTGGCAGTTGTTTGGCTTGAAGTTTTAATCTGCACATGTCAGCTTTACTCACAAAATCTGATTTCCATACTTTCATTAATATTTCCAGTTTAATCAAGAAAATTTAGACTTCAATCTCAAAATGGACACAATGTTTTTTTCTTAATGTGACCCTAATACTCTTTAGTATTTATTAGCTTCAAATGCAGAAAAAAAACGCCCTGCACAGACAGCCTCAAAGGCTTGTTCATGCTTGAAAACACTTTTGAGCAGATGGTTGAACTGTGAAAGCACCTTCTAACGATACTTTATCTTCTTATAACACAGTAAGAAGTGCTACTCAGAGACAGGGTACTGTGAATCGTGCGCAGTGATCGGTGTATAAATGAGCAGCCAGCGTTATTAAAGTCTTTTTTTTCTCTAATGAAGATCCAGAAAATGCACAAATAAATCTCTGTGTAGTCTTAAATAAACTACACATATTTCATCACCCTTTAACTTACCCACAGAATGTCTCATTCATGCATATTCAAGCAGTCATGAGTGTGGGTGTCAGATTCGTATTAGTTCCCAACTTCTCACATCCGTGACAAGGAAGAGCTGCTGGAATTGAAATGACGGCTCATTTATACAGTGTAAGGACTCACTTTCTTATTTCCCATGAGGAAAGCATCATCAGTGGTATTCACTTTTAATAAGAATGTAAGTGATAATGAGTTTTTCTGGCATTTAACATTCAATGCATATCATGCAAATAGATATGTTGGGACTCGATGATTAATTGGGGCCTGTGAAAGTAGACTCATGGTTAGTGATCGTCATCCTGCTTATTCCAGAAAGCAAGAAAACATCTGCTGCAGCACTCCCTCAGCAGACGACTATTATCAATAAAGACGAGAAGAAAATGACAAACTGACAAAGAACTTTCTTTGCCTTGTGGTAAAACGGCTGAAGTGCTTCCTCCCGTGTTAGTCTTTTAAATGATTAAGAAGGCAGTGATAAATAATGTGCAGATTTGGGTAAAAGAAGTTAATAAAAAAAAATCAGGAGCAAATTAAAGTGAATTAAATATTTCTTTCCTGCTCTGTGTCAGACTCACAGCAAGCTCACCACTGTTCTTTGAGTCTTTGATAATGCTCTGCGATTTGGCATCAAATGGATAGACTGTGATACCCAAAACCTTTTACAAAGAGCAGCCTTTATATTCGTTACAACTTACTTTGTGAGATTCGTTGAAATCTGGTGATTGTTGTCATTATTTTCAATATAATTAAAATGAGTGAGAACATGTGTAAGTTAAATTCACTTGGGGACAGAGAGGCAAAATGTCCATTTCAGAACCATTTCATCGTTATTTTAAATGTATCAGTTAACATTTTTCAAGCACCGAGCATTTTTAGTACCCAAACATGTCGGCACATAAAACAACCCCATTCGCTGATTCTTGGTTGCCTCTTAGAACCTGTGGACTAAAGAGGCATGAAGAAGAATCTGCTGTGAGAGTAAAAGATGAGACGCCTTTTCTCACTCACTTAATGGACTTCTACCGTGAACGTTATATTTCTGCCACCATATTTTCTGTTGCAGATTTATTCCATCGATTTAAATTCAGGATTCTTTCAGTGCTGTTACTCTTCTATTATTATGGTCCCCAAGTTCCAACAGTGTCGACCTGGAGCTTCTATCGTTCGTTCTCTCTGCCTTTTGTGTGTGTTTCAGAGGTTATTGTTCTGGTGGTTCCAGTGTTTTCATCTTTTCATTCTATTTTCATTCCTACCTACCACTAAGCCTTTTGGAGATCTCTTTGTGTAGCCACCTTGCCTTTGGAAAACCCTTCTTGGAATAATCTTTGGTTCTTTGGTAATAGAGGCTCTTGCTTTAGAGATCTTCCTGCTTCCTTAACACTTACAGGGCAGTTTAACTAATGTGTCACATCACTGCAAACTGAGTTTTGTTTTTTGTTTTTTTTAAAAAAAATGATTGTTGGTCAAAGAAAGCAAAGTGACATGAAGGGAACTCAAAAGCGCACAAAATAGGGAAGAGAATATTTAAATCAAGCACGCAAACTGATTTAGTGACGTTGCTGAATTTATTGTTGATGTGCTCGTGTTTAACACAGAAAAACATGTCTTATTTTTTAAGCTTGATATCAAAAAGAAATGAACTGACTGTGCCTGTGTTTAGAAAACAGCACAACTTTTGTGAATCTCCTGAAAAACCTATTAGCGGATTGCACAACTTATTTTCATAAATCTATCCCATAATTCTTTCTCTCTTTGTTAAATATCTAATGTTACTGGGAAGAATAATAAATGTACTCAGTATAAAGTACTAAGTACTTTTACTTGGTCTGACCAGAAGTGGTACTGACTCAAAACAAAAACAGAAAAAAAACCCTTGAAAATCGTCCCAAATAACGGTGCGTTCACACCGAACGCGATAGACGCGACCAAAAAGCGCCACACGCCCCTAGCTGGTCGCGTGCACATTTGCACCTCGAAGCACGTCCAAAGCGAACTGGTCGCGCTTTAAAATATGCAATTTTCACGTGCGTGAAGCGGAAATGTGGGAGGAAGTAGTGCCAGACGGTATGTTTGCCAGACGGCAGCTGTCGGTATAGGGTTCGAAGAGAGAGCCTCCCTTCTCTGTTCACTGTGGAGAGCAGAGCAGCGGCGTAGAGGACGCTTTACACAGTAGTCATTACAAAGATTTATTTGAAATAATATTAAAATGCTCAAACAGAAAAACATTAAACATAAATATATAAAATATAACTATTTACAGAGAGACAGGAATAAAAAGGACCCAGCTTACAGCTTACTTCATTGCTAGAATGAAGGGCTTTGGCTGGACCCTTTGAACTAGGTCAGAGCATCACGTCACCAGGCTCCTGATTGGTTGTTGTGGCGCGACTTGACGCTGGAGTTCAGATTTTTCCAACTCGAGCGGTAGACGTGATAAGCACGACTGCACAAAATGCAACACAAAAACTGCAGCGCGTATTTTTACTTCGCGCTTCAAACGTGCCAGTCGTGCTACTTGGTTGCTAAATCAGGCAGAAAAGCGTTTTTGCGACGCAAATCTGCTTCTGAATTTTCGCGCGACCCCCAGTCGAACTTCATCGCGCTCCTCCATTGACTTTACATGTAAACCTGAAGCTTTGGTCACGTCTATCACGTTCGGTGTGAACGCACCGTAACACGCTATTGTCCTGGTTGGAACAAGCAACCTGAAGAAGTCCAGACGCTTTTTCTTTCCAAGCTCCTTAGACTACGATGACCTGGATGACTGAGAACCTTTACAGACAACTTAGGTGAACCTCGTGCTGTCATATGTTATTATTAGTCCTTTATTTATCCAGGTAAAAAAAAATCTCATATCCAAGAGAGACCTGGCATCATATGTAGCTGTGTGCGACAGACAGGATTGGACCCTAAACGAATACACGGAAACACACAGCTAGGAATGAGGGAGATCGTGCCACAGGACAGAGGGAGAGCCTGACATAAATACACACAAGGGCAAACGAGGAAACGAACCTCAGGAGAAAACACAGCTGAACGTAATCTAGCTAACGAGACGGGGGAAACAAAACTGAGCATGACAGACACCAGACAGGAGACTATCAAAGTAAAACACGAAGCACTGAGACGCAAACTAATTCACACAACATGACAACATGACACGGAGCTGGGAGACAACGGGAGGAGACAACGACGGGGACGCGGAAACAGTAAAGGGAGACGAGACAGAGAGAGAGTGAACGAGGGAGCAAAGAACCGAGAGGGAGAGAGAGAGAGAGAGAGAGCGAGAGGGGATGAGAGAGGGTGAAAAAACATGAGAGAGTGCAAGGGAGAGAGACATGACAGGGCCGGGGAAACCAGGAATGAAACACACGGAGGGGAACATGGGAACAGGAAAGGGAAACAAGAGACAAGGACACACACGCACATAAACACACAGAGCGGGACACAGAGGGCAGAGACACAAGGGGAACCTAATGCACAAGGAACCAAACAGGGAATATAAGAAACTCAAAACAGACTAAACTTAAGACAACTAATGAACCTAAAACCACAACAACCTACAAAATGACACCAAAACACAAGAAACTCAAAACGCTGGGTCAAAATGACCCAGAACCATGACACACACCGCTGTGACTGACTGTGTTACTCATTCTTAAATCAAAACATTCCTTTACATAGTTTCAGAAATGTATACATGAGTCATTTCAATAGCAAGACCAAATAACTGATTGGTTGGAGCACTTGTTGCCATGGAGCCCATGGATCTGAATGAATACAGATTTTGGTCAAAATATTTAGTTTGTATCCATCAGGTGACCCTAAATCCTCCCTTAGTATCGCTGCAATAGGCCAAGGTTGCTGGGGTTTAATGAACTGAGTGTTTCTTCATCGTTCACCTTTTTTCACTGACTTTGTGTTTAAATACCAATTTGCGTTCAGTCATTAGTTACTATTCATCTCTGGCTGTGTCCCCTCTTCCTCCCTTCACCCCTAACCTGTTGTGGCAGATGGCCCCGCCCCTCCCTGAGCCTGGTTCTGTCAGAGGTTTCTTCCTGTTAAAAGGGATTTTTTCCTTCCCACTGTCGCCAAGTGCTTGCTCAAAGGAGGCTGTCTGATTGTTGGGTTTTTCTCTGTATTATTGTAGGGTCTCAACCTTACAATATAAAGCTCTTTAAGGCAACTGCTGTTATGATTTGATGCTATATAAATTAAACTGAATTGTACTTGTTTTCCAAAAACCGAGCAAAGCTCTACTTTGTATTTAGTGGTAAACAGAGCTGCCGGACATGGTAAACAATATATATTGGCATTTTGAACATGCTAACATTAGCGTTTAGGAAATACTGTGTGTTTTTACAGTCCCACAGAGCTGCAAGCATGGCTGTAGAAGACTTGAAAAAGGACACTGTGTTGAAATGCAAATTTCAAATGTAACCCACTTTTCAAACACATTTTACAAAGAGTGACACCATAAAAGGAAAAATCTTTTCCTCTTGTACATAAATGTCAGCTCACCGCCCCTGGACAAAAATCGGCAGGCGTAATTTGTCAGTTTAACAGCCATGGAGTTCATGTGACACTCAGCCTCTCATGTTCAGATTAGCACGGCTAACATAGTGTACAACACTATAAGGCACTCCATGGCAGGTCAATCCGCTCTCTCTACTGACATTTGAACTAACCTTGTTGTTTGATTAGTGTGATGGAGACTTCATCTGACTTTACTCAGTAATTATATGACAATATCCTTTCTCTCTGCACACAGTGATTCACTTCTTTATGATTATTAAACTTGGAACGAGCTCTCATATAAATTTCACTGAGATTGATTGCCTAATTGGTGCACTACAAAGTACATTTTGGCAGCCTAAAATTATTTGAGCGCTCATTATGAATTATGCTTTGTAAGTTTGTGAAAAAGTGGGTTTGTACATGTCAAGAGACAGCAGATTTTTTTCTCCCTCTTCCTTTATTATTGCTTGCTTTCCTTCCCTCCCACTCTAGTCCACTTTGATGATATTTGCATTTATTCAGTTAAAATTTACATAAATCTTGTGTCAACCTATTGCTGAATAACTTAACAAAGGTTAACTAATTTATAATGGTGCAGACAGCCAGTGATTGCAGTATTGTTCAGTTTTGTGGAATACAGTTATTACAAAGAGGAATTTAGACAGAAGGTATAAAAAACCCGATCACACTGAGTGGGTGGCCACACTTACCTTCAATACATGTCAGTGTTTCACTGATGTGGCCACTTGTCCATGTCACTGGTAATTCTCTTGGGATGATTGCATGTTGCATCTTACACAGCAGGGTTTACCAGCCCGTGGATCTAATACCAAGACCGGCTTTCTGCTGCCTCCATTCAATAAACAATCACTGAAACCCATCTGCACACTTGTACCAATTATACAAAAGTTGCTCTGAGATTCTCAAACTCCTTCTTGCTGTTGAAAGAAATTTACATTTTTATTAAATTTCCATCTTTATGTGAGGATGTCTTTTTTCTTTGCTTCCTCGCTTCCCTTTGCTCTCTCCCCTACAGCTTTAGGTACTTACTTGGAGGAGCTAGTATCAATTTCAGTGAGTACCTTTTGATATAAAACTATGTTTGAGTTTTTAAATAATTTATAAATGCAGATATATTTTTTGCTTTCTTTCCAATAATAAATATATAGAAGCCAGCAAATATACATCCACCCAAAACAGGAGTTTATACTAATGGCAAAGGAACCTGGGGCTTGTTGGTGGGGTTCTTCCACTCTGGGTAGAAATTGCTACTTACTCCTCTCCCATTACATTACTGCACACTTTTTTCCCCCTGGGTGTCAAATACTGCAGTTGTGGCAAAGACTCTGGCATCATCCAGCAATACACCAGGTTATGGTAATAGCAAGCCGAGTCTCACACTCTTTAAATAAACATGGATGCCTGTAAGGCCTCAATTATACTCTGGTGCAGACATGGACACCTGGAGACCATAACTGAACTGCATTTATTTCTGCTATATTTCGTTGAAGTCTGCCTGAACCACATGCATAGTTGGTACATTGTAATTTAAAGTCTCCAAAGAGTCCACATGGTCACAAAAATTGGGAGGCAGATGGACATCTGCGTTGACCCTCGCACACACCAGGTGATGACAAAATAGTGCTACTGAGATCCAACCAGACCCTAGACACTCTAACACCTGTGTGTGGGATAGCATCACATTAAAGCACAGAGGATTTTTCCATTATTCACGATCTGTGGCAGTAGATTGTGTGGCGCTGAGGGGAGGACCTAAATATGGACACATGGACACAGGAGTTAACATTAGACAAGGACTATCAAAACAAAACAGGAAGTAGTACGAACACCAGGGCACAGACACCAACTCGTGAGCTTGATAATAAGACATAGTGAAACAAGCATGTAAACCCACGACAGATTGGGGGGGACAAGGATGAAACACAGAGAAAAGAGCACGGGAACAGGTAAGGGAGACAGAACAATGAGACATGACTGGGATGAGAGAGAGTGATAGAGAGACACAGGGAAAGAGCGCGAGACAGACTGAGAGGGAGCGAGATACAGACACAGGGAGGAACATAAGCATGGAGACAAGACACTGAGGACCAGACAGAAAGGGAACCTAAAATCAGCCTGAATCAACAGAGATAAACAACATAATCAGAAACACACAAGCACGAGAAAACTAAACTATGAAACATAACCCACTGTTCAAGATCAAACAGTAAAGAACACCAGATTCATAAGTCCAAAACAGAAAACACAAAGACCCAGAACCGTGACAGAATTAATTGTTACGGTGGGGAAGATTCTCACATAAACACCTCTGCTTCAAAAACCGGTCCAAGTACTAAAGAGAGAAGAAAGCACGAAGAAGTAAAACTGAAGGTAAATAAAATCCCAGATGAGATACAAACTTTGGTCTCCTGCCTCGCAAACTTGAGTCATTTCATTTCCCCTGCTCCAAACTCCAAATATGGACTTTTTTTCTATTTAAACTAGAACCCGTTATCTATCTGTGTCCACTAACACCACATATGATGGGTTAATGTAGTGGCATTTAACATAAAATAGCAGTGATGAGAATGTGGTTAACAAGAAGTTGGGAACAGCTGGATGTTCCTAGAGTGCTCAGGTTGGTTACAACATCTGAACTTGGCCCAGCTGTAAACCCTGTTTCAGTATGAAAAACAACAGCCAGTCGCTGAATGTTTAAAGCACCATCATGAGATTTGGGACTGTGATTGTGGGAAGGTGCAGGCTACAGATCCCAGCAGGAGCTGACCCACCTATCCATCAGAGACTCACATTTATTAGGTTGTTCAAGTTCTTTTGGAGAGTCTGTTAGACTCACTAGAGTTGCAGCCCTTTGATTTCTGCCATCCTGTCTGTGATGTTGGCATCCTGACACTATGGCTACACTAAATGTCCAGGATATTCAGCATGTTTGGGGAGCACATATGTAACTGAATGTGTCCTTTAAGTATTTACACCTGCAGCAGACGTTCTGCACAGGGCTTTGTGGATAGTTGGCAAAGCTAGAGAGTGAACTATGCTTGGAGATTGTGTAGTGTCTTCAGCTTAAATGCTAACAACCAAAGCGTTGTTGTAATGGCAGTTAACTGACAGGTGTTCTTCCTCTCCTAGAATATTATACAAGTGCATGAAAACACTGTGCCTCACTTGAGTGGACGGACACTTCGTGGTGCCTGACTGCTCCTGCGTATCAAACTGAAACCATCACGGCAGCACACTTGCCTGGATCTAGTCAAGTTTCATGTGTTTCTGAAGAGCTGAGAAGAAAGGCTTCCAGCTGTTGAATCTGTTTTTATTTTAGACTGATAACAACTAATTTCAGAGATTTTGAGTTTCCAGAGGCACTGTGTCCGCAGACAACTTGATGCCCTGTCTCTTCCCTGTCTTTACATCATTTTCTCTGGGATTAATAAAGTATTCTGATTCTGAGTCTGTCGAAATGCAGCACTACTAAAATCCATTGCACAGCTGGTTACACAGACAATGAATGGAAGTTTTCTGTTGACCATTGCACTTTAAATTTCAGACACTTTCAAAGATGGCTTGTAATTTCAAGTAGTCAAAGGCTTCTTAGCCATTGTGCCCAAGGCCAAGTATTTGATCTGGCTGGAGCAAGATGATCAGTCTGTTAGATATCCACCCATGGACAGTTACAACTTACGTCAGCCTATCTGAACATGATGATGAATGCATAACTTTTTCTAAGCCTTCATCAGCTCCCCCTTCACTAGAAATGTGGTTGTAACGATTGTAAGAGAAAAGCTGTGAGAACGACACAGTACTGCAGACAGGTGAAGCCCAGTGAGTACAGTACATGTAACCACAGGGGGCAGCTCCATGCCCAAACACAGTGAGAGAAGAAATGGAAAAATGGAGATTTGTAATGGCCCTGTCTCAAGCCTCTGAGGCTGGTTTTGATGCATTAATTGCAAAGCTAAATCCTGCCCTGTGGCCCGTCTCTCCCGCTGAGAAACTATGATTGCTGTTGGTAAGAAGTGATTGAAGAAGCTGGGTAACTTTCTCTTCTCCCTTTGTAGCTCATCTGGTTGGGCGTAACGGTCCCAGACTCATTATTTTTCTCTCTTTCAAGCTGCTTTGACATTTGAGCTGCCGATGACTTTAAATGGATATCAAGCATACAAAGGAGGACAGTCACATTTTCTTTAACAACAAAGCCGATCATTATTAATAGTCACAACAACGAGTGTCATTAAAAATATCAGAGGGTCTCCAGAGGAACCAAACTGGCTTGTATTCTGCAGTCACGGTTATTAAGTCTGAGTTGTGATGGACCTGAAAGCACAATGCAAGGTTTGTTAAAGCAAAACCACAAAAAGAAAAGAGTTAACATAAAAATAGTAAAGAATCAAAATGACATTTAATTTCATTATACAAAATAAAACATTAAAAGCATTAAAAAAACAACCTTTTACTGAACAGAGTTATGGAAATGAGCGGCTCTGTTCATTCTTGATTCAGAGAGGAGACACAAATCCCTTTGGGCTTGTGTCAGGAAAGGTGTCTAGTGTACAAAAAAAAATCATGTGGACCTACTTCACCATGTGAGTAAGGGAACAACCGAAAGTAGCTAGTTTGTTATTTTAAAAATAAAAGCTTTTTTACAAACACAGCCAAAAAGCACAAACAAAGCACACTGAACTTCACAAGACTAAACAGGGAAGAAATAATAACTCTTGTTTGGACCTGGATCAGGATTGGTCATTACCACAGAGGCTTTATAGGGTCATGAAAATGATCCTGTTATGGATTTCAATTACCTTTTTCTTGACACCTGTAACTGGTCTATGCCACATACTGTTTCCCAGTTCTTACTGTGTACTTATTTGCAATGTTGGTGCAACCCACTTCAGGATATTTCAGTGCTTGCACGCTGATGAAGAAGACTGGTTTGTTGTTGTCAGTCTGCCCCAGGGCAGCTGTGGCTACAACTGTAGCTTGTCTTCACCGGTGTATGAATGTGAGAGTGAATGAATAGTGGAATTGTAAAGCGCTTTGAGGGGTCCCGAAAAGCGCTATATAAATGCAATCCATTATTATTATTATTATTGTTGTTGTTGCTTTTTAACCACCCTGGCTCATGCGCCGTTGTCCAGAAATAACTGATCATGGACTCAAAGAAACATGAATTAGGAAGGAAAGAAGTGCACAGTCAAAATATCATTTTATGAAATGTTGCCCTCTGCCATCACTCGGACAGTCAGAGCCAAATGATAACCAGCTTTGAGAGACTCTTATTCCACTCTTATACTTATACTCTTATACAGCCAAATCAATTATTTGAAGTCACACATCTACCGATGCCTTTTGGTTTTATTGACGATCTCAGACCATTTCGTATGGCTGACAGTGGTGAGTATGACAGGTGTCAGCAGTAGTAAATCCAGAGTCAAAGGCTAAATGATGTCTCTGGGGGCAATGCAAAAGGCAAGCAAAAACAAACAAACAAACAAATCCATTCAGCCAGACCAGTTGGACCACATTAAAACAAACTGACACTCTCTTGCTGTCCTGTTCCTGAGTGTTGTTGTGGACACAAACAGGCTTTTGAGAAGCTTCGCAGAACACTGAGATGAAAGGAGAAAGATCCATTTCACTTTGGTATGTTGTAACTGATGTCTATTTTTAGATTTCACTAGATAAGCACTGTTTTCCTTGCTTGCAATGATGGGACTCTACTGCTTTGACAACACAAATAAACAGTAAAGCTACTACAGGGCTACAGCAGCAGAAGACCACACTATGTGGCACTCTGAAGATTTTTTGCATTAAATACATTTTTTCTGCAAGAAAAAAAGAATGAAAAAGGATCATGTATGTATCACGTGTTGCATGTTGCTGTTCTCTGCAAACATAAAAGCTGGCTTATGAACATCAGCTGAGCGGTAACTAGACGCTCTAAAATGTCTTCAGTGTCCTAACACAGCGAGCCCTCACTTTTGCCGGTATAACTGCTTAAGAGGTACCACAATAACAGAAATGCATTTCAAGGAAAAAGAACAGAGACATGTTTAATACAACAGCATCTGTCTCTAGAAGACACAAAACAGCTTTTACCTCTCTCTGAGGCAGACTGTATAATGACTGCAGTCTAGTACATCGGCAACAATGAACACGGTACTTTAGCTCCATCTTTTGGCAGAAGTGTGCTGAAGCACTGATGGTGCTTCTTTTGTCTTTAGTCTTCTTTTCCAATTGCTCATTTGTCTGGTTTGAAATCTCAAAACAGGAACACAATGTTAAACTACAAATTAGTGCAACTTGCCAAAAAATAAATTAATCAAAATCATAATAATAGGTCAACTTATTTTGTACCACTGACAAAAGGAATCACTGGACATCAACAGACTTGTCGGCTCATAAATGTTCATACAATATTGTGTATAATGTGCTTTATAATACACTCAGATGGACCATGTCTTTGTCACTATGGTTTATTTTTGTTGCTGTTTTTCCTTCTTTATTATTTTTGATTACCTCAGTTGGTGTCTTCTTCTTAAGTGAGTTCTGTCATTTTTGATGTGTGTATTTTTTTTACACCTGAGTTTCCCAGAATTTTCAAATTGCATTTGATTTGTATGAAAAAAACTGTATAACTAGAGCTTGACTGATTGACCAGACTAGAGATAAAAAGAGCTCAAAGTAAAGATCAGAATCCACTATTCTAGAAAATATTAGAAATATATTTAAGAGTACCAAATTAGAAAGAAGCAGTCTTTTCATACCGAAACACACTGAGGTTGTGATGTAGAGGAAATTGTTACTTCAGGCTGATAAACTGAGGTAATCCAGGAAAATATGTTTCCTTTTCCCTGTTTTTGCCATTACATAGATTATTTCTTTTCTCACTCTGCTCAAGGATTAATCACTCACAGAGGCCTGAGGTGAGAGCAAATGAGCACCCAGTAATCAAAGATGCTTGTGTAGGGTATTTCACGTTGTTAAACATTAATTGTTCATAATGTTTAGGCCTGTGTTTGACGTTGCTAATGAAATGCATGATTCACCCTCCAGAACATTTTGTGTGTCGCCCCGTATACAGCGTCTCCAACATTGATAACTGAATGGCTTACACAATGATAGTGATCTTATTTTAGTATTAATCTCTGTATTAGAAACATCATCGTCCCCATCATTATCATCAAAAACAAGGGATAAGAATGAAATTGTCATTATAATAGACCATAAGTGTCATTTTGAAGATAAATGAAGGGAAATTAGGCTAGATTTTGTTCATTTTCACACTAATTTCTGGAATATTTTTCAGGACTATAATTCCAGGATTTCAGTATTGTGCATGCATTACTCTACTGTATATCGTGTGTCTGTGACAGTTGAAATGCACTACTGTGAGACTTAACCTGCACCACAGAAACTACCCCACATCAGTAAGGTCAAACTGTAGAGGACGCTCTTGGCAGAACTTTGACACAGGTTAAGTGTCGTCCACCTTATCAAAAATCTTTCATCAGAGTTAATAACAATCCAATATCACTGACTCAGTAACAGTGCTTTAGTTGAAACTCATTTTCATCTCCAGCTTTGCTATGAAATGAAATGAATCACAACAATGCTGCGTTATTGCAGTGCAGTATAGGACACATTAATCACCAAACAGACAACCACCTTCACCTGCTCTTTACTAGCAGATACAGTCTGGTCCTGGTACAGGGTGGTAAACGGTTAAGTTATGCACTTACTGCTCACTTGGAGCAGTTTATAATATTTTATCCACAATTTTGCTGTACATAGACAATGACAGTAAAAGCCTATTCTATTCTGTTCTATTCTATAACTACCTGCATATGTGCAATTCAATTCAATTCAATTCAATTTTATTTATATAGCGCCAAATCACAACAAAAGTCGCCTCAAGGCGCTTCATAGATACAGAGAAAAACCCAACAATCATATGACCCCCTATGAGCAAGCACTTTGGCGACAGTGGGAAGGAAAAACTCCCTTTTAACAGGAAGAAACCTCCGGCAGAACCAGGCTCAGGGAGGGGCGGGGCCATCTGCTGCGACCGGTTGGGGTGAGAGAAGGAAGACAGGATAAAAGACATGCTGTGGAAGAGAGACAGAGGTTAATAACAGATATGATTCAATGCAGAGAGGTCTATTAATACATAGTGAGTGAGAAAGGTGACTGGAAAGGAAAAACTCAATGCATCTTGGGAATCCCCCGGCAGCCTACGTCTATTGCAGCATAACTAAGGGAGGATTCAGGGTCACCTGGTCCAGCCCTAACTATATGCTTTAGCAAAAAGGAAAGTTTTAAGCCTAATCTTAAAAGTAGAGATAGTTTCTGTCTCCCGAATCCAAACTGGAAGAGGGGCCTGAAAACTGAAGGCTCTGCCTCCCATTCTACTTTTAAATACTCTAGGAACAACAAGTAGGCCTGCAGAGCGAGAGCGAAGTGCTCTAATAGGGTGATATGGTACTACAAGGTCATTAAGATAAGATGGGGCCTGATTATTTAAGACCTTGTATGTGAGGAGCAGGATTTTGAATTCAATTCTGGACTTAACAGGAAGCCAGTGAAGGGAATTGCAAGCGCAATACAAACATTTATATATAAAATTAATAAAATGTAAATCACAAAAAAGTGTTTTGTCTGCACACCATCTATTGTTCCACATGTTATCGGTGTTTTGTAGTAAAAACGTTGCATAAGGGAAATCTTTACGCTCCACTTCATAAGCTAAAAAAATACTGGCACAGAACATCTGTGGCTGTCACTGCCATTTAATCCTCAGCGCTTTTTTATACTTTCTTTGATAATAGTGAAACAGCTCCAGCACTATCTATAATTACACTCATTTTCCCCCCACTGTTAGAGGCTCCTTCGTTTTCTACGTGAATTGCATCGTGAGAGAGTACTGCCTGACGAGGGCACATTCAAAAATCTTTGAAACAATATCTTGTTGATATTTTCTTCCTGTGTCAACCCAGCAGTGTGTACAGGAAAAGATTCCCCCCAATGGAGAAAAAAATAGTGTTAATGGCATGTTTTTGATAACGAAGCTTCAGCTGTGATTATACAAATGATCAGTGAGTGTCTGTAACCTCACACAGAACAGTGCAGTGAGTGAAGTGAGTGGTGAGCAGAGGGAAAGCTCCAGGTTTTCTGTTAAGTAAGAGAGTTCACTTCAACTCCGAGTCAGTTACAGACTGTGAACTAAGCCTCACTGTCAGGTTTTCTTCAACAAACTCTGACTTTCTCTCTGACTCCGCCCCTCCTGCTGCACCTGAACAAACTGGCTGACATTCTGATTCATGAGCATGTTGGCCATCCATTCATAAAGTTGCAATCAAAGCACATAGAGGAGCAAATTATTTTGCTGAAATCCCACTTAGATATCATTTTGCTATTTTGACTACTTGACATGAGCGATTTTGCGAACCTACAGTCGTCATTATATGAGGACGAATGAAAGACTGAAAACTAGATCTTCAGCAGTGATTCGGAGATGCTCTTCGCCTCACCTTGGTTGTAACAAAGGTATGGTTGTATTGGTTGTACTGTTGCCTTCTGATCAGCTTGAAGCTGTCTGGCCATTCTCCTCTGACTTCAAATATCGACAAGGCATTTTCACCCAGAATAGCCATTCACTGTAATCCTATTAGATCAGCAGTTTATGAAATACTCACCCTAGCATGCATGGCGAAAGTAACAATGGCACGTTCAAAGTCTTTTATCTCATCTTTCCTTCTTATTCTGATGTGCCTTTTGAACTTTAGCAGGTCATCTTTACATGTCTAAATGCCAGCAGCACTGTGTATTTTGGCCTTGTCATGTTTCTGTCAGTACTCTTTGTTTTCACCATATAAAGTTAGTTTTACTGTCAAAAACAAATATTTTAATGCAGAATGTGTACTTTTACTAGTGAACGTGAGACTTTTATATGTAATAAAGATTCTGTGGGGATCTGAGGAATTTCTCTTGACCCCCTCTTTCAGTTGCTCTTCACACCAGTTTGCAGAGGAGGGCGGTAGTGAGCAATGTGAGCTAAATATTGATGTCTTCGTGTAATAATAGAAGGTTGGCTGTGCCGTATTATTCTGCAGGCCCGAGTGATTCCTAAAATATGCCAGCTCAAGAGTAATATGGGGCTAGTTGTTTTGCGAGGCATCACAAGCTTAAATTCATATATTTTTCACTGGAGTTTGGCGGCATGAAAACCGACCTCTACCTAAGTACGAATACTTGATATTGTCTGTTTTAGTGACTGGCAGTGCAGCATAGTAACTGATAACCTGCCACGCTGTGTGTCTTTGTGTGTTGTGGCTGTGCCCACTCCATGTATGTCGCGCGGCCGCGCTCCCGGGACTGCAGATTCACGAACGCGCACCGTGTTTCAGCACGGACGAGGGACACGAATGAAAGGTAACGGGCTCTGCCTGCATTTCTCCATTCAGCGCTTCAGCGAGCCGCTAGGTTGCTGTGCCCCGCGGCACTGACGGGGGTTATAGCTCGCTTTACGTCGGGGTTTGGAGCCCGGAGAACGTTGACAGACACGGAAGGTCCCACAAATCAGTTCGCCGATATGTTTGTTAGCAAGACCGCTGCCATTTGAGTAATTCAACTGCTATTAGCGACTTGTTCGGTTGTTTAAGACGCTTTAGGCGTCAGCAGCCAGGGTTTAGTGAGTTTAAATGGACACGTACAGAATGCCATTAAAGTGTAAAACCACAGAGCTTATGGTGGAATTCTAAGTATTTGACAATTAAGCTTTTCGTATCGTACCGTGTGCTACAAGCTGACTAGTCTTGCAGGTTTTCTGACATCTGATAGTTTGAGGGTTGCTAACTGGAGCCTTCAACTCTGACATTTATAGGGCAGCATGCTAGAGCAGTGAAACTGAACAAGCTGGGCTGTAGCTCCTGCACCTGACCTGGTCAGCACCATAGCACCGTGGCAATTTTTTGACCTGAAGAAAAGAAACTGCAGATAGTCAGTCTGTGCCATTCCAGCTTAATGTAATAAATTGGATGACCTGATGAAGCTGCTTCTGTCTAAAATAATGTGTGTTTTCTTGCTTTCATTTTTCAGGCTGCCTTAAAGTTCCTGTCCTCTGTCCCGGTGTCCCCAAGCAGCAGCCTCACAGATAGGCAAAGCTACCAGCCAGCACGCAGCTTGCTGTAGAGCTTCACCTCATGGAGAATATTTTCATCCCATGCTACATCTTATTTTAGACCTCCTGCTGCAAACAACCCTTTACCAGTAGTGTCAGCATCTAGCTGATTCCAGAGGGCCCAGAAACAAGACTCCACTGAAGAAAAAATATTATTATTATAATTATTTGCATTGACTGTAATCATGGGGGCTACAGGCTACGGCTACTATCGTTTAGTCATCTTCATTTGCATGTTCATCGGCTACTCGCTCTATTTCTTTAACAGAAAGACCTTCTCATTTGTCATGCCCTCTGTGATGGAGGAGATAGAACTGGACAAAGATGATCTGGGTAAGATGGAAACAATAACGGGATGTTTTTATTTTTTAGGCTGTTGAGTGTAAGGAAAAGCTTCTTTAGCAAGCATTTAAGCCTTTAATCGAGCAGTTGCACAAGCGTTGCTATGTGAAGTGTTTGTTTGATTGCTGCTACACCCACCAGAGTGCTTATTATGTCACTTGCACTGATTTGACCTCAAAATTTCCACTGGGGAGAGTTTTGGTTTAAAAATGGTCCCAAAAACATAACATTTATAAACATGTCCATCAATTTGTGCTTATTTTGTGGTGTTCACAAAAGGCTGGTCCAACCCACGCCATGAAGAATTTAGAAACAGCTTTACACACGTTCAGGGTTCCTGTTGAAAAAGCACATTGGACATGCTTTTTGTTTATTTGTTTATACAAATGATGAATTAGTTCACCTGATAAGAACAGGTCATGTTACACTTCTGAGACTCCACACACAGTTACCTGGATAAGACAAAATCCTGCTCCTCACTCGAGGCCTCTGGGCTGTGGATATTCCATGAGTAATTTCAAAGTGGGAAGGATGTTTTTCCTTCTGTAAATCCACTCAAAAGCTTATCAATTTGTGACTATAGATTATGGTTGGGGAAAAAATTGATAAAACGTAGCATAGCGATATTTTGCATTTCAATACAGGAGCACCAAATGTCAGGGAATGCTATGAACAAGGGGGCTCATCTCATCACCATCCCGAGATAACGTTACACAAGAAAACTGAAATTAAGTCGGCTCAACCAAAACGTCAGCTTTACAAAGCTAGCTCCTAATTCAGAGCAAGCTAATCGCTCAGTCACACAAGTAAAGAAAAAAGTAAAATGTTGTGATAGTGAGTTATTAATGTGTATACTTTGTAGCAACCCAAATCTTCTTCAGTAGACAGTTTGTATCATACTGAAATGGCAATCTTCACTGTGTCTCTGCAGGTCTGATCACTAGCAGCCAGACTATGGCCTATGCCATCAGTAAGTTCATCAGCGGCGTGCTGTCAGATAAGATCAGCGCCCGCTGGCTTTTCTCCATTGGCCTTTTCCTGGTAGGGGGCATCAATGTGGTCTTCTCCTGGTCCTCTACTGTATCCATGTTCTCTCTGCTGTGGTTCATCAATGGCCTGGGACAAGGCTGTGGCTGGCCCCCATGTGGGAAAGTGCTCCGCAAGGTAATATCATCCTGTCTGCCACCTCATGCACCAGTATAAGTGTAATGCTGTCAGCACACAGGGTGCCCATGATGCTTGTAATGCTTTCAGAACTAGTGAAAAGACATCACTTACAGGGGAGGACTACCTGTATGTTGTGTGTTTGGATTCTTTACTCCGGTGCATTAAACATGTATATTTCCTATTTTATTTGCTGTAATTGGATTCCTTGACACATATAGGACTCACCTTTGGTAGGACTACAGTCCTACTGTCATATGTTCGAGCAAATCCTAATCCATTAGACTTTGAGATACGTTGGAAGGTATCTTAAAGTAAGAAGCTCTCTTAAACGTAGCGGTGAGGAACAGCTGGGCAATAAATAGGCTTTGGCATATGTTCAGCATGTGGCAGGGGATCAGATTACAGGTCAATGTATTTATGGAAGATCCTCAGGAGATGTTTTGAAGAATAGTAAAATTGTTCAGAAGAGTTTCCCATCCCCAGTCAGAGCAAACATGTTTCATCCCTCCAAGTGTGTTCCATACTTGAGTTTACATACACACGCGATGGAGAAGAAAAAGATTTAAATCAACTTTAAATATTTGCCCAGTGGATTCTGAAGTTACTGGACAATCTTTCAGGGGTACGGTGTGAGGACTATTTATGGTCGCCTTTAGGTCAATTACGTCTTGAGGGCTCTGATGTCAAAAACACATTACACTTTTTGTCTGAGCTGTCATTGTGCTACAATTCTGTTGATTATTAGATTTGCAATAATCTCTCTGCACAGCCCACATATAATCTTTTAAGATAAACTGTGCTCAGTGACAAATTTAGTTCCATATCTTGTGGGTTGCCTCAGCAAATGGAAAGTAGCTAATATGAGCAATATGTGGTTTCAAGTTGTGCTTAAATAGGTTTTAATATTTGATTCTTTGTGTCTCTTCTCCGTCAGTGGTATGAGCCTTCCCAGTTTGGAACATGGTGGTCTGTGCTGTCCTGCAGCATGAACCTGGCTGGGAGTCTGGGTCCAATCTTGGTCTCAGTGCTGCTGCATTACTACGACTGGAGGACCATCCTGACCATGTCGGGCATTTTCTGTGCTTCCTTCTCATTTGTTTGTCTAGTGTTTGTAAAGAATGAGCCAAAGGATGTGGGCCTGCCCAGCATGGAGGCAGCGGCCAAGAAGGGAGCGAAAGGAGGTGAGAGAACCAAGAACGGAAAGGTCACTTCCTGTGTAGCTTTAAACGATCATCATGTCAGTCACACGGGGACGTGTTCAGGGATGCAAACAACTCACTTGTAAGCTAATTTTCCTCTTTTTTAAGTAGTGACATTAGTGACATTATTATCCTGAACCAGTGGATGATGGATGAATCCCTTTCAGAATTCCTACAGTGAATTTCTTTGATGCTCATGAAGGTGAACTGTATTGGACAATTAGAGCAAAAACCTGCTTGCATTGGTATGTGGAGCCAAAGATGGACAGCACTCCCAAAATATGGGAAAACACGTCTCAATAGAGTTACAAATGCATACAGTATGATATACAAGCATAAACTAAGCTTGTGTGTAATGATTTGTGTGTAACTTATAGGACTCATAGTACGTGCTTCAATCCACACACAAATACGAAGCAGCCTGACCACACGTGAAACTATTATACAAACGCATACATCCAAACCAGAATAAATACTGATCATTTATTAAGTTCAGCTCTGAATCCGATAATTTAGATCTTCAAAAACCTTTCTGTGTGTACAAATGTGTAGAACTACATGAAACCTCCCTCTCGCTTGCTCACCAAACCTTAAATACGTGTGGACAAACCGATCACGTCGCATGCCCACGTGGGGTTTTGTGGCACGTTTAATGCTGCCGGCATTGCAAAGATTCACAAAGGTAAGCTGGGTTCAAGTCCCAGTGTGAAACAGATGTGGACAAATCATTACTTGTGGATATCGTACACATTTGCAACCCATATCGAAAGCATATTTTTTTCATGTGCACATAAGTGTCATAATGGCGGATTTTTTGCCAGATCTGCAGCTCTGTAGTACAGAGACCTCTGGCGGATGCTTAGTGTTCTGAGCTTGGCTCATAGCTGCTCACTAGCTTTCTGGTTTGGGTCAACTTATATCCAAGTGAGGCATCAGAAGGTTACACCAGCAGAACTTTGATCCTCTGAAGGTGATGAACACAGTGTACAGCTGAATGCTAACGTTTCACTCACAACTGTGCCCATTAGCTCTTTTTGCTGCAGTAGCTATTACTATAAAAATATTTTTCTCTTTCTCACTGTCTGTAAACTTCGTACTGTAGATGTTACTCTCACTTGCTGGTACGCTTATACTCACCAGCCACTTTGTTAGGTACACCTGTTCAATTGCTAGTTAAAATAAATATCTAATCAGCCGGTCACATGACAGCAGCTCACTGCATTTAGGTATGTATTTTTGAGGGATCAAGCAGTAAAGGCATAGAGGACACAGGAAAAATGTCTTCATGGTGGGTTTTTATTTCACGCCAAAGTTCAAAATATAATTAATGGGCCCATAAAAGAGGTCAACTAAATACAACTCTGCTCAAAAAGTGACATAAAAGTAACTAAGCAAACAAAGTATACAGAATTAACTCACAGACTGACTTAAACGCAAAGACACAGGCGGGTAACTTTTTATAGTGGTTTGGCCAAATCATTTAGACACAATAGAGGAAACCGAATTAAACATCAAGACTATCTAAACACAAATTAACTTAACCAAAACTTAAAACACCCACCTTGTTTGTAGGGGGTGTGGTTGGCTTTCATAGTGCTCGGCCCTTGGCCACGCCTTTTGCCCAAAGAGAAAACTCAAAAGAAAGAGAAACATAATTAATATAACAGAATCACACAGTGCTAATATGTGCACGCTTCATAACGTCACTGTTAGGTTTAAGTAAATAAATGAATGAATGACATTCCTGAAATAAATGTTTAAACACAAAACAAACTAATGAGGTGAGTGTCTGGACTGATTGTTACTAACATGTGGTTGAGGCCATCACAGTAGTCAGGGGTACCTGCTAAAGGTTGAAATTGAGCATCAGAATGGGAAAGAAGTGGTTTAATTGACTTTAAACATGGCACAGTTGTTGGTCCGAGACGAGTTGGTCTGAGTATTTTCAGAAACTACTGAACTGCTGGGATCTTTCTGCACAATCCTCACAGAATGGTGTGAAGAAGAGAAAATATCCAGTGAGCGGCAGTTCTCTGGATAGATGTGGGAATTCAAAGGAGAATGCTCAGACTGATCCAATAGGAACGCTTCAGTAACTCAACCATTCGTTACAACCAAGTTATGTAGAACATCTGACTTGTCATCAGAAACTGAAAAACTCTCCATTTCTGTTGTGACATTCAGATGTAAGGTCAGAATTTGGTGTAAACGTCATGAAAGCATGGCTTCATCCTGCTTTGGATGAGCAGTCTGGAGGTCCCTTTCTTGACACACTTTGTATGTTAGCACCAACTGATCATTGTTTAAATGCCACAGTTGCTGAATATGTCCATCCCTTTATGACCATACCATGTGACAGGCATGCTTTGTAGAATAATTGAAAAAACTTCATTCTTTACATTATTTGGACTGTTAAGTATTCATGAGCTCTTTTTGTGTCTGTGCTCACCAGGAAGCAGTGAAAGCACCCTGAGTGAATTCCTCCTCTCTCCTTTCCTGTGGGTGCTGTCTCTGGGTTACTTGGTGGTGTTTGGAGTGAAGACGGCTGCCACCGACTGGGGACAGCTGTTCCTCATGCAGGAGAAAGGCCAGACTGCTCTCATGGGTACGTGTGTTCATTGTTGCTTCCCACATAGTTTTCACGTCATCTGACTGATTGTGGGTGATGACGGAAGCTCTGTTGCTAACAGGCAGTACCTACATGAGTGCCTTGGAGGTTGGAGGCTTTGTGGGCAGCCTTACGTCAGGCTTCATTTCAGACAGAGCTGTGGCTCGGGTGAGTAACCGATATGAGTTGAATTAAAACAACTTGGGTCAGTTAAAGGGATTCTTGAACAAGCATACGAGTAGCGATTGGTTAAGTGGATTAGTTAGCTCAACTATTTCAAATAATTAAAGGCTTGAATGAGCCTTTAAAAAGTTTAAGCAAAAAAGTCTACTAAAAGTAATGGAAATAACCATAAGTTATGTAATATTAACAAAGAAATAGTTGGAATTCTATGCTTAAGGTATCACTGGTATTTGAAATTCATTAAAAAACAAATTCTTCGAAAGCTAACCAAAATGGATAGACACTTGAAATCTTATTATTGCCACACTGTGAATAAAAGTAGTAAATATTTTGCTAAACATATGGCTAGCAATTAAATTGTTAGCCAAGTATGAATTAACAGTTAGCAAAATAGCAAATATAGCAAAAATGCAGTTTATTACACAGTTTCTGATGCCTAAACTGTAAATACATTGCACACTATTTCCCCCAAAATCCTTCTCCAGCAAGCCTCTCGGCTGTGAGTGGGAGTCCCCACTCAGCACAGCCACACAGTCGGACTGCAGCTACATTGTAACAGCAAACCCCTCTGAAACCTTAGCATGTAACTTACCTATGGTTACATTTCATCTAAGGCCCTCTTTAACCTACTGCTATGAATCTTTGTAGAGTTCAGGATGCACAGGCCAATCCAATAGTTAAATGGACTGGTTCTTTACTTGAGCACTGAAAGCACTGTGTCGACACAGACACAGCTGGTGACATTTCTGGAAGGTGCACATCAGGTTACCGGAGATGTAGCAGGATATTTACACAATAACTGCAAAGCCCAACACCGTAACCTGACGTGCACCTCAATAGAAATGTAACTGCACTGCGTGTCAATGCAGCTCGCAACTATTGCGACTGGCCTGTTCAGTGATGTTGAGTCCTCCTGTGCATTTGTGGTTACATTTTCACCACAGTTTGATTTTATGAGTGAGAGAGTAAGCAGGGTTAGGGTTGATTTCAAATTAACATACTGCTCGAATTTTCCAAGGTTGAAGTCTGACTTTTTTTTTAAATTATTATTTATTTAGGTTTTAGACTTAAACCTGGTTTTGATACATCACATGTTTCAGTATGAAGGGTGTTTATTTTAGTGTTTTGCTCCTTTCTTTGCCTTTTTCTAGAAAGGCTTGGGCACCCATGGCAACCCTCGCCATGGCCTGCTTATTGTCATGATGGCTGGCATGTATGTGTCAATGTACCTCTTCAGAGTGACCATCACACCTGAAATCCCAAAGGTAATTCATCATTTTGTAATCCACGTGAAATGTATACCTTTCAGTCCTCAAAAAACTCTAAGAGTAAATGTCTTTGTTCAGGAGCCTCCACTTTGGGTCCAAGTCATTCATCCTGTATCCGTCCTCATTGGTGTGTCAGAGAAAGAGGTATGCTCCGGAAAGATTCATTCCATGTGAATAAAAACAATGTAGCTTTGGCCCTCTTTGTACTATTAAAAACTGGAAAAAATATCCAGAAACTATCTTTAGATGGGTAATGTGTTTTTAGTCTTAATACAATAATAATTTCCAGAAAGACGGGAATTGTTTTGATGGCTTAGGAAAGTGGAGCCATTCATGCATCATCAGTAATAAAGCACAATGCTTGTTTTCTTGTAGTTTGAAAACACTGCTGGCATCTTGGGTTGGGAAGTCTGATTTTTAGAGACCTTCCAGACAAAAATTCTATCTTGAAATGGAACATATGAAACTTGTAATCTGTAACTACTGCTGGTACTGTTGTGTGTTTGGCTAATCATTTAAGAGCACACATTTCACTCATATGTTCTTCTGTGAACACTAGCCACAGTAATGCAGTTTCTTTCTGAAATGTAAGAACAGCTTATTCCAACACAAGGGAAACTGCCATCGACTGTGCTACTTATCAAAAGGCTAGCTGGTGAGTTGTTCTGAACAGCGAGCATAGCGGCTCTATATTGTTCTTACACTTTCTCTACAGCAGACTCAGACACACTACCCAGTGTTACAGTGCCATCCACTGACTATTTCTGGGAAGAAATGTGGGTTACACTCTGGCCCAGCAGGGGGCCAGTTAGGGCCCAGTTACCCGTTCAACTTGCAGTGATGGAAACCCTGAAGCTGATGAAGAAAAGGGCATTTATTAGTCTGTGGAACTGGGACAATGGAAGTTTAATGGCAAATGTTGCTGGTGTTTAACACCTGTACCTTTAAAAGAAACTGCTTCTGAAGCTAACTGTGTTGCATAAAATAATTTTTCAAGCTTGCAACATTTGGGATTTCATTTGGGAAAATCAGCATTTGGACAAACTCAACCAAAATATGTCTTTTTACCTTTTTACCCGTTCACTTTAAAAGAGTTCATTTTCTTTTGAGCTTCAAATGAACTTTAAGATTCACCTAAAGGTTTAAAAATGTCCCAATTTCAGTATCGGTACCTGTGGACACCCTAGAAAATAATTTTTCCACCAGAAGGCTTTTATTTTATGTACGTTTTCTCTCATTCACAGATTTGGATCCTCTTGCTTGGTGCCATGTTTGGATTTTCTTCTTATGGACCAGTCGCCCTGTTCGGGGTGATAGCCAGTGAAAGTGCTCCTTCAAACTTCTGTGGAACATCTCATGCTGTTGTAGCTCTAATGGCTAACGGTGAGCTGCAGTAAAATCATTGTCATGTTTCAGGTTTTGACCCTTTGATATGAACACACAAGTTTTCTTTTTGTTGCAGTGGGAGCTTTCATGGCAGGGCTGCCCTTCAGCACTATTGCCAAGCAGCACAGCTGGGACATGGCGTTCTGGGTAGCTGAGGTGATAATGGGCGTCACCACCATCGGATTCTTCCTTGTACGTAACATGCGCACCAAAATGGGACGGATCACAGAGAAAGTGGACTAAAGTCCTTGTTGGTACTGCTGGTGACTCTATATGCAAAATACTGCACATTAATACAGATCCAGCTTGACCAGCCAAAACAAGACTAATCATGAAATCTTTGAAGGCATCCTCAGGGCTGATGCAGATCATGGAATCACTTATTTAGTCCCAGGTAATCCCACATGCATGGATTAATATTAAAGTGCACAAAGGTCCTGTAGATCCATGCTCATCAAAAGCTTCTGTTTTAACACTTCAACTTAATCAGCCAATCAATAGAAAAAGTTTCTCATATAGATGTGCTTACAAATGGTCTAAAGATGTATGTTTCAGAAAACATACCCGACACCAAAGTATCAAAAGCTGTGAGTCGGATTTCTTGAGTTGAACCGTATGTAGAGCCCATTTTCACATCCTGCCTACAGTGCAGGTCGTTTCTGTTTAACACAGTGAATGTTGACTGAAGGGTCTGTACATTAAAGGTAACGTTGTTCACTAATACCTCAAGTATTTGTAAAATTTCTTTTCATTAACGTGTTCACTGACATGAAGCATTTGGAGACCGTATTTTTCTACACAGTCGTTTGCTAAATGACAGTTTGTTCTCTGGTTATGTCAGCTTTTCTGATCTGGCATGTTTATTTATTTATTTATTTATTTTTAGAACAGATAAATACAGATGATAATGTCACTGCCATTGTAGTTTTGTGGAGCAGATTTCTTAATTTTTGGGATAAACAAAGTACATATCATCTGGACTATAAACTGTTAATAAAATCTCTCGACCGCCTGATCTTTGTCAACTGAAAGGTTACAGCATGTGTTGCCATGTCTTACTGGAGTTGTGCTGGTTTTCAAAGAGGTAAAGATCTAATAAAAGCTTCATTTTCTTTATCTACAAAGTGTTGTTGACCTTTGCACCTTCAGTGTCTGACAGGTAAAAGTCCAAACAACGGGCAGGAACAAATGCGGAGTAAAAACAGACGCCTTTGCTTGAATGAATACATAAAGGGATGGACGTGGTCTGCAAAAAGCCCGCAAGCCAAGTGTTACCAGTTTGAATCCCACCTGATCCCTCGAAGAACAATAAGTACACATAGCCATTACATTTAATGATAACCCAAGGTTTAATTTAAATAGTGAGTTAGAGCAAAGACACGTTTGTAAGTATTTCTAAATGGTGGGATGTGGGAATGCTTTCATACTTGCTGATTTATTTATTTATTTTAATCAATCAATCTTTATTTATAAAACACTTTTCATACAAAAAATGTAGCACAAAGTGCTTTACATGGTTAAAAGCAGCCCACCCCACCCCGCCCTCCAACTCACTCCCCACACTCTCATTAACATAAACAATCATGAATACACACATCCCCCCCACACACACACACGCACACTCAAGATAAAAGATGAAATAAATAAGAATGGGATACAATATAAATATAAGTATAAATAGAGTAAGAAGATAAAAAATGAATGAGAATAAAATCAATAAATATTAGGTAAAAGCTAAATTAATAAATAGAGTAACAGGATAGAATAAATAAGCATAAAATAAATAAACGTTAGGTGAAAGCTAAATTAAAAAGGTGGGTCTTGAGCCTGTTCTTAAAAACATGCACGTTCTCTGCGGCCCTGAGCTCCTCCGGCAGGCTGTTCCACAGACGAGGACCATACCACTGAAAAGCTGCCTCTCCGTGAGTATGTGTCCTGACTTTGGGAACAGTCAAAAGGCCAGTACCAGAGGACCTCAAGGTCCGCGAGGGTTCATATGGTAAAAGCAGATGTGAGAGATAAGAAGGCCCAAGACCATTAAGACATTTAAAAACCAATAAAAGAACTTTAAAATCGATCCTGAAACACACGGGGAGCCAATGCAGCGATTCTAAAACCGGTGTAATGTGGGCCCGCCCTCTGGTCTTCGTCAGCACACGAGCTGCAGAGTTTTGTAAAAGTTGTAAAGGTGAAATATTCTTTTTGGGGAGACCAGAGAGCAGGGCATTACAGTAATCAATGCGACTGGTAATAAAAGCATGCATCAGCATCTCCGTGTTGGCCCGAGAGAGAATAGGGCGGACTCTGGCTATATTTTTTAGATGATAAAATCCAATTTTGGTTACATGTTTAATATGTGGGATAAAACCAAGCTCAGAGTCAAAAATAACACCCAGGTTTTTCACTTGTAGCGAAGGGCATAGTGAAAATGCCTGTAATTTAGTCAAGAGTTTCTCTCTCTGAGCCTCAGGACCGACGATTAAAACTTCAGTTTTGTCCTGATTAAACTTACTTTTTTTTAATGAGTCGTCTTCAAACTTGACAATGATACATGAGGCCTTGGGGGACATGAGTACTTAGGATGGCTAAGCATTTGACTTTGACCTTCACTGTTGGTGCCCAAGGTCAAAGTTGATCTTGGGGAAAAAAATCCCAAGAAACCATATCGAACGTAATTTACATGTCAGATGTTTCTACAATTTGATTGGACTCCACCTGTGGTATATTCAGTTGTCTGCACATGATTTCATGAGATACACACCAGTCTATTTAAAGTCCAACAACACATGTCAGAGCAAAAACCAAAACATGAAGTCCAAGGAATTGTCTGCAGACTTCAGAAACAGGATTGTTTTGAGGCACAGATCTGGAAAAAGGTACAAAAAATTTCTGCAGCATTGAAGGTCCCAGTGAGCACAGTGTCCTCCATCACCCATAAACGGGAGAAATTTGGATTCAACAGGACTCTTCCTAGAGCTGGCTACTGGCCAATCCGAGTACTTAAGGTAGAAGGGCATTAGTCAGTGAGGTGGCCAAGAACCCAAGGAAAACCTTAAAGGTTCATCTTCCAACAGGACAACAACCCTAAGCACACAGCCAAGATAACAAAGGAGTGGCTTCAGGTCCTTGACTGCCCCAGCGAGAGCCCAGACTCTGTGCGTTCTGCAAAGAACAATGTGAGAACCTGCCCAAAAATAGGTGTGGCCAAGCGTGTAGCTTCATACTCAAAAAGACTTAATGCTATAATAGTTAAGTATTGAGCAACTACTGTGAATATTTATATATGGTATATTTTGTTGTTGTTGTTTTTTATGCATTTGCAAAAATTTCAAACAAACCTTTTCCACTTTTTCATTATGGGGTGTTGTGTGCAAAATTTTGAGGTTAAAATGAATTGAATCCATTTTGGAATAAGGCTGTAATGTGACCAAATGTGAAACAGAAACAAGCTGCGATATTATTTGCAGTATTCTTTTAACCACAAGGTTCAGAGGTGAAGGTTTAGGGTAGTATGCAGTGAGAATGTATGAAAAAATAGAGCCATCAAATTATGTTTCACTGATTATAAGTTGGTTTTTTAACTTTCAAAAGTGTGAATGAACATGAGGAACAAAGGTGAATTACTCGCAACAGGGAAAAAAAAGAAAAGATGCTAATAATTAACTTTCAAACGTAGTTGTTAACCGAGGATAGGAAAGGATTAGTAGTGTAACTGCTGTCCCATGTGGAGGTGAAAAAAGTAAATGAAGGTGTGGTCCTTAAAAAATGTGTGCCAAAGTAACACACAGTACACACAGTAACACAACAATGAGAAAAAAAGAGGAACTTGTGGAAACAGGAATAGAAATATTTACCATGAACAGTACCTTTTTTTTAGATTTAAAAAAAATTATTATGTAATTGTAAATTTTCATGCCAGCAGCACATCTCAAAAACAGCTGGGACGGGGGCCATGTTTACCACTGTGTATTGTCCCCTCTTCTTTGAACAACAAACTTCTGGGATCAAACTTCTGGGAGTGGGGAACTCCCAAAAGACTAGCTTGACTTTTGGGAGATGTTGTGCTAGTCTTGTCTGGTATAGGATTTTAGTTTGGTCCTGTATTTTTGATTTCATTATGCACCAAACATTTTAAGTTGGTGAATGTCTGGATTGCGCTCTTATGGACAAAGATCTTGGATGTTGTTCCTGGGATCTGCTGGAGCCACTCACCCAGCTTGGGAGTCACTGGACCGAGTGCTCCGATTACTGCCACTGTTAACGTCACCCTCCACATCTTCTCGAGCCTTGGTATTTCTCAAGCTTCTCATGTTCCTTTTTCCTGATGTTGCTATCAATCGATGTAGCTACATGTATCACTACAACTGCTTTCCTCTGTTTGTCCATCACTACTATGTGCGGTTGGTTAGTCATCACCAGTTTGTCTGTCTGTATCTGGAAGTCCCACAGGATCTGGTAGTATTTCTGGATGTCAGCCACTTCTTCTAACTGACAGGTCGCTGTACATACCGTACAGCAGCCTGTCCTTCCATGATGGTTCCTCTCCTTGCTCCGTTTCTTTCTCAGGTTTCTGCCGCCTGAGATATTAAATAAGCATGCGGTCAGTTGTGGCCATCTTGCTGATGTACTCATAGATGTTTGTCTCAGTGGTTCTGACACCCTCTAGTCCTCGTCCTCCTTTCTTTTGGTTAGCATACAGTATCAGGGAGCTGGATTTGTGGTAGAAACCATCAGCTACTGGTATGCCAGTAGCTGATGGTTTGCTCCTCTGGTATTACTGTTCATCTTAGCCACTATGATGCCTGATAGCAGCTACCATGTGGTACTGAGGCAGGTTATTGGCCATTAGTTGGATCACGACTGTCAGGTCTTCAGTTAGCCATTCCAGTTGTGTCGTGTACTAGCAGCTGGCTAATTTATGTTTCATGGAGTGCAGTCCGGCTCTTCAGCCAGTAGGCGTGAATCATGTCTTGATGTCAATCATCATGTGATGCTATCCAGCTCATCATACTGGAGACCCTTTCCTAGATGCCTGCCACTGTGATGCTTACTGGATCCGGTTTAGGGAGGTTGCTGTGGTCTGCTCTTAGATCCACTAGCCACTGTGGATTGCTGTTATGGGTTTTGTCCTTCTTCAGTATGCTCTTCCGCTATTTCTCCATCTCCTGTCTTGGTGGAGCTGTTCTAATATTGTTCTCCTGCCACTGAGAATACACCTTGTATCCCATCCTGTCTGAGGGTTTATTAACAACAAACCACTACAGGAAAATTGTTCTGAAATTGTTTTACAATTTCTAGTTTGTTTTTTATTATTATTTTTTATTTTATTTTTTATTTTTATCTTTGCAGATTTGTGAACCTCTATCCATCTTTACTTAATATTTTACAACTTCTGGGTTTCAGGGTACAACTGGCTGTCTTTTTACTATTTTTGATTTTAACTTTAAAGACAACTTACTTTCATTTTATTTTACATGTCTGAATTTAATTTGTGTTTTGACATGCTGTATAAGCACAATTGATCTAAAATCACACACACACACACACAAACTAAAATCAGAGTAGGAAAAAACAATATTTATTACTGTAAAAACAACAAACATGTAGGAATTCAAATATAAATTGTAAATTTATACAATCAGGTGTCACAATAAGATGGCACACAAATCATTTGTGCCACTACAAAAAATAGTTTCTGTCCACCACAAGACAGAGGAGCACATCATGAGCCTGACAGCAGGTGTATCACTCCTCCCGTATTTCACCCGGAGACAGAATTTGCATTGCTATCTGCCTTTGGTGGCTTTTTGGCAGCAGCTGTGACATTCAGTAGTGCCCTTATTGTTTTGACAAACAAAACAAACGACTACAAGACACACTAGCATGTTTGGAGTGTGTTGTTAAATGTCAGAAATCTCTTACATCTCAAAATTCACTATCGATGTCACTCTCTCACCGCGGTCACTGCCAAAATTTCCCCCTATACCTAAACAAAATGCCACGTGTTGCCATATAATTTTTTGATTAGTCGACATGGTACATTGTTCCACGAATAGGAAAGGGGTTTCGTGTTTTTCTTTTCTTGCGTTTTCCCTCGCTGCTCTTAGAAAATGCCGTTCTTATCGTTTCTTCCCGCACTAAAAGTGACGATAGTATTGAGGAAAAAGGATTGAGTATATTTATTTTTATCATAACTCTGGTTTTACGTGGTCCATCCACACTATTTATTTATTTATTTATTTTTGCCTGTCCTGTTTGGATCTTTAGCCATCAGAATTGTTGTCTGAAGGCCAAGAAAGATGCCAAGCGGATTTACTTTACCAAGTGGATCATCATGGCCTTGCCATATTGGTCCATTTGATTGACCTTTATTATAATTATATATTTATTTGATTTGATTTTCGGTTGTTACAGACGGGACAGACATGACTGGGGGATAGGACAGGGAGAAAGAATGAAAGAAAGGGAGGGAGAGAAAGAAAACCAGAGGGGAGAAGAGATGGTGAGAAAGGGGGGGAAAAAAAAGAAAAACAAACAAAACACCTGGATCACCTGTATGGAGATGAGAAAAAAACAGAAGAGAAAACAAACAAGAAAGAGCAACATAATAAATACAACACCATCACAATAAACTAGCTAACAGTAGATAACAGTAGATACTAATATCAACTAACTAATATTACATGTTATTGTGCAGCACGCAAGATCGACAGCGCACAATGTGCTTTGAGGTAGCAGCCAAGAATGGTGTAGTTTGTGTCTGTGTACACCTGTGTGCACACCTGTGTGGATCAGCACGCTTGTATTCAAAAGGTTTCTCCATGTATCAATCTGCTAGGGAGTGTGGGGACTCATAGCCCCGTCCCCCAGGGCATGAAGCAGGTATGATGAAGATCCAGGCCCCAGACATCCAGCGGCCCCAGAGTACGAGGACCCAAGGAGGACCACCACAGGGGCAACTGTGCCACCCTCCTGGGAAGAGCTGAGGAGAGCCCCAAATGAGAGGTCACTCAGCAGCCACGGAGCAGAGGCCAGAGGGGGTTGCAGTGACGTGCCCGTGGGCTCTGCCGGTAGCCAGCTGTGCCAAAGAGGACTGGGCCTCGGGCCCAGAGGCCAGAGGGCACCCCATCCCCCGGAAGGGGCCCAGCCGGGCCACAGGCGCCAGGCCCCGCCAATCGGCCACCAGGAGTGAGTCGGTACATACATGAGCACCCAGCCCCAGACACCAAGAACCACCAACACACTAACGTCTGAGTGCATCAGCCACTGGCAGGGAGTGTGGTGAGGGGAGACACGCCTCCATAACTCGGAGAGCCTGAGATGTTCCCAGAGAGGTGGGAACACAATTTCCACAACATCCACACAATTTAAAACATGTATATAGTTTGAAGTCCGCACTTTCAACCCAAATTGAACTAGAGACTCAATGTGGCTGTATCTTGTTGCTATGTCATCTTAAATCAGTCATGTAATGTGGACTAATACGTTGAAAAAATGTTTTATTTATTTATTCTTTTTTGTGAGCTTTAGTTACCTGCTCCCCATTTTTTTTTAGACATGTGGCTGCCATAAATTACAAAATGAGCTAATTGTTCTTCATGAACTAGTAAAATGTATCTATTTAAACATTTGATATGTTTTCTATTTTTTACTTTGAATAAAATATGAATTTATGAAACTTTCAAATTGTAGCATTCTGATTTTACTTACATTTTAGCCAATGTCCCAACATTTTGGGGAGTTGGGTTGTATTTTTAAACTCATGTTCAGTATCATATTTGTATCAGTGTGTTTCAGTAGCGTCTTAAAGAGGAAAAACAAAAAGTGAATCTACCCAGTCTCTGGCCACACTGGCCTGATATGCCCAGTATGATTCATCTTATAAAGATGCATTACACATCAGTAATGCCAAACTTCTCCCAGAAGCAATTCCCGACCCTTGGTAGCCATCTTAAAACACCTCTATGCATTTACATGGGCTTTTTACAAAATGTTTTGAATGCACATTTATTTCAGTGATCAGCAAGACCTAAAAGTAAATGCAGGAATCAGTAGTCAAATCTCGCTTAAAGATTTAAATAGAAATGTCACTTTTCCGATCAGTAATGAATAAGGCTTAATTAAAAACCCATAATTAAAAGCTCGCGAATCCATTATTGAATTGTCACGTGTTGTCTCCATATTCACTTGCTGTAGGTGGAATCTTAAATGTAAGTAACTACTAAACATTTACAACACTGGGGGAGCGGGGGGTGATTGGGTGTGTGACACCACACGTTATAAAGGCCTGTACTTTTACGGTTTGTGCAAACCTATCAGAACGCGAGGCCGCGAGTGCGTCATTCACACGTCAGGACAAACATTATCAGTTTGTTTGCTAACACCGAGTTAATATTAGTTTTCGTAAAATGGATGAAATGGGTAGCGCAGGATAAAGAACAGCCCACAGAAGTGCGGAGCTGTCCGTGGTGCTGAAAACTGCCTTTACCTTCTCTCTTTTTGTTTTTTGACAACTTACGGAATGAAAAACCTGAGCTGGCAAATACTTTAGTTGGATTCCTTCTGAAACCACCCTTTTATTATTTTTTTCTATTATCCAGAAGAATAAGTTAGCGTTTCTAAATATACAAATTATTTCTAATAATATTATTTAAAAGAAAAATGTTGATTTGTGTCAATATTAAAGCAACAATCCTTAAAATCGATAATACATCATCACTTATGGTGGTATTAATATTTGTCTTACAGATTTTAGTTAAGCGTCAAAAGCTGTAATTCATTTTGCACAATCCAATTATTAAAATCTGTTAAACACGTTTTGTTTTAATCAATGTTTTTAATCAGCTTTAAAGTTTAATTATCAGATATTTTATTGCTGTTATAGATTGAATTGAATGTTAGTTCTTGTATTTTTTTGCATTATTACGCTCTTAGAATAAAACAGTGTAACAACTACCAACTGAGTTTTATTGGTTTGTTGATAACAATCATACACAGTTACATCTATAAACAAATCATGAGAAACCGCACACTTGTACTTGACACAAATACCTAAAACCCACATGAATATTGCTACTGCTGGTATGCATTTGACATTTCAAATAAATGTACAGTTTGTTGGCCTTTAAGCCAATCTGTTTTTTTAACGGTTACATACCACATTAATGTGGCCCAAAAAGAAAAAAAAAAAAAAAAAAAAAGAGGAACAAATTCCATTTTTACCATCCTTACAAAGTACCATTACACACCGCATACAGAAAGATTGAAATCCTTTTTCACAGCAACTATACAAATTCATTGCAATGCTATCACAGAACAGACACAACCAACACACGCAATGCACAGTTCTGAAAGAGAGAGCCGCAGTACTAGGGGTTTTAGGTTTATTGGTCAGATTTGTTAAGAAAACTGCATCAGTACAAGAGTTAACAAATAGGAACAAAGCTTTTACACACACCCTAAAACACTGTTCTTCATTAAAAACAATAAGAGAATGAGGTGCCCTGTGACTTTGTCAAGCCCCACACCGGCACAGATTACACACACTGTCCCTTATAAAGCATATGGAATGTAATCCACGCAGGCAAGCTCTTCCAGTTGTTTCCCCAGCTCCTGTGAACGTCATGCTTGTGTGCTGACACGGTAACCTGTCCCGCACCCTCCCCTCCTTCACATTTACACAAACTGAAAAGAAAAAAAAAATCCACTGACAGTAACAACAATGACCGCAATTTTCATGGCGATGCACAATTGTGAGATGTGATGAAATTCCCCGTCTCCAATTGACTTGTTTTTTTTTCCCTCTTTCATTTAAAAAAGTGTTCTCTACAATCAAACTACTAAAAAAACCTGTATTTAGAAAATAGTTGATAAAAATATTCCCCTGAATTGTACAAGAAAAGAGGTACAGGGAGCACTGGTAAAAGACGTGGCTTGAGAGATGTTATTCTGCTGCCTTATCTTTTTGTTCAGCTCCATCTGTAGTGGGTGCCTGTAAGATGAGATTCAGAGTTTAACGGCACCGCCAGGAAGACGATTATCTTTCGATGTGTTTAAACGTGTCGTAGCACTTACCTCTTCCTCAGCTTTGGCTTCGCCATTCTCAGCAGGAGCCTCCGGCGCCTTCTCTTCTGGCTTGGCCTTTTCCACCTCCTTAGCTTTCTTAGGCTTAGCAGGTCCCTTCTGCAAAAACAAATATTAACCACATATTAGCCACCATATGCTAACAGTTCAGGTCTTATGAGAAGTAATTAAAATGAGACCCTACCTTTGGCTTAGGTTTGGGCTCTGGCTTTGCAGTTTCAGGTCTCTGTGAGTAAAGAAGATCATTTTCTTTTAAACCAAAAAATAACAGTAAAAAGACAGCATTTTATCTATGCTTCTCCATACTTACATCTTTCAACCTGAGAGATCTCCTCTTGGGCTGCAGAGAATAAACAAACATAGTGATTACTTTTAACAGTCAGTCTCAGGCAATGGCTTTGAAAGATGAGATATTACTGACCCCTGGTGAGTGTGGAGGCTAACTGTTAAAATATCTAAAACCAAAAAATAAAAAGAAATTCAGAAATGACTCCTTACCTCTGAGTCACCTGTACCTGCCTATAAGGAGAACAAGAGAAAAAGTAAATAAATCAGGTTATGATAACTGTCTGCATTCTGCTGTGCCTCTGATTGATTTATCTGGTACTGGGTGAGGACAGTTTTTTTAAATAAGTTATTATCCTATTTGAGTTGAGTAAGGTAAATACATGCAAGGCCATTTACAAACTAAAAGCAGTTTAGTCAGCATGTTAACACTAAATGCTACTCCTTCAGGAACTACATTTTCCAGCGCAACGATAACTGAGCAGGAATAAAGTGCCCTGTAACATGCTGGCCTACAAAAGTCAGGGCAATATAATAGCATAATGTAGTTTAAACTGAGTCACGTGGTGCTGCTCTCCCAGCTCCTGCTAGTGATTTGCCTACAGTAATACTTCAGTGGAGGAGGGGGCCGACTCCGCCTCCTCACGACACATTCATTCATTGGTAATAAATGGGATTGCCAGTGGCCGGAGAAACCCGAGCAGCGTAGCCAGTGTTCCCGCCACGAATTTGAAAAAGAATATCTCCGAGATGCTCTGCGACTCTGTCGGTCTGCATGCAGAATCTACTAGAACCCCCAGCAACAGGAGCAGCGCTGTGCTGACGGAGGCTCGCCATTGCATAACCTACAACTGGCCTGAGCCGACAATACACAGAAAGCCTCTCGGCTAACGAGCCGTACGCCTTCCAAGAACTGCGTTTTCGCTTGCCGTGCATTAATAAACAACGCCTGCACACTAACTTTATAAAACAATATCGCTAATCAAAGCGTATTATGTGTTTGTTTGTTTTGTCCAACAAAAGAACTACAGACGCCACTTTGTGCCCACATTAAAAATAACGTTACAGCCAACCGCCACAGAATAATAAAGCAATCCCGAAATGTACGTTTTTTTCGCTACTGGGTCTTCTTTCAGGAAAACTTTAGTATCTAGAGTGACGACCCCAACAGAAAACAATCGATATGCCGCCAACTTTCTGCGCAGAAAAGCCATCTATTGGCACGGTAAATGAATTCGATGCAGCTGCACAAACTGTTTTTCTGCTCATAAAACGGGCAACCACTTGCCACCGACAATCACTGCACGAAAGAGAAGCTCCAATAATTAGCCGCTTGACAAAATCAAAACAGACACTACATGCTAACTAAACTCCGCGATACACAACACTGCTGTTGACGTTCACTTGGTACACAAAACGGACATATTGCAGCAACGTTTGAACAACTCTCGCCACAAGCCCCTTTAACAAATTTTAGTTGTGGGTTATAAATACTGTGTTATTAAAGGCATGAAAGATAATGGTCTACTCACTTTGCTCCTTTTAGGCATGGTTGGTTTGTGGGTTTAAAAATAGCTAAATGTAACTGAATACAGGAGAAAGTACAGTGGTATATTCTGGATAAAGCTTTGCCAGTACAGTCTAATACAGCGCAGGGAGACGTTAATGTTCCATTGGAAGAAAAACTAGCTCAAACCGGATTGGATTCTCCCCCTACCTCCCTATTCAAACAGTTATAGTTCCTGCATGATTGACGGCGCTTCTGCCCGCCCACGCTGCACGCTGATTGGAGAACACAGCAGTCGGCAACACCATTTCAAATCTGTGCCCTTATCCGTATGGATACGTGACACGTCAGTCAACAATTATGGTGAGGTATTTGTCTTTCTGTGCAGCCGTCTGCTAAACAAGGCAAAATTGTCATTAAAGCCGTCTTTCAGCTGGCCAGAAACGTCTTAATTTTCTCTCCAAACGTTCCACGGCTTTGAATTATGTCTTTGTGCGCGAAAACAAAACACATTTTGCGTTTACAGTGCTAGTGTGGAAAGACTCTCCATTGGCATACGACTGAGAGAGGGGTGTGTACTCCTCGAGCCAAGTCTTTGTAGTTTAGCTTGGGAAAATGGCGACAGGATACGTGTGGGTACAGCTTCTTGCCTCTGTGTGTGCTCTTGTGCAGCCCTTCTCATGCAGTCATCGTCCACTTGCTCAATGGTGTGCATACAGTCCAAACATGACTTCACTGGAAACAAGTGCGTTGGCTTTGTGCTGAAGTCATTTCTCACGGTTCGGCAGGGGACATTTATTCATTTCCCCTGAGTGAATGACACTACCCTGACACGGTTACCTCTTACTTCTTTACCGCCCTGAGAAAAATACAGCTGCAAAAATACAACTGCTCATGATCAACTACATACATGGGAAATGTTTAAATATTTTATGGAACAGATGAATACTATGATAAACTAAACTGTTTCTGTGTGTAAGTGACAAATGATTTATTTATTTACTTTTTTTTTTTTTTTTTTAGCTCATAACCGTTTCTGTAATTTCTTAAATTAATAATTGTTAATTTATCCCATTTCTAGACTCTTCCTATTAGAATTTTCTTCAATTTTGCAAAGAATAATGTCTCTAGACACGCTACTGTAATAGAGAATTGAAATAAATTTAGCATACAAACACTGCATTTGGGTGTATTACCGGGCATATTACAATAATTCCCTAGATACAGTGATCAGGAAGCATAACCATAATATGGTATATATTATATTGCACAATACTGTGTAGGTGCACCCTGTGCTGCCAAAATAGACGTGTCAGGGCATGGACACGGGACTGTTGGCACTATGTACTATTTTGACTTTTGCCTGCCCCAAAGCCAAAAACACTTTGCTGTTAATCATGTTGTTCTGGGCACAAAGTTGTCCAGCAGGGTTACCATTCTCCTAGAATAGTTTCATATTTGTAATCTGCAGTAAATGCAAAAACACCACAATTTCTTCCAATTTTGCATCATTATTTGTAAAAGAAGCAACAACCAGTGTAATACCTCTGTGTGCTGCAATAGCGTATTTTGCACTGTAGAGCACACTGTGTATGAAATTATACTGGAATAAGTATTTTGTTTTTTCCTTAAGTAAAAGCTAAAATATCAATATGTAAAAATACTCTGAACAACAAAAAACCTTGCATTTAAAATTCTAACTAAGCAAAACAGATCAAAAGTAAAAGTGCTCGGTTTGCAGCCATATGTATTGCTGTGCAGTGTTGTTGTTGCAGTTACATAAAGGGAAACTTTTTAAAATTGAATTTCCTTTGGAGTATTTCATTACATTCTATTTATATCTATTATTCAGTGTAAACAGACATCTGTAAAATGTGTTTGTAAATTCAATTCAGTTTTCAGAATGTACAACAAAGCCATTATTTCATTCAATTTCATTTCAAATTGTACATTAACAATGACAATAAAGGGCTAATCATAACATCAGTTGTGTCAAGGCACTTTATATTGTAAGATAAAGCAGCAGCGTAGGTCTATTATAGCATAACAAAGGATACAGGGTCCCCTGATCCAACCTTAACTAGATGCTTTGTCAGAAAGGAAGGCTTTATGCCTAAAGTAGAGAGGGTGTCTGTCTCCCAAATCCAAACTGGAAGCTGGTTCCACAGAAGAGGAGTCTGGAAGCTGAGGGCGCTGCCTCAAATTCTACTTTTAAATGCCCGAGGAACCACAAGTAAACCAGCAGTCTGAGACTACGTCCACATGTGTTTTCATTTGTAAACGCATCGTTTTCTCTCCGTTTTGGCCTCCCATCCACACTGAGACGGCGCTTTTGCTCATGGAAAACGCAGCGTTTTGGAAACGCTCTCGTAAACGCGTACATTTGAAAACTGTGCTTTTGCGTCGCAGTGTGTACAGTGAAAACATAGACTTTCTAAAACGATGAGGCAGGTTAGTCATGTGATGCAGTCATGTGACCAATTAAACTAAGATAACGAGAGCATTACACAGCAGTTGTTTTGTTTGCTCTCAGTTTTGACAGCTCTATTAAAGATTAAATTCAGTATGTACACGCTCCAGATAGCTTTACTTAAAATTCTTTAATTCTCTCTCGCGTTTGCAACTTTGTATTTTTGTGTTACTCGCAGCAACAACACCTCATTGTTAGTCCATTTAAAAAACTCGGTGCTTTTCCTCAACATTTTGCCGCGACTTTTCAAAGAGCCGGAAAGTAAATAAGCGGCAGACAGAAATGAGGCAAGTCGAATCTTCTTGCGCTTCACGCATGTGCAGGACTGGAAGGTAAGCGTTTTTGACCGTTTCAATGTGGACGCACAACTCTGTGAAAACGACTGAAAACGCTAGTGTGGGCACGGAGCGTTTTCAAACGAAGACGCCATTTTCAAATCTATCTGGGCGAGTGTGGACGTAGCCTGAGACTGAAGTGCTCTATTGGGGCGATACGTTACTATGAGGTCTTTAAGATAAGATGGGGCCTGCAGACCTGTCAGAAAGGTCCCAGGGGCCCGATACACAGCAGGTGCAGTACAGATTAAAAGGTTACAGTTTACTATTGTTTACATTCAGTGCCGCCATCTTTGATTGCTAACTTTTGCTGCTTCGATTTTCAGATTGGAAAGTCTGAGGTGAGTGAGTCTTCCACAAAAAAAATTCAGACTGGGAACTCGGAATTTCTGATTTTTTCTGTAACGCACCATTAGAACAACCTGACCATTACAATAGTTGATCCTAGAAGTTATAAATGCATAAACTAGTTTTTTAGCATCACTCCGAGACAAGATGTTTCTACTTTTAGAGATATTGTTTAAATTACATATTTGTTTAATGTGCACATTGACGGACATATCCTGGTCAAAACGATTCCTCACAGTGTTCCTGGAGGCCAAGGTCGTACCATCCAGGGTAAGAATATGGCTAGACACCATGTTTCTAAGTAAATGTATGCTATGTTTTCGAATGATACTGTCTAAAGGAAGCATGTATATTGTAAATAGAATTGCTCAGAGCACTGCAAAAAAGTAAAAGAGCCCAGGGTAGCAGCCTGGACTCCAATTTATTAGATCCCAAACAGATCGAGATGTGCATGGTGGCTTAAACAAGCCCAAACCCTGCGGAGCCCAAAGGATCCCCCGCCAAAATCTCGGTCCCAGCAGAGACCACACACTCCCAACGCCTCGTAGCTGTTTGATTCAGGAGGAGGACCTGCACATGTCTATTTGTTTATTGGTGCTACTACCATTAAACAAACAGTCCTGATTCACAGTGAAGTGCTATTTCCTGGAGGTGTGCATTCAACAGCAGTTTGAGAACTCACCAACTCCTTTCTTTTTGTTTACGTAAAACCCACATCACACCTCAGCCCTAACAAAAGCTACCATATGTTAGATTTGAGCTTTTCCGTATAAGAGCCAAGTATTAGTGAGAAAGTGAAATCAGCTAATGAGTCATAGAGGTGTTATTGCCCGAGGTCTACTTTTCATTCCACGAGACATGCTTGAACAGCCAAACAGGCGGGAACTGATGTTTCTGTAGCTTGTGTGGCAACAGCAGGACAGAAGGGAATCAAAACTTCTGTTCTCTATGGATAAAAGAGAAGGTGATGTCAATAGACTGATTCATTTATTTTATTTATATACATATATATTTCTCTTGTTTTTGTATGTATTCCTCTTCATTATATATATTTCTCCTGTTTGCTATTTATATTGTATTCTGGCACCCACTGCCCCATTCAGTGATGTGTAATCTGTTGCAATCTCTTTTTTGCTTCCTAAACAACCATCTTAATCGAAGCATCAGGAGTTTGTGTTCTCTGTTAAAGGTATAAAACTGAATGACAGCAACCAGTTCCACAGGTTTTTAATCTTTCTATTTACTGCTTCACTTTGCAAACTATGTTCACTGTGAAGGACCTCTTAGAGCCGATTTAGGACGAAGAACCATTATATTGCACTTATAGCTCATTAATTAAAAACTGATGCAGAAATGAACTGATGCAGAAAAATTCAACATGGATCTGTGGACCCTCAAGTGACACTGCATTAAAGCCAGGAATGATTCCATCATGGAAATCATTGCACTGGGCTCAGAAACACAAATTCAGGTTAAAACTCTGAGAAGGCATATGTGAACATGAAATCCCTGGAAATCTTTGCTGGACTCATTTAAAACAGACTGAGGCAAAATGGAAAAGAAGCTATAATGGTAGTAATTGTCAATGCTTAAAAAAATATAACAGTATGCAACATTCTTTTATGATAGAAACTCTATATTCGTGTCCTCAGTGTGTATTTGTTGTTGTACACTCACTGGATGCTTTATTAGGTACACCTAGCTCGCTTCTTCTTGGATCACCTTTTGGTGAGTGCCTGAAACATTCCTCACAGATTGTAGCAGTTGCTACAAATGTATTAGCTGCATGTTGCAATATTTCATCTTAACCTTAAAAAACAAATCTAGTCTACTTGTGTATTTTTTAGTTCCCAACAAGATTCTACTCTGAAAAAATGTAATGTGTGCATTAGTAAAAGAAATCTGGATCCCAACACAGCAGAATTGGAACTTGTTGAACAAAATGATTAACTGTAAAGTCTATTTGGCTTCAAGGAAAATAAACCTCAAAGTGAAGGAGGAGTGTGGAGAATGATCAAGTATTAAAGGCTTCCCTATTGCATGATTATGAACTGAAAAGCATGTTGCACAGCAGTAGTTGCAGCTCTGTCTTGTCTTGAACTTCTGGCTTTGCAGGTCTTGATAATCTGGATGTCCTTAAGAACATTCTGCAGCTCTCTGCAAAAGTCTTTCTTTAAGGTAATATATGTACATAACAGAGGGAGGTGAAAAAATGAAGGAAGGGCACAGGGAGGAGTAAGGGCATTAGGTAAGTCTGAAATAACAATGGTGTTGTTGTGTTCAGTGTGGAGGAGCCCTTCCATCACAGCCGCTGCATGTTGCTGTCTTTCCCCTCCTTCCGGCCCACTCATTTTCCCTCCTGAGTTGTAAGAACAGTGGGAGGAGGGAGCAACACCTCAGACGACTGTGGAAAGGAGTCTTACTGCAAACGTATGAAAAATGACTGTTTTACCTCACAGAAGGCAGCGTTGCAAACTGACCCCTCTGATCTTTGTTTTTTAGGCACAAACAGTTAATATGTTGTATTTAAGGAAGTTCTCAGAGGTAACTGGACCACAAGTGCTGGCATAATCCTAGTTGAAGGGTGACAGGATGAAGGGAAAGGTGACCTCATCCAAAGCCTCTTTGACAGAGGGCAACTTGTTTGTTTATCTTCCTAACCGTCAGTCAGTCAGTAGCTGCTGGTTAAGTCTAGTAAACAGGATTGGAGCAGGTGAGACTCCACAGCTGCTTTTGTGCATACTTCTCTTTACTTCTGCTCAGCTGTAAAACTACCATGTGGCCCTTGATGCAGCCAGACAGAGATGTGACAGACTGGTCAGCTGGACGTAAGGAAAAGCTGAGTCGCTCCCTCTCCCTCTCACTAAGTGGATTTAACCCATCAGCGAATGGTAGGCTTCCCATATGGAGCACCGGGTAAAGCCAGATTATTGCAGTTTGTGTGAGTGGGGCTCCAGCACGACCAGAGCTCATAGTGTGAACCCAAGAACGTGACATTATGGGGCACAATAACAGCATCTGCACAGGCCGTTTGTGTAGCCAGACAGTACGCTCTTTGCTGACAGGCTAATGTTCTAGGCTTTGTAACAAGCCATTTTTTTGTGGGACACTTGATATAAAGTTGGATATTTTTTGATGAAAAAAATCATTTTTTAAAAATACTTTTGACTGATACATATTTGTTTGTATTTAATATACATGTCTATATTGATTCATTGATTCAAAACTATTCAGAAAGTAATAATAGTACAGTTGAGAATGGAAAAATATATTTTCTAAAAAAAGAACACTGAATTGTATTTGTCCAGGACACTGTTGCAGTCTAAACAAGGGAGAGTCCATGTCTTGTCTTTAACACAGTATTTTACAGGTGAAAGAGGGCGGCGGCATGTCCCAGTGACAACATAGCTTAATAAGCTCAGGAACAAAAAAACCTTAGTCGGCTTTAACCATTGATTGGCCGACAGCTGACACAACAAAAACAAATCTTACAATGGTAATTAATGCTGCTCTGAATTTCTTTGTAAGGAATGTGTTCCATCATGGGGTCATATCATATTTTCTTCTCACAGATAAAGGAAGTGAGAAGTAGAAATAATCTGTGGTTGCAAACAATGTATGGAAACAAAAGGCTAGTTAAGTGAAGCAGCAGATGAGTGATACACTGTGACTGGTGATCCCTGACAGAGCAAACCTGGTGGCAGAGAAGGCCATCTGAATTACAGCAGAGTCGTCATATGCAGGGGGATCAGTTGACCCTCCCCCCACCGATCTACTTCCTGTGTTTCATGGTTGTCTGCTCACTTCTGCCTATACAATACCAACTGTGTCTGGAGATGTTCCAGCTCCAACTACACTGCTGCATTCAGAAATTGTGGCCCACATCAGCCTTTTATTTAAGCGGAAAGGCCGGTCATGTTGGCATCTTCAGCTGTCCATCAGTCAGGCAGCTGTTCCAACCAAAGGCCTCCTTTCAATCACATGTTCATCTTCAGAAAGATCTTTTTGGTATATTTTATCAGGTTCTGCATAAGAACAAATGTACTAGTATAGCTACAGTGTAATGTTTATTTTGCCATCACTACGTTTCAGTAGGAAATATTAGACATTTCACTCCATTACAATTTAAAGTTTACATTTTAAACGTATAGCAAACAACCTACAAATAATTCACTATAGTAACAGAAGCCAGTTTAAATTTATGTATAATTTTGAGACTTGGGAGACATCTTTTTCCTTCTGTTCTTCCACTTTGAACACATTTGGATAAAGGCCCTGTAATAAACTCTTTTTCTTTTTCCATTGTGGCATGCTAATTTGAGTAAATTACCTGTTGCCACCTCTTTGTTCAAATATTTAATTCATCTTCATGCATAGAAAACAAGTGCCAAATCCACAGAAACACAAAAACATCTTTTACTTTTTACATACATTTTTTTATTCATAATTGCAAAATTCACTTCCCTGCTTTAATGCATGAAAATTGAATTTTGCCAACATATCCAACTGTGGTTCACAAGTTAACAAGCAAGCAACAAGCAGTAAGTACGTGTAAAATGCTGCCATATGCGCAATGTCTACCCCAGCCTTTTATATAAGCAGAACGTGATCCCACAGTGACCTCTAGTGGTCAACCAGGAAACCCTGACTGACCCAGTGTCAAACCCCTAGCTTGCAAATCAAACACTAAGCAATCTGCATGTCTTTGATGTTGATGAAGACACTCATTGAAATGTATCACAGGTCCACAGGCTGCACGGCTTTAAGAATCTACACACACAAACCTCCCACCATCATTCATAAGCATGCTGCAGGCTTACAGGGTAATCTGGGGAACTGCTTTTACAGTCTAAGGAAGACAAGTGTCGCTTAATGAGCGGCTATGTAATCTCTAAAGTTTGTTGATCTTACTGTGCAAACGAGACTGAATCCAGACAAGATTACATTTTTGGAAAAGACTTACACTAGACTATTCTAACTGTACAATATTCTTATATTTATTATAAGTTATCATCATCTGATTTCTGAAGCAATCATAAATCAAGGTCATATACAGATCTGAATCACCTTTCCATGAAAAATTAAGACATAAGCACTGTGGACATCAGAGATAAACAGAGTTAATGTCCCTTTACTAATGTTGAGGAGTAGTCTGATAAACAAACATAAATATTAATATAACCAATTAGTGAAAAATAAAGTTGTTGTTGTTGTTTTTTACATGCACTGCCATATTCAGCCGCTGTTCTGCCTTCTAACCATCTTTGGTTTTAATAGCCACTGTTCCTTGTGAGACATATTTGTTTTCTTATTATGCAGGGTGAGGAGACGAGGGATAAAAATGCTGTGGAAACCTGGCTGAGCTAATTCCAGCCCACCTTGGGGTTGGAGCTAACAGTGACACTGCATGAACTTATTGCAGTGACTGAAAGGTGAAAGAAGTATCCTGTGCTTTCAGTCGAGTACAAGTAGCAACACTGTAACATGATCAATTACCAATCAAAGTCTTGTCTTCAGCATGTTAATTATATTAAACTGTGCCAGTATTAGCTAGTATCAACTCACTGTTGTATTAACGAATTAACAAACTACTTTTCCAGGAAGGATGATAGATGTAAGGTTAGGAAATAATTTTAGATTTTAGATAGTGGATATCTCCTCTGTGGAGTTCCTGAGGTGTGATGAGGCTCTTGAAATCCCTGAAAACTTGGCACCACATCTCAAAGGTGCCCTGTGGAGGTTTTATGTAAGTAAACAGAAGTTATATTAACATTCAGCATTAGCTGCCAAATGGCACTGTTTGTATCTAAGAGGTGTATATTAAGTGTGTTTAATACATGTCTCCTTCATAATGTACTCATAAAGTTTAATTTGGGGAATATCACAAAGCCTGCATTGTTAACTTGCCAGCAGTCCAGTTCTAAACTGCCTATAGCTGTTTCGCTCGTTGACTTTCAGCTGTCAGCTCTGGTTTCCCACTGTTTTGCATTTACATTGTTATCTTCTCCAAGGAGGTAGCATTTGCATGCATGCATATCATTCTGTCTGTAACGATAACTCAGATAAACTTAAATTAATTCTGATAGAAGCTTTTTAGGGCTGTAAAGTTAACAAGTCTTTACAAACTTGCCTTTTATCGACCAAGTCTTTAAGGTCAACTTAAGGATTTATTGGTCAAACTGGGACAAAAAGCCTTAAAACTGTTATAGTTAGGTGGCGTGAATTGTCAACATATAAAAGTACTGTGTAAAGATTTAAAATTTCATGTTACATTTGACCTCTGACCTCTCCTTCAAGGTCAATAGATTGAGCTAAAACTGCTAAAACTCTTTCTTACTGCCGTTGTTTGTATTGACCACATGTAAGCATATAGGCAATGATTTCTGAGCTTTCTAAATATCACATTACGTTGGACCTCTGACCTCTTCTTCAATGTCAAACAAGGACAAAATGTCTGTTATCTTTAAAACTACTGATTTTGTTTGTATTGTTTTTTGTTTGTATGATAAAGAACTGTAGAAAGAACAGTCAGGAGAAAGTGAACGAACTGCCTGGTTAGTTATTAGTTAAAGAGTTTCTAATACCTGTATATGTTGTTCAGCACTAGCAGGACTTTCTCAAATACATTAATTATGTGCATTAAGCCCTCCATACATAACAGATGCTGGTTTTGAATTCAGGAATTTCAGACTTGGACTGGTCAGACCACAGGACAGTTTTAAACTTTGTTCAAGTCCCAGAGTCTGGGCTCAGACTGGGCTCAGAGAAGGCAGCAGCAGTTTGTTGGCAGAGCTGCTTCCCACCTTTACACTTATTTGGGATTTGGTCATAACTTTTTTGAATTGTATTCCTGGCATCAAATTCAAAATGATGTTTGCTAACTTAACTAATCCTTTTGCCAGTTGCAGTTTCTGAAACTAAGAAGCGTAACACCAGTTTGCACAACTATAATCTTATCCTCAGATTATTAGAGGATAATCTGAGCATTAATTAGCAACAAGAAAAACTTTTCGTCATTTGATTATAGTTTTTAAAAAAATAGTTAATATGAGCAAATTATGTATCATTTCGAATTAACCCAATTCATAATGACTAATTATTAATTCTGAAAACCTTGCAGTAGAACAAGAACTGTGATTGTTGCACTGAGCTACATGACATTAGTTGCTTCTAACGGAGTTTCCACTGTCTACTAAAGATTATTTATGTCTTTGAGATTCATATTCATAGACTGAAAGGTCACTTTGGATCTGTGTTTGCTCTGTTTTTTGATAAGCAGGTCTGACTGGAGTGTGACTGTGATAATAAAGGACTCAGGCACACAGCGTTATAGTTGCAATCTGTTTCTACAGCAGCTTTCCAGCTGCTCTCCTCCAGCTTCACACCACACACAGATCTCTGCTCTGATCCCAGCGACATACTCAAAAGGGGAAACATGATCAGATGATGGAGGTCAGGTGTGTGAGTCAGCCTCCTCTGACACCACAGCCTGAACCAACTGCTCCACCCCTTCACTGCAGCTGAGCCACAAACCACACTGTGCCACAGTGACGGTTAACTTTAGTAATAACAAAACAATTGATGGTGTTAAATAAACCTTTTGCTTGCAGAGATATAAAGTGAGCACACACAATTATATTATAGTATATTACAGTATATTGATATATGTGACATTAGGACATTTATTTAATGCTTGTTAAATAAACACTGACTAACATGGCTGTTTATGACTCTGTTTGTGAATCAGTTAACTCTATCTACTTCCCATCCACCCCGAGTGGATGTTTGGGACATTATTACTCACGGACAGATATGCTGATAAGGGCATGTTTCAGTGACCAGGTTTGAACTTTGCTCCCTGTGAGAGTCGCAGGTGGAGTCAGCCACAGCGCTGCTCACCTGCTGTTTCAGGAAATGAAGCGTTGATCCACGGCACCCGCCACCACCCACGACTGGAGGTATCACACAGTAAGTTGATCTAATTGAAGATGTTTCTATTTCTGGGGATTTTTTAAATATTAATGAAAAGATTCAAAACTGAGATGATTTTTACATTTATATATCAACACAGCAAAGAGTGGAAAACTTCACAGCAAGTGTAAAACGTATTACAGAACAGCCTGGCTCTGCCGTGAGCAAATAAGTGATAATTCGTAATAATAATTAGGATATAGCGCTAATAGAACTATTATATTATATTATATTATATTATATTATATTATATTATATTATATTATATTATATTATATTATATTATATTATATTATATTATATTATATTCAGTGTTGGGAACTAACGGAATACATGAAACCCAAACAAAACACGCAATAAGAGGCTCTAATAGAAGCGCTTAATGTTGGCGGCATCAGTTACACAGTGGACCCGAAGCCAGCACAACGCAGCCAGCAGCGCACGGGCAGGAATCCATTTCTTACTTGGAAATTCCGTCACCACTTCACATATAAAGAAGAAAGGGATGGGCGAAATCTGACCGTGCAATGCAAATTCAGTTTGCCAGCAACCAAGCTGCTCTCAGCATCGAAAGACTCCACCAGGTTTTAGTTGTGGTTGCTGCCTGGGTCATGTGCAGTTCTGAAAGCAGACAGAAAGAAAACATAATACTGATACAGAAATTGTTTTCTATAAGAGATCACTGCAAAACGTGCAGCCTTACCTAATGTCCACCCTACTGTTGCTCATTTATATTAAGATTTAAACATCTAGTTGGTACTGCTTTCAGAGGTGCACATGATTATTTGCAGCTAGCAGGTTGTCAATGTTATCCATCAAGTCTAACTGCACCTCAGCTAACACCAGCTAACAATGTTAGCTCGGTAATATTAATAAATCACACAGTAATAGTACATTACATAGTTGTAAAAATCATGACAATATATCAAGTAATCCAAAGTATTCAGAATACGTTACTCACACTGAGTAACTTAACGGAAAATGTTACAAACTACATTTAGTGCCATTCTGTATTCTGTAATCTGTACTGGAATACATTTTAAACATAACCTTCCCCACACTGATATTATATTATATTATATTAGAACTATTTAGTGTGACTGTTTTGCTTTTTAAAAATATTTTGTTGAGAATAAAGAGTTACAAAACTTCAATGGATCAACAAACTTTTAAATCAACTAAATGTTTCAAATGTCAGTTTTCTACTTTTCATTGCTTTAAAATTCTCTGTTTCAGACAGTTTTTTGTGTCAGTTTACTTATGTTTTAACAAGGTTTAAGTTCTGTTTTTACTTGGCTTTGTGCTGGTTTAAACTTTTGCTCATTATATCATGGGACTATTTTTAGGATCATAAGTTTCAAATTAAAAATTGTGGGGATTGGGAATTGTTGAATGTTGTCAGTTTGTATGCCCCACAGGTCAGATTGAATTGTCAGTTAGAGAGAGAGGAATTCTACAATAAGCTGGATGAAGTGATAAAAACAAAAAATATTTTGTCTATTGACGTTTGATTTAAGCAAACCTTAATAGACATGTAGTGGAAGGGAACAGAGGTGTTAGGTAGGTACTGTGTTAAGGAGATAAATGCAGGTGGACAGATGGTGGTGGATTTTGGGAAAAGAATGGAAATGACTGTGGGGAACACTTTGAGAAGAGCGATGGGTGATGTATGAGAGGGAAACAAGGTGTACACAGGACGACTACATCACATGCAGTGAGTGCAAACTTAAAGAGATAGGAGGAGGCGAGGTGTGGTGGCAGGCCAGAATGTAGCTGGGCAATATCACATGGTGTTCTACATCTATGATACGTTTGGACATCAAGAAGAAGAAGCAAGTGAAGGCAGTATTAAAGGATCTCCTAAAGGGTGGAAGTTAAGAAGAGAAGACTGTTGCTCAGAGTTCAGGGAGGAGTTGAGACAAGCTCTGGGTGGCAGTGAAGGGTTACAGGGAAATTAAAACTTTACTGCTGAGGGAAACTAGCAAGAAGGCATTCAGTGTTTCCTCTGGATAGAGGAAAGGGAACAAAGATAGAGGTGGAAATGTACTAATAGGTCAAAGAATTGTGCTGGAACTGAGCTAATGAATGATAAAATGAAAGAGAGAGGATGAAGGACAGGTAGTGAATCAGGAAGCAGAGTAAGGAGGAAGTGAGGCCAGCTGTGAAGGGGATGAAGAGTGTGAAAGCAGCTGGCACCTGTGGAGGTATGCCCAGGAGAGAGGGCAGTGGACCTTTTAACAAGACTGTTTAACATAATCCCAGACAGTGATGAAGATGCCTGAGTGCTGTCCTTTGTTATATTTTTAGTTTTGAGGTATTTACTTGAAGTTTAACTTTGTACTTAAGCATGTCCAACAGCCATTTTAGAAACATTCAGGAACATTTTTAATTTTTGAGTTGCTGAGTTCTTGTTGCTGCTCATTACAGCCGTCTGTCCCCATCTTTGAGATAAGCACTACCATGACTGTCTCCTGGGCTTCTCTCTTCTTCATCTGTTTATTACCCTGCACGATGGGAGGTGAGTATTCATTTAATTTTGTCAATGACTTCCAAGTTTTATTTTTGTTGCATGTCAGCAGCAGACCTGCCCAATAACAACAAGAGGGGGGAAACCTCAAAATATGGAGCAGCTTTCTTTGATGTGAAGAACAAAAATAATTACGGACAGTGTAATCTCAAGAGAAAATACACAGGAGAACAACATGATCAGAGCGTCCACCTCAGATATCACAGTTAGAGCTGATAGATTTTGAGACATGTCCACATTTCTCATATAGAAAACCGCACCAGGCATATGGTTTCACTCCACACGCTGAGAAAGACACTGAACACTGCGCTGAATTAGGAACTTTGGTTAAAAGCACACTGTAGAGAGAGTAAACCTCATATAATTTTATATCCTTTTACATGCTAAGCTCATAGTGGACCTCAGAGCCACAAATTGTTAGACTCACATTGCGGTTTCATGATTTTTTTTCCAAGACAGACAATAAATGAACAATAACAATCAACTGTATTGATCAGTGTAGTCATAAGATCATGGAGTCAGTCTGGGGCTGTGAGATCTGCAGGGAAATACGTGATCCAGCTTTGCCACTCTTCACAAGAATGTATCGAGTGAACCGACAAGTACAAACATATCCCTGGATGTGCTTTATTTGTTGTCAGATAAAACAAACTTAACATTTTTAGATGACCTCTGATGTCTGATTCCAGCTTGTGGTACTGTGTAACTATGGTGACTATGTAGCAAATGTTTCTGAAACTTATATTTCAACAGCATGTTTGAACCTCTCGCTATTAAAAAGGATCAGGCTTTACCTATGATGCAGTCTTGGGGGAAAAACTGATCAAATCTATAATTTCAGTAACATGTCAACAGCCGTGCTCAGACATTTGTTTAATCATGTGACTAACAAGGAAAATCTTCCTTCTAGGTTTGAACAACAGTGAGAAAATATTTTACAATGTCAGCTTTGATGCTTATCAATTGAAGGATCAGTCCTGTTTTGTGCTGTGTTTAACTTTCAGCCTTGTCAAAAGCCAACACAACAAAACCAATGGCCTTTGTGATATTTACTTACCTTGAGCAAACAGCTCTCAAGCACCATATTGAAAACAAAAGCAGTATGTACCTGTATAGCCTGCAGCATGCATTGCCATTGTCCTGTGAGAAGGAAAAGTTCTTCGCTGATTGATGTCACTTCCATATTTCACTTGTATTTTTTTAACATTTGTGTTTAAAATGTTGTGATTTGCCAACACCACACCTTTATACACCTTTCATAATAGTCTACTGTAGTTAAAACTTCAGTTAATACCAGAGTTACTTTGTATACTTATGCATATTTATGCATTTATCCAAACAGCTATTATGTGCCAGCGTAGAGTTTAAAACCCTGCATATGCAGGAGCTTCAGGCAGTTTTCACATCAAACACTAGAATAAGTTAAAATTCACTGATTCAGAATTCAGTGGAACATTTTTAGGATTTGATATAATTGGAGATATAACTGGTTGCAATCTTTGGAGATGTTGTAATGCAATCATGTCAACACACAGCAGAATCTCAAAAGAATATCTCCAATATTTTAGTATTATATTACATGAAGAAGAATGTGTATTTAAAGCAAATTCAAACCTTACCTAAGAATGAATGCGGCCCTTTTAAGTGAATGTTACATACACTTTGAGATCATGATATTAAATATAATTTTTCATATAGTAAGGCCAAAAGTATTTTCTAAATCACAGAATTAAGGTATTATCACAGTAAAGAAATATGTTTTATATGATCATCAGTGACAGGAGCTCATTTAGTCAAACAAAATGTGCAGAAACACCTCTATGTTCCACACTATATGTAAATGACAAGGTTGCAAATCCTCACATCTATTCTCTTTTAAACCTACCAGTGTCAGACCAGTTTCAGCTGGAGCCGATGACTGCAGCAGTGCTTAAAGGCTCCGATGCCCAGTTCATCGCCAGAGTGACCGGATCGTGGGAATTCATGACCTGGACAGTTGGACGGTTTCTGGTCCTCATGGTCCTTAGAAACACTACAACAGTCCCGAAAGAGCAGTATTCTGCTAGATTCTGCTCCAGTGATAACAGCAGTTGTGTGGAGTTTACCATCCATAACGTCAGCCGCTCACTGATCGGGCCCGTCACCTGTGCGGTTCAAGGGTCATATGGAGAAAAAACAGCACAGCTTTCTGTACAAGGTGGGTTCGTAAACATGTATCAGACATTTTGAAATCTGGTGATGAAAAGGCTAATTCATGTATCGGTTGACCTCTAACCTCAATGTGCAGTCAGTCAAACCTAGAGGAGGATGTTACCTTCAAGGTCTTTACCTTCTTTTCCTTGTATTTTCACACCATTGTTGTAATGACTGGAGTGTACTCTGGAGGACAGCAGTGAGCACTGATTTTCAGGCTTCTCAACGGCCTCTCGCAGCAGCGTCTAACCATAAAGTAGATCTGATGAGAAAGAGAAACAAAAAGCTTTAAAGCTAAAATGAAAGTTGAAATGATCATTTCTGTGACACTGACAGAATGTTAGATGGTAACAGGCCAGCCTGTTTTATTTCATTTTAATTTGATAAATCTAGTTGGATAAAATTAGCATCACGCATGCACAGAGTTGCAGTGATTTCATAAATGAACCAGTTAAACAGTTTATTTAGACCCTGGCTGACAATTATGAATAAATTATCTGGGTTATTGTTGTGGAACTTCAGGATTTATAAAAAACGAGTGAGTCTTTTATATTTTACAGTTTAACAAAGTGTAAACCTAATGAAACCGTGGCAACAGTGACTGAAATAATTCCTTAGGTATTCCCCCAAAACAAAAAACAAAACCCTGTACAATAAATTTGTTGTAGGCTTAGAAAGATTTAGAAAGGTTGTAAAAGTGGCAGCAGTTCAGTTGTATGTGAACTCAGCCCTGACATGTGTTCAGCTCAGCTGTCGCCCTGGGTCCTGAATCTAGCAGTTTTCCAGATAATCAGCCTGAAGCCAAGCTTTTACACAGACAGCAGTATGGAGTAAAATATGCCTCCTTCTCTACACACAAAGAGCTAAGTGTGACTTTCATCTGTTGTTAATCTGGGTCCTGGTTGCCTATTAATGGACATTGATTGTGAAGCACTGATGGAGAGCTGTCTCATGAAGTTGATTAGAATCTTATTGCTTTTCTGCAAGGGGACATTAACGAGGGACACTCACAGTGAACATTCTGGTTAAAGAGAGTTTCACAGTGAAACAATACGAGTTCCTGAATGGGAGCACCCCTGTAATGACCTGGCCCTTGTCAAAGATGCTCTGATCTTTACACCTGCCTATTTCTCCCACATCCCACATGGTGATCTGGCCATGTGTTACCTGGTAATTTCCAGTGTCCATATTAAAAACAGTCCCTGGAAATCTTGTTCTGCCCAACTTTGCATTGGTAGTTTAACTCTGGGGATAAAGTCAGTGCATAACCTTATGCTGAAGAAAACGATGACCGTACCCCCGGTCGTGCTTCTGAGCTGATTCTAAAAACTATTACTTGGGGTGCAGTCAAAGACTGTAGATGAGAGCTGGGTCACTTTGACACAGAAGCTAATATTTCAGGTTCCTGGTAAAATTGTAAAAGTGCAAATGGTCCGAACACGTTTTACAGGGAGCAAAGGCTCATTTAGGGGAGAACTAGAGTAGTGCATGGATCGGCTACTGCTGATCGGTAACATTGCAACAGTTTCCTCCGCCCAGTCCCTTTATGTAACATATTTAAAAAATAAAGAAGTCAACAGGCAAATACTGCATTTCAGCATTTAATAAAGCACACAGAGAATCAAAGCCCCGACATAACACAAAGGAGTGCTAGGAGAGGGTCTTTTATGAGATAGTGACCAGACATCTGCACTCTCACTATGGTGCAGGTTAAATGAAGCCTGCTGTTAGAAAACAATAATTTCTTATTAAGATATAAGAAGTTATTATAAAATATTATCCGCACATGCGTACAAGGTGTATTTGTCAGCAATTGTTTATAGCCATGGGTTTGTTTCTCTGGTGTATATTTATTAGAGCAGGATGAAGTATTTGGAACTGATTGCAGTGCAACATGTCACTCAGCTTAATGATAATTTGAGGAAATAACATAGCTCACTCTCAGAGATATAGTGAGTGGAAATTTAATTATGCTCAATCAACATTTGACAGTGGTTTATTGGTTGTGTGACTACTTTACTACATTGGCTTCTATACTAAACATGAATCTCTAAATCTCAGCTGGAGGAAGTTTTGAGGAAGTCGATCTCTGCTTACATGACTTTACTGCTGATTTTTGGTCTTTTTGTGTTTTAAGGGCAATGTTAAATGTAGGGAACAACTTTCATCTATATTTTTCAGTTTATTCTTCAGGTCCAATCATGAAGCTAAGAATTTATTGTGGACAGCACATTGTCGCCACTCTTTGATTATAAGGTCAGAAATGGGTTTTCTTCTGGACCTAAACTCTCCTCTGTCTTTCTCAGAGAACGGTACGATCAGCATCGCAGGACCGAGCATGAAGGTGATGTATGACCAGCAGGTAGCGTTCCAGTGTGTAGCAGCTGGTTGGTACCCCAAACCTACAGTCACATGGACTCTAAATGGTAACGCTATGAACAGCACCCTGGACAACTTCACCGATAATGGGGATTTCTTTAACTCCACCAGTGTACTAACCTTCCAGGCAGTCAGAGACACGACAGTCAAATGTTTGGTGAGCATCCCAGCACTGACATCCCCGCAATCAACGTCTCTCTTCTTAGTAGTTGGTAAGAAACTCTTACTTACTTTTTGTGTATAAAGTTGAAAATGTTTCTGCTACCTTCAGAAACAAGAGGATCTGTTTTTGAGTCATTTCCTCTATCTGTGTTACTGCCACTACTTTACACTTTAATTCCAACTACCTTTGCAATGCTGCCAATCTGACCACAGAGTGTAGACAAGCAGAAAACTGTCATTTTATGTGCAAAGCGATCCCTGTGTAAAACAAAGATATTAGTATTTTTCATTTAACTTTTGGTATGCTGCACTATTTTTTGCTAAACCTAAAACAAAATGTTGCCCTTTTTAAATCTAAAAGCTGTTTTAAATCACACTTTTAGAAAAGAGTTAGATGTACGTGCCCTCATGGTGAACTTCAGATGATTTTGGTTCAGGAGATTAAAAGCAAGAGAGCAATAAACTGTCACCTTCCAAAACACACTTTACAACATACTTGCACGACTGAAACTTTTCTAATTAAAACCAAATCTAAAATAAAGGTCTAACCAGGTAATCTTATGATGTAATAGAATTTTATCATAGGTCAAGTCTGGACAGTCATGGACGCAATGTGAGGCAGTGGTATAGCTGGAAACTGTCCATGTATTAGGGTACTCACAAAAAGTAATGTATTACATTACTCACTGTTTTCTTCAAAAGTAATGCAGTATGCTATTTTATTACTCACTGGAGAAAGTAATTTGTTACACTACTTGTTACATTACTTTGTCATTACTTAATAAAATTACTTGAATTGTACTGTCTTGTTGTCCGCACACCAATACACATGGGCACCCTAATGAAACAATCTTTCTTTCAGTTCTTACGTATGAACAAAACAAAAAAACAAAGATGAAAACCAGCCTAAGAGGTTTCAAAGTGATCGCCACAGTCATCCTGCTTTAGAAATACGAACAGGCAGCTAGCTTAGTGTTAGCGAGCTTTATGTGCAGATGAGACAAAAGTTCAAAGCGCCAAAGTTCTGTTAGCAGGATAATACATGTGTTTCTCTCCCGGATGCAGTTTGGTTTACCACGATGCTCGTGTCCTGTTAAACAAGCAAAAAAGCTTGCGTCAAAGCTCTAACCATTTTCCTTCTCCTGAAATCCACTGACTGCTGCAAGAGTGCGCAGGAAGAAAAACGTATTATTGTTGGATTCTTTTTCCTTTCTATCCACCCGGCATGCAGATAACTAATGAGTGTAATGTTAGTAACATGTCACATTACTATGTTACTGAAAAATATGAAGTGATTACAGGCATGTATTACTTTGTAACATATCACACCCTGCACTGATATATTATAATCATATAAGGAGATAATTATATTTTCAAGTTTTTTTCCGTGTGGAGGCAAATCTCACATGGGATTATAAGACATACTCTCTCCAATTAATGCGAGGGAATTTTTTTTCCCACATTGCTTATTTATGCCTGATAGATTCTCTAAAAGTGCATAAACTTGATTCTTCGGACATGAAGGTCCGAACAATGATTTCAGTGTTAGAAGTAATCGGCAGGGTCTTCCTTTAATGAATAACCCTGACAAAGCACGACAGCGTGAATGATGATATATTACTGTTTGCCTTAGCCAGTATAACAGATTCCTTCTACTGTATGCTCAGATCTTATGAATAAGTGAAAATCCACAGATAGACATAAATATATAATTTATCAGATCTGATAAAAAATTAAATAAAATAAAATAAACAGACAAAAACCAAACAAAAAAAATATTCAACTTATAACGTAGAGTAATTACCCTAACACCAATAGCCCTGAATGTTTGGAGCCAGCCAAGATGGACACAGATATCACATGGACTCTATGCTGTAATATGCAAAGAGGGAGAAGTGACATTTCTACCAGGAAGTAAAGCGTCCTGCTTCAAATAAATAGAGTAGAATAACAGCTACGGACTGTTCTGAATGCCCAATCTTAGGTTTTTTTGAATCTTGTCTCTGTATGATGTCAGTAAGAAGAGATATACCTAATACAGTCATGTCCACTGTCATTATGCAGTGCCACAGGACTAAATCTTGAGTTGGTATTATATTCATCTAGTTCCCACACCTTTTAGGTTTTTTGTTAGATGCCTCAGAAAAAGTATCCAGTTAACGCAATCTTTAGACATTCACATTCTGTTCTGCAGACTTAAATATGTAATTTAACACGCCACACCTTTGCCTCTCCCAGAGAAGAGGAAAAGACCACAAAGGTTGTCATCAGTTCTCATTTGTCAAGAGAACCACAGTCGTGCTGTGGCCAGGATGTCAGTGGGACTCTGTTCAAATATTTTTGTTTTGTGAGCGATAACCAATCAGATGAAGCAGTGTAATGTGTAAAGCATAAAAGAAGTGTGTGTGTGTCTGTGTATAGGTGTGTGCTTGCTCATGGGGGTCATATGATTGTTGGGTTTTTCTCTGTATGTGTTATTGTAGGGTCTACCTTAAATACAAAGCGCCTTGAGGCGACTGTTGTTGTGAATTTGGTGCTGTATAAATACAATTGAGTTGAATTGAACTGAATTGAACTGAACCTAGGTACAGTATGAGATACATAGGGATTAGTTTGGACACTGAGTTTTAAATAAGCAGAAATTTATTCCTTTCCCTTCCTTTTAGGTGCTTTTATTGAACAGTTTAGTGTGATAACAACAGCTTTAAATCTTTGAATCATTGTCTCTTACTTCTGATCTTTCTTCTGCAAAAGCTCCCAAGCCGCCTAATTGGACTGTGTTGATAGCTGTGGTTGTGTCCTTTGGAAGTCTTGCTCTGCTGGTTTTACTCATCATTGGAATTTGGTTCTGCTACAAACGCAGGAAAGAAAAACGTAAGGGTCTCATTATGTCATTAACTACGTAGATTCTGTGTCCCCACAAACACAAATGTTGTACTAACAGATGATGAGCACAAATACAGAAGTCACTGTTTCATTTGTTAACTACAAGTATCTTATTTGTGAATCTGTTTTTAGAAACAAACTATCAGGACGAAATGAGGTAAAAGCCAACTTAAAATTATTCTGCCATTTAATTTATTTATTAACTAATAAACCTTTTTCTGCATACAGTAAAACTGACTGATGTTCATATTTGTGTGCTGTAGGAGAGTGAGGACACAGAGCCAGTTAAGTGGTGTGCATGGACCCAGAAACAAAGAGGGACAAGTAAACACAGCATATGTGCCGGAGGGTCAGACAAGTAAGACTGAACACAAACACACAAGCTTTTAAGAAGTTACTCGTGTACTGTACCAGTATCTAACAGATAAAAGGGTACTTGTTCTTGTCCTTTGCTCTTTGGTGGAAATCTCTGAACAATCTTAGAGGTAATCCAATTATCCAAAACCATCTGATACACTTTGAATCTTTACATTTCTTTTGCATAGTTGGTGATCCATCCTTGTTTTCCTGTTTTGCTTCTCTCTTCGCAGGTGTTCCTACCAGTGAAATCACTGACAATGGCTTATTCCAGGTAAATAGCTCCAGTAATTTAGATCCTGGTCTGAGTTTTATGCAGCAGTAAACATGCTAGCTTATCAGCCTGTCCAAGCTGACATTGGGATGGGTTAATAGGCTATCCTAATGTCAGGCAGACAGCTCACCAATCAATCACAGGACTGTTATTGGACAATAGAAAGAGCAGTTTTGTTGGGTTTGTGACTTTCTTACAACTCCTTTTCTTACAGCTGCACTGTACTGGTGACTTTGGTGGAAGCAAAGATGTGTTACAGTTCTTGCCTATGTCTTCCGTGCTAGCAGCCCAGTAAAGCTGTAATTAGACAGAGCAGTGTTTGAGCTAAATGCTAAAGTCAGCATACAGTGCTTTTCAGAAGACCAGTATCACCATCTTAGTTTAGCATATTTGCAAACTACTATTTGTTTAAGGGTAAATATAAAGTAGGACATGGGCTAATTTGCAGGTTTTTTTGTGGGGGAAAAAATACTTGAATTACCTTGAAAATGTTCATTTTGATCACATGATGACTCAAGGTCAGGTGTCACTGCTATGCTAATCCATTCAGTAGATGTTGAGATATTTCACTGATATTATAGAGAACAGCAGTTTATCTGTAAATGCTCCAGGACATTTTAATGAAATGAAATGAAATGATCTCTTTGTTAACTGACTCAGAGTTACTGCAGTTACCTTAGGTAGAGCCACAATACTAGCTAAACAGCAATCATTGCTTCACAGTTCAGTGTCAGCACCACATAGAGAAGTCTATTTTCTGTCTGGATCTTCAGCCTAAAATATGAACTCTCATCACGTCATGATTTTAGATTGTTTGAATAAACCTGATTGCCTTTTAAGTTTGTCATCGTGAATTCTCGAGTTATGGTTGTGCTTCGACCGAACCGTTTTATCCTTGAGTCCAACTAAACATTTGACCAACTTTTTTAGATGTTCCCTCTAGACTTTCAAAAGATATCATGCGATAAAATGTATAATGCCTCCCTTAAATAGAGCTTTTCCAGTCAAGCAGCAGCAGTTTGTATGCTTAAGTGGTTCAAGTCTGTCTTCATAATGTCATCATACTCCAGTGAACGCTTGGGGTTCAGTATCTTGCTCGAGGATACTTTGACATTTTGCTATTCAGTCTGAAGCAGCCAGGAATCAAACCATCAGCTGACCTGCTCTACTTCCTGTGGCAAAGCCAACCTGTAGAGAAGCATCGTTTTTTTCACAGTTCAATCTTTGTTTCATGCTGTAATGTCATCTAGAGCAGTAGAATAGAATAGAATACCAGTTTTTCTAGTATTGAATCCATCTGATCTTTGGAACCATATTCTTTACATAAACCACAGTGAGTAACACTGGGCAGAACACTTGACACAGGTGGCGTACATTACAGTCCAAATTTTGCTTAGTCATGCTGTGTGCCTTTGGAAATCTGAGACTGTTTTGATTAATTCCGATCATTTTGCTCTGGTAAATGAGCAAACATGATAATGTATTCATGTGGCTTCATTTCTGCATTCAACCACGTGAAAATATATTCTCCATAATTATGAACATGTTAATTTTTCCATGTACTTTAGCAGGCATGGCACAAATGGATGAGTCACTGTTTTACCATGCAACTAATTTAAGTTTTGAATGACGCACCCCATAAACAAAGATGTTATTCAAGACCACAGTTACATTGCAGTATTTCCAAGCTGATTACGTGTTCAGAGGAGGAATATGTTTAATGTGTTGTATAGATTTTAAAGTAACATGCAGGAATATAGGTTGATGAAAATGTTGAAAGAACATTTTGGATTTATTATTATTTATAATGTTAAATTTTGCTGTTTTTGATTTTTAGGTATCTACTGTGGCAAACAGTGCACAAGCAGGTGGTGCCTTCTACAATTTTGAGGATCCAGGCTTCATAAAACACAGACATGTCACGATTGTGTGAGGACAAACAGAGGACATGACACGTCTCTGAATGCTTGCGAGCCTGGGAACAAACCTGCACAGCATCTAAACGGTGCTCGGCTTTGTCTGGATAAAAGGTGATGTGAATGACTGGATCTGCTCAAACCAAAGACTGATGTAGTGTGAAGGCTGTAGCCTCAGGTGGCCACGCAGATTTTAAATCCTCCATAATTTATTGTAGAGAAGAAATCATATAACCCTGCGATATATATACATATTGTGTGCATTTTTATTGTAACATTATGTGAATTTAAATATTCAAAAGTGATGAAAGTGATTAAACTTCTAAATCCCCTAAATTGCATCTCCTTACTTGTAAAGCAATTGTTCTCTGAAGAGTTGTCTATTTTAAAAAACATTATTAAAACCTGTTTTAAATGGTTACTTTGAGGATGACATGGCAGTTTCACATGTATAAGTTATTAGCCAGCTGCTGTGCACGGGCAGTTTGCGGTGGTTGTAGCTCATGAGGTGGAGCAAGTCATCTACTAACTGGAGGTTTGGCAGTTCAATTCCTTGTTGTTCCAGTCTCCATACCTTGTTGTTCCAGTCTCCATACCAAAGTATCCTTTGCTCAGATATTGCATGAGTACACGATTTCTTTGAGTTATAGCAATTTTATTCGTCATGGTACAAAATAGAAATTCGTCATTTTGCCAGGGTCACACCCTTTGACAAAAACTCAGTTTTCAATGTAGCCCAAGACCAACTTCTTAAGGCTTTCCTGGACAAATTTAAGGTTGCTCGGGTCACCCACCTTTACTCTGTATCCCAAAGTGTTAAACATGACATTTCCTGTTCCCACTAGGTGGCGCTGTCACCAATGTCAAATATGGCAGTTGAAATGTTTTCAGGGGCGGAGCCTTATCACATGTGGGAAGTTTGCGCCAGATTGGACCGTGTTTGAATGAGAGCAAATAAAAATTTAAAATGATCGCCGTGGCGCCACGGACTCGCCCTATGACGAAAACTCAAAAGCTCCACAATTTAATGTGGCCCAAGTCTGTAGTTGAGACTGACCAAATATGATGTTGATTGAATCCCTATGAGGAGTTCGCAAAAGTACAACACCTGGAAATCAGCTGGAAAATATCACCTTCAATTGAACAACGGAAGCTAAATGTCCCTCCATCCATTCCCTTCCACTTATCCTTGTTAGGGTCACAGGGGGGCTGGAGACTATACACCCTGGACAGGTCGCCAGTCTGCCGCAGGGCTAACACACAGAGACAGACAACCATTCACACCTATGGGCAATTTGAAAGAGGTACCATATCATTGCCTGGGCCCTTCTGGCCTTAATAATTAAAGGCATAGTACAATTAAACAAACCAAATGAGGGGTCCAATCATTGTAGTTTCATTCATAGTAGTTTCATTGGTTTCAACCATTGTAGAAACCAAATTGCCTGGCGACGGTATGATGTGTACGGCTGCATTTTTCCAGCAAGGCAACCAGGCTTTAAGTGGTGTCCAGATTGGAGCTTTGTATACTGGAGTACGGGGCCACATGGGTATACCTACAAAAAAAGTGCCTCGCACTTATATCTAGACTCTAATTTTTGAGATTTATATTTCCATAGCCAAGTGAAACTCTACTGAGCCACAACAAAACTTTTAAATTAAATAATAAATATTTCAAATATTTTGGACCATTTAAACCATTAAAATCAGATTTAAATGAGCAGATTTCAATTACAAGTTCAGACATTTTTGCTGTTTAAGCGGTCAAAAGCCAAAACGATCCGCAATTCCTGCTATGGCACAGAAATGCTGTTCTCACACTTTAATGTACGCCAGTAATTCCAGATTCAGCACATTTTTATGGACTGCTGGATCAGCTGGACTCAGATGACCTTTACTTGGCCAAGAAACAATTTTTGGAATTTGTTGGTGAAAACGACCAGAATGCAGCAAACTCGTCCAGCTGAGCTTTACGATCAAATACAAGCAACTGATTGGCAACGCTCCCCACTGGATCAATTAGGTGATAACGTGACATCGCTCTCATTATCATTCCTATGTAATTAGAGATTAAACTTAATTTGTGAGTAGATTTAATGCAATCTTCATTCAAATAGCCACTGAAGGTGTTGAGATGAACTTTGGGACTACTTAGTAAGAAAGTTTACTTTGTGTTTTTATGAGACAAAGTGGAGTTAGCTAAGACATCACAGCTAAATGTTTCATCTGATCTGCTTAAACCAGCAGTAACTGATTTTAGGGTCAGAGATAAAGGCTGAAAACACGATGTTGCCATATCAGCTGAGAGACAACAGCTGAATCATTTCTACAGTCACAGAGAAGCAGTTTAGCCTCTGTGTAGCGTGAGAGGAATAACCAGCAGCTTTATGGCTCTGCATCTCTGTGTGTGGACAACTGATGGGAGTGACTCACATTAGGCAGCCGATGTGCTGAGGAGGCTTGTCAGAGTGTCTTGATGAAGAGTGAGGTTCCACAGCGCTGCTGTAAGAGCCCTTCAAGTCTGAGAAAACTGACACTAAATCCGATTACCTGCACTGTTTACGTCTCCATATTTGAAATCACATTAGTGCCTGTAATGTTCTCTTCCATTTAGTGTCTTTGAAATTGCGATTAATGGCTTAAATATGAAAGAAGATCTTCTTCATACTATCACTCCTTGATTTTACTCTTGTTAGTTGTTCACATTTTCTGTGAGTAGGAGACTAGTAGCTTATTTCAGCCTTCATATATGATTATTACGATTTACAGCATTGTAATTGGATGTGAAGAGCAGAAACAGTGGCTTCTTGGTTCCTCCTAAAAATAGATAATTACTTAAACAGCAGGCTGGCAGTGGATGTAAGTGGTAATGAACAGAACCAATAAAATTAATGAATAAAGCTATGGTAATGACTATTGATAAGCCATATATACTGCTGCTTGTTGAGTCATCCTGGCTTTCAGGGCACTTCTGGGCAGTTTCACCCTTGCATTAGGAATGTCCAACAAATTAATCTCACAAAGCAGACTTCAATCATCAAATTTCCTGTGCAGAGTTGGAAGCGCACACATGCATCCTGCTTGCAAAAACCACTGGCTGGCAGAACATGTCGATAGTGTCATAGTGTCGATTAAACTATGGAATATTTGGATGCTACTAATCATTTTCTACTAGGAAAAGCAGTAATCAAAAAATTACCTGACCCGATGAGTAACCCCTTTATTTCTCCTTTTGTTTATATTTTAACAAAGTCCAAGAAAATGCCCTTTGCATTACAGGCATACTGTACAGTACACAAATGTTGGAGGACTAGACCTTTTCTTTGTCGTTATTCATGAAAGTGTTGGGACAGTGATTCAGAGAACTGTGTAAGTCAGTTAGTTTGTATTATTGCTGCCACAACCATCCATGTTGCTAACGGCTGTTTTTGTAATAACACTATTGAACTATTGTTCTTTTAAAGGTCCATCCATCCTCTGCTGCTTATCCTTTTCAGGGTCGTGGGGGGCTGGAGCCTATCCCAGGTCACCAGTCTGTCACAGGTCTAACACATAGACACAGACAACAATTCACTCCTATGGGCAATTTAGAGTTTCCAATTAACCTATCCTCACTAACTGCATGTCTTTGGACTGTGGGAAGAAGTCTGAGTACCCAGAGACGACCTACGCCAGGGGTAGGCAACTCCAGGCCTCAAGGGCCGGTGTCCTGCAGGTTTTAGATGTATCCTTGATCCAACACAGCTGATTTAAATGGCTAAATGACCTCCTCAACATGTCTTGAAGTTCTCCAGAGGCCTGCTAATGAACTAATCATTTGATTCAGGTGTGTTGACACAGGATGAGATCTAAAACCTGCAGGACAGCGGCCCTCGAGGCCTGGAGTTACCCACCCCTGACCTACACAAACACAGGGAGAACATGCAAACTCCACACAGAAAGGCCTGATGGTGGAATTGAGCTCAGGATGTTCTTGCTGTGAGGTAACAGTGTTAACCATCATGCCACAATAATTCCACAAACTAAGAAATGTAAAAAAGTAAGAATGACAGATGAATAACGTGAGGTCTTTTAGTTTATTAAATGCTTTGTTCTGTCCAGAATAACCAAACTTTAATGTGTTGTTTCTCTTAATTTACAGCCCCAATTAAAAAAAAAAAAAAAAAGACCGGATGCTGTTTAAAATTTGAATAAGATTTTCAAATCTCATGTTTTGTTCCCAGTAAAACACAAAACATATCACATGTTTGATATGAGACCTTTTACTATTTCATGAAAAAATAAAAGCTTGATGGCAGCAAAACATCTCAAAAATGTAGGAAGCGGCAACGAAGGAAAAATAAATGGTACTAAAAACAAACAGCTGGAGGAACATTTTGCAACTAATAGTAACATAATTGGGTTTGAAAAGAACGTCTAAGAGAGGGAGAACTTCTCACAGGTAAAGATGGACAGATGTTGAGTAATCTGCAACAAACTACTTCTTCAAACTGTGGAAAACCTAAAATTGTGAAGACTTTGAATATCTCATCGTCTGATTGTCTGCATACTATCATTAAAACATTCTGAAATCTCATTTTCATTGCATGGGGTCAGAAACGCTTACAGAAACCACTGTCTGTGCGTTTACCTCCTAATATCACCGCATAGTGTATTCAGCTGCTGTATGACTAAAAACAACTATCTGATTTAGTGATGGGATTTATTGCCTTAAGCAGTAAGGGAGGCAAGGAATTTTCCTCACACAGTATGATGGAGCGATCAAAAACAGCACAAAGTTCCAGTTTTTTGAAAGCTCTTTCTTCAGAAGACCAGTCTTAAAAATAGCTGATCTCGAGGTAGCAGCTTCTTTGCTAAAAATGCCTCAGCAGCATTACAAGAGCCAGAATGAAGCTGGTGACTGTCAGACTGGGGGAGAGGGCTTACTTGTGCTGCATCTGGTAATAGATAACCCTGCAACTTAGCGTGCAAAGGGAGAATGCGTGAGTGCCCACTTTGTCAGATTGTCAATATGTCTTCAGGATACGGAGACAGAGTGGGTCTAGAGTTCAGAAAGAGTTTGCTGACGCGATCAGCAAGCCAATATGTTCACCACATTCTAGAAACACATCCATATACTGTAAATGCTGATGTATTTAAGGATGTAACTAATAATATAATTTGTGACATTTTCTATTCAGAGATTTCATTTATTGTAGGATCTACCTAACAATATAAAGCGCCTTGAGTCGACTATTGTTGTGATTTGGTCCTGTACAGGTCCTTTATAACACACTGCTTCTTGTATAGCATCTTTCTACTCATTTGAACACTTTCTCCCACAAGTCTCACTCTTCCAATCACACACTGCACAGGGGGAAGCTTGGGGAGTAACATTTTACCCAAGGATACTCTGGCATGTACACTGGAGAAGTCAGGGATTGATGCACCAGCCTGATGATTGGTTGATGACTAAATCTACCACCTGAGCTACAGACATACCTAAAACTGCTTTTCAAAATAAAACAAGAAATAACAAAAAGACAAAAAACAACAGAACAAAGAAAAACTAATTACTGGAAATCACATGGAACTTACTTGTTTATCCATCTAACACAAAAGACTAATTCAGACTCTTATTATTGGATTTAAAATAATATTGGGTTTGCTTGTTGGCACAAAATTGCGTGTCAACATATCCCAAGCAGCGTTATTTGGAGCTCTGTTTCAGGCCACGTGGAAATCTAAATCTGAAGCTAATTTATTTATTTGTCGCCATTATAGTGGTGATGGTAAATTTTAAACACTTTACATATGTTTTATTTTCAAATGTTGAGTTACTTTAACAACACTGTGTTGACAACTGACAGACAGATAAAGAAATAAACAAACAGTCTTGCATATATTCTGTGACTTTTGGGTAACCTGGTAAAGGCCACTGAAGCTTTCCAAAGTGAGCCTATGTTACTTCTAAAGCAGGGGTCTCCAGGCCTCGAGGGCCACTCTCCTGCAGGTTTTAGATCTCACCCTGGGCCAACACACCTGAATCAAATGATTAGTTCATTACCAGCCTCTGGAGAACTGCAAGACATGTTGAGGAGGTCATTTAGCCGTTTAAATCAGCTGTGTTGGATCAAGGACACATCTAAAAACTGCAGGACACCGGCCCTCGAGGCCTGGAGTCGGCGACCTCTGATGTAAAGTATTACTCAAAAAGATCCTGAGCAGCTTAAAACAGAATAATGCAAAAGACGTTTCATTAGCACTGAGTTCAAATGCATAAAAAAAACCCACCAGATGTATTTTGTTTATTTATCCATTCTTTTCTTTTTTCTTTTATCAACGATAGCTGCAGAGATGCTTTGAATGTATTTCTTGTTTTTCTGCCATGCTGCAGCCACACGGTCTCCACATGTTCAGCATGCTCCTGATAAATAGGACTGGGACTGATTAAGAAAATAAGCTGAGGATCCTTCTTTAACATCTCTGTGAAAAGAGAGAAATGAAACAACACCATGAAAATCTTTAAAAATAAGCTCTGCACACTGGTGAAGACTTTATTTCAAGGAGTCGATGAGATTTGACGTGTGTGGGCAGTCCCAGTGAATCAGGGCTTTGAGTGACTGATGATCAGTTATTACCTCAGGTGGATCCTGAGGGACAGAGTGTGGTGGATCTGTGAGCAGCTTGAGGCTCTGATTAAAACATGACTGATTTGCGGTTTACTCAAACTCTGCCTGATTCATGAGTGTGCAGACACACACATGCATGCACATGAAAAGTTATGAAAAAGGTTTTCTGAAAACTGTAAGAACAGGCAAAAATAAATCTGGAAAAAAAAAAAACCCTGCAAAAATGTAAGTTCATAATTAATTCCAGTGCTCCTCTCTGTTGCACAGCAACAGTTTGGTACTTTGTGAATACAAATGACTAAATCATATATTTCTCCTCAATTAACAGTTTCAGCCATAAAATCAACATGAGTATGTTAAAAATCTTTGTGGTATTTTTTCACACTCAATAACTTTGTTTTATTGGTATGTAAGTGTTTAATGGGAGCAATTATTAGTTTCCCTGATGTAGTCAAAACCAGTAATAATAACATAGTTTGGCCTGATATTACTGATTCTTTCCACCCAGATTTTTTTGTCCTCTAAAGGCAGCAGGACTGATTCACACACACGGGGTAACACATTCAGTCTGATAAATATGGCCATGGTGTGCTACGGTGGCTACAATGCCCCCCCTTTCAACTGGATTTGCTGATAATAATTAATTATATAATACGAGTAATAATAAAACATATTAAAACATATCCCAGCTGGATAGCTGGGATAGTCAGTGTGTTATATATTGAATCAGGCACACATTCATAATGTGAAAACACTCTATGCATTATTGTAAAATCAGTAGTCACTGACATAAATGAGACATCTTATAAAGTGATCTATAGCAACATTGCACACCAGTTTGCCTGCTACATTTTACAGCGTTAAGTGTGCCTGAACTCTTTCACTGAAGTATTTAACCGGGATAAAATGTTACTTTCAGGTCTTCAAGATAAAATAGGAAACAATTATAATGTCCAACTTTGCAGTTTTCTGCAGCAGGGTTCCTCTTTTATATGTACTATTAATATTCCCTCTAGCCCAATACGCCTTCAGGCACCTGCTGCTGCAAAGGAGCCCCACAGCATCAGTGCTCTGCCAACCAGACTTCACCATCATCGTGAGAAATACTGCTGGGAAGTACAAAAGTGCAAATTTGATCTCCACTTACTAACAGTGCTACTTATTAATACTACATATCTGCCCACTCTATTTGTAGTTAAAGGCTCTGCAAACCCACGCAGCTATGAGTAAAAACACCTGTGTGGGTGGATAAAAAAATACATTCTGGATAATACATTTTTATTGATCAAAATGCCAAACAATACTCCAAATGTGCTCTGCAAGCTGCAGCAGGAGCCACCATGAAAAAGTATCATTTTTTTCATGAATCCTTACTTTTATTGTTTGAAAATGTTGGAAAAATAATATTGGAGACATCTTTTTATTATCTTTATTTTATGAGGGGTGCGCCCCCCCCCCTTGGTGGCATCCCTGCCCAACACATCTTAAAAATGCTACAAATACAACATAAAACAAACAAAAATCCACAGCATAGCACAGTGGTTTAAAAAACATTACAAAAGTGGCTTTTTTCAAAAGAAATATCCACAAGTCTCCTTCACTGCATTCCTTATTGCGTTTTTAGATTCACCAATAGTCAGAGGCGTGGTTAAATTCCCTGCTTAATATTCAACCATTGCTTTGTCTTCATGATGCAGAGTCACTACAATTGATATAAACTAATCAACTAAAATTTATATACATTTATAGACTGGAGATTAATACTAAAATTCAAATTGTTGAAATAGTTGAAAAGTTTAATCTTTTAGGCTTTAACAATGAATCAACATTAGCCAGAAAACATCGGAAATGTAAGACCACAGCGACTGGAACATGCAGTGCTGGTTCGGGATTAACAGGAGCTTCACATCAAACTATCCAGTTTAGTAAACATATAATACATGTTGCGTTTAGAAAAAAATGTGTTTGATGACTTATTTTATTTTCAGCGGACCCGCAGAATCAGCAGATGGTGGAAGACGTGAAGGCTGCTCCTTAGTGTTGAGCTACAGACGAGGAGCCCATTGGCTTCATGGAAATGTGGTGAGGGGGGTGCGGGGCTTCCTGCGCTATAAAAGCGGAATGTGCGCGCGTGGAGAGGACGGTACCTTCAGTCAGTCGACCGGTGAGCATCACAGAAATCCACACGCAGACACGCACAGCGAAGCCATGAGTGAGGTAGGTTCTTCTTAGTAAATCGCTTTTTCCGCTTTGTGTTTGTACTTTGGCGTCAGAGACAACTGATATTCCGGACTTGGTATAAAGTTATAAGAGCAGAGCTGCAGATTCAAATAATAATAATATTTAACCCTTCGCTTTGTCCAACACTCTTGATGCTGAGATAATCGATATTCAACTTTGGTGTAGAGCCATAAAAGATAACATGCACACATGTTTAACATGAAGAATGAACTCAGTGTGCGCTTTTCTCGATTTTTCCCCACATTCCTACATTTTACGCAAAAAAGCGATAAGCGATAGTGTTACAGTGAGTCACAGCCTAGATGAATATTGCTTCTGTTGTCATGACTGGAACTGATGTGCAGCTACCAGGCAGACTCTCAGCATACGTGATGGGATTTTTGCAGCTCTGATGATCTTAATCACTTCACAAACTTAAAATGACAGCCAGCACAGTCAGGTTGTTTGAGCCACTCCTCAAACCGCTGAACTGTGTGTGTGTGTGTGTGTGTGTGTGTGTGTGTGTGTGTGTGTGTGTGTGTGTGTGTGTGTTGAAGTTTTACTGGTGAATATGGCTACCAGTGACATTTCAGGCAGCATTGACCTACACAGTTAGTCTAATCACACAACTATTCAGATGTGATAGAAGAAGCCAGTCTGATAATGTCAGAGTGGAGATTAGAAGTAAGAGTGTTCACTGGCAGGGTAAGTCCTGTTGTTTCTGAATTATTCAATGCTAGCTGGGAACCCAGGGAAATAAAACATTCCTTGAGCATTCACAAGGAGCCAAGGCTCCAACAAGACCGCTTGTTCAACCCAAGAACCCGGACTGACTAAAACCATATAATACAAGGCTACTTTTAACCTGTCTCCAGCTCTGAGTCCACTGTTGGGCTTTATTATGCAGTAATTTTGTCACTCGATTAGTGCTTCCAGTGTATGTAAATTGTGATGAACACCAGCTGTCTCTACCTTATGAATCTTTTATTGGAGACTTGTTATGTCTTTTTGTTCACTCACATACACACATACACAAACTCACTGACTTCTCTCCTCCCCTCCTGTGTGCTGCTTACAGAGTGAAGTTAAAGTCCAATAAATAAGTCATTATTACACAAAGGAAAAGTCATGAAATAAAATTGCATAGCGCATGTCTGTGATGGATTCTTGTGTCTTTAAAAACAGCAAGGCCAAGGCAGGAATCTGCTGCTCTGAATGAATAATTAAATGCAAATCAGTGGTGGGCTCCATTTACCTTTAAACACTGCTCTTCTAGCTCTTTTTTTATTCGTTTTTATTGCGCTCAGAATCCCACACAGTTTTAATGCTCGTCAAGATAACCAGCATTCCCACCAGAAGCAGAGAAGACTCACATCACTATAGAATCATTAACAACAACAAACTTTATTTATATAGCACATTTAAAAAACAGTGGTATGCCAAAGTTAACATACAAGAGGGTCAGATATAAGTAATAGAGACAGATGAAGGCCATGGCAAGTACCATGTATGCTCGCAGGTTGATGGCATTAAAAACACAGAAACAAAAGAAATACAAATAAAAGCATCATAGAACAATAAGTGTAAAGGATAAAAGAGTCAAGAAAAATGTAAAAATAATTTAAAGTTAAGAATAGAACTAAAGTAGCAACAAGCATTAACTGGTAGAAAAGGCGAGGTTAAATAAATAGGTTTTTAACCGCGATTTGAAGGATTGAATGGAATCGGACTCACGGATAGTAATGGGGAGGTTATTCCACAAATTGGGTGCAGCCAAGGCAAATGCGCGGTCACCTGTAGTCTTCAGCCGGGATCTCGGCTGTACCAAAAGTGACTGGGAAGATGATCTTAGTACCCCAGCATGGGTGTATGATCTAAGTAGTTCAATTAAGTTGTCTAGACAATGGGGGAGACCTTCATCAAAAACACGGAGACTTATTTCTCTAGGGACACTTGATCTTACCATCTAAAGCAAGTACAGGCAGTGCATATAAGCAATAAATATGCCTATAAACACTGTGTAACTGCATTACAGCAATCTACCGAGGCTAAATCCTGTTTCAAAGCCAGACAGCACTCTACACCAGCCAACTTACTGCCTGGATTGGTAGTGTTTTAAAAATCAATGCATGTATCACTGTCATATTAAGCCTTACACTGTGCTATGATTAATGAAAAAAAAAAAAAGGCCATAAGTGATCCCCTGCTGTATTGTTCAGGCTTGGACTGATTCATCTTTGGCAATGTCCACAAACATCAGGCAGTCTGAGGCTCCTGTGGTGAAAGTGGCTTAAATGTGCTGCCTGTCACCATAGTGATGAACAATTCTGCATTTCCAGCCAGTAAGAGGCTTTGAAATTACATTAACAGCATTTTAGGCTGGTGAGGACTGCATTGCTGATGTTTATGTTGCATATTATCCATAAATCTCTCAACATTTTGTTTCTCAAACTCAACCAATGTGTCTGAACTCGGCATCATCTTCTTATTTAAAGCTACATAAACTAGATACTTTCATTTAATTGCTAGTTGCTGTGTACATGTCTAATGGGAATTTTCCAGTGTAAGTGTCGCTTGTAGTTGCTGTTGTGCTGTTTCGAGTTTTAGTCCTTTGTTTGTTTGCTTAAGCCTCCGGTTGTTGAACAAAAATTTAATTAGATGGCTCTCAGTGGAGAGGTTTCAGCCAGCTGTTTGTGGTTGCCAAGATATGTCCGTTCCACTTTTCAGATTTCCAGCTAAAGATAATGACTCCTTGTGTAGCCCAGTTTCTCACCTGGAGATTTGCTTACAATACCCAGCACCGTGGTGGTTCAGGGGAAAAAGTGCCAGCCATGGAAAAGCGACTGCTGTTGGTCATGTTACATCTCCACCCTTTTGTGTGATTAGTAGAAGTACATTGAAAGTACAGTGTGTACAGTAGGCTGCTGCACAGGGCAGATCCATGTATCCATGAGAGAAAAACACATCTGGATTGGTCACATAGCTACTGGATAACTGTAAAAAAAACAAAAAACCTCCTCTAACAACAATTTGTGATTTCTGTATTCACTTGGTTACATCTTTAATGATTTTTCCTGTTTCAGTCACTGAGAGCAGTGAGGATGCCGCTGCTCGGTGCTTCTTTGGTTACATGCAGACTGTAGGGGCTTTACACCTGGGTCATGTTTTCATTTATAAAGGTATAAGACCTCTATTTTGGTGACATACTGCCAGTGACCCCTTCTCAAGAAGCAAGTGAGCAGTCAGATGGTGTATATACAGTTTAACCAGATAAACCACTGTTGAGGTAAAACTCTAATTTACCATGAAAATTCTAAGTTCTTTATTGTTATAGTAAATATCAATTTTCTTTTACTTTTCCGAGGATGTGTTGTGAGCTGAGTGGCGGCCTAGAGCTCTTCCATCTTCCCATCACTCTAACTCCAGACACCTTTTGAAGGAAACTCATTTCCACCACATGTATCCCCAAGCTCATTCTTTAAGTTACTGCCCACAATACGTAGTAATGTAGATCAATGAGTAAATTGCTTCACCTTCAAGCTTAGCTCTCTATTTATGGCAACAGACTGGTACTATCTGGTACTGTACTCCAGATCTCTCCCTCTACTTTGCTCTCTTCCTACTCATGAACTCCTCCCTAAACGTGAGCAGGTAAGCCATTGTTTTATGGCTGAGAGGCATGGCCATTGGACTTAATGGTGCTAATTCTCCCAGCCACTTAGCACTGGGCCACAGATGATATACCAAGTCCAAACTTGGTATATCAGCAGTTATTGAGTAGTTGTCCTGTTATTGGGGGATTTGATTTCCTTTCTCAAGATGGCGCCTGTGTTTGGCTTTGCCGCTTGTGCCGCTAGTACAGCTCGCTGGTATAGTTTTATACTGGCCGCTATTGTCACTTGCAATATTATTTTTACCGTCCTGTGTTTTGATTTTGTCTCTGCCACCAATACTTATGATCGGGGCATGATGTTGTATATCAAAGATTCAATGGAGAGCTACTGTGACAGCTGGGACAGTTACAGGAAATTTTTCCCTCCACCCTTTGTGTGTTCCTCACCTGACTGCATGTTACCGTACATATCGGTGGGATTTAACACGAAGAAAAGAGGAAGTAGGGGAACCAGGGCCGGTGTCCAGGTGCGACTGAGAAGGTACCGAAGATTAGCTTCTTGGATGTGGGAAGAATCCCGGTGCCTACGACCAATTCATCTACTGTCACCTGGTGCCGACGCTACACTTCAGTTCCCAGCTCGGAATCTATGGTCTGATGGCCCCATGTTCACTTGGCGTCCCTCCTTCGACCGCCGTTTTGATGGCAGAGGTGATGTACCACTATGGATATTAGCTTCTGCTAGCCCTGAAGTCCCCGCCCGGCGTAACAGGTGTAGAGGTGCGCACAGGTGTTTAATTCGAGTGCCACTGCAGTCAGCTGTTGACTGCACCAACCAAACGTCTTCAATCAGGTTTGCCCTGCTCAACACTCGCTCAGTCACAAACAAATCGTTTATTTTAAACGATCTTTTTATAAAGGAATCTCTCAACTTCTTGTGTTTAACTGAGACGTGGCAACAAAACATGGATTATATACATCTGAAGGAAATTTGTTCGACTGGCTGCTCCGTCATCGGAACTCCACGTCTTTCGGGACGTGGCGGAGGTCTCGCTGTTGTGCACCAGGACAGATTCACATGCAGACTGATGAACTCGGATTCTTTTACTTCATTTGAAGTTCAGATGATCAAGGTCGGCTCTTTGCGCACCTTTTATTGTATTTTAATCTACCGACCTCCTGGCCCTGCCGGAGTCTTTTTAACTGAATTTAACGACCTCCTATCATCCATTATTAAATTAGAGAAGGTGGTAATGTTGGGAGATTTTAACCTTCATATTGATGATGCATCCTGTAATATGGCTGCTGACTTCATGACTATCACAGAGTCTTTTAATTTTATGCAGCATGTTTCTGGCCCTACACATGTAAAGGGTCACACATTGGACCTTGTTTTCTCCTTGGGTTTAAATATAAATGACATTCGTGTGGAAAATGTCCATGTGAGTGACCATAGCTGCATATATTTTAACTTGTCGTTTTATTTGGATCCCCCGGCTCCCAAAATAACGATTGAAAGGCGAATCATAAACCAGAACGCCGGCAAAAGGTTCTCTGCCATGTTCGACGCTGAAATGACTTACAATGATTTGGACTCTCTTGTCTCATCCTTTAATAACCAGTGTAATTCTATTTTAGACATAGTGGCACCTCTGAAAAAAAGTACTGTCCTACGTTTGAAATCTCATCCTTGGTTAAATGAAAACATTCGTAATTTCAGGAGATACTGTCGCAAGCTAGAACGTTTGTGGAAGGCTTCCAAGCTTGAGGTTTATAAGTTACACCTTAAAGAATCTATCCTCTTGCTAAATGACATGTGGAAAAATGCCAGAACAGAGTATTTTTCACACCTCATAGCTTCAAAAAAGAAAGACCCTCAATTCTTGTTTAAAACAATTAAGAGTATTGTTTCTCCTGATGCTCCTTGTGCACCAGTTCACTCAACATCCGAATGCAATGAGTTTATGAACTATTTCAGAAATAAGGTCATTGCCATCAGGTCTAATATCTCTCCATCATCTTCTCAATATCAAACTTTTAACTTGCTCTCCTCTGATACTTGGTCCTCTTTTACTCCTGTTACATTACAAGACATCAGAGGCCTGCTTTGTCATATAAAACAGACTTCAAGCCCCCTTGATGTCCTTCCATCTTCATTTTTCACTAGTGTGTTTGATTCAATTGGCCCCTGTATTGTGGAAATGATAAATACTTCTCTTCATACTGGCTCAGTCCCCAGCTTCTTTAAACAAGCTATTGTTGAGCCAATATTAAAGAAACCCCAGCTGGATCCATCTCTTCCTAACAGTTATAGGCCAATATCCAAATTGCCTTTTATATCAAAAATTTTAGAAAAAGTAGTACTAGAACAACTTAACTATTTCCTGGATAAAAATGCTGTTATGGACACTTTCCAGTCTGGTTTTCGTAAATTGCATTCCACTGAAACGGCCTTACTTAGAGTATCTAGTGATATCTTGATGGCAGCAGACTCTGGAGAATATACAGTGCTGGTCCTGTTGGATCTCAGCTCTGCTTTTGACACTGTAGATCACAGTATCATGATAAACAGACTCGAGAACTTGTTTGGGATTACTGGTGTTGTTTTAAAATGGTTTATATCATATCTGTCTGAGAGATCTTTTACTGTTTGCATGAATCATGTCACATCAGAATCAACAGTTTTGCCGTGTGGGGTACCTCAGGGATCTGTCCTGGGTCCAATTCTCTTTTTACTTTATGTATTTCCCCTAGGCCAAATTATTAAGCGCTATAAATATATCTCCTATCATCTCTATGCTGACGACATCCAACTATACTGTTCCTTCAAAATGTCTGAGTTTTATAAATTGTCTAATTTAAGTAATTGCCTGACAGAAATCAACAAATGGTTATATGACAATTTTCTCCAACTAAACTCTGATAAAACAGAAACTCTAATTATTGCTCCAGACCACATGGTCCCAGAAATTAGACAGCATATCAGCTTCTTAGACCCTTATGTAAAATCAAGCCTTAGAAATCTCGGTGTCATATTTGACAGCTCGATGTCGCTCGAGCAGCTTTCTAAGCAGCTGGTCCGAAACTGTTTTTATCATTTACGGAATATTTCTAAACTCAGACTAATGGTATCAAAGCTTGAACTTGAGATGATTATTCATGCTTTTATTTCTTCTCGTTTAGACTACTGTAATGGCCTTTTTACTTGTTTTAACAAATCAGCCTTAAATCGTCTTCAGACTGTGCAGAATGCTGCAGCACGTCTCTTAACAGGCACCAAGAGAAGATCGCATATCACTCCAGTCTTGGGCTCCCTTCACTGGTTGCCTGTAAATTTTAGGTTTCATTTTAAAATTTTAGTTCTAACCTTTAGGGCCCTACATGGTCAGGCTCCTCAATATTTATCTGACCTGCTGAAACCACATACATCTTCTCGGGCTTTAAGGTCATTAGATCAGAGACTGCTGGTGGTACCGCGCACTCGTTTTAAAACTCGTGGTGATCGGGCCTTTCAGACTGTGGCACCACGGTTGTGGAATTCTCTCCCACTGTCTCTTCACTGCACGGACTCCATTGATTCTTTTAAGAAACAGCTGAAGACATTTTTATTTAGAAAAGCATTTGATTAATTTCTTCTTATGCTGTTTTTATAGTTTTATTGTTTTACATTGTTTTATTTACTGTTATATTGTTTTTATATTCCCATTTCCTGTGTTGTAAAGCACTTTGTGATTTTTATCTGTGAAAAGCGCTATATAAATAAATTTTACTTACTTACTTACTTATTAATGCTTGTAGAACAATAAAACTGTAGTAAAATTGTTTAATATCAGAAAAAATAAAGGAATATGATGATTTCATATGTGTTGTTCTCTTATCTGGAACATAACCTGCTGTGGAGCAGGTTTCCAGCTACCATGGCAACATATTCCAGTAAGAAGTGGGCCACCTTTGTTGTACAGAAAACCCAGAGTTTACCCTGAAGATTTCTGGATAAGATGAAATACTGCTTTGTAGTACAGGCCTCTGATGGCAAGGTCCAACACCCACCAGGAACATGTCTACCTTTTTGCAACATGAGCTAAGTTGTCACTGTGATAGTACAACTACTGAATGTATTGCATTAAATTATCCATCCATTTTCTGCTGCTTATCTAATTCAGGGTCACGGGGGAGTTGGAGCCTGTCTCAGCTGACATAGACCATGGACAGATCACCGTGGCTAACACAGAGAGACAGACAAGCATTCAAACTCACACCGATGGCCAAGTTAGAATCACCGATTAACCAACCCTTATGGTGGTACCCAGAGAGCACCCACAAAAAGAACATGCAAACTGCACAGAAAGGCCCCGGCCAGATGATCAGTTCAAACCCAGGACCCAGTGCTAATCACACCCCTAACTGGTGGCCTGCACTGAGTTAAACTGGAATAAATAATGTCATTTGCAACTGAGTGTTCAGACTTTGTTGTGGTAAATAAAGTAACTTTTAGGACAGTGATGTGGTCTTCCTCACCCTGGTGCTAACTACAGAGACTGACGTTACTGCATTCAGGCAGTAGTCTCAGACCGTTCACTTTTTCACTTTTATCACCTTTTTGACTTCTCGGTGCACAGTGTTGGTAGCACAATGGTGAAGTCATTAGCAAAGTTGTCACACAGAATGAAGATGCAGGGGAATAAAGTTTTCCTGTGTGGATTCTCTCCAGGGACTCCAGTTTCCTCTGGAATTACACTTTTTTCTGGAAAACAGACAGGTGGTGATTTCATATGTGTTGATCTCTTATCTGGAATATGTTAGGTTCTGGTGAGAGAGACTGAGCGGCTGTCTGTCTGTGATGGACTGGTGACCTGTCTAGGATGTATGACAGCTGTGACTGTGAATCGGACATGAACAGATAGATCTTTTTAACTTATTGGTGTACATTGTCATGATGCACTGCACAATAATAACCATCAGGAAGATGGACAAAGCCGCACAACTGAGACTCACAATGCAATAAAACAGATTTAGCCCTGGTGTCGAATTGTGCAGCAGCTTTTAGTGGACACCTCCACCTGCTAAAAGCTAGTGTCAACAAGACTGTACTCAGATGTGGAAATCTGATTTTCTTGTAATGTCTCTGTAATTCTGCTGCAGGTTAATTGTGCTGTGCTTAAGTGCTGCTTGACATTACAGTTTTTTTAGGATTTGACTAGCCTTTTAAATCAAAGTCATTTTCATTGTGATGATTCACTTTAAGCATGTTGTTGCGTGTGGGCTGTGGCGTGTACAGTGTGTGGATGATTAAATGGCAATTTCTTAGTCATCTGTTAAAAATCTGCTTGAAAATGTAATTATTGAAAGATGGCCACAAGGCCATATTAATGGGGATATCCTGTTTTGTCCTTCAATCAGTGCATCGACATTTAAGTGGTCTCCTGTTGTGTTCACCTACCTCATACTTTAATTATATTGAGAGTGGTGGCTATCATGGCTGCTTGGCAAAGCATTTAGTTTCATCATCCAAAGTGGACTAGAGCCTTTTTTTATTAAATTAATGAGATAAGAGTGTTAGAAGTTGCTGATCAGTGTAAAAAGGTCAGCAAGCTAAGTGGGGCAAAGCGTTCAGGGATAGATTTTCCTTAAAACTCCTTTTTGCTGACTGAAGATGAGGTGATAGAGATGTGGACTAAAGTGATGATTAGATTAAAAATCTCTGCAACTGGGAGAAAATGATCAAATAAATTTTGACTGAAATATTGTTGATTCCATGTGATGTTTTTTTCTTGCTCATTGACCATAAATGTCAATTTATGGTCATTTCAGTCTCCAATTCTCTATATGAGATGCGCACACTAACCCTAATCCTGCTTTAAACAGTGAACAGAGATTACACTAAAGTAATTTGGTGGCATTCCTGGTTTCTGCACATGGGAAATGACAAACAGCCGCGGGGGAAGAGTGGGATGAGTAAGGCCAACGTGGGAAAAAATAAAACTGACTGCAGTTAAATGACCAAGATGGGATTTGTAGGGAACCTTGCAGATGAACAGGTTTTTAAGGTTCCCAAAATGCCATTCATCACTTCTCTGGGGAACTACAAATAATCTTTTATAGGAAGAACTCATACTGTGCAATAATTCGCTTGTGGCCATTGCCTGACATAAAATTCAAAGCCACCCTGAATTGAAAGCGAAATCCTAATTTATTTATCAAGTTATAAAACCATCACATCAACCATGCCCCTTGGAGATTCTTGACTTTCCAGTCTCCAGTATAGTGGTATTACCTTTCCCTGAATGAGAACAGTAAACAACTCTCTTAACCTTTATGTGTAAATCAGAATCAGCAAATGACCTTTAACTGTTAAACCGATATGAGCTTCATTCATCTGTTTGTTAGTTTGTTTATTTTTTACTAAAATGGTTTGCCACACCACTTAGCAGTTCATATCATAACAGCATCATCCATTTGGGAGAAAGTACAGAAAGAAGCGGAGTGTTTTTAAATTCCACTGGGATATTTCTGGCATACAGGATGGAAGAACGTGAGCTGGCTCTAATCTCTGTAGGTTTCTGGAGATACATTATAGTCATTCTGTGCAACAGTGCAGCACATTGTTGCTTATTATTGTTTTAAATTATGTATTCAGTGTTTACAACTGCTTTTTTTAAGACTATGAGTATAGTTTTTAATGCACACTCTGCCTATGCCCTTTGGGAAAACCATGCTGATCTTTTATTACTTTTACTTGAATGACTCCGGCTGGAAAATACTGCACACTGCTCCTTCCATATATTGAAAACATGCTGTTTTAGATGTTTATGTGAGATAGACACTTTCAGTTGAGTTTGAGGGGTTTAATGAATCAGTACTTTTCAGTGCAGAGAGGTCTATTAACACATAGTGAGTGAAAGTAGAGTGACTGAAGAAGACATGAAATGCATCATGGGAATCCCCCGGCAGCCTACACCTATTGCAGCATAACTAAAGGAGGATTCAGGGGGTGGCTGTAGCTCAGGTGGCAGAGCAGGTCAGCCACTAATCAGAAGGTCGGTGGTTCGATCCCAGGCTGCCTCCTGGCTGCATGCCAAATATCCTTGGGCAAGATACTAACCCCATGTTTGCCTACTGGTGGTGGTCAGAGGGCCTGGTGGCGCCAGTGTCCGGCAGCCTCGCCTCTGTCAGTGCGCCCCAGGGCAGCTGTGGCTACAATGTAGCTTGCCATCGCCTGTGTGTGAATGGGTGAATGACTGAATGTAGTGTGAAGCGCTTTGGGGCTCTTAGGGACTAGAAAAGCGCTATACAAATGCAGGCCATTTACCTGGTCCAGCCATAACTATATGCTCTAGCAAAAAGGAAAGTTTGAAGCCTAATCTTAAAAGTAGAGATAGTGTCTGTCTCCCAAATCCAAATTGGAAGATGGTTCCACAGAAGAGGGGCGTGAAAACTTACAGATTATCATGCTTCAGAAACAGAAGGAGACTGACAAATGGATGGCATATTTATTTATCTACAGAAGGATTAAAGTGAATGAAAAATGTAGCTGATATATTAGCAAAACAACTGGTTAAACTTTGTTTATTTGGTCAGATGTTAATCTGAAAGTGCTGCTGAAGTATGCATTCAGTTCAGTTCAATTCAATCCAATTCAATAAATCACAACAACAGTTGCCTCAAGTTGTGAGGTATTACTGTAAGATAATACCTTACACGCCTCCAGTCCAGGCCTGATTTTTTTAAAATCTTGTTTGTATGTGAGGAGAATGATTTTAAATTCAATTCTGGGTTTAACAGGAAGCCAATAAAAAGAACCCAGTATAAGAGAAATATGCTCTCTCTTTCTCGTCCCTGACAGGACTGTTGCTGAAGCATTTCAGATCAAATGAAAGCTTTACAGGGAGTTTTTAGGAAAACCTGGTAATAATCACTTACAATAGTCCAACCTAAAAGAGAAAAATGTATGCTCCGTCCATCCATTCATCCATCCATCCATTCATCCATCCATTTCCACTTACCAAATTCAGGGTTACTTGAATTCAGTTACTACAGGGGTAGAGGCAGAGTACACCCTAGATAGCCTGTTGCAGGTGTCCCAAGGGAAGCGTGAATAATGTAGATAGAACTGGTCTCAGCACAGAACCCTGTGGAACACAAATTAATTAGTCTTTTCAACTTGACTGTTTTACTAAATCGAACATGGCAAGAGTTCCCCTATTTATCATTAAAGCTTTCACTACTAATGTGCATAGTCTATATTAAAAGTTACTTACATCACACATGGTGACCAAGCTTGTTTACAAGAGAAGCTAATGTGCTATGATGAAAGTGCTCGTTTATCTGCTAATGCTAGCTCGTTTCCCACAATTTGTGCAGCTGTTAACTGATCTCACAGCAGTGAAAGCACAGTCAGTGGCTTGTCTACAAAGCTAATCTCCCATCAGTCTCAGCTTGACAAGCTCCATGCATTCTTTAAGGGACACAGGCAAGTCCATGAGAATGCCTGTCAGATAGCTACAGTCAAGTCAAAGATGTTGTGGAGTAGAAACATGAAAAGAAAAGTGCAAATACCTTTACTTGAATAAAATTACGTTCCAACCTTGCACTACTATACCCAAAATAGTAAACATGGTAACAAGGCCAAAAACCTGGTTTGTTGTTTGCTGATGTGTAACCTTTTTATTGTGCTTATATAAGCTTGTGGTACAGCCTCAGAGCTACAAGCATGGCTTTAGCCTCATTCACTGGGGTTTTAATGCCGTGAGTGCTGATGTTTTACATAACCCACAGACAGTTGTACCTAAGCTGTAGTTCTCAGTGTCACATCCTGTACAGTAAAAAAAAAAAAAAAAAAAAAAAAGAAGAAGCTATTTTTATATCGTTTTTTCTTTTTTTGTAAATCTGGGATGAATGTGTGAAAAAAAAAAAAAAAAAAGCCTAGTCCATCAAATGTGTCATCACACTGCTCAGGTAGTCAGTCATCGCTCAGCAGTGTCACTCTTCCATGCTGTAATCTCTGCTTCCAGTCTGGTGGTGGGGAAGCTGCTACACAGTTGTAATGTTGCTGGGATGAGCTGTCTGTGACCTAGTTTTGCTGTCTTCTCGTTAAATTGTTAATAGATCCTGAGTGCAGCATGGAGTCTCTCTAGGGAGCCTGAGCTGCAAAAAGAACTAAAAATAGCCCCCCACACACTACCGAGGTAATTTATTTATTTTACCAATTGCCAGGTCGTATGAAATCAGTCACTGAGAGAAAACATACATGAGCATCACATGAGGAAGGAGTGACGGAAACACTGCAGAAATAAATGTAAGCTGCTGACACTGAAACCAACCCGCTAAAGAGCAAATTCTGGATAGACTCCATCTGTATTCTTGCAATGTGGACCAAACAAACAAAGAGAACTTGGTGATAAAAGAGTTTTATTAAACTTAATTCACTTTATTATTTTTAATAATGTTTTAGGTCGTTAGCCACAAACACACAAAACAAAAGAAAGGAAAACAAACAAACAAAACAAGAATTGTATGACCATTGAAAGGCTTTGATCATTTAAAAACTGCCAAACTTTTTAATAAAACTTGTCACTTTAAGTTCACGTGTTTCCTTGCACTCCGTGTAGGATGACATGTGGGTCATTTCTCACATATTTCCTGCTCGGCCATCTCAAATTTGCATGAAAATTTTATGGTCCCAAGTTTTAACACATGCAGTGAGTGCTCTGAAATTTTAGCTTCATATATCAAATACTTTGAAAGATACTGAAAGTGGTCAAAGTTTCCTTATGGTACTCTTATTATAACTCAGAGCAGAAAATATTCTAAAAATCTGATGATGGTGCGACCCGGTTTTTAAAATAGAAGAATAAGCACATATTTAACAAAATGATTTTCTGAATTATAATTAGAGTACCATCTGGTTTTATTTGGACAATCTAAAGATATTTTTGTTTTTGTGATACAACTTGTTATATTTGCTCAGTCCAGCATGACAGCTGATAATGGCATTTTCTTCAAATATGTGATTAATTATGTCACATCAAAAATAGTCTACATACTTTATTTTATAGTATTCTCTAATTCAACTATGTACCATTCAGAAATGGTCAGTAATTATTTTTTTTTGCAGTTTGAATTTGGAGGGGTGCTGGATTTTATTAATTTTATTTGAACTAGTCAATATTTTGACATGTTTTGATGTATCTGTCCCAGATCACATCATGATTGTGATTAATTCTGATGGTAAGAAAGACCAGTGATACAGGAGCTCAAAGGATGAGAAAATTAATAATTTCTGGTGTTTATCGAGCTCTGTTTGTTGCCAGTCAACCATGGTAGGCATAGTGGCACACACTGTACAGGAGGAGATCATCATTAGCAATATAATTATCATCACTGCAATCCATTTGTCAAGCTCCCTCTGTTTCTGGCATATGGGACTGGAAGCCTGCAACAGTCGTGGATCCTCCTCTGAGACAATGCAAGCTAAAAAAGAAATATACATAAGCTGCATATAATCTGCTCAAACACCAACCAGTAACACAAACTTAGGTTCAGTTTAGCTATTGGCACCAGAATGTGTACGAGACTCGTGGTCTGCTCTCATCCAGCTTCCTGCCCTGACTCACCAGATTTGTCTTTATGTTTGTGCTGCAGGGCCAAAGAATGACAAGACTTCAGAGTAAATCCAGACAAAGTGCAGAATTGATCAGTTCAATTATGTTTTAACAGCTAATGCTACTGATTGACCTGGTAGTTCAGCTTTCCATACTACATTGTGCCAAAACTTTAAACTAGTAAAAATCTCTTTGCTCAGTGTCCACAAGTTTGGGTCAGTACTCTTACCAAGATAGTTCCAAATGCCAGATCTGAATGAGGGTGGGGGAGGTTCAATTTGCCATGTTGCTGTCAGGGGTTGTGTGTGGAGGCGTGGAAGAGATGACCCAAACGCAGGACTCACGGTGCAGAAATGATGAGGATTTATTGGAGCGGGTGAATGAACAAAGCAGGAACGGCAGAACTGACTAGCTGACTGAAAGACTGAGTGGCTGGCTGAATAACTGAGCACTAACGGGAACGACAACATAACATCAATGACACGACAAGGGCTGAAGGGAAGAGAGGGCTTAAATACATGACTAACAATGACAACGATTGAAGACAGGTGAGTGAACAGCTGAACATAATGAACTGATGATAAATGGGAAGAGGACTGAACATAATGCACACAGACCAAGGCTAACACAATAAAACAGGAAGTGGAACAGGCAGTAGATAAACAGTGAACGTGAACTGAAAATACTGGGTCAACGACCCAGAAACCCTGACAGTACTCCCCCCTTCAAAGGCCGGCACTCGACGGCCAAAAGAAAGAAAAACCAGAACAGGGCGGGCGGAGGGGGCCCAGGACGGAGGGACGGAGTCCAAAACAAAGACCGTTCTGGTGGGCGGCCACGTGGCCGGTGGCCGAGACGGGACAGTTCTGGTGGGCGGCCGCGAGGAAGACGGCGGCGGCCACTGAGCAGGTCCGGTGGGCGGCCGCGAGGAAGACGGCGGCGACGTCCAGCTGGCTTGGCAGCCGCAGGACCAGGCGAGGCTGGCGCAGAGGCAGAAGCGGGACCAGGCGTGGCAGCCGCAGGACCAGGCGAAGCAGAGGCTGAAGCCCAGGCTGAGGATGGACCAGGCGAAGCAGAGGCTGAAGCCCAGGCTGAGGATGGACCAGGCGAAGCAGAGGCTGAAGCCCAGGCTGAGGATGGACCAGGCGAAGCAGAGGCTGAAGCCCAGGCTGAGGATGGACCAGGCGAAGCCGAGGCTGAAGCCCAGGCTGAGGATGGACCAGGCGAAGCCGAGGCTGAAGCCCAGGCTGAGGATGGACCAGGCGAAGCCGAGGCTGAAGCCCAGGCTGAGGATGGACCAGGCGACGGCACGGGAGCCGGGGGTGACGGAGCCACAGCTGTAGAGCCAGCGGGCGCGGAAACCCCTGGCTGGAGACAGGCCGGGCCAGCGGGCGCGGAAACCCCTGGCTGGACACAGGCCGGGCCAGCGGGCGCGGAAACCCCTGGCTGGACACAGGCCGGGCCAGCGGGCGCGGAAACCCCTGGCTGGACACAGGCCGGGCCAGCGGGCGCGGAAACCCCTGGCTGGAGAGCAGGAGAGCTCACAGCTGGCTCTGGGTGCTGTGGCTGCAGGTCCGGGAACTGAACAGGGTGGTGGATGAGTGACTGGACCAGAGACTGATCAGGAGATTGGGCAACGGGCAACTGGACTACAGGGTACTGGACGACAGACTGGACAGACTGGAGTACGGGCGACTGGAGGGCAGGAGGAGACTGGAGGGCAGGAGGCGACTGGAGGGCAGGAGGAGACTGGAGGGCAGGAGGAGACTGGAGGGCAGGAGGAGACTGGACTACAGGGGACTGGAGGGCAGGAGGAGACTGGACTACAGGGGACTGGAGGGCAGGCTGAACAGCAGGCGAGGGAACTGACTGGAGTGGAAGCTGAACAGCAGGCGAGGGAACTGACTGGAGTGGAAGCTGAACAGCAGGCGAGGGAACTGACTGGAGTGGAAGCTGAACAGCAGGCGTGGGAACTGACTGGAGTGGAAGCTGAACAGCAGGCGTGGGAACTGACTGGAGTGGAAGCTGAACAGCAGGCGTGGGAACTGACTGGAGTGGAAGCTGAACAGCAGGTGTGTGAACTGACTGGACAGAGGAAGCTAAGGGATGAACAGAGGTTGGCGAGGCTAATGACTGAGTTACTGAAGGGGACAAAACTGCAGCCTGGGCTAATAAAGCTGGTGCCTGAGCAGGGGACACCTCAGCTAGCCTAACCAGTGATAGCGCGAGGGCGTGAAAAGCCGGATCAGGAGGTGGATGAAGAGGTGAAGTAGCAGGTGGACCGGTTAGCTCTTCCAAGCCTCCAGGGAGGTCAGGCTGGGTTCTGGCTGCCCTCAGCCTGGGCGCTGGGACAGGCACGGGAGGTGGCTGGACACCAGTCACCCCCACCCGAGAAACAGGAGCGGGTGTGGAGGTAGACTGGGTCACAGCTGCCCTCGTCCTGGGAGCTGGCACAGGTTTGGGTGTAGACTTACTGATAGGGGTGGAAATAATGACTGGGTGGGTGATCCTGCCAAGTTTCTCAGGGATTATGCTGGTCCTTCTGCCACCACTATTTACAGTCTTTGGGGGAGCAGAGCAGAACAAATGTTCCCAGTCCACAGAATCCTCCAGGAGGGAAACATCCCATGAATCAGAGATGGGTTTATTATTGGTTTTAAGTGGAGAATCAAATGAGGGTGGAAAACAGTCACTGGAACTCACCACCGGGAATTGCTGGAAATAGTCCATTTTATGGCGGCGTGTGCGCCTCTTTCTCCGGGAAGAGGAAGCGGGCGGGGTACACATCCGAGCCTCTGGCGCGGGAGCCTCTGTTGAGCCGAGGTGGGAGGCGGAGCCGCTGTGCCATGGCGAGGTTGAAGGTCCAGTGAGTAAAACGGCTGGCGGGCGAGCGAGGAGCGGAGCAGCGGGAGAGCGAGCGGCCGAAGCTTGGCCTGTGACGCCCACTCTCCGCCCAGAGCCAGACGAGTCCCCTCAAAGACGTGCTCCCTCTCTGAGAAGAGCCGCTGTTTCCACCTGAGCTTCTCCGCCCAAATGGAGAGCGCTGTGTCCTGCCGCTCGAAAAGGTCCGAGTCCGCTGGGTCAAAAGCGTGTCTTCTTGGCACGGGTCGTGTCATTCTGTCAGGGGTTGTGTGTGGAGGCGTGGAAGAGATGACCCAAACGCAGGACTCACGGTGCAGAAATGATGAGGATTTATTGGAGCGGGTGAATGAACAAAGCAGGAACGGCAGAACTGACTAGCTGACTGAAAGACTGAGTGGCTGGCTGAATAACTGAGCACTAACGGGAACGACAACATAACATCAATGACACGACAAGGGCTGAAGGGAAGAGAGGGCTTAAATACATGACTAACAATGACAACGATTGGAGACAGGTGAGTGAACAGCTGAACATAATGAACTAATGATAAATGGGAAGAGGACTGAACATAATCAAAGGAGCTTGCAAAGAAAAGCGTCTGGACTTCTTTAAGTTTACTTGAAGACGTTTCACCTCTCATCCGAGAAGCTTCTTCAGTTCTAAGGTCAAATGGTGGAGAGTCCCAGATATAAACCTAGTGGGAGTATCCCCCCACAGAGGGACAAAAGGACCCCCTGATGATCTTCTAATCGCCTGAGCCAAGGTGTGAAACTGGGTGTGGGTCCCAATCAGCCAGAGTTTCGGGTGTGTTCATTGTGAAACCTGGCCCCACCTTATCATGCGAATTCCTGAGGTCAGATGGCCCAGGATGTGAGTGGGCGTTAAGGCGTCTGGGAAGGGATCTCAAAACTGGATTATAGATGGCAGAGAGTTGGTGTCGTAAACCCCCGCCTCTGTTCAAAGATGGTCGCTCACAGTGGACATAGATGGCTTCTTTCACTCCTCTTTCAAACCATCTGTCCTCTCTGTCCAAAATGTGAACATTGGCATCCTCGAAAGAGTGTCCTTTATCCTTAAGATGCAGATGGACTGCTGAGTCTTGTCCTGTGGAGGTGGCTCTTCTGTGTTGTGCCATGCGCTTGTGAAGTGGCTGTTTGGTCTCTCCAATGTAGAGGTCTGGGCATTCCTCGCTGCACTGTACAGCATACACCACATTGTTAAGTCTGTGTTTTGGCGTTTTGTCTTTCGGGTGAACCAGTTTTTGTCTGAGCGTGTTGCTGGGTCTGAAATGCACCGGGATGTCATGCTTGGAGAAAACTCTCCTAAGTTTTTCTGATACACCGGCTACATAGGGGATGACAATGTTGTTGCGTCTGTCCTTCTTATCCTCCCTCGTTGGTGTCTGGTCTTCTTTTCTGTGCCTCTTTGCTGACTTTAAGAACGCCCATTTAGGATAGCCGCACGTTTTGAGTGCTTCCTTTACATGTGTGTGTTCCTTCTTTTTTCCTTCAGGCTTAGAGGGAACATGTTCTGCCCGGTGGTGTAGGGTCCTAATTACTCCAAGTTTGTGTTCCAAAGGGTGATGGGAGTCAAAGAGGAGGTACTGGTCCGTGTGTGTGGGCTTCCGGTAAACTTCGATGTTGAGTTTGCCGTTCTCTTCAATGTGCACAGCGCAGTCCAGGAAAGGCAAACAGTTGTCCTTTGTGTCTTCCCTGGTGAACTTGATGTTTTTATCCACAGCGTTAATGTGCGCAGTGAAGGATTCCACTTCTTGTGTCTTGATTTTGACCCAGGTGTCGTCCACATATCTGTACCAGTGGCTGGGTACTCTTCCTTTGAAAGAGCCAAGAGCCTTCCTTTCCACTTCCTCCATGTAAAGGTTGGCTACAATAGGTGACACGGGGGAGCCCATGGCACAGCCATGTTTTTGTCTGTAAAAGCCTTCGTTGTATTTGAAATATGTAGTGGTGAGGCAGAGGTCTAACAGTGTGCAAATCTGATCGGGTGTGAAGTTGGTCCTGTCCTCCAAGGAGCTGTCTTCTTGTAGTCGTTTTCTGACAGTCTCCACGGCCTCCGTGGTGGGTATGCAAGTGAAGAGAGAGACTACATCAAAGGACACCATGGTTTCATCTGGATCCAGGGTAAGTTTCTGGACCTTGTCGGTGAAGTCGGTGGAGTTCTTGATGTGGTGTGGGGTGTTCCCCACAAGAGGAGCAAGGATGGTAGCAAGGTGTTTAGCAATGTTATAAGTGGCTGAGTTTATGCTACTGACTATGGGTCTGAGTGGGACAGCTTCCTTGTGGATTTTAGGAAGTCCGTAGATGCAGGGTATGGCATCCCCTGGGTAAAGGCGGTGATATGTAAGGCGGTCAATAATTTTGTCCTTTTCAAAGTCTTGAAGGCAAACTATAACTTTCTTTTTGTAGCTGCTTGTGGGGTCTCGCTTTAAGGCTTCGTAGGTATTGTTGTCACTGAGGAGAGTAGTGATCTTTGTATGGTAATCTGTAGTGTTTAGGACCACGGTGCATCTTCCCTTATCAGCTGGTAAAACAGTGATGTTGTGGTCTTTGCTCAGGGAAGCGACGGCCTTCTTTTCCTGTATTGTGAGGTTGGATGGAGGGACTTTGGCACTGGAGAGCGTGGCTGAGACTTTCATCCTGATTTGCTCTGCTTCTGTCTGTGATAATTTATTAATCCGTATGGCAGATTCTGTGGCTGTGATGAGGTCCACTATGGGCAACTGTTGTGGAGAAATGGCAAAATTGAGTCCTTTGGCTAATACTCTCTTTTCAGGTTCAGTGAGAATCCTGTCTGAAAAGTTCTTAACCCATTTCTCCTGACTGACTTCAGGTGTGTTTTCTTCTCTGGGTTGTGTAGGTTCAGGATGAGGAGTGTGTGTTTTTGAAAGCAAGGTGTGAAATTTCCTGCGTTGTCTTTCTTTTGAACATAATGCACACAGACCAAGGCTAACACAATAAAACAGGAAGTGGAACAGGCAGTAGATAAACAGTGAACGTGAACTGAAAATACTGGGTCAACGACCCAGAAACCCTGACAGTTGCAATGAGCTTAGCTTCTGTCTTGCTAGCTTGCGCTGCGCTCAGTGGATCTGCGCTCGACAGTGCTCCCTAGTCGAACGCAGATCCACTGAGCGCTCAACACAGACAGCATCGTCAGAAGAAAAGTTGATAAAATAAATAAAAAAAATTTGTATTGTTCGATACATATACGTATGGAAGCCCGTTTCCGCCACTAAAAAAAAAAAAGGATCCATAACTCAAAATTCCAAGTTATTTTCTCAAAATTCTGAGTTATTTTCTAGAAATTTCGAGTTACTGTCTCGAAATTTCGACATATTAACTCGAAATTTCGATTTATTAACTCAAAATTTTGAGAAAAGTAACTCGAAATTTCGAGTTAGTGCTGCCAATCTGTAATCTACGTGAATGACGTCATTTCCTCGTTACCTGGAAGCTGAAGCTCTCAGCTACAAATGCTACAGCTAAGCTACCGGTATTACATCCAGTCGTGAATGCACAGATTGCTGAGTGTTTTCAGCCTGGCTTCACAAATGATGAAATCCCTGTGTTATTAGCTGAATCACATGGTGTTACTATCAGCAAACGTACTCGCGAAAGCGCCAATTTGTTGGGATCCGTTTTTGAGTGCGCGTTCCTCTGCGCCATATGCTTCCGGGTAACAAGAAAGCGACCTCATTCACGTATATTTTTGATTGGCAGAGCTAACTCGAAATTTTGAGTTATATTTCTCGAAATTTTGAGTTATATTTCTTGAAATTTCGAGTTACTTTTCTCGAAATTTCGAGTTAATAAGTCGAAATTTCAAGAAAATAACTCGAAATTTCGAGTTATGGATACTAGCTGTTTTGTTTTTATTTAGTGGCGGAAACGGGCTTCCATATATATGTACCGAACCGAAAGCACTGTATCAAACGGTTCAATATCGATACGAGTATCGTTGCACCCCTAATATATATGTATATATATATATATATATATATATATTTGTGTGTGTGTGTGTGTGTGTGTGCATATCAAATAATCTTCTTTAAAGTACATTGCAAAGTGTTTCCTATTGTAGAATATAAATTGCTAAGAAGTTTTCTTTTCTCTTTTCTTTTTCTAATTATATACAACAAACATGTCTGTGGTACCTGCTCCTTTGGCAGTTTTAATAATCATGATAGCAGGCATCTCAGCTTGGTGTCACATCTGTTCCTTAAAATGTCAAGGTCACAGCTGTCAAGTGTGAACATTAATGGAAAGTGGACAGCTACAGGAGGTTAGATGTGCTTTAATGATAAAAAATATGCGAGGAGAGATATTTGATCATGTCTTGTAGAGCTAATCACAAAATATGGAAATACTACAGAGCTAGAATGCAGTAAAAACAGTAGAAGTGCTGTGTAGAATAACAACAGAACTTAAGATCAAGCTAGTCTTTCTTTCTGTTTGGCTTCAAAGGAGCCTGACTTCTTAGAGTTTTTAATTGGTCTTGAGCAATACTTCTCCAGGCTTTATGAATGTTTGTTAATTATGAATTAATTATGAATTATGAATGTTCAAGCTTTTTCTTTGGAAATTGGCTGCTTGTACACGTATTTTCAGTCCAGTCCTTGTACCTGAAAATTTTTAGAGGAATATCTTTTTTCTATTTTTTTGTTTTGTTTTGTTTTAGCAACATAATATTGAGTTATGAATCATTCAAGTATAAAAATGTCACCTACCTCAAGGGATGAACCAGTGCTGTATTTAAACATCAAAAACAGCTTAGCAAAGAAAACAATTGAAATTTTATCTTTATGCAGTAGCAAAACAACTGGTGTCACAAAAACGCACCATAACCAAACAGAAAACACACAATGGAAGGTTTGCACTCCCTAGATGCCACACCTCAACTTTACTGTGGGATCATCTTGTCAGGGAACCAAAGGTGAACATGCAAGCAGTGGAGATAGCAAAGGTAGATGAGTTTAAATACCTGGGTATGGACTAGGGCTGGGCTATATCATACTGTTCATGGTGTAATGTTGGGCAACGATAAGAAAATGAAATATGGCGATAGAATATGGGTAAAACGTGCATGCGCAGTGCCTTTGTTTTCTTACGCACATGGCAGCGACGCAGAATGAGAAGAACGAAAGCGGATTGTTGAATGAAACTGATGAACCAGAATTGGTTTGTAAAAATGCTGCAACTTCAGTGGTGGAACTGGTTTAGCTTTCGTCCGTCAGATACACAACAAAGCACTATTTTTGGTAGAGCATGCTAGCGGGCCGTCTTATTACCGTGTTGTTTGGAAAATACGGCACACTTAAAATCAATCCTTTGATTTTTCTGAAAATCGACAGAGCCCCTTATAATCCCATGTGCCTTATGTATGAATCCTGGTTGTGTTTACTGACCTTGAAACAATTTTATGTACACGGCGCTCGAAAATCTGTCAAATGTTTCAGTACGACTTTGCTAAGCTACGAAGCCGCACCGCTCGATGGATTGTCAGAGCATTACGGCTATCGTAGGCAGGAGCCTCGCGGAGTGATACGTACTGTGCTTCAACATAATATTACCGTATTGTGTGTGTATAACCTCTTTTTAAGTTGTGTGGATATTATACATGGTTATGCTGAGGATATGTCGGCCAATTTTCACTGGAAATGCCTTTTGGTTAAACTGTCAGCAAGTAATTTGCATTTGCACTGCAAATTTTTTATATAACTTTAATGCACATAAAAAAGCTGCTTGTGTAAGTGAAAATACATTGATGTCAGTCTTGGCATACAGTTTGATCTCATCTATGTAGAGTAGATAGCTGATGGTTACTCCACTCCTGAATCTATATTCTGTGGTGTGAATAAGGCACAGCGGGACCACAGATCATCACTTAGAGCCATTTCATTGAAATCACATCACACCACAACCCCTGAGTCCCCGTGTTTTTAACTCGGCGGGCGTGATTAAGGATGCTGCACCGCAGACCGCGCCCCACCACATACCTCCATCGCCTGATTGAGGCCGGGGAGCCATCCAGCCGAACCTACTCCCCCGCCACGAGTGGGAGAGGGAATCAGCCTGGACTGTCGGCGCCTCCGGGCCCCGGCAAAGCGACGGGGAGGTGCGAGTTCAGGTGGCCGCCCGCGAATCCAGTGGCGCCAGCGATGCTGGTTTGGAGGTCGGCCGCGTGGCAGGTGGACGCGGCACGGCCGGAACAGTCGTGAGCCCCAGCTCACAGGCGGCCAGCCGCCTGGACATGCAACACAAACACATTTCTGCCAAACACAGTGACAATGCTGCTTCCTCAACTGAACTAAGGGCACAAGTGATGAGAGTCAAACCTAAGTAGGGATGGGTATCGAAACCCGGTTCTTGTTGAGAACCGGTTCCCACTGTTTCAATTCCTTGGAATTGTTTGCCATTTTTGCAAACGATTCCCTTATCGATTCCAGTCGCCCCGAATGACGTCACCACGTTGCGGAGCGTCATTTACCTGGCAGGAAACACGGCGCCTAAGCGGCTCAAACGCTCAAAAGTTTGGTTCTACTTTACGAGAACGGATGACAACAGGGCAACTTGCAATACTTGCAAAGCAGATATTTCATTTAAGGGAGGAAACACTACGAATATGCAAAAGCATTTGCTCACAAAACACGCGATGACCTTAAATGAATGTCATGTTTTTAATTCCGCTCCGGACTCGTGAATCTCAACCCAGCAGCAGCGGTAACGTTTGCACGTCCTCTCCCGTTAATGCGGCAGGTAAATAATCAACTAACAGTGCATATTATGTTAGCGCGATCTGCCTTATTACAAAACCTGCCATTACTGTGCATTTAGGTGACCATGATGAGAGAAACAGAGTCTGGCTCAGATGCTGGTAGGGATGGGTATCGTTTAGGTTTTATCCGATACCGGTGCCAAACCGGTACTTTTGAAACGGTGCCGGTGCTTAAACGGTGCTCAAACCGGTGCTTAAAGAATGGAGAACACAAAATTGGTCCAAAAACCTCTCATGTTCAGCTGTTTTTTTGTAAAAAGATAACAATGCTAGCCTTTTCTGCAGCTATAGGGCATATATGGTATCACTTTTGGCTGGAAGCAGTGCTTAAACAATGGAAAAAACACAAACTTTGTCCAAAAACCTCTCATGTTTAACTGTTTTCCACTTTTTCTTTGGTCATTTTAGCCTTTTTGGCCAGGGTGAAGGGAGTATCTGCCATCAAACAAGAAGACAGCCGCATGTAGCTATGATGATGTTTGCTAGTTCACCTTACATGCATTAATGTAATAACGTGGTTAGCCTACTCAACGTAAATTACACACGAACAACATTAAGCTACTCACGCAGAGAAGAACGGCTGCTGCTGCCATCATCATCCGTCATCATTTCTGCTACACTGGCAGGGCTAGGGGCCAGGACTCTACTCTTCGGGTTTTTGGGGGATGCTGCTAACTCCGGGTCCGATAACAGGCACCACACCCGCAGTAGATGTGCTCGGTGTGAGGTCTCGCAGCAAGCTATCAAATACGGCGCATTTCTCGGCTTTTAAAAAAAACGCTATGCATCGCCAGGTGTTTCATCGGATTCGAGGTGTTACCTCCTTTGACAGTATCACAGTATCAGCTTAAAGCACTTGTTGCAGGCTGCTGAGTTTGCTGTACAGCCAGACTTTTGACCGCTTCGCCTTAGGTATTTTTAATCTGTAGCTCTGCTCTAAAAGAACGTACGTACCTGGGCCCGCCTACTATCCTCGGAAAGGTAAAATGATTGGCTAGAATCTAAAGTGTATCACAGCTCAGGAAAAAAAAGCACCGAAATAAAGCACCGTTTATGTCAGAACCGGTGCCATCATGGCACTGGATACCGGTACCCATCCCTAGATGCTGGTATTTCTCGCTGCAGTCTACCGGTAGCGTCTCCTTTCAGGCCAGGATAGACGAATGTCACCGAGCAGTGACTAAGTTTGTGGTAAAAGGCTGCCACAGCAGATGCCCCCGATTTTCGGTAAGTGAATGTGTTTAATTGTAGGCAGGGACATTACTGGATATTCTTGTGTAATTGCTAAAGAATAATTTATGTTATACTTTGTTATTGCTACTGAACAATATTTATTTTATTATTTTACATTTACAATTTTTTTTCCTGGGGACCCTGTGACACCCCATTGAAGAGCCGTAGGCTGTGGATCTCTTAAGATCTCACTTTTGGGTTTGTAAGGCCATGTTACTCCTAAATTTCTATCTTGTTCAAAGAGAAGATATAAAACAAAGTTCTAAGCTAATCGACCTTAGTGTTCTCCTCTTTTAAAAAGAATCGATAAGAGAATCGATAAAGAATCGAATCGTTAAACAGAATCGAAACTGGAATCGTAGTCGTGAAAATCTTATCAATACCCATCCCTAAACCTAAGTAAACACTGGGATGGGCCGTGACAAACAACTCATATGAAAGTCACTCGTTGCTCCCTAAAGTCATCTTATGATATAGACTGCAGGCGCTCTCTTGTTCTGAAATTGAAGAGATGAAACCTCTGCTGAAGAAGTGAAATGGAACAGAGAATCAAATAGTGCAGAAAAAATGTGCTAATGTGTAAAGAGTGTGCACATTAGAAGTTCAGCCGTCATGTAAGCTGTGAAAAATGGAAGACTCTTAAGGGAAGAATGGAGTGGGCATGTTGGAGAAAAGAATGCTGTCCTCCAGACTTTAAAGGAAAACATTTTATTTATATGTCATGAACTAATAAGGCTAAACATACTTTGTTGCCATAGCTTGCAGCTAAAATACACGTGGTGATGATGCAGGAGTTGCTATGATAATGATATACACAGCTCTTGTTCAGTCTCCGTCTTTAAACTCAAAATGAGTTTTTGAGACAAAGACAAAAATAATCTCACTCAAAGTAACCACACACACACACACACACACACACACACACACACACACACACACACACACACACACACACACACACACACACACACGCGCGCACGCACACACACACACACGTGTGTGCATCCAGTTCTGACCTGCCGTTTTTTACTGTTCATCAATATTGTGCTCCATCTTCACATTGTACTGAAACAATTGCTCAACTCTTATTGTCATTCTCCTCCTGGATCTCAGCTCTGGCTGAATGCTCGCTTGTGGTGGGTGGAGGTGTGATGTATGGCACCATCACTTCATGGCACTGCCTCCTGCCCTCTTGAATAACAGACCACAATCAACCAACTGACAGTAAGCACGATGCCAGGAATCCCAGTAGATTTCTGCATGTAAACAGAAAAACAGATGGCCAAGTTGCCAAACAAGTTTATCTTCTACTTGCTCTCCTGATGGCATAAGGGGACTCTGGGGGGAGATATTTGGCTTTATCTAGGAGTCCAGGCAGCAGAGCTATAGAAACCCTCTATACACATTGAATATTCTATTATATTCTCATAAAAGTGTTCTATTAGGTTGAAGTCAGGACTCTGTGCAGGCCAGTCAAGTTCTTCCACACCAACCTCTTCATCCATGTCTTTATGGACCTGGCTTTGTGCACTGGTGTGCAGTCATATTGGAACGGGGAGGGGCCATCTCCAAACTGTTCCCCCAAAGCTGGGAGCATGGAATTGTCCAAAATGTCTTGTTATCCTGAAGCATTAACAGTTCCTTTCATTCGAACTAAGGGGATGAGCCTAGCTCCTGAAAAACAACCCCACACCACAATCACCCCTACACCAAACTTTACATTTAGTACAAAGCATCAGACAAGTACCGTTCTCCTGGCAACCACCAAAACCAGACTTGGCAATCTGAGTGACAGAAGGAGAAGCATGATTTGTTACTTCATGGACTATAGAGCAATAGAGAACACGTCTCTACTCCTCAGTGGCGGTGTGGTTTACACCACTGCATCTGATGCTTTGCATTGCTCTGGGTGATGTAAGGCTTGGATGCAGCTGCTTGACCATGGAAACCAATTCCATGAAGCTCTCTACACACTGTTGTTGAGCTAATCTGAAGGCCACATGAAATTTGGAGGTTTGTAGCGATTGACTCTGCAGAAACTTGGCGACCTTTGTGCGTCTCAGCGTTTTCTGAGCCCGATCTGTGATTTTGCATGGCTGTGGCTGAATTGCTGTCATTCTCAGTTACTTTCACTTTGTTATAATAACACTAACAGCTGACTGTGGAATATTTAGTAGTGAAGACATTTCACGACTGGACAAGTAACATCCTATCACTGTCACGGTTGACACTGGCCAACCGTGGGGATGTGAGGAAGGAGGACCCAGGCGTGGAGCTCTGAATGCAAACAGTGCATTTATTTACAGTGAAAATGGAAAATAACAATAAATCCTCAGTGCGCTCCCGACCCCCGTGATATGTCCTCTTCCCAGTGTCAGTGTTCCTTGTCCCCGCTCCTCAGTGTCTGAGCACCCCGTGCTCGCTGAGCTCTCGTTTCCACACTTCTCCTGGGGAGATAACGAACAGGCAGCTGTAAGACACACACAATGCGGCAGACTAACCGTACTGACTGGACGAGAGACTAACGTGAAGTCACGCAATGATCCAGCGTCGGAGAGAGCTCCACCACAATCTTAAGTAGCTCCTCCTACGGGGCTTCATCAGCTGTGTGATGGTCTTCAGGTGTGGCCAACCACCTGGCAGGGCCACACCTACCAGCAGTGTTGGGAAGGTTACTTTTAAAATGTATTCCACTACAGATTACAGAATACATGCCCCAAAATGTATTTTGTAACGTATCCCATTACGTTACTCAATGAGAGTAACGTATTCTGAATACTTTGGATTACTTAATATATTATCATGCTGTTTACAACTACATGAAAGTGATTTATTACTATTACTGATGGCCCGCGGCTCCGAACTATAATAAAGGGACCTATGGCTAATACGTCGGGTTCGTGACGGGCTCGTAGCAGAAAAATAGCTTTAATTTGTTGTCTGGGTCAAGTTTGCTAGCGAGAGACAGAGAGAGGCGTTGAAAGGCTGCTCCAACGGAACTTATTGTTTCGGAGGAAAACACGAACACGGCGTACAGTCGAGTCTTAATAGCGTACTTACAACTGGGCTCGTCAGGCACTCTTCTTGGCTGCAGTGGTTATTATTATATTTACATGCTTCCAGCTCCCGTTTCTGCTCGGTGACAGCTCGTACTTTTCCTTTTTCTCCCTCCCTCGCTCACAGACACGGGTATGGCAGTCCATTCTCCCTGCAGCACGGACTACACTGCCCATGAGGCTACATGCTTTAGGGCTATACCTGTAGCATTCTGCCTATTAGCTTAGCACAACAACAACAACAACAAAAAGGCCTCTCTCACCCAGGAAACACACAGTCGCAGAGAGAACGCGTGTCACCCTGTAACCATGGCAACCGTAACGCTGCCGCCTGGAACAACAGAACATAGCTGTCAAACAAAACCCAAACAGTCCTGACCCGTGACAATATGAAACAGGAAAATACCGCCGTGTAATCCATTTATTTCAACAAAGTAACTGTATTCTAAATACCACTTTTTAAACGGTAACTGTAACGGAATACAGTTACTCATATTTTGTATTTTAAATACGTAACGGCGGTACATGTACTCCGTTACTCCCCAACACTGCCTACCAGGCCTGAAGGCGCCTGTAAACAGGTGCTCCCAGACACACCCAGACACACACACATACCTGCAAGCAGGGAGAACGAGGGACAGCAACACCAAAAACACATATAATGTAATACAAGTCCATAACTGCTCAGGGACCCCAGGTCGCTCAGATCCAGGTCCCTGACAATCACGGTACCAGGCTGCAATTCACTGAGCTCCTGAATTCAGTGATTTACATGGGTGGGTGAATACTTTTGGCCATATTGTGTGTTTATCAAGAATGAGGAACTCTGATGGCACAGATGCCAAACTAAAATGATACTTAATACTTTATATAATTATACACAGTCGCAGTCCGTGCATGTCAATATCAAGCATAAAAAATAAAACATGCCTTTTTTGTAGCATTAAGTATTGGCATGATTAGCAGTAAACTGCATGTTGCAGTACTTTTTATACTTTGTAATAAATATTTATTAACAATCCAACCACTTTTTTGTATGCACCATCAGCTCAGGACCCAGTATATGTTGGTATGTAGACTAGAGCAGCCAATGATTGACCCGCTAACCTTTGACCTGTTCTAGTGCTTGAGCCACAGCCACCCCAAATAAATGGCAAGAAACCAAAGGTCCATGTGAAGGAAACTCTCTTAGAAAAGCAGAAGTTGTGAATGTGAATCAAGCCTCGGCTCACACTGTAAGCCTGGATGCAGTCTTACTGTGGGCGAACGGCATCATCCCATCAGAGAACTCTCAGGAGCTGCAGGAGCAGGTAGAGCGAACTTGTCTCCGCTGCAGAAACATGGATTATAGATCAGCATATCACATCCTGGCTCGCCTCACAAAGAACCACACCTCTCCTTTCAATTGTTTTATGTGTTGCTCACATCTGTGTGACTATAGCAGATGCTTGTTTTGGTCCAGGAAACGATCAGATTGGTACTTGGGGGAATGAACAACATATTTTGGGTTGAAGGCAGGTTTACATGTAGCGTCTCAGGCTGATGTTAATTGTAACTTTTAATTGCTCGTTGTTTCTCTTTTCATTTTTGCAGAGACAAGCATCTGGCCCAATGACCGGAAACAGCAAAGCATCTGTCCAAGGTATTTTTAAACCGAATTTAAATAATGTGAAGTTTTCACCAAAGATTAGATTGTTTAAAAGACAATCATGCATAAATCTTTACACACTAAAGTGACCTCAACACCACAATCACAAGCTAAATTTCTCATATATTCTCTACTTCTGAGTGGTTTAATTTAAAGCACTGCATAAGTGTTTTTAAAGCACATTATAGGTTTTATATTATCCACAGCTGTGAACATGGTGGAAAAGATTTACAGTAAAATAAGCGCATTTTTTGTATTTAGTAAGCACAGTTGTTGAGTAAATGTACCCACACTAGAGTTCAAGTGTTTGGGCATTTTTGCATATTTAATTTTAAGATATATTCTGCTTTAAACCATCAAGTTAAAACAACAAACTGAGAGACAAAAACAAACAAACACAACCTCATAAATAGTTTTTTATCAAGGCGGAAATTAGATACAGACACCAAGACAGTTTTTCGCACCAGCTTGTGTACATGTTAGTGTCACAATCTGGCTGAAGCAGACTGTACGGAGTGAGGAGGAGGACCCAAGTCCTGACATCCGAAAGAACAAAACTTGAGCTTGACAAAAAACGAGCCATTTATTCAAGGCCGGTGAAACAATACAAACCAAAAGGGCAAGGGTGAAACTAAACTATAACCTAAACTGGGTGATCTAACGATAACACAAAAAAACTGGAACATGAACGTGGAAACCCGGCATGAAAAACCTGGAACGTGAAGACTTGACATAAATACACGAAATCCCTGGAAACATGGATGTAGTAACAAGCACACATAGCAGGAAAGCAGACAACCGGACAAGGAATGAGTGAAAACTCAGAGACTAAATACACACAGGAGGTGATCAGGGGAAGTGAAACTAAATACACTGAACATAGAACGCCAGACCTCTTCACAATAAAACAGGAAACATAACAGGACGCAGACATGACACACGGACTGTTGAGGGACACGCACATTATGAATACAGAGGGGAAAAGGGGACTGGGGATGAGACACGGACATAACTAAGCACAAACAGAACATGATGGCTGGGGGGAAACACACGTGACAGAAGGAATGGGTCACAAGTGGAAAACATGTAAACAAGAGGAGCAGACGGGAGAGAAAGGCATCAATGAACCACATGAAGGGCGACTTAAACACAGGGGGTGAAGACATAAGGGAATCTAATAAACAATGAACTATAACTGGGCAACGTAGGGGCATAAGGTAACTAAATGAACTTAAACATAGACCATCAAAATAACACTCAAAGCACTGGGTCAAACGACCCAGTTAGTTACAGAGCTGAAGCTGGGCATTTTAATATGGGAGCGTATCGGGACCCATGGCCTCTGAGCCAGCCTCAAAACAGTCGTTTTTGGTAATGCTGCTATGGCTTCATTTTTCATCCCTGGAGGTTTTCACTTGGTAATGATACAACTTGGCAAAAACATAATTTTTTATATCTGACATCTTTAAACAATAAGAAAGTGTTACAACCAGTTTTCTTAAAATAAATAAATTAATAAATACAAGTATATATATTTTTTTAAATCCTCATATTTGAATGTTTTCTCTGCAATTAAGGATTATTATTGTGAAAGTTCATGCTGATAAAATTAAATCTAACATTGCACAAGTGTGCTCCAGTATACCTGTCATGCTTTTCTTATTTAATTTGAATAGTTGATTTCAGTTTGTTTCTTCACTGTTTATCTGAAACAACACACCAGTTCTTTCTAGCATGGCAGTGACTCTCAGAAAGACTTACTTTGTAAACTGGGCCATGGTATTGTTGGCATGATAAAGTAATTCTAATCCCTTGAGTTATAAACAGCAAAATTGGACTGTGAATAAAGGCAGAATCCTTTGAAATTCATAAATGGTGCTAAGTGCAGAACTATTATCCTGGCAAAATGATAGTGTGGAAGAACAAAAGACTGCTTCTAATGAACCTCACACCAGCGAATGGCTTTTTCAAGACCTGAGCTCAGGTGAGAAAATCAGACTGGCTTGCAGGATTATCAGTCGCTAACTAAGCTTAAAAAAAGATATCCTGTCAGGAATATGCATTCAGCAGCTGTTCGACCATGGAGAAGGTGTCATAAATCTTGTAAGTAAATCTAAGTAAGTCATTGTAGTCTGCACATTTTCTGAATTCAATTTCACGGCACTCACTGAACGTAATCTCCTCCACTGCTCGAAGGTAACATTCTTCTCACACAATCAGTGTAGCAGGTTAATAGCAGCCCATTCACTGCCAAACAGTTCCATAGTTCATTCAGCACAGAAGGACTGGATGTTATTTCGCCTCCGTCTCTGGGGCTGCTGATAACCCTGTAAAGACCCCGTGTTGAAATGGATTTTTGTCTCAACCTTTGGGATGATGAAGTGTGTTGCAGCTCTGGCTCGGTCCGAAGGGGGACATGACAGCAGTGATCAGGAGGAATTTGAGGACACTAAATTGAATTTGACACGTGTGAATTGCATTCTTGTGACATTTGTCCGTTTTGGTCTTTCCTTTTAAGAAGAGGTGGTAAGCTGTGTGCCCTTGAATTCTATGCAGGAAAGAAAAGGCACTTACAACATGAATAATGCTCAACACATGACAATATCAGGAATCACAAATCCAAAGATGACATGTGTTGCATATATTGTATAGAAACTTCCTTCACATAGATGGAGCCATACAACTGCTGTCATTTCCCTGTTTGCTTGTTTTGGCATAGCCACTCCAATGTCTCTATTCTCACCTCTAACATTTTTTTAATCCACTCATATAAATTACATGCCATGTTTCAGCTTCAGAAAAAGGGAAATCTAAAAAAGCAATTTCTCACTGTAGCAGTTTATATTTGTCAGCAAGCCTCTATTCTGGGACCTTCCTGCTCTTCCATGTGCGTATGCGGACAGTGGCGTGAAAGAGGCCCAGAGAACAGCAGCAAGACCTGAAGTCAAACATGGCGGCCCATTGTGTGGGGCTTGTGGGACGAGGCTATATCTCTTAAAAATACAGAACATAACATAATAACAAATTTACTTTACAACATTCATGGACTGTACCATTTAATATACTCAGAATTCTAAGCAACACTTAAACATATGGGAATTGTTATCTTTTATTTCTTAATTTAAACTTTTTTTTCTTTTCTGACTCCAGCAGATAAAGATAGATATCCAGAAACAAAGTTACTGCCAAAGACCACAGTGCCTTGCAGTCTGGGATCATTTACATTTCCCTGTTTCAAGATTATAGATGTTTTCAATGTTTGTTTGACTGGGCCTTCGCTAATCATTGTCCATATACTCTAAGGTTGCTGTAATATATATATATATGATCTGCAGCAATGATTTACAGATGGAATTCATTCATTGGTTCAGCAGTGTGACATACATATGACCTAAAGCCTGATGTGCTTTTAAAAGTTTCTTTGTGGTGTAAAGGGCATGAGCCATGTGGAGCAGGTGTGACTATAAAGAGTGATGGTGTGTGTGTAATAGAGAGAGATGTGTGTGTGGCTTCTGCAGTTATGAAATATAAAGTTGTTTTTCACTGTCATCCAAGGGCTTCAAGGTCAACAAAAGGTACCATCTAAGCGTAAGTAGGCCATTTGGAAAAAATCACCTTTCATGCAAGAGTGCACAACCACGCACGGAGCACTGTACTGCATGACAACTGTAATGCTCAAATAAACAACTGACCTTTTAAAAAAGTGAATGAATGAGCATGATGTTTTCTGGTGCGGTTTTTTTTTTATTGCTGTGAGAACTGAAGAGATATCCTGTAAAACTTTTCACATGTTCATGTTCTGTGATCAAGCAGCCAGATGCACTTCTGCCTTCTCTGTTTATCCCTGTTTGGGCACTTCATCTTTGTTGCTTTGAATCTATTAATCAGAAGCTTGTTTCTTAATTAAGTACAGTGCATCTCATTCCTTTCACACACAGCACCCGGAGGCTTGAGGGAGTTTTGGGTTCTGGCTTAAAGAACTAGAATCTTCTCCGCTGCGCTGTGAAGAGCACGTTCCCCGTTTGTTTCTTTTGTCAGTTTGGGAGCTTCTGCTCTGTCCTTTTACTGAATGTCAGCCATCTGTAATGACATTTACATCTAACAAGAAAGAGGTCACTTCTGCAGCACTGCAACAGTAAAAATTGACTGCAAAACCTTTACTAAATGTTTTCTTTCTGTGTTTATAAACCACCGTTTATACTGTTGTGTTCGTGTCCAATAATGGCTCGTTTAATGGCTTCCCCATGCCCAGAGTTTACCAGTCTCTTTGAATCTGTAAAACATTAGGCTTCCCTCAGCTGTCGAGGATCTTCCAGCCTGACGAGGATAAAAGTTAGGCTCATGAAGCTGGCGGATCAGTGTAAAATAATGGTTTGAAATATTCTGTCTCATCAAGTGTGAAGCTGTAGTTTGTTTTAATATGCAATTCTTGTGACATTAAATACAAAGAGAAAATATAACATAAGTAGAAGCAGTATTCATCATATGTTCCAAGAAGCGGCTTTACTTTTCTCTCTGTGTCAGGAGTAGAGGTTAGCCAAGTTTGTCAAACTAACCAGCTAGTCTTCATCTCAAAAAACTTTTATGCAAATTTACATATTTTTGTAAAACCAAAAGTTTACAATACCTGTGACAACTAGGAATAAAAAACAGCCCTGGTTGCTGAATGTTCTCTTTCCCAGGATAAAACAGAAACTTAGCGTTTTGGACACCAGGGGTAAGAAATATTGAGACTCACAGTTCATGACATGTGGACACTTGTAAAGGTTTTCTTTGCCAAAACACATAAAAAGTCATTTGGCATAAAATATTTTTTCAGCGCACAGGTTTACCAAGTAATTTTGAAGCTTGAACCCATCCTGTGAAAGTCAGACAAATTAGTGAGTGAAAACAAAGCCCTAAACTTGAAGGTCCAATTAATTAACTTCCTTAACTTGGATGAGTTTACATCCTAATTATTGACAGGAATTACAAACTTGCAGCTTACAGAACAACAGTATTTGACCCTCTGGGATGACAGTGTGTTGGTGATTATATGTTACAAGCCTCAGGGGGGCAGTAGTGAGTCCATTATCATTTGATGCACTGTATTCAGATGACGTCACATTTACTAGAGGTTCATTTTGCTCAGAAGATAGAACAGGTCATCCATCGGTTGGAAAGTTGGTGGTTCAGTTCTTGGTTGTGGCCTGTTGAGGAAAAGCTGGATCGTCAGACACCAGCTTGTCGGTCTGGTGACTCAAACAGGCTCTCCTCAGCATAAATCACTTCGCCAACCCCAATCTTACGGTTAACAGGTGGATTTTCCCATTTGAGTGCAGCTAGCCGAACAGCGAACACCCACTTATTGCTAAAGAGACAGAGAGTGAAAGTGGACAGCATAGATTGTGCCTTGAGAGAAATCTTTCAGGAACTTTTGATATGTTTATGAACTCTCCTCTTGAAAGTCCTGCTGTCCTCTCACATTTCCATGTCTCCTCTGTCCCCAGAAGAAAAGAAGAACAACCTCCCCCCGGATTTCGACATCGACATGGACGCCCCGGAGACGGCGAAGGCTGCTGTGACCATCCAGTCACAGTTCAGGAAATTCCAGAAAAAGAAGCAGGATGTGAAGTCGTAGAGTGGTATCTCTTAGCCTCGTCTTCAGCTGACGTGGGCCCGGTCATGCATGTCAATTAAACTGCATCATTATGAACTGGAAAGGGAGGGTGAGGGCGAGATTCCTGAAGGTGGAGGTAGAAGGGTGCGGTTAAATTGTACCTTTGTGAAAGTCTGTGCATAATGAATAACTTTACTATATACAAAATGTTGCATTATTACTTTCTTGGTGTATGTATTTAGATAATAATATAATTTTGCTATTTCTTTTTTATTTCAGTCACACTTTACAGTGTGGTTTCACACTCACTGCACACCCACATAAACAGGAAGCTTAAATATGGCAGGTGTAATGTTAAACAGCGATCTTTGATTGATGCTATAATCTGGGTCACAGTACCAGCAGAAGAGTTGGGCTCCACTGGAGGCCTGTTATTGGCTTCTTCCTGTGGCTGAGCAGAGTGATTCCATACTGTTACCAGTGTCTTTAAAATCCAATCAGCTTAGTGTCTCTAAATGTGTTCACATGTCAGGGAGCTCCTCTCCGACACACTTTTCCCTCGATGACTCTCTCAGTTGTATCTTTGTTGAGACTGCAGATGTTGTGATTGTGGTTCTTTGTTGTGGTTCCAGTGTGATTCTTCATTGTTAGATTGGCTCACGTGTATTGTACAAGCACACACATGCATGCATGAAAGCTCACACATACGTGCACACATGCATACCCACTTCTACAGAGAAATAAATAAAGACAACGGAAAGGAGTGATTTTTTTTTTTTTTTTTGAGTATTTCTTTCCTTGCTACAGAATTCGTGCACCACATGCAGCTGACAGTGAAGCATTCATGTGCAAAGCTGCAAGATTATATGAAAACTTTAGTGATGATTGTGAAAGTGGTTATATGCACACACAATGTACTTTGTGTGCTGCGGTTAAAAGTCTATTTTCATTGATCGCAGTGCTATACAAATATTGCACTAGTTAACTTTTTTGCTTGTATATACAAGCTGGGATCAAAAGGTTCTAATGATTGACCTTAAAAAGAGGTTTTAAGTGATTCATGAGCGTCGTTGATTTCTCATTCAATATCCTTTTGTCCTTGTGAGCCTGTGCCCTTAACTTTATTTACATTTTTGGTAATGTGGACAAAAGAGTTGCACTAACCAAACTGTTAAATATTTTGAATTTAAATATTTTTAAAAGCAGCTTAAAAGTACAACTTTGTCAGTTTTCTCAAACATAGATTTCTCCATCATTGTAGTAGCAGATGTTTGGCTTCTAGAAAACAAAATCATGAATTAATTAAAACTGGAAAAACAAAACAGGAGATCCAATTAAATTTTTATTTTCTATTGTCACAAACCAGGGGCATAAAATCTAAGCTATGCAGACCCGCATCAGAAATGAGCTCCCGGGGTTGTTGACATGACAGGATTCAGTATGTGACTGGACTGTCTCCACTTGGCTCTAAAAACACCTTCGCAGCATGGCAGACCACAAATGCTGAGCCACGTTTTCCTATTTTTGCCCTGCAGTGCTACTCATTACTAATTTGTTACCATGGAAACACTGAGTTATAATGCAGGCAGACTTTTAAAGTTTAAATTACGTGGGTTTTTGTGTCGTTTCAGAGCAACAATATCATACGGCGTTAAACAGTGCTGCAGGTGAATCTCTGCTCTTGTGCCATCTCATCAAAAAGCACAGCTGCTGACCACAGTGTTCAGTAACAGAACCTCTGTGGAGTGGAAGAAATTCTAATTTAAACCTGTTTCCTAGTAGATATATTGGGTATTATTTCACATTAAAATCATTCGTAATGGAAGCTGAGAATATTAAACCAACGATTTTATCATGAAGTAATGACATGTTTGTTATGCTGTGTATTATGTTATGCACAGTCTTTTCAGAAACTGTCCAGGCATCCTACTGCACTGTATGATCTGTAAAATTCATTTGAAACATTTGCCACATTCCCACAAGTAAACTCAAGCTATAATGGCAAACTAAAGTGAAGTTTTCTTTCTTCTTTTGTGTCTTTATGATTTGCAAACCTGGATGTGGGCAGATCCCTTTCTTCTTAGCATATTGTGTAAAGTAACTTCAGACTGGAAGGGAAGCATCTATGATGACGTGTCTTCTCTGTGTGGGTTTGTGCCTTTGGCCCTGGGTTTTTCATCACCTCCCTGATCGATAACCTGGCGGCCGGCTTCAGAAAGAGTCCTGATAGTTCCAAACTTCTTCTATTTTACATTTCTTGAGTGCTCATAGCAGCCCTTGCACAAATTAAGGTTTAAGTTTCAGCAAAGTTTTATTATGTAGGCATTTTTCCCAACATGCAGTGTTTAAATTGGGATTTTATATACATGTATGCATGTGTGTCCCAGCTAAGTATGAGTTGGGCACACGTGGGCTCCACCTACATTCTTGACACATCTTAAAGACCTGACTAGAATTTCCATGACCACAGCAAAGCTATGAATACATCTGTAAGGAACAATTTCGATTTTGATTTTCAGTGAAATCTATAGAAATTTCTGATTAGTTTATTATCTCTTCGCTTTTTCATTTAGATATATCGATGTTGATTTTGCCAGCTGAGTGCGAACAGATCACACTGTAAGGATTTCTCTGTGAGTTTGTGAGGAGTAAAAATATCTGGAATCCAATAAATGACAACATAAACAATGCCAGCTGCCTGAGCCATGCTCACAGCTCATTGCTTCAGGTCTGCACTGGGACATGCATCCGTGCTTATTACTTTACATTTTCAGAACCACCTCCTCAGCTCTGCAAACGATCAGAGGCAAAGAATTCAGTGCAGCCTGAACCTTATTTATGACAGCTGTTATTAACCACTGAGTGTGGTGGTGAGTAAATCTCTGTCACCGTGCTTAATTTGTTGTGGACTTTGGAGGTGGATGGCAGATACAGTTGTCATGCTGAGTAATACACCTTCCTGCTAATCTGTGTCTTGTGATATAAGACCGTGGAAGCAATTTAGCAGGCAGGACGTGTGAGGCTCAGGCGGACTCTTCAGGATGGCAGGTTGGTGAGTTCAGAATCAATAAACCAGTTTAGGAAGATTCTTCATAATTCTGTCACTACTGTTCACACTTATCCTCTGCAGCAACAACACTGACTTCATTAGAGCAGAAAATTAAACTGATATATTTCACTCCAATCTCTTCAGTGCATTTCGTCCCTTGCATGATATTTAACTTTAGCCTACATGTCCCACAGTGCCTTCTGCCTGTTCAGTGGCACTTTATTGCTTGGCAGTTCTCTTTATCTTTTCTTAATAATACCACAGAAATGTGTGAAATGATATGAAAACCTCAATGAACATGTCTGTTATGGTGAAGAAGCTGCTATCGGTCCAACTGCATTCCTGCTCCGGCCAAATGTCACCCTCACAAGCTCTAGAAGTGCTTTGATTTTCAAATGACAATAATTACACTAAACTTTATCTATTAATGCCAAAAAAATCTTAAAATGAAGTTAGTACCTTTTATTAAAATGTGTTCTGGAGCAGTGAACCTGATGCCTCCAAATACCGTGGACAGTCATGTGGTACAGAGGGGCACTGGTAGTGAAAGAACTGGTCCCGCTCCCCAATTTCAGATGAATGATCTGAATTACACTTGTAGTCTTTAGAAATGAAGTTTCATGTTTCAGGCAATCAGAGCTAAATCCATCCTAGAATTTCTCAGTCTACGGCACCACAGCAGTTAGTCATGACCAACTGTGGCTGCAACATAATCATCTGGCACTAAATTAGAAAAAAGAAAAATGTTTCTATGAGAATTTCTATTTAAAGTTCAAAACTGAAGAAATACATTAGTTTTAAGATTGTGGGAATAATTTTAGAGCCACAACTGAACTTGATAAGTATGTTTGGGAGATTTCAGATATGTTTAAGGTCAACCTGAACTGTTTTAAGTAAATTTGACTCCACCCGCTCCAGCAGCACAGTCATTTGGGCATTCATTCATATTCTATGGCAATATGGCATCAAGCACCACCATCTATAATTAAATATCTGACATGTTTATATAATTAAACTCTGACAATATTGGATAAAAAGTCTGTTCTGGGGCATCGCTGTCACATTTAAAAAAAATATAACTGATTTAGTTTTGAGTGTTTCATTCATTTGGTTTTCTTAAATGAGTTTTGTATAAACAGTCCTGCCCTGTTTATACAAATGTGTCTTTCTAGATAAACCCAAAGACGAGACAGTAGCAGAGTTACCTGGAGCACGGTGAATGGTTGCTTTAACCTGCCACATCACTGATCTAAATTTGGATAATCAGCGTTGATGTTCCACGTCATCGATGGACGACACAACTGAAATCAAACTGATCACAGATTTTCAATCTTTCACAGTAAAGGTCAAAGGCTGCTTTCAAAATAAATCTGAACTGCTTTTATTTTAAATGAATTATATAATTGTATATAATTTACAGTGTAATTTCTCAGTTATTGCAGTCAACAGCTGCAAAGCCTCATGGAGCGAGTGGAGCCACTGACATTAGGAGTCTGCAAACCAAGTACCACTGGATGTCACAGAGTTTAAAAGTGAGGCTGCTGGTGTGTTAGGCATTCTTAAAATAATGTTTTGTGCTTTCAGTCAGCTTCGATTTATACAGCCATCCCTGAGCACAGACATGTGGGATTCATTCTGAAGCTACAGAAACTTTTGAAATTTTGCTTAAAACACATCTGAGCTGAGGATGAAAAATTATAATAGCCTATCATGAAGAGTTCAGACGTCTGACTCTCTCTCTCAAAACTGGGAACCCTAAAGAGTAAGTCAATAGATGTCAGTGGGAATAACATGACACCGAGAAAAATGACTCAACATACTGCCTGGTTTCTTTTCCTTTAGGGCAGGAGTGTCAAACATAACGCCCGGGGTTGAGAATCAGCCCAGGTGAAGAAGGACCCTGGAATTTCAACTGTATTTTCAGAAGTTTCCTAGTGTTTCCTACTGAAAGCTTTTCCTATTCATACTAAAGTAATTGAATTACAGATTTCTGTATTTTATACATATAAGATTCATGCTCACAGATTTCTTTCATTTACGACAGCAGCATGTATTCATCATGTAGAAAAAACAAGACATAGTGTTGAGATTGCACTTGTTTTTCTTATATCTCACTGTTTACACTGACAGAAAGGGGACTTTCACTACATACGATCAAAGGGAATAAAATGGCTCTGACACCCCTGCTTTAAGGAAAAGAAACATTTACGCTGTTGCTGTGCATTCTGGGATTTTGAGGCTTTGTTGGTGTTTTCGTCATTTTAATTGTCTTCTGACAAAATCACTCCATGCTGCACATTTGCTGTTGAATATCTCTGGAAAACATCCCGCCCACGATTCAGGGCAGACTCAACTGCTCATCTTAGTCACAAGCAGGTTTGGTAGAGAGGGTCTCAGCACACTGCAGGCTCATTGTGTTGACCAGACTGTACTGAGCAGCACATCACTGCCACCTGCAGGTAGGGAGTACAAAGCTCAACATTAGGAAACTCATGTTTCATCGCTGTCACAGTGACAAAAACGAGGTGAAGACCGGGCATCTCTCTCGCCGAAATTCACGGCCCAAGCAGGCAGGGAGCGCGGCCTCCACGCGCTCTGGGCCCGTCTGCTCCGTCACCTCCGCCCCACCATCAAAGCTGCGAGGGACACTTTGGGGAACAGCCATTTTATTAATCAAATTTGAACCTTTGTGTTAGTTTCTCTTTATTCCAGTGCCACCATGGTGAACACTCATGTTAAAAATAAAAAGTGACATTTTTTTTGTTAAAATGTATAATCATAATGAAGACAGTTAATCATAGAAACTAATCATAGAAACTGACATTATGACCTCACAGCATTTTGGATCCCTCAGGCTAACTGAAAGAAAGAGAACAGAAACGGGCCAGGGCAGACAGGAACAGAAAAACAGTTTCTTACGTATATATCCACATGAACTTTTTTTTTCAGATACTTCCCATAGACATTATAGGTTTGGTTCGAAGGGGGGAATTCTGCTGGATTGTCTCACGTTTTTTTTTCCCTGTAGAGGAGCATTGCTGCAATGCAGCAACAGTAAATCTACTGAGGACAGTGAGAGCCCTGAAGACTCTACCTAGTGCACTGAGAGAAGGGATCTGGACACACTTGAGTCGGGCTGTTGTGAAGTGCAAACCATCAGTACTCAAAAACCTCCCTGTTCTAGCTAACATCATTTACCAACCTGGCAGACAAGCAGTGGTAAACTACACCTGAATACAAAAGCTGGAGTGTGTCCGGCCCTGTAAGTATACTCACAACATAGTTATTTATCATCATTACAGTACAGTATAGAGCAATAGTTTCCATAGACTTTTCATATCTTTTTTCATATTGCACCATCAGAGAATGGGACACAGAGAAAGATCAACAGAGACTCCATTTCCTAATTAAAATGAGATATGTGCAAACATGACTAAGGACTTTATTAACCAAATCAATTCTTCCCTGTAATATCCACAAATAAAAGTGATTTCTCTTTTTATATATATATTTATAGTAATAAGAATAATAAATCTTCACATTGGATCATTTCATAGTGTGACAAAATGCTCGACTGGGCTGCCCACCCAGCCGTGATCATAATCCTCATTGTCTTTTAATTGGTCAGTCCCCATGCATCCATAGGAAATAGATTTTTTTTTCTTCAAAAAAAGTAACAATTTGAGAGCAGCTGAAAAGTTTGGACTCTAGTTTCAATTGCTTTTGTTCCGAGATTTCTCCGAGTTTCACTGAATGCTTCAGAAGAAAATTCCATAGGAAAAAACATGACTCCAAATCGTCATCTTCCAGAAACCAGGAAAAGAAACCAAAGAGGAAGAAAAAAAAGATGTCCAGGTTCTTATGAAAACACTGGAGAAGTGATGGTGATAATAGATCACTTGGTAATCAGTAATTAATGATCAATAATAGCTGACAACTAACAATTAATAATCACCAATTCCTTATAAAGAATGAACAAGAATAAATAAATGCTCCCTCATTACTCAATTAGTTTGGCAAAGCTCCGACTGGACTCATTTCCAAATGAGTGAAAATTTTTTTTCTCAAGTGATACAAACAAATAAACAAAACAAAACAAAAAATACAAACAAGAGGTAAAAGAAAAGTCTAAAATAAATAAAAGGACATTAGTAAAAGTGACCCCGTCCTCGGAGGGAGGGGACATATATACAGAACTGTGTGGTGAAAGTCAGTTTACTGCACTTGAGTGTTAAGTCCAGTGTTAGAGTGAGTTCTAGTCCCGCCCCAGGTGCCCCTGCTGTTATACTAGCGTATAAGACTTTGCGTAGGGGTTGCTGCTCTGTTTCAGATGTCCTCTGGAGTCCAGCAGGGACTCCTGGGAGGTGCTGAGCTTGGCTGCCTGGGCCAGCTCTGAGCCCTCTCTGTGGGGGAGTGTGGCCGCTGATCCGGGTTGCCACTGGGCCACTGGGTCCCTGCTGGCCTGAGGGGCCTCTGTAGGTGTCGGGGGCGCCATCCGAGAGGGCCGCTTCAGCGAGCGGCTCTTCTGGGGCTCAAGGCAGGCTTGACCCATGGCCGCTCTCTCCCCACTAGCTGTCCCCCTAGATGACCCCGAGCAGGACATGCCTCGGTTTAACAGGAAGTCCATGCGCAGATAGGGAGGAAGGTGAACCAGCTCGCCCCCTGAGGGACGACAAACACAGAGCAGGGTCAGTAAGACAACAGACACTCCTGAACAACCTCACTGTTCTTATCAGGCTAAAATAATCCTGCTTATTCTTTTCAGCCAAATTACTCTTCCACTCCTGTGACATTGAAGGTGTATGGAATAACTGGGCACTCTTATTTTGAAATGCACAAAACACCAAATCAGCAGTAATGCACTAATGCATGCGCTAATCAGGTAATGGACAGTTTCATTCATGTGGATTTACATTATAATGGCTGGGATTTGCTCACACTATCAAACAGATATTACCAGTGAGAGGCTCACACCTCCCGAACAGACAGCAACTATAAGCCTGCAAAGAAAATCACTTTAATTATTCCAACCATTTGTTCTAACTGAAAGAAAATCCTGTTCTAATCTCAAAATAACGTCCACGTATAGTTTAAGGATCACAAGCGTTTACTTGCCAAACCATATTTGTCTTGTTCAGCGTCCAAACCTTTAATTTGCTTTATAGTTTAACAAACGCTTATTTTAAAAGTCTAACTGCAGCATCAAAACTCCACGTTCCTACCCACAGTCAGAATAATACATTTCCATTAACTTTGGACTGAACCTAAAATGTATTATATCATCTTCATCAAAACGTTCCTGTGCCTTTTAAAGCAGATATCGCTGCCTTTCTTTTTTTTTGCCACATTTATAATGACTTTTTAGACAATGCTTCTGCATCTGTGTCCAAGTTGTTTTCATTCAGATTAGACTTGTGGTTTCACTTTAAATAAGACGACTATCAGCTTGAATGAATTCACTGCTGGTGTTAATATTAGGAGTAAACATTAGAGATGTTGAGCAGTTATAGTTTAGTGGTTGTCAACAGATCAAAATCAGATCAGTTGTAATTAAACGGTGGCATTTCAGGCAGGCTGACGTGTGGCCTCTGGACAGCTTGGCCTCACCCGGTCTGTGAGCCTTGGGCACCGCCATGTTCATAACCCGACTGACGTCCTGAGGCTTGGGTGGGGAAGCGGTGAAGCGGCAGATGCCTGATTCGGATGGTGTGCTGGAGGTCAGGCTGTCGGTGTAGTCGTTGGTGCCTGCCGTCATCTGCTCTGACGAAGTGTCAGAAATGAAGCATTCGGTGATGGTGAATTTGGCGTGTCGCAGCTGCTCCTCCATCTTGGCGTGCTCGTAGGCTCTGGCGAGCTCCTCGTAAGTGGAGGAGGCGCTCTCTGTTGACACCATGCTGCTCCGTGCACGGTCTGGATCAGGCCCAGAGTTAGTGGAGTGGATCATTGTTAGAATTAGTGCAATGGCATTTTGTGAAGGTTAATACAGGTGCTATGCTGTTAGACGCGGAGGGTCACACAGAGCAGCTCTGTGTCATTTACCTGTGTCCTGAGATGGGCTGACGCTGTAGCTGTCACTCTCCTTGTCAACAGAGCCTGCCACTCTAGGTGTGGGCAGCCTCCAATCAGTGCTCAGAGTGTGAGAGGAGACTGGCGGGTGGGGGCGGTTTAGGGTCCACTGGCTGGCGTACCTGTTGCGAGCAGCTGGGCCAGCTTTGGCTGTGCGGCGGGCTGTCGGGTCTGAGAGCGAGGCAGAGAAACGCAAGGTATTTAAGCAGGTCCAGCTACGACTTGGCTCAATGAAATGGTCATGATTACAACAGAAAAGAGTGACAACAGTATATAGACTCTGGGATTACAGTGGATTTTCTTCTGCGTCACTATGCAGACTTTGATTACTAAAGTAATAAAAACTAACAGTGAGCTCACTGCATGAGAGCTATTGGGCCAAATTTATTAACATGTTGCACGAGTGTAAAAAAAGTGTTGCCAGTATTTATAAAGAGAGCACAGTGAGAAGATTGCATGTAAGAGGTGGGAGGAATTTTAAAATCAAGAACTTTATCTGATTCACTAATGTTGGAGGTGCACAATCTACCACTAACTGTGCCGATATCACAGCAGCTACTGCTGCACTGAGACGGCATCGCAGAGATTTAAGCGTGTGTGCTAGAAGAGTGAGAGATCTCTCCAGGACTGTCAATGTATTTGCAACGCCAGACAAAGATGTGAGAAAAGATACAGATTACCAAGTCACCCAGTTCTAAATGTGACCCGGAGCCTCGAACCTGAAGGAGGTCATCCAATGCAACAAAACTTCGTCCAACTTTTTGTGCTTGTGGCATTGAGTTCAACATACTGTGGCTTCTGTGGCAGTGATTCCACAGTGGGGTTCAAATAAAAAGGCTAAAGAACAACCGAGGGATGATGGCGCTGACTTTAAAATCTGTCCTGCAAATAACAGTTTGTGCAGCCATCCTGCAGCTATTTATACCTGATAATAAACCAGCTGAAGTCTATTCGTGGAGTGGATTTCATGTAAATATAGAATCTGTAGTGAAACCGCTCCACAAGGAAACACCTTATTGACTCCAGAACAGCAGGCATGGCAACAGCACTGTAACTATGAAGCAGCATAATGTGGCGTGTGAGTGTAGCAGCAGTCTGTTGAGCTGACAGCCAGAACTAGTTTATGTGTGCATGTTTTTCAAAAAATCCTCATAATTTCCAAAACAAAAGGCAAAGTGACAGAGGGAAGGTTCATGAAAGGAGAGCGTTCTGGGAAAATAAAAGGACACATAAACATTTTAATGTATTATGAAGTTAAAAAAAAGAGTCCGTACTGGACTTACTAGTTCCTGGTCTGGCATCAGACACGTCTACCAGTGGACCAGTGGCCTGGGAGATTGATTGGTAGTGGACAGTGTGGGTGACTGTGGACGACTTCTGCTTCTGTGTCTCCCCGAAGTCGTTGTCGGTCAGTAGCACAGTGGACCTGTCATCTTTGAGACAGCAGCAGAAACAAACTTAGCCTGCGCGCCATCGTACATTATGTCCTGTGTCACCAGTGCTCGCTGCGTGCTTACCAACAGTCTCCATGGTGTCTCTCTCCTCGATGAGAAGCTGGGCTCTGGGGATATCGATGTGCATGCGGAGCGTCTGCTGCTGTTTGTTAATTGGCTCTGCTGGACGCGTGTTTTTACTGAGAAGCACAGAGCAGATGAAAAATGAGTGGAAGCAAAAAGATCTGTAATTGCGTCTGTGTGCATGCTGAGGTAAATGATGACGGCTTAATGAAGATGTTACCTCATGAGCATCTCAGCCAAGCTTTTTGCATCTAGGAAACATAAAGAGAAACTGTTAGAGGCAAGCACGTAGCAAATTTGGGAAACCCACCCATCACGTGTGGGGACCCCCATCATCTCACCTCTGAGCCTCTTGAGCCTCTGCTCCCTCCTCCTCCTCCTCAGCACCAGAAGGCCGATGAAGATCACGACGATACCCACCAACACGCAGGAAATGGTTACCATCATCTTCAAACCCTCACCGCTCCCAGAGTTATCCTCGCTCACATTGGGCGCCTTCACTAAAGGTGCGATGGTACCTGTGCAGAGGTCATGTGACAGTGTCAGGAGAGACAACCTGCATGACAACCCCCTGGTCTGTCTCTTTAAATGAAAGCTACTGAATGAATCCTAATGAGTAAAAAAAAGTCAAGAGCATTACAAATTTTGTGTTTCACCATAAGCTGCTGCCCTTTCCTAATCGTCGTGCTTGACCTTTGTCAAATTGACACTAATGCTTTGTTCTCATTTCGCCCAACTCTACCTCAGTACCAATGAACTCATCCTTCACAGCTTAATGCTCACCCCCACCCTCTCTTCAGCAGTCGCAGAATGTGAGTGAGGGAGGAAATGAAGTATTTGTTCCTCAGAAGTGATTGTGGTAGAATACCGCTGAGCCCCTGGTGTGCAATATGAGCTGGTAATGCTGGTATCCTTTATCTCAAAGGAGATCAGGAGATTATTTGATTCTTGTGTTGGAATTCAGAGGGCTTGTGAAGGCGGCGTCATCATGAAAGCCAGCTGCAGCCACTAGATTTGGTATGAAATGTGCTTTTTATTGCCCGATTTGTCAAAGGCGGCTCAGTCTCCTTGAGCCTGGAGCTCTGCCATTAACAGAAAAGGTAATTTATTCCTCTTTGCCTCAAACTCTCACACTTAGTCAGACTCTTAATGCTATAGTTACTGAGAACTTATGACTTTTATCACCAATTCCCTCCTAAAGTGTGAGTGTTCACATGATACTACCCTCTGGAGCAGCCAGTGAATCACACAGCTACAGTACCCTGCTGGATTCAGTAGCCCACGACAGACAATCACTCTGCTCCCTGTGAAGAAAAGAGTGGGAAACAGATGGTCTCCTGCCACCATGTGAACTCACTGCCATCGTAGCTGAGTGTTCCAAACTTGACTCTCTTCTCGGCATAGCCGGCGCTGTTGTAGACTTTCATCTGCAGCTCGTACCAGGTGGCCTCCTGCAGGTCGTAGAGGACGTAGCTCTTGGTGAGGGAGGTGCGCTGTGCCGTGGTCCAAGTGGGCGAGTCTACCGGCCGATACTCCAGGGTGAACGAAGTGATTGGGCATCCGCCGTTATTCCAGCCGTTCAGGTTGAGCTTGACTCGAGTGGCATTGATGCTAGTGAAGAGCTCCTGTTCTTTAGAGTACTGAGGTTCTGTGGGAAGAAGGAAAAATAATCAGCATTCAGACACAAAATTAACAGCTTAAGACACCTTGATTAGATCTGCTTTTGCATTCACAACAGTCTTTATTCTTTGTTGCATACGTTCAACAAAGTGCTGGAAACAGGAAACCTCAGAGATTTGGACCCATGCTGACATTGGCATTGGCAGCTATCGTGATAAGGAAGCCATTTGAGTAAACTCACTGTCAAGTTCATGAACCTTGTGACAGGGTGCATTATTTGCTGGAAGGATTTACCAGTGACTGTGTGTACACTTAATCAGATGCAACACATTCTGTGCTATCACTTTATTTTCTAAATCAGGATGTTTTCAGAAACTGAAACCAAATTCAAATTTGGTGGATCTCCCCTGTTGAGCGTGCTCTGAGATTTCACCAGGGATCTGAAACCTGCACAGGCAGCGGTCTGAAACCTGAGCGGGTGGTAGGATCTGGGTGTCCTGGTAAGAAAATCTACAGCTGAGGAGTCCACAATGAGAATTTATTCTCCAGGGTGAGACTGTCAGCTCAAGCTTCTACTACAACGCCCCGATGAGGGAGTGCATTGTGTGTTTGCACAAAGTACACTAAAAAGTTGTTTCCATTGCTCCAAAAAATGAAAATTAAGTTAACACACCGGAGAAGATCCAGGATAATTAAAAGGCAATGATCTAAAAATAACTGCAGTCTGCTCATGCATGAGAATTTTGAAGGATCGTCTGGTTTAAATCCAATAAGGTTTTGGCTCTTTACAGGTTTGATCACACCGTATATATTATTATTTCTCAGGGAAAAAAGTTAAAACCTCTTTGACCTTTTAAAACACGCACTCAAAGTGTTTATCACTCCAATCATTTGCTGTATTGTTAAGTATTTTAAGTTTACTTTTAAATAAGTCGAGGCTGCACAACAACTAACCTGTAACATGCCCCTTAAAGAAGAACAGTTCATACCTTTCCCATGGGTCTTTGCTTCAATGATCTCACTGATGCGTCCGGGGCCCACGGCATTCTGGGCGGTTAGGGTGAACTTGTACCAGGTGCCGCATTTGAGATTCTCTAGCCTGTAAGAGCGCTCGCTTGGACTGATGGCAAAATTACCCCACTGTTCACTGTTATCCTCTGAGTACTGCAAGATGTAGCCTGAAGGTGGCACAGATGGAGACATGAATGTAAATCAAATGGTAAAAAAAGCAGTGACAGAAAAGGACAGGTAGAATCTCTCTGACCTCTAATGGAGCTGCCACCGTTATCTCCTGGGATCCAGGAGAGGGTGATGGAGGTGGTGGTTGTCTTGGTCACTGTGAGGCGAGGCTGGTCAGGAGGAACTGAAGGAAACAGCAGGATGTAAAGAAAGAAATCTAGCACTGAAAAAGATGATAACGTGTCATTCTTTTGTCTTTCTGCCCATGTTGTAATTCTCACCTTGAACCTGGAGGTTTAGGACAATCTTGTCCAGCCCAAAGCTGTTACTGGCCACACATGTGTAGTTCCCAGAATCCTCTGCTTTCACTGTGCGGATAACGAGGCTGCCGTTTGTATGGACGCTGCGCCGGCTGTCAATCACAACGGGTGCTGGGGTCCCGTTGCTGAGGCAGAGATGCATTTACGATTAACTTTCAGCTTCTAGTGTGCCACACAGACACTGGATATTTTAAGGAGACAATATCCACAAATATTCAGCTGTGAAAAGATCCTCAGTGATCCTCAGTGATTAGTATTTTACTCACATCTCCTTCAGCCACTTGATGGTTGGTGAAGGATCGCCAACTGCCTTACAAGGCAGCAAGATGTCCCTCATCCAGGGGGTCGTTACGGTCCTGTTGAAGGTCAGGATCCGAGCCGGAGCTGCAAAAACACACAACTGATCAGCCTGCAGTGAAATTCTTTCTACAGGGGAGCAATAGAAAGAATCGTAACTGCAAAGATCACAAACTGGTATTAGATATGCACAGTGCAAGACCAGAAAGCTCTGCAGTGGGCGCTTCATATAGGAGCTGACTCCAGACAATAAAGGGCCTGTTGGTATATGCATCAGCTTATCTGTGTTTACAGAACATGTAGCATGTTACCAGGGCCGAATGTAGCATTATTCCCATTTAGTAATGCTCCTTGTCTTAAGAGTCATTTTTACCCAAACTGCACATTTTACGCATCCACTTTGCACTTCGAGGTCACAAACGTGATACCAGGCAACAGAGAGCTGTTCAGCATTGAAAAGCACATTTTATAAGAGAGTAGCTCCACCGACCCTCAGCCATGGGTTTGACAGTGATGATCTCGCTGGCATTTCCACGGCCCGCAGCAGTCACTGCAACAACCCAGACACTGTACTGACGGTTTTTGCTCAGGTTGGGGATGCGGTAGAAGAATACATCTGGGGCCGCCTCAAACTCACTGCTCACCTGGAGGAGGGAGGACGTTCATAAATGACTCCAGTACATTAAAAAAAAAAAACTCAGGGGTAAAACTACACATGCTGATGGTTTCTATTGAGCCCAAACCAGTAATGAACAAATTTCGTGTTTGCACCCAGCTGGACTGATGCTGTCCACGACCAGTTCTCAAACAACTCAAATTATACTGGCCAGAGTTCACATTTATTCACTATCTGTGATTTTTTTGTACACCTCTGCAAATGTTATAGTTGTTTATGTGCTACAAATATTTGTGTTTCACATGTTCATGCCTTGTGTGTACACACATCTTTAGGACACATCACATATTTACAGTTGCTTGTGTGATATATGCTTCAAATAGTAATAAATAAAAGGTTCTAAATGTCCTGATATGCAGTGCTATGAAAAATTAGGGTGCTGTAGCATTATGCTGAGCAGGTGTAAAGCTCTTTAAAGCTAAAGAAACCCACACAATTCTTAAATATTTCTGTTTTTTTGTAAACTTTTGTTTTTACTTTACTTTTACTGTAATTATTAAACAAACATAAGTCATCTTTGCTTCGAGCCGAAGCTCCAGTTTCCTGGTTATCAGTGATTCTTTCATTTTGAACTATTCAAATTCAAAATGCTGTAAAACAGTAACCACGGCAGCCCTTGTCAGCAACTGTCTCTAGCTTTAAAACCGGAACTTGAATTAAAAAACGAACAAACAATGTTGCAACAATGTGTAACAGTGTAACATTGTCTTTTTGAATGATATTTTGTTGATGTGTTTTACCGTGGGGTGTGGGTTGGAGCAGAAAACGGTGTATTTCCTGATGATGCCGTTCACTTTGAGAGGAGGAAGCCAGGACACGAACACCATTGAGTTGGATGCAGCTGCTGCCTTTACACCCGCCGGAGGACCGGGAACTGAAAGCACGAGATAATTTAGTTGATATACTCCCCACATTAAGCTAATATTAATACTTGAAAGATTTTTATGGCTCTTTTCACACTGATTATACAGCTAGATAACAGATGGCCACATAACATATTCTCTCTGCATGCGAGACTTACTGCTCTCTACTTAATAAGTATATTTAGGATCCTGCCTCATTTTTATCCCAGTAAAATACTGTTGGTCTAGAAAAACTGACATTTAGTGTAAAGGGGGGAGATATTGTAATTCCTTGAGGCAGTGAGTCAAATTCACTTTAGCACAGATCTTAGCATAACCTGACCATGAAACAACCTCTATGACAGAAGCTCGCTACAACCTGACAGTTGCCCTTGTGCCTTTTTATTTGGAGAGGTGACTTAATCGGCCTACCGTCCTCCTTGGTGCGGGTGTAAATCTGTTCACTGCGGACACCATCACCAGCTCTGGTGAAGGCCAGCACCTGGATGCTGTAGTTGGTATATTTCTCCAATCCATCCAGCTCCAGTGAGGGCTTAGAGGTTGTCACGTTCCTGATCTCTCCGAGCTCTGGCCGACAGAAAACAGAAGAAGATGAGAGAGTTTGGAGAATAGTGAATAAATCAGCGTGGTGTCTACACATCTCTGTCTCTGCTAAGATATTTTTCACCTTTTCACTTCTGACATGTTAAACTGTTTGCATTGTTATGTTTGACTGGATCAACTGGAAAAAATGAGACTGAGGCTACGTCCACACGTACACGGGTATTTTTGAAAACGGAGATTTTCCGTTTTCGTTTTAAAAAATAATCCCGTCCACACGTAAACGCAGAAATGAAGGAAAACGCTGCTAGGAACATGCCAAAGCAACAGGTGGCGATATATTCCTAACCGTGCAGAAATGTTGGCCAATCAGAAGTCTAGAAGCCTCGGTGGAAAATAGTAAACAAAGATGGGGCATAGAAGCAGAACCGAGTCGTATGTGTGGAGGGACAGTAACTGTGTGTGTATATGTAAGCATTTAAACACTGCAGAGAGTACAATTAACAGTAACAGTATTGTAGAAATTCATTTCGCTGAAACAATAACGTGGCGCACAGTGTGACGTCAAAAAAGGCGCACACCTTTGATGCTGCGTTTTCTCCGTTTTTCTTGTCCACACGTAAATGCAGTAAATGAGTTTTCAAAAATATCCACCCTGGCCGGAGTTTTTAAAAATCTCCGTTTTCAGTGACCGAAAACGGCGTTTACGTGTGGACGAAAGGCGCAAACGCATAGAAAAATCTGCGTTTTCAAAAATACCCGGGTACGTGTGGACGTAGCCTGAGAATAACTGCACATATAATGTCTGTGTAGGGTCTCAGTCATCCAGGTCATGGTAATCTAAGGGCCTTGGAAACATCTTCAGGAAACTTAAAGAAGTCTTTCTTTGTTAACCTAAACAGTTATATGTTTAGGTTCTGAACTTGTTTAAATTCAGATTTATCCTCTAAACATACTGACAGCAGTATTAAATCAGGCTTCAGTATATGTAGGAATATTCTGGTTCCTGAATTATTTTGTGGAAAACAAAAATCCCCATAATGTCTCCTGTTGTAAATAATCCTGTTATGTGACAGGTTGCCACTGGTCCAAACATGTGACTACTAAAATATAGAGGCTCAAATACATAAAAGTAATATCAGGCCTAAGCGAGCACAGCCTGAGTGGCTGCTACCACACAGTCACAAAATTTAAACAAGCCTGGATCCAAGCGTACATGCTTCCCTCAGCTCCTAACTTCTGGATTATCAACACCTCAATGTGTCTGTATTCCTTCACCACAATGTGTTCTCCTCCACAGTTCTAGTTTTTCATTTCACTCCAGAGATCTATAACGGACCCCCAGCTACTGCTCTTCTCCTCAGTAAGGAGCTTTTAAAACACTTGAAAAACACAATAGGATGTACAGGTTAACCAAGACTGTGGTTGTCTGTGTCTGGCCCACAGTCTTCATATCCAGGAACATATAAAAATAAAAATAAAATATTTAAAATCAAAAATTATGTTTGCATCAAACTGGAACCACATCCCGATAAAGAAAAGTGACAATAATCAGAGGCCCATATTTTTCTGGTGCCTGCAACTGCGAGATAACTGCAGCTCTCCCGTGACTTTAATTGATTCGAACGGTGGATTAATTGTTTTTCCGAGCCAAAAGGATATTTGCAGATGGTGTGATGATTTGCTGCTGTTCATTGTTTGACATAATTGCTGAAGATAATAGTTTTTGGCTGTTTAGGCTGTTGGTCAGACAAAAGAAGCAATTTGAATATGTTATATTATAATTTTTTAACTGTTTTGCTGACATTATGGAAAAAAATAGACTGAATAAGCAGGAAAATCACTGGCAGAGTATTCAAAAATTCAGTTCTGTGGTCTTTTAAATTTTAGATACTCTGATTTCTCTTACTCAACAGAAGTATTTACAAAAAACAAAAACAAAAACAAATGAACAAAGTCATAACATCCAGTTTGTTCTTGTCCTACAAACTGCAACACCAGCACAGCCTGCACCACTGCAGGTTCTATAACTCCCTCTGCTGGTCAATGAGATTATTCCATCATCCTGATGTACTACACTTGTCTGGCATTGAGTGCAATAAACAGCTCAATATATTAATTGTTAGGCTACAGTATATATAAAAAATTATAAACACAAATATTTACAAATAATAGCATTTTAATGTAGCTTTGAGAATACATTCACTGTTACCATGCAAACTAGCCATGGCTGTCAAGTCTTGAGCGTTCATGTTCTGTAGGCAGGCCAATGTGATGTGACAGTGCAAGGGGCAAAGGTAATCATGCTGTCACAAGCAATCTGGCTGACACTGCCATGCTATGCTGTCCGCCTTCCATCAGCATACAGCCTGTTGGCCAGCAGTGAAGGTTATGCCATGCCTTAAAAATCCATCTGAGTAACTACACTAAAAGCTACTTGTTTCTAATGACCAAGAAAAAGTCACACGCAGAAAAGCTTTGAGCCGGCATGTCAGGATGGTGACTTAGAGCACTGCTTAACCTTAGCAATTCTATAAATCTTTTTACATGTGCACATATTTACAGTAATAGCCTCAGAAGTGATGGCCTGCCATTGGCATCAACAATATCTTGCCCAAGGACATGTCAGAATACTAGGACCACTGACTCTGCTGTAATTGGGCAACACGCTCCAAAACCACAGTGAAGCTGTCAGAGTGTCCTTGGACTGGTCAAGTAAAACTATTTGGTCTAGGCTCAGTGTGGGGATCTGCAGGGCTTTACTAAATGTAAGAAAACAGCGGGCCTCATTCACCGACACACACAAATCAAATGTTTTATGCACAAATCTTAGCTTCATCACTATTTTCTTTATCTGAATCTGTTTGTAGCTACTAACAAATTAGAACATCAGTCCACAAGAATGCAGGAATTGCAGCAGATGGTTGTCCTTCCTGCTAAGAGGGAGTTTTTCCTTCCCACTATTACCGAGTGCTTGCTCATAGAGGTTGTTAGAGGTGCTTAGAGGTGACTGAACAAAGCTGAATTGAATTGAAATAAACAATAAAGACCGTGGTTGGATAAAATAATATAAATACAAATCTTTAGCATATTAAAACAACATTAATTAAATGTTAAATGGAAACATATTAAATGAACAGATGTATTAAATAATTATAAAACGGATGCCCCTTCATCCTTGTTGGATGTTATGACTTTGACCTACATTTCTGGACATTTCTTTATCCACTGACCGCACTCTTGCGTTAACAGATCAGGTGATCCTTGTCCAGGGAACGCAGCTCTCTCTGACTCAGTTATTTTAGCCTAAGCCTCACCATCTCTGCATTTGATTTTTGTCACTTGTGGCTTGATCTGGCTCTTAGCTCACACACTGTTCCTTCAGACATGCTAGCAAGCTAGGTGTGCCCCCTGCACAGGTGCATCAGACAGGGTTATCCACCTCTGCTCTGATTGGAAGCAGACTCGTGGTAGTGCAGATCACACCAACCTGTGTGTGTATATGTTTTCATGAAAGAAATGCTATCAGGAATTGTTTATAATTATACTTGATAATAATTATATTTGAGGAGGAAGTGCAGATTTCTGGAGACTGAGATGCATTTTTGTAAAATGCATGTTAATCTAAACTTAGGTTTGCATGCTCTCGTGTGTGTGTGTGTGTGTGTACCTCCATCAGGCAGGTTGGCCCAGTAGATTACCCTGAATCCCAGCAAGTTGCCATTCAGAGCTTCTTTAGGAGGCGTCAGCCAGGACAGTGAAATGACCTCTGGGGAAGTCGCAACGGCCTGGACGTTCTCTGGGGGACGACTGGGCACTGAGTAGAAAAAGCCCAGAGTATAAAAACAAACACTGACAACACACGTAATACCCAGTGATCTCCACTAGGTTGTGTTACATCCTCACAAATAGCTGCAACATTAAAGCACGCTGCCTGGCTCCTTCACAGCTGTGTTTGTAATGCAATACTCCAAATGTATTTGTAATGTATTTAGATCAAGGGTTTTGTCTCATATTCTGCGTACAACATTTCTCATTCATTAAAATGTTGATGTGAAACTGCAAATAAAAAGAATAGTTTTATTTCCTCCCCTCTTACCGTCCTCCAGTGTGGTAGCAGCCACCTCGGTGGAAGACGGCCCCGTCCCGGCGCTGTTACTGGCTTGCACCACGACTCCATACTGGGTGAACTTCTTCAGATTATCCAACACCAGGCTTTCTGCATTGTCCCCTGTGGTCTCCACGCTGATCACACTGAACTGGTAGTTTCCTCCTGAGCTGTACTCCCTGTAGCCTACCTGGTAGCCTTTGATGGCCCCATTTTGGAGGTGCTTTTTGGGCGGCTGGCAGAAAAATGACAACACTCATTAGAGATTTTCTGGCTGAATTAAATATACACTGTGCTAACGAGGGAGTGCTAGCACACACACAGATAATTTGTCAGTTAATCAGATTTTTTCCACTCATGCTCCTATCATGTGTTGTTCACATCTGGTAATGAAATCCATCTTGTTTGTAACACCCAACCTACCAAAACACAATCAAAAATGCATTAAGGGCGTATTTAGGTCTGAATGGTCAGTACGGGCAGGAAACAAGAACGTGTAACGATACATGACACCAAGTAGGTGATGCATCCAAATGCATTCCTCATTCTGCTGAAGGAAAAGAAAATGTTGTAATGCTGCAAATGATTTATATTCAAATCATTCTGTTTGTCTTTCTTAATCATTTACTGGGAGAACTGAAGCACCAGCACAAACCTTTTCTTTTTGCTGGTTGAGAGAAAATGTGCACTTTTTTTATCATTTAAAGCGTAGCTGTGTGCCATTTGTGAAAGCATGACGTGGATGCATGAATTGAATTGCTCTGAAATACAACAATCCAAGCTTTAAACAAGACCACATGTTATTGCACATTAGAGCAAATTAATGGATTCCCCGACTTTCAACTAAGCAGATGAGAGATGCAAATATTGTAACTTCTTCTGAAAAAGCAGAGTAATAAAATATCCTACAGCAAACTGGTTCAAATCCTCAAAGTAAAATAAAGAAACACCTGAGCTGAGCTACTCTGCTCGCTGCTGAGCTAATCCACAGGAGCAGCAGCAGGTTAAATGCTTATGGACACAGTGGAGAGAACAGCACTGGATTTGCAGATACATTTGATTATATATATTTATATATATATAAATCTGTATCTATATGGATACAGCTAAAGACTGCACACATTCAGTTTATGGTAACACACAGGATCAGATGAACTCACCCTCCATGTGACTCGGATGCTCTGGGAGGAGAGGGCTTCCAGCTGCACATCCTGAGGTGGACCATCAGGAGCTGAGATCATGTCAACGACATAAACGTCTGATTAAAGTGTGCACATCGAACCAACTGAATGAGTGAGGCTGTGGATAAATATATGGAGCTTGTATATGTAGGTGGCTGCTGAGGGTGAGGGGAGGCTGCCAGAGTGGGGAGCACTTGGGGGGGTAATTTGCAAAGGGCTCCTGCTTTTCTCTATTGACCAGAGTGTGACATTTACTACCGAGGCCGCTAATTGAAAAGTTTTGCTTTTAGTGCAGGGTCAGCGTGTGTTCAATAATGCATCAGAGCCGATGGGCTGATGTCACTGGGCTGTTAATGAAGTGACACAGTTGGCTCTTCACCTCCTTTTGCCTCCTGTCTCTAATTCGCTGCTCACACTCTGATTGTTGTCTTTCACCGTGCGTTTTTGCTACACCGAGTTTTGTCTTACCGTACATTATTCACAGTCCTGAAAATCAGATAATTGCGTGCTTGCATTACTTAGTTCTGCAGAGAAAAACAGCACAGAATGCATTTGGCTTTGTGAGGGATTCAATCTCTTAATTCTCACCTGCTTCATCAGTGGTGATGGTGAGCTCATTGCTGGCCTCACTCTTCCCAATCAGGTTCTTGGCAAACATGCGGATGTTGTAGGTGGACGAAGGGTGAAGGTCGATGATGGTGGCCTGGTTGAGCTGAGGGGAGACGTCTTTGGTCTTCTGTGCAGTATCCCAGGAGGCTGAGGGGGGAAAGGCCAAGTTTTATTGGTGGGCCTGAACTCAAGAGGTCAAATCAGGCTAAGTGCATTAAATTATAGCTTTGAGATTAAATGAATGCACTGATAATTCACATCTCTCTACTGGCTTAGCTGTTTTCCAGATTGGTATTACACCAGTATGTTGTAATTATGGACTTAAATGAGCTTCACTGTACCTGATTTATTCTTGCTCTCAATATCAAAGCCTGTTATTGGACTGTTGCCATCGAACCCCATTGTCCAACGCAGTGCGATGGTTCTGTCTTTCACTTCTCTGATCTCCACTTCTGGGGGGTCTGGGGGCTCTACAAGGCCCAAAGTTAACTCAGTGTTACTGGAGGATGCATTATTGTGAGGCTTAAAAGGATCTGCTCAAGACCAGCATTAGCTGGCTTTATTTGAGCATTTCAGTCAGGTGAAGTTATACCTTGTACCGTGAGCTGTATGATTCCTCTGTCTTCACCAAAAGAGTTAATGGCATGGCAGGAGAAGAAGCCAGAGTCCTCCCTCACTGTGGGCATGATCTAGTGGATGCAGAGGAACGACAGGACGTGAATAATGAATGGGTGTAAAATAATACATCTAATGGATGCCTTTTGGTCCATTAGTATTGCCGAAGTAACAAAGTGGGAATAATTGTTGTATCTGTATATTTTGGGATGTTGCCTCAGCATAAGGATCTTGGCAGGATGTGAAACATCATTTAGAAAATTGTTTCCCATCGTTTTTGGCTTTTGAATGTTTGTGGCCTTGAATGTAAATGTAACAATATTCCCTCTTATGTCTGTAATGATGTGACGATGCTACAGATTCATCCCTGCACATCCCCATAGATGGCAAACATACAGTATCCATCTTTAAATACAGTCTAACAATTAGATTAGGTTTAAATCTAATTTAACTCACATGGAAACTCTGCGCCAAATATTAAACCATCATCATACACCAACAAAATAGAATCTCAGACTGACCACTTCAGCCTCCTACCTGCAGGGTGGAGATGACTTCATCGCCCACCTCCTTGACAGAAACCACGTAGCGGCTGGTCTCAGGGTTGATGATGCGTTCCTCCTTTTCCCAGCGCACCATGATGGGTTTCTCACCGTGGGCCGTGCAGCTCATCTTCTTTTCTTCGCCCTGCGTGGCCAATGTGGTGTTGGGGTAGGACGTGATCATAGCGGGGACTGGTGTGAAGACAAAGTGGAGAGAAAAAGATTTTGTTCGTTTCATTTCACAGGTGACATCGGTACTCTGTAAACACCAGCTGTTGTTCAAAGGAACAACAAGTTTTAATTAAGATATTGATATTTTGTATTGACAAGATATTGTTGTGGTATCAGTATTGATATAAATATGTAGGCATATAAGATCTACTGATGCCCGTCTGTTGTATCAATTTTCGAATAAATGTTCAAATGTAGTGTGAGAAAGAGCTTTAAACCAGTATGTGCTTATATATATATATATATATATATATATATATATATATATATATATATATATACATATGCAGTTTAAAAAATGATCAGACCACCTGCCATAAAAAACAAGAAAAAAAAAAGGAAATAACTGAATTTTTGCATGTTTATAAAGAAAAAATAACAATGTGCTTTAGTAGTTCTTTACATTTTTTATATTTGAGTATTTCAATATTCCATATTTCAGTTGAAGACCTTGAGCATTCTAGTGGAAACATAAAACATAAAAAACTGTGTTGGTAATTACAATTTATACAACAATAATGATAAAAAGGTTTCAAAACCTGGACTTAAATTCCACTGTGATGCGTCGGCGTGACCTTAAACAGGCTGTTCATGCTTGAAAGCTCAAGACAAGAGAAAGAACGCAAGAAGAGTGAAACATGTATTCAGTATGTTCAATAGTGTCACGTGTCTGCAGGCTGCATGTTTTCTTAGGCAAGTATGTTGGTGCCACCCATGTAATTTTTGAGCTTGTTTTGAGTTGTGGACTTTTTCTGGGGTAAGAGCTCAGCTACGTTTTGGTTTTGTCTTTTCTGTGGGTTTTTTTTGGCACAACCTAACTGTCCCTTTCTCCCCAACATTTGTTTTATGAATTTGGGTCATTGCTTTTGTGAGAAAGCTGCCATTAAACTTGTCTCAGCGTATAACACTTGTACTGGGTTTCTGGAGTTGTTGTGTTGTTGTTACGCCCTCGAGGAGGCGCAACAATAGTGATATCTGTACTTTCTGCTAGTCCTCATCCCTTCACCTCTGCCTCTTTAAGCAAGCGATTACTTGGGAACTAATTGCTCTTATAGCTCCTTTTAACACTGTAAGCCTAAAATACCTAAAACCCATTCAGAGTAAACTGACACTATGATTTCATTATATTCAATGTAATATTATATCTATCAAAAAGATGTTCCTCAGTTAAAGATGCACTATGTAGTAAAAAAAGCATAAACAATGAAATAACACAGTTAGCAGGCAGGCCTATGATTGGCTGGAAGGTGAGGAGCAGCTGATGACTCTGCTGTCCTAAACATAAACATCATGAAATAAAAATGAACGAATTCCTTTTCTGGAACTTCTTACAGAGCAAACGTTGTTTTTTTAGTTTTGTAAATCAAGTTTCCTGCATTATTTGCAAAAATGTTTAGTATTCATTTTGTAAATTTTATATTAAAATATGATATAAAAGCTGAAAGCAAAAATAAATAAATAGAAAAAAACACGAAGCTTCACGTGTGTATTGTTGAAACAGCAGATATAAAACCTATAATGTTGTGTTGATGGCAGCGCACAGCTCTGGTGTGCATCGTAGGGTACTAAGTGGTACAGTTATGCTCTAACAACACTCTGAAGACACCACACTAAATGTACACTAACGACATACTGTACATGGCTCATTACACCCACAGCAGAGTGTATAACAACCTTCCACTCCCAGATGCTCTCACACAAAAACACAGCTCTGCCTGCGCATGCACGCCAACACGTGTGCTCGCTCTCATTTTGCGCCCCCCCCCACACACACACACACACACATACACACACACAAAGCGTGAATCTGCTGATCTGATGGGACGTGTCAGGCAAGAGGTTGCGAACATTTAAACCTCATCTCTTATTCACTCTGCCGCCATTTGAGGCTCGGCTCTGGAAAAGAACGCTGATTTATTTTGCATGACAAGTATGAATTTTTTGTGAGACACATTTGGAAAAGTGAGGGGAAATAAATAACCGCTCCGGCTTTATGTAAACGTTATCGTTTGAGAGCACAGCTACTTTCATTTCGCCATGTAAGTGGCTCCGAGGTGGCACGGGGCCGTGTTGTTGACACTCCTGACAGAGTGGGATGCTATGCTAGGCGACAAAAAGGAAGGGCAACGAAGAGACTCAGAAGGCTCGGCTCATCAGGTGTGGAGAATACCTGTGTACTGTAAACTTTAAAGATATTTTAGTATCTGGCATTTTGTAAAGAAACATTGAAACTACGCTCATCACAAGAGCATCATTATACAGTTGTGTAGACGTTTACATTCACTCATCATGGGCAGGACTGTAACAGTAATTTGGGGCTTTTAACGATGTCTTCTGGGTGCTCAACTTTGAATTTGTTTTGGATTTCCACTAATCAAAAATGAGACATTCAGGCTCAAATATATACATACACCACTAATATATGATTACGTGTCCCTTAGCAAGTTCGACCAGATGGTTTTGGTAGCCATCGAGCCTCTGGTATGATTCTGGCCGTGTATTTGACCGGCAGCAGAATCGGTAGAGTTTACTTATAATGTTTTCCTGACATGGATCCAGCTTTTAAACACTAGAAAGTCCACTGCTGAAGGCTGCATTCTGTTCCATTAACTGTCAAGACTATGTACTTTAATAATGTTGACGTTCAAGCTCTGGGGGGGCCAATCCATGACTATCAGTCTTTCATCGTGTGATGTTCTATCCAGGTTTGCTTTTATTGCATTGACAGTGTGTTTGGATCCATGCTGAAAAATGAAGTTGTTACTTCCCAGCATGGTGGATAAAAATCTGATGGTACTTTTCTGCATTTATAATTTCATCAGTTTTGATAAGATCTCCAACATGAATTGAAAGACCTTCAGTCAGAAAGCCGGGGGAACTATCGCTCGAGAGCACTTTACAAAAATGCCAAGAAGTTTTGGATCATTGGAAGCAAGGTAAAAAAAAAAAACCCCACGAGAAGCAGCTCAGGTTTTTGTACACAAACTATCGCTGTGCCCTTTACAGGTTTTTTTTCTTTTGTAGTTCAAATTTACAAATGTTTCCTAAATGCCTCAGTAGCAGTTCCTGTTTTCTAAGCAACAACAGTAACTGATGTGACAGGAAACCAATGAGGAAAAAATTAATGAATGTATATGTAAACCAGTCTTTGTAGAAGCTAAACCTAAAGTTTTTTGATCCAACAAAAAATAATCAGAGCAGCTGCTCCTCAGAGAGGCTCACCAGTAGAAACCAGTGCTTTAGTTGGGTACAGCAGACAAAGAAAATTTACATTTATTTGCTGTTTGAAACGCACAGAAAACATTGGATGAAATTTTTGGCAGCCATTTCAAATTTTAAAATACTGTGACACCCCCATTTTTTCCCACATTGATGAAATAGGAAATCCTGATTTGAGATTAAACACAAAAGCAAACATTTCTTTAAAAGCAGGAGTGCCTCTGGACCATGGAGAGGCCTCTGAGATGAGGCGTATGCAGCTTGTGTCTATGTAAATGTATGTGTGTACAACCCTGTGTGTGAGCAGCCCAGCTGCGCCAGCCCCGAGGCTCATTTTATGGCCTCGTAATTGTTGTGTTGATATATTTCTTTAATATCCAGCAGAATTATGGAAACAGAACCAGGGGAAGGAGTGCTGACAGAGGGAGGAAAGAAAAAGAGAATGAGAGGAGAGATGGTGGGAAAAGGGTATCTCCTTGTGTCAGAAAGCACCGGCTCCCAGATGCCTAATCCAGCTCTAAACATAACTGGAGGTGTGCGTGCAGATGTCTGGAAAAGACGGATTGTACATATCATTAAACAAAAACAAACACACAATGACATGATGAACTCAAGCACACATAAAGAGCTTAGAGTCATGCACAAACACACACACAGGAAAACCGCTTACGTACTGGTCTCCAGTAGGAACCAGTAAGATGTGACATGTTGCCAAGGAAGGCTGAAGGAAGGCATTCGAGAGAGGAAACAGTGGACTGCGTTGTGTATGTTTACTGCACTGTACATTGTGTCTTTTATGTGGAGGTGAGGAGAGCCCTGTTCCTCCACAGCAACCCAGAGGGCAGTGATGATACGCTTAAGCCTGCAGGGGATTGTGGGGGATAGGCTGGCTGCTGATAGGCTACTCCCCTGAGACAAAAGCACCCCACCCCCCTCCCTCTCCCCCTTCTCCCAGGCTCCCTTTCACCTGGCCAGGTTACCATGCCAACCAGCATCGGACAGTCTCTCCTCTCCTTGCCTGCCTCCTCTCTCTCGCGCTCTCTCCTTCGTCTGTACTCTTAGAAATAGGGCCATTTGTAGTAGCCAGGAATAGAACGCAGACCTGCCATTGATTTCCACGGGAGCATGATGATGATTACACAATCACACCCCGAATGTCGCAATGCAGAAATAAAAGACAACACAAAAAAAGAAAATGTTTCTAATGCCTGTAACTGCTGGTGCTAGCGATGTGGAAAACAGAATTAGCCAAATGGTGGAGTCAGGAGAATAATACTAACATATAATTATGGGTGAATGGCTACGTCGGTGTGGGGCTATTCATATGAGATCAAAGAAGGAAAGCAGTCACACCGTCTCAGAGGATCAATGAGATGTGAGAGGTGGTGAAGCAGGATTACTTTTATTTATTTATTTGTTAATAACAATAAAATGGACACGGACACCAAGCTTCACTTTGTACATCCTGCAAAAAGAAAACTATGCCATCGTTAATGGCTTTTAAGAAAAGTTTGACTGCTGTGTTTGCGCTGCACTTATCAGGGATCTCCTCTCATTCACACCGTAATAATTAAAGTGGCACCTCTCCTGTATGGATCCTGGTGTGAATTTCTCTTGGGAGGGTACTGTTTACATCAGTCGTGGTGACGATCCGTTTTTTCCTTGGTATGCAGCATCTCTTGTGTGATTGATGTAATAGCTGCTTTTAAAAAGTGAAACCCTTGAATTAACAAGAAGACTTACGGTGAGCCGGCTTCTCCACAAATACAAGCTGTGGATCCCTCCGTGGTGTGAACACTGGGATGCTAGTCTACATTCTACACAGGCAGCCTGGCCGATGTGAGCCAAAGGGCACCCCGGCTCAATGGGGCCACAAGGGCTGACAAGAAAAGACAAGCTGAGATGCATCTAGCTTTATGCCTTGAGGGCACACTGTAAGTGGGCGCTGGGGAAGAGGCAGCCTTGACGTGGGGTATTGCGCTGCGGTGATGACTGGTTCACTGGCTGCCTGCAATGTACTGAAATAATTCCTTTAGCTGCACAATTGGCTTGGACGTGAAGCATGATAGCAAATATAGGCCTGCACACTGGAACAGTGGCTTAGTGCAAGTAGGCTCAATAAACACAATGAGAGTCAAGGGAACTTCTTTGTTTCACAGTCACACTTTTAACTGGTCCAAGGGTTAAACTGGGCTTAATATTTCTCTAAAATTTATTTAGAAAAAGTGCTGACTACTTTAAATCCAGCAAAGTAGACAACTTACCAACACTGACTAGTGGAGTGTGCAAAACAAGGCTCATACTTTCTTATACACTGAAAATATACTGCAGTTCTTGCAGTCGACCGCTTCTGTTTACCCAGTGAATCCAGCCTGAGCCTGACTGCAGAACTAAAAGTACAGATTTTTGCCAAAGCATCCAAGGTCTGTTACAGGTTTGCACTGTGTTGAGAGTAAAAGCAACAGGAAGTGATGCAGTGAGTCCCAAAAGGTATCAAGAGAACTTTCAGAATTACTTGCAGACTTTTTATCCTGTACAAAGCTTCTTTTTTAAAAAAGAAGAATTTATTTCTTTACTGAAAAACAAGTCTTTGTTTAAGATTCATTTCCTGATCAAAGACAGCAGAAAATTAAACTGTTTTGGATTTAAAACCCGGCCCCAAGAGGATTCTGTGCTTGAGACTGCTCCGCGACCATAAGACCATTTAGCACTGCACTTGAGTGAAGCTTCATCACTGCGTCTGCAGGCATTATGATGTCTAACAGGCTTGATTGGTTTTAATTGGCCCTGATAAACACTGAGTGGCTGTTGACCGCCTCTGATAGCATCTGTTGTGGATTGGTAATGAATTGACTGAATAGCATCTGTTTTGTAGGTAGAGATGCTTGACTGTAAATGACATAAAAATCATTCATTCAAGCCACCATCTGCAACCAGTTTTCACACAGGACAAAAAGTGATTACTACTCAAATAAGGAAGCCTATGAGAGAAAAACAAACAGAGTGCATGTTCACACACTTCCTCTCCCTCGGCAGAGAGCGCGAGCAGTTTCTGCTGGCTGTTAGTGTAGTGTTGGTGCTCATCCTGCATGATGCATGGTGTATTATGACGAGACATGAGCCTATGCACAGACACTCATAACAATGAAAGTGCCAAGCTAAGACATCACAATAGATGCAATTCATTTCCCAGGCAGTCCACTACAATAGCCTGGTGGAGTGGGATCTATCCCAAGCACTGCATTAGCTGCCTGGCCCATTATTCTTTAGTAATGGCTGCACTGCTCTGCACTGTATCAGTGCCTTTACAGTAAAGTGTGCACACCTTTGTGTGAAATCTCTGTCTTTGTGTGGGCTTATGAGCTTGTTTGCTCACCTGTGTCCCACACGCACACAAAACTGACAGCATCTTCACCATAAATGTTTCTATGCTTACATATGTTAGAGCTTCTCATTCAATCTATTGTTTGCCAATGCATCAAGCCACATGTGGACGGCCAATAACAGTGAGTGAAGATCAAGCCGTCTGTCCATCACGTGACTGGTCCAGCATGCGTCAGATTGTGTGCCTCTCAAATTGGCTCCTAAGCCTCTTAAGTGCTTGCCACTGTTCAATTAGTGCAGGCTGGTCTGAATAAACAACATAAAGGCAGCACACAGTGTACAGGACATCACAGATTCAGGCATTACTGTGGACTGCACCGTCTCTGTCAAGCACAGAGAGAAACTGTACGGGTTAATGAGCTCATTGTCCACACACAGACACACACGGGATAGAGGATGAGGTGTGGCTCCCTTGGCACGCGGGGAGATTTGGGTTACTGCACAGAAGAGGCACAAATCAGGACAACCACCACAACAACGGGCAGATGCTTCAGGAGCACAGCATGCACCTGAGGGGCTGCACACATAAAGAAGACAAAGACAAATAATCTGTTAAATAAAAATCCAAATCTTGCAGTGTGTTTGACACGTGTTATAAATAATGTGGTTTATATAAAGAGTTCAAACCAGTGAGATTAGTTTGTATACTGTGTTAGAAACTCAAAGTTGTGATCCAAATGCAGAGACTAACTAAACGTTTGTTTTATTTTTCATCACAAGTTTCTAACATATATACCATCTAATCCAACATCCAACGGTTTTTCCATAAAGGTTTTGCCTTTTCACACAGTTTGACAACCTGGAGATATTGGGTTTACGATGCTACAAACCTGTTAGGTTTAGCTTGACAAAGCTTAAGTGAAGTGTAAGCGTAAATGAGAAAGCTACAGTCAACAAATGATTTTTCCTCCTTGTACTTCTCTGGTGTTTCTGGTGGTTATCAATGTCAAATCCACAATATACTAATCATAATGATAATCAATAGGGATGGGTACTGGTATCCGGTGCCATCATCATAAACGGTAGTAACCAGACCGAAAAGCAGCGCACATTTCGGTGCTTTTTTTCCCTGAGCTGTGATACACTTTAGATTCTAGCCAATCATTTTACGTTTCCGAGGATAGTAGGCGGGCCCAGGTATGTACGTTCTTTTAGAGCAGAGCTACAGATTAAAAACGCCCAAGGCGAAGCGGTCAAAGTCTGGCTGTACTTCACAGCAAAAGATGCAAACTCAGCAGCCTGCAACAAGTGCTTTAAGCTGATACTGTGATACTGTGCAAAGGAGGTAACACCTCGAATCTGACGAAACACCTGGCGACGTATTGCATTTTGTTAAAGCCGAGAAATGCGCCGTATTTGATAGCTTGCTGCGAGACCTCACACTGAGCACATCTACTGCGGGTGTGGTGCCTGTTATCGGACCCGGAGTTTGCAACATCCCCCAAGAACCCGAAGAGGAGAGTCCTGGCCCCTAGCCCTGCCAGTGTAGCAGAAATGATGACGGATGATGATGGCAGCAGCAGCTGTTCTTCTCTGCATGAGTAGCTTAATGTTGTTCGTGTGTAATTTACGTTGAGTAGGCTAACCACGTTATTACATTAATGCATGTAAGGTGAACTAGCAAACACCGTTGTAGCTACATGCAGCTGTCTTCTTGTTTGATGGCAGATGCTCCCTTCACCCTGGCCAAAAAGGCTAAAATGACCAAAGAAAAAATGGAAAACAGCTAAACATGAGAGGTTTTTGGACAAAGTTTGTGTTTTTTCCATTGTTTAAGCACTGCTTCCAGCCAAGAGTGATGCCATAAATCCCCTATAGCTGCAGAAAAGGCTAACATTGTTATCTTTTTACAAAAAAACAGCTGAACATGAGAGGTTTTTGGACCAATTTTGTGTTCTCCATTCTTTAAGCACCGGTTTGAGCACCGTTTAAGCACCGGCACCGTTTCAAAAGTACCGGTTTGGCACCGGTATCGGATAAAACCTAAACGATACCCATCCCTAATAATCAGTCTGTAATATTGCTTATACAACTCGATGCTCTTGTAAGATACACACTGGACTAGAGCACGCACTTTGCAAATGATGATCTTATGACGTCCCGAGCTTTGAGAGTTTCAGAAAACCTAAAGGGGAAAGATTATTTAGAAACTAGCTTTTCAGCTGATGATTTAAGGGCATTTGAGAGATAAAGGAGTTGTGTTACAGTTAAAGGTTCAGATTTTTACCAAGTTCAAGAACTCTGAGGTCTGAGGAACGTGTGTTAAAAAATAAATTAAAGACAAAAACACTTCACAGAGGTGTGAGGATTCAAGTATCAATAAGAAAATTCAACCGTGACTCACACTCAAATGGCCTAAGACACCAAACCGCAACTATACTGAGAGCTGGTGCTTCTGAGCACACTTGTCTATGAGGTGACATGGTGGGCCTCAATCAGACAGAGGGGGTCATAAAGGAGTTGGAGCCTATTTGGCTGTGGCTGGCAGACAGTTAGACACTCGGCAGGGAATACCCTGCTCGGGCTTGATAAGAGCCGTGGTGGCAAAAGCTTTATCTAACAGCAACCAATCAAAATGAGCGCCGAGCCGCAGTAAAGCAGTTGGAGCTCACACATCCACAGACACAATCACCAGCTAAAGTTAAGTAACTGTACTTTTTGGTAAAACTCACATATACATTATTTCTGAGGTTGTTGTTTTCACCTTGAAGGAAGCTCTTAAAACCATTCCTACCATTTCTGCAGGCTGCTTTCAACATCTCTCTATGTCTGAGAAGATGCGGTGGAATAATTTATGCGCTCTCATGGTTTATTAAACAGACTTTCAACCTCAAGAGGGCAGCATTCCTATTAAAAAAGTGTATTATCTATACAAGAACACAAACAACTCAGCAAAAGTTTACATTTTCTTCTACTTACTAAACTAAAGACAAGATAGAAGACATATAGGACACAGAGATGAGGAGAAAAGACGTGGATAACCTATTCCTTCTTCCAACCTCCCTTGCTGTATTCCACAGCCCTCTTTTCCACATGGCAGCTCTTGCTCGCATGCAGAATTCAGGGATTAATGGAGGGGAGCTAAATCCTTGGCCACACAGCAGATAAATGCTGTACTTTCTCCAAGAGATGTAGTGTAGAGGCTGTGTGCGTTGCTTTCGTGGGATTCGTTCAGGCAGAAAGCACAGCGCAAGCAACCGTGGTGACATCTTTCTGGTGGCCTGACTGACTGTCGAAGTTCAGCTCACTTAACCTTTGTGCTTTAGCTTTAACTTTTTGTTTTAATGCACCAGCAGCCAGTGCATGAAAGAGGAGAGTCAACAGAACAAAAACCAAAAATGTCAAATTCACATTCTCTGGCTCTAATAGGTGCTGTCGTCCTGTCAGACTTACTTTTGACGTTGAGGTACATCGACTTGCTCACGTCGGCCCCGACGTCATTGCTGACTCTACACAGGTAGAAACCACTGTCTTCTTCCAGCACGTGCTTGATGAGCAGAGAGCCGTTGACCAACACTTCAATCCGAAAGCCTGAGTTGAGGGGGATGGGTTTAAACTGTGGGACTCCAGCGCCTGTCAGAGAAAATACACGGTTTGTCAATAATAAACTGCATGAGGCAGTCCAGTTTGCTGTTCGGTGCTCCTGCTAAAGTCTCAATGAAAAACTTAAACCTTTACAGATAAAAACATTACATTTTGTGCATTTTATTTATACTAAAGAAATAGTAAGGCTTTGTTTCATGGGTTCAAATGAGCTAGTGTTAGTCTAGTACGGTTTGAGTACCACATAGGATCTTATGAACACATTTTTTTCCTTTTTTATAATTAAGCCTATACTGTAAATCTGAATGTTCAAAGCGGATTAAGTTTTCAAAAGAGAAATGGTGGTAAGGGACAATAGTAATGCATTTGTCACACAGTAAAACTGACATTAAAAGAGGAAAGAGTCATACAAATACTGAGATTGTGCAAACTCAGAATTTTTCATTTATACGTAAGTCCACTAACCCCCACTAGTGGGGTTAATTGGTGAATCTAAATTGCTCGTAGCTGTGAATTTGAGAGACCCATCAAGGGTGTCCCCCTGCCTTCACCCATAGCAGCTGGAACAGCCTCCAGCGCCCCCCAAACGATGGACGGAAAATTAAGCTGGCCATACACCGTGCGATATTTGGCCCATATCGAGACAATTTTTCAGTCGTGCGACCGTTTTGGGGATCGGCCCGAGTTTCGCCTTAATCGTGCGTCGTGCATCGTGTAGTATAAACGGGCTAACGAGAAGCGATTAACACCTCACGACCCGCTCCCGATCAGCAATCGTATCGTCGCCAGAAAATCAAACCTGTTTGAAATCCTGGTCGCCCCTCGTGAGGGTATCAATGCAACCTCTCACACTGCGCATGCACAAACACAGAAATGAAGGTGAAAAAGACAGCATGGCAGTGCAGTGTGTGATCTGGACACGAGCAATGGAGGACCAACTTTGGCAAGCTCATCCGAGTCTTTTCGATGTGGCCTCACAACATTATCACAACCACAACAGCCGTGAAAAGAGTTGGATGGACGTTGCTGCTCAATCACAGCTGCCTGGTCAGCGTTTCTTCATTAGCAATTTAGCAAAGTTGATGGTGTGTGTGTGTCTGTGTGAGTGAAAGACAGAGAGCGAGAGACAGATTTTGTGTTCTAAGCTTCATGTTATGGACGCACAGCGTGAGCACTCAGGTCGCATCAGAGCATCGGGCCGTATAGTGTGAGACCCTGCATCGTGACCTACCAACTTCTAACCCCTGCGATTCAATTGTACTGTTTGAGCAGGAGCTGAATAACGCGACTGAAAAAGTCGCACAGTGTTTGCCCAGCTTTAGTCCAATGGAAGAGGAATAAAAAACAAGTCACTGTTATTTTATGTGTTTATGTTATGGAAACCTTAGAGTTCAGAGATCTCAAACCATTAAACACACGTCTTCTTGCTCTGCAGCTGCCAGTTTAACTGAAAGAATTAAAAACTCTAATTATGCATTTTTTATCTTATATCTCATATCTCAAACATTGCTGTTGTGTCCAGCCGGGCTGAGAAATGTTACACGTGAAGTACCACAGTTACATAATTTCACACCCACTTCCTCGTTACAGAGAAACAGAAAACTATTCCTTGAACCACAGGTGTAACATTTGTTTGGACTTGAAGGTTTTATGCATTCATCCTCATGGCTGTGGACATCGTATTAGGTGTGCTGGCAACAGAGGATAAGCTTGCTGTAGGTAAAATAAATAAATAATGAATAAATAACAGTATTTTTCAATGCAGCAACTCTTATCAACTCAAGAGAATGATTTTAAAAGTGTGTGAAAACATGTAAAACATCCAACACTTGCAACAAACCTCAGGGAGACGGGTGTGTAATCAACGTGTGCGCAAAATGTGCAGGTTTACCTTTAGAGTATTCCCACTGGATCGTAGGAACAGGATAGCCTTCAGCTGAGCAGTTTAGTATCACTGCTTTCCCATAGATGCCATCCTGGTCTTTAGGTTGCACCACAAATTTGGGAGGAACTGCAAGTGAAGAAACCTTACTGTGAGATCTTTACATCTAAAAAGTCACAGGAACATTTCAGTTCAGAATGGGGAAAAAGACCAAGTGAAAGTACAGTGTGGTCCGCAAACATCCACTTCCTTAAACTCCTGAGAAGTGCAGCCATCCCTCATTTCTTTACATTTTCCAGGAAATAGGAACAGTGATTTATTGAAACGTGTAAACATACATAAATGCAAAAAGTTTATACAATTCTCACAAGCTTTAGAATTACTAAAGGGCTAAAGCAGGAATGTCAAACTCATTTTATATTGTGGGCCACATACAGCCACACAAACCTGCCCAGAGGGCCACTTCTGGCTGAAGACATTCTGAACTCTTGTGGGTTTCTTTAAGCAGTCTTCTGGGAAAGTTCTCCCGGCTTCTTGAAGGACATTCATTGATTGTCTTTGGATGCTGGCTGCTGTTTGTTCAATTCTCTATCAGGATGATCCCACAATGTGCACCATTTGATATCATTGATACAGTTAGGTCCATATATATTTGGACAGAGACAAGTTTTTCCTGATTTTTCCAAGTTTTTTACCACAACAACTTTGAAACGAAGTAACTCCGATGCGACTGAACTGCAGAAGGTTGAACAAAAAGATTGCATAAAAATGTGAGGAACTAAAGCATTTTAACACAGTCCCTTCATTTAAGAGGTTCAGTTCTAATACTCAAAGTCTTGAACTCATGGACATCACCAGATGCTGGGTTTCCTACTTTTTAATGTTCTGCCAGGCCTTTACTGCAGTCGCTGTTTATTTGTGGCCCTTTCTGTCTGAAGTTTAGTCTTTAACAACTGAAATCTTGTTAAAGAGTAAACTTGGCTTTTTCCACAGCGTTGGTGATTCCACCTCTGGGCGGAGTCACCGCTTCATCACTGACAGGCTGCACCTGGAAGTAATTTGGCTGCCAGCGCTCACAATCCCTCTTCGGCAGATTGTCTGATAACCTCAGTTAGTGTAGGCTGTCACAGCTCATGTTTGATACTCATAGTGTTGCTCATACTTACCTGTGCTTCTCTTTCACTCGCAGTAATCCTCTGGGATGTCATTACCTAACCTGCCATAAACTAACCTCTTCTCAGTCGCTGGCCTGCCCGGCTGCCTCGCCGCTTCACTCCTGCCTGCCTACATGCCAAACTCACTGGAACATCTTGGACCCTCTCTGGACTCTCTCAGCTCACCCAGACCATTTACCCCTTCGCACTTTGCGCCCGCCTGCAGAAAGTAAGACTGCACGCAATCTGTTGTTTCATTCTGGACCAGCGTCTAGAACTCCCTTTGCCTTTGACGTCTGCTTCCTTCAGTTACAGTGACTCGGAACTCCGTGACCCCAGTCTAGCCTCTTCCTTACCTCCACGCCACAGGGTTCCTGTGCGGGCAGTTACCCCGTATCGGGTTTGCTGGCCCTTGAACACGTCAGCTCTTGGGCAACACTCATGGACTGTTTTCATAGCTTGGAATGTTTACTGTTTTGTGATTCTCATGTGTTGTTGTTTAGTATCTATCATAGCACTGCTCTCGTTAATCCTAGTGTTGTTATAGTTCATGGTAATCAGTTTATCACTGTGAAACTCAAGTGCTTAGTTCATAGTGAAGATTATTGTTGTTAACTCAAGTTCCTTAAGTAGAATCTCCAAGGACCTCGTGTGTAGGTTTAGTTACACTGTTGCTTCCTTCACTCTCTGTAAAGAAAGTGTTGCCTTCACACTTTCTCCGTGCTTCCGTGTGCTGTCTGCACTCGAGTCCATACTTCTGGTGGCCACTGGGCCGCGACAGCAAGATCAGGTGACTGACTGGTCCATTCATGTATATTTGCCTTCTTTGCTTCAATAAACCCCTGGGTTGCTTTAGCTGTATGTTTTGGGTAATTGTCCAACTTTATTAAGAAACGCCACCCAAGAAATTTGACTGCATTTAGCTGGATGTGAGCAGAGACTATGTCTCCGAACACCTCAAAATTCATTCAGCTGCTTACTGTATCACATCGTCAATAAACAGTGTCCCACTGTCGCTGGCAGCAGTGCACACCGAGGCTAACACACTGCCTCCGCCGTGTTTTACCAATGATGTGGTATGCTTTGGATCATGAGGTGTTTCACACCTTCTCCGTATTTTTCTCTAGCCATCATTCTGGTAGAGGTTGATCTTGGTTTCATCTGTCCAAAGAATGTTTTTCCAGAACTGTGCTGCCTTTTTTAGATGTCTAACCCAGCCTTTCTATTGTTGAGGTCTGGTACCTTGCAGTGAACCGTCTGTATTTACTTTCACGCACTGTCCTCTTTATGGTAGACACGGATATCGACACACCTACCTCCTGGAGAGTGTTGTTCACTTTGTTGGCTGTTGTGAAGGGGTTTCTCTTCACCATGGAAATGATTCTGCGATCTTGCTGAGTTCACCAGTGCTTTCTTTCTTTCAGGATGTGCCAAACTAGATTTTGCCGCTCCTAATATTGTAGCAGTATCTCAGATAGGGTTTTTGTTGTGTTTGCAGCTTAAGGATGGCTTATTTCACCTGCATGGAGAGCTCATTTGACTGCATGTTGTCTGTTCACAGCAAAATCTTCCAAATAAAAGCACCACACCTCAAATCAGGCCTCTATGCTGTACATAACTTTTTATATAGCTGTCTGTCACTTCTTGTTTTGTCCACCACTTGAAAAAGTACCCAAACTGTTTCATTTTTGGCAGTTTTCATTGATTAAACTGAAGATAGTGTGCTAAGGTGTCTTATGTGTATAGACACAACACTGGTTACTTGTTTGACTTTTTATGCCTTTTTTATGCCTCAGTGATTCATAGGTCAGTGTTAAGTAGCTTAACACACAAAAGCATTCCTCTGACAACGGTCAGGCACAAGGATCCAGTCCAGAAATGAGAAAATAAGCAATCAGTGTCTACAGAAACATCTGAATGACTTTCAGAAAGCCTGGAGAATTACTGCTCAAAGCCAGTTTAAAATTTTTTTTTACAAGAAAGTCTGGCTGCTTGCACGTGAAACATAAAGAAATGAGGGGTGGATCCAAACTTTTCCACAGCGCTGTACTTCTGTAAATCACATCCAGATTGCATCTCTTACCCATCTCTCCCCTCCTCACCTCGGACAATGAGCTCACTCCGGTGTTCCACAGCAGCAGCCTGATTCCGTGCGATGCAGGTGTAGTTGCCGTTATGCATCAGTGTGAGGTTAGAGATACGCAAGGAGCTGGTGAAGTCTATGTTGTCTATGGTAACGCCCAGGCTGGCCGGGATTGGCCGACCATCCTTCTGCCAGGTGATGAAGACGGGCTGGTCACCAGACATAACCACACAGGGGACGAAGACTCGCTGGCCGATGGAAAACCGGGGAAACTCAAATGGTTGGATGGTGGGCGGGACTGTAACAGAGACGGGAATATTGCTTCAGGCCTGCGGGTTACAGGTTGTTTAATTTCAGCCAGAGCTACTCAAAATCACTAACCACTCATGCACATTAATAATCAACACATTAACATACTATACACCGCGGCTGAGCTACTTTACAAAACACTCACATAGCAACTCATTAGTTCCCGTTCTCTCTTTATCACCTTATTTTCCACATTAAGCTGTGATTTTTCAGGAAAGCAAGAATATTTTATTAGCTCGCCTCATGTGGAGCAGCTGAAGCCTCTCAAAACATAAGCATATAGCATTCACTCTCAGGGGACGCTGTAGCCATCGTGAGAACCAGATGCTTTGAAAAATTAATGATTTAAAATAACATTGGAATAAGCAGCACTTCAGCGCTTATTTAATTCACAACAAAATAAGCATAATAGGTTCCTGGGGATTCCCTCTCGGCAGCGGTGGAATGCTAAGCAGCTGAGAGGCAAATTAGCCAAGGTGGAATAGAAGTGTCGCTTTGTCTATGCTGTGTGATTTCCCCCTCAAACGCTCGTTAGCACGTCAAGACCAGTGAGAGGGGGTGGTGGGGGGGGGATCGGCCCATAGGACAGTTGAAATTATGCTGCGTCACTGAAGAAAGAGAGCCATCGGAGGTTATCATCATCTGGCTCTTCTCAGTCCTGCTGCATATTCAGATGAGCTCCAGATAAGCTGGCTGGGATGATGGAGATGGTGCCTTGCTATCAGTGATGTGAGTGCTTTTTTTCATAGGTAGTGATATACAAATATCACTCTGCATATCTGTGTTTTCTGCAACGAGGAAAGGGGGCATACACCTCCGATGGAAAGGCACTACGGGGTCAGTGTGTACACCGATAAAGCCATTCCCTTTGAATTGCAAAGAGATTAATGACAGCGTAACCACAAATGTATTCTGCAAACACAGAGTACAATACAGTACCGTACAAATGCGAACGTACATCTGAAACAGCTGCTTATTGGCCTCGCAGATGGGTAAACATGATGATGTCGCACAGCTAAATGAACTAAATCTTGTTTTATTGGACCAAATATAGAACGAGTCCCGTGCTGTCTGTCTGAAAATCAATTAGACTGTTTCATACCTTTCACTGTAACGTAAACGCTCTGGTGTGTGGACAGCTGTGGCTGCACCAGCACATTACACGTGTATTCTCCTTCATCCACCTCCTTCTGCACGTCAAACAGTTTCAGGGTGCCGTTGTTCTCGAAGGCCCGCTGCCGGTGGTTGTACGGCAGCAAATTGGAGTCCTTGTACCACTTGATGGAGTAGTAGGGGTAGCCAATGACACGGCAGTGGATGTACATGTCCCGCCCAGCGATGGCAGTGAGGTTTTTCATTGGTCTGATGCTGGCAGGCCCTTGAAGGACACATTGGAGAGACAACTCTCTTAAAATGATTTTGAGGTGGTTTGTGGTGTGAAAGTTAGCTTTTCTTTGTTTTGTGTGTTTTTAAGACACCACAAAGTTGTACATGCCTCGATTCACTCTGATACTGTGACATAAAAAATGAGCCAGATGTGCGTAGGGGTTACAGACTGCTCGATTAAGCGAGAAGGACCGTAAAACACAAATGAGACTACGAATCATCACAGGGTGGACCGTTCTGCTGTTCTGTTCGCGTCAAATCCTGCTTTGCCAGATTCAGGGATTGATGCATCTTTCTGTTTGAGACTGTAGTGAATATTACCTTTTGCTCCCACCTCTTTGGTGCAGGCTGTGATTGCTTCTGACAAGCATTAGAGTCGAATGTTCGCTTTCTCCACTCATGAAGCTATTATCAAAGCCATTACTCACGTTGCCGCCTTTTGTGCACACTTGTGAAAAACCAACAGAATAACCAATAGGCTTCCATAGCTCAGTGTCTATCAGGGAAATGGACTATTAGGTGTCTCTTTAAAGCACTGGAGAAGACAGTTTAACTAGGCTCTGCAGTGTACTTGGAATACAAGCGTATCCTGGGTTGCTACTCTCTTTAGCACGATTAAGGAGCCAATGACGTGAGAAGCAGTCATTACATGTTCTCCGCGTTGGCACCTGTGGAGATTTATCTTCATTGCTTGGCTGCATTTGGCATCCATGAACCCTCGCTTAAGGGCTGGAGGATTGCCCTATTTAGCCCCACAACATGCAAGACTGAGCAGCAATCAAATCCGACCAATCTGTACAAAGAAAGCAACATTCCCTCTCTGCAATAGAGAAATAATAATGTTCTGGAAAGCACGGCAAGCTTGAGCGCCCCAGTGTCACTACATGACAGCAGCAATTCAGCAAGCCATGTCCCTGCAGAATGCATATAGCAGTACAGTCAACAGTAATAACTGTCCTGATATAGAGATGGTGAAATCCAAACGCAAAAAAAACAAAAAACTGGAAAAGTGGAAAGATAACAGGAAAAGCATCTTCTGGGCGTCTTGCTCTATTCTGAGGAGAAACAGAGCCAAGCTACGCTATCAGATTTAAAAGTATGTGAAAAGCTAGAAACACGACAGCATAATAAAACCCCTTTCATCACGTGCGCTTTTAAAGTAGCCAATCAGAAATGCGTCAAAACAGAGTGACTCAAGGCATGTCGATGTGTATATGTGATGGTGTGTTGGAAGAGTTGATCTGACAAGCACCTCTTACGTTTATTCGCGCCTGGTAGGAAACGGTCCCAGCTGAGTTGTTGCAGATGCAGCGGTACACTCCTCCATCGGGGACTTGAGTCTGGCTGATGTTCAGATGACTCACCACGTGGCCCTCGGCATTGGTGTAGTAGGAGATGCGATGGCGGCTGTCCCGTACCACGGGCTCATCGTCCAGAGTCCACGTTACCCGCGGCTCTGGCGTGCCCTTCACTGTGCACGACAATGACACAAACTCGTTGACGTTGTAGACCTTCTCGCTGAACGAAGCCAGAATTTTGGGGGTGCCATCTGCACAGAGGGAGAAAATTCACACAGTGATGTATATTTTGTTGTTCCCCTCATAAGGGATGCATGTCAATTCATATCTGATGCTTTTGAATGAGAATCCTGTCCAAATCTGCACTTTTAGTGGAAAACATGCACGTCTCCAGTATAAAAAGCAGTGTCAGAATGAGGAGCAGATTAATCCAGCTCCTCTCTGGCTCCACAGCATTATTGATTATCAATATTCCCCTTATAGTACCCTGGTTATGGGAGACACTGCAGCAGCAACCAGCTCATGTACAGCTCAAGGCTTTTCAGAAAATCTTATAAAAAAGGGCTGGGCCCTGTAGGATTGAGCTTCACACAGCACAGTCTGGACTTGCATATGCATAGATACACACAATTGCTGTGCACACAAAACCAAAATGGTGCACACGCACTGCTCCCACCCACACGTCTCACTGTGAATTCTGACCTTCCAGTATGACTTGAACAAAGTCCTGGGCAGACATCTTGCCATGTCTGGCAAAGCACTGATAGGCTCCTCCATCACTCTTGGCCATGCCAGCCATGACCAGGTTCTCTCTGTTTTGGCCTGTCATGCGGACACTGTTACTGGGGTAGATGAGTTCTCCGTTGCGATACCAGGACAGCTGATACTCCTCGGAGCCCGTTACACCGCAGGACAGTGAAACCTGGCTTCCCACGCTGCCTTTCACCTTCCGCGGACTCACCACGACCTTGAGGGGCTCTGTAGTTTAGTGGAGGTACCAAGTTATCATCATTAGATAGATGATAAAAGGTAAACAAAAAAATGCTTCATGCTTCACACTTAAAAAGCGAAAGAATCTGCCTCTTTTGATTCATTGCTCCATAATAAAAAAAAACTCCACAGCCTTACTTAGCACCATCACAAGGACACTGACCTTTTACCTGCAGCCTGCCAACCACCTCGGCATTGCCGTAGCCATTCCACACCTCACACACATACGTCCCTGTGTCACTGGGCTGGGCTCTCTCTATGAGCAGGCCTGTCACACTCTGTTTGAAGCGCGAGTCTGTCTCCAGCGGTCGGTTGTCCTTCAGCCAGCGGTATTTGGGTACAGGGTGACCAGAGGCCTTGCAAGGGAGCTCCACTCGATGAGATGCCATCACCTCGCGACGCTCAAAGCTATCCAGGATGTGGGGTGCAGAATTGGTCGGATCTGCACGGGAGACAGATTAAAGTTACCTGTTTGTGCAAAGAGTTCAAGTTTAAAAAGGGTTAAATGCAGCACAAGGAGTTAAAAAAAAGTGTTTAATCGTGAACTCATGAGTAGCCAAAGGAAGAGAATGGTACAACCCTGCCTATCTTGTGAATGAATGTCTTACAAACTAAAAATACTGCATCAATACTCTGAAATCTGCAGTGTCTCTTTAAATGGTTTTGGAAAGGAGGGTATTTTTCTATCCTGAAGTCCTCCCCCAAACTGGGAGAGTTCTCATGGCCTTTACTGCCTGTCACCCACTCTTTAGTTCAAGGGTTTTTATCCTGTCACCCTCCGTTTAATTCAACTGACCAACATGGTTTTTTTTTACAAGCTCACATTTATTTCCATATGGTCCTCTCACATGCAGTCAGTGTTTCTGAAGGCACACTAAATCAACAGCAAACCCTATCTTACTGTGTCATGGTGATTCCTGTCCTTGTGTCTGATTACTTGTCTTGTGTCATTTTATCCAACAGTGTGTGGTATCACCAGCTGGTATTTGCAACACATTAACCATATTATTCTAAACTGAAATCAAGGCAACAGACTGGGACATTTTTAGAGGGTTTACCTGCTGTTACTGACATATGCTGGGGCCGATGTGAATGCCATTATGAAACTTTTATCAGATCAAACACACTGCAGTATTAAAACTCACACACTGATTACCTAAAGCTTTAAATATGAAACTTGGAAAAAAAATCCAGCTGTTGGTTGTTGTTATGCAAACAGCTGTGTAGTGTAAATTTGACTCTTTGGCCATCTGTTTAACGCAGAAAAACACACTGTTGGTTGTTTTGGCATGATTTCAATTAGCCTGTGTCAGGTAAAGGGCTTAAACCTGCATTCTTTCTTTCTAATGGTCTGACAGATACCAACAACAGTATAAGCTGTCATTGGTATCTTGGTATCTCCCATCACTGTAACAGTAAAAACAGTGAAATCAGCAAAAACTTCATATTACCCACAGTGTTTTTATGAATCATCTTCAAACTTCACAACAATATACTAGGCCTTAGGGGACACGATTACCCAGGTTGGCTAAGCATTTGACTTTGACCTTCAGAGTCAAAGTTAACTTTGAAAAAAAAAAACCCCAAAACAATCATATGAAAGGGAGAGAAAGCTGTTAAACACCATTTTTATTTTTTCAGTACGATGCCTTACGTCTCAGGTTTTTTCAGCTTAAATAAGCCAAAGATTTCAGCCGATTCTGCTCCAGTCATATGGGTAAAGATAATAAAATACACTATTTTAGTATGTAGTGCTTCAAGGTCATAGGTAGGCCACGAAAAATGTTTCATTTGGATAATCTTCAAACATTAAAGCAATATATTAGACCTTGGGGGACATAAGCACTTTCTTTGTTTGACCTCTTTAAAACATTATTTTTTCCAATACAACCTTATATGACACAATGATACAGAAAGATGAATATACTACACAAGATGCCCATATTAACAATGCTGACATCGGTATAAAACATTGCAGGAAGTTGTGCTTTCCGAGTGTTCGTTTTTATAAGAATACATTTGGTTGTATCAAGTCCAGGAAAACTTTCATGACCTATGACCTCAGTAAACATGCTGGTGAAGAGTTTAATTTTGCGGTTGCTAGTTCTGAGTCACTACTTTCAAGCCTTATTGAAAACATACTGATGTGCATTTTGTATATTACAGGTAGAGTCAAAAAACAACGAGCAACCTAGTCATTGGACAGAGAGCGTGCAGTATCGTTTCGTGTCTCAGTGCGATTACTCCAAATCAATCTGATTTACAAACACAAAGATGCAGATGGTAAAAACGCTCATCTTAACGTTTCACAATGAAACCAACCAATATATATGCATATAATACATAATACAACTCTGTCGTTTTTTGCACCGTGAAACAAGTGACCATTCAACCCAGAAGTACAGCTTAATGCTAATATATATCAAGCTACAGAACTTCCTATTCATTCTAATTGTGGTATCTCCCTCTCACCTGACACAATGAGGCGGGCACTATTGCTCTGTCGGGTTTCTCCGGTGTACTGATGCCGTGTCATACACCTGTAGTTGTACAGCCCGTCTTCCATTTGCACATCCAGAATATACAGGGCTCCCGTGGATGTGATGAGAAACCGTTGCACTGGAAATGAAAAGATAAATAAAACATATTAGGTGACGTTACCTACATATAAAGAAAGCAAAGCAACATCTTCAGTGAACACCAGTAAACTACATGTGGGCCAGTTAGTACCAAACACGTCACTTTCATGTGACCTGTAAGTATAGCCTGTGGTCAGTCAGCGTGATGTTAAACATTCCGGAAAATCTATCTGTGGTTTGCTTGTTCACTAGACAGCAAAGTGCAGACTCTCCTCAGAACGCATTAATCTCAACTGAGCTTTACTGTTTGCAGCAACAAGACTTTAATCAAAATACTTATCAAGAAAAATCACTAGATAGAATTAAACCACAGTTTTTTTATGTTTAGTCAATAAGTTTTTTTTAACTGTCTCAAAAACTGTTCATGAAACTACAGGATCAGTTGCCTCGGGGTTTCCATCACAAGCGACGGTTAACATTTTGTACCAAACACAGCGCAGCAGTAATAGGTGTCAGTAGAGAAAGCATGCTGCGTGTATTCATTTTTGTGCGCTGGAATAACCACCTTACACATTCAAAAAGAATGAAATAAAGAAAAGCCAATATTGAAGTCTCTAAGCAAATATTTGCAAGTCAAGTGAGGAACGCAGCTCTGTGTGATTGTAGTCACCAAACATCTGCTGCAGCCCATTTAGCTCAGCTAAATCAGCTCTGAGGCGCAGTGACAAGGCTGTGTTTTGTATAGCGGTGTAACACAGCTCGTTATCATGTAGCTCATCGCTCTCTTCCCTCTCTCTCAGGGGAAACGCTCTGTCTTTCTCTCTTTCTCACTCAGGTTTTTGCTCTTTTTTTCTGATCCAGACTAAAGCACGGGGAGCCGGGGATCACAGAGTGCTTTGATAAGGCATGGACGTGCAGGTCGGATGTGCTAATATCATGCTAATGTAATGCTAATTTGTGTGAACACATGGAAGTAGAGAGAGGTAGTCAGTGTTTCTGAGGAGCGATGTGTTCTGTAGCCGGTGGCTATCGGGGTATTTCATGTCACAGATGATGGAAGAGCCTATCTGGTTTGGGCATCAAATAGGGCCGCCGTACGGTGGGGGATTCTGGCAGTATTGCTAGATATAATAATGCATGCTTTATGGGATGTTGAATCTTCTCATTTAGTCTTGTCATGACACATTAACACAGGTTTATCCTGCTGGCAGAGGCCTTTGCATTGAGCGTGCCTAAAATGATGGGAAAAGGTGTGAAGGTCTTAAGACAATCTCTGAAATGGCTCAAAAATAAAAATAAAAAAACCCTCAAATTATGGCAAATATTAGGAAAATGACACATTGTCCCTACTACTGCCTACATTTATGTAGAAGCAAAAAACACCCAAAACATTTATCATAATTTAGAAATAAATGATTGGTACCGAAGACAGAGGTGTTGCAATAAGAAAGGTGTGAATGTGAGTACAGAGGGGAGAAAACAGAGAAAGAAAATGGGGAATACACAGGGGAGGGTGGCCAAGATGCTATTGTGAGCAAATGTTGACCTAGATAGAAAAAAGAGACCAGGGCATTGATATCCTGAAGAAGTCTTTTCCTTGCTTGTGGTTGAGCTACTCAACCAGTGATACAACGAGAGACACTGGATCCATGTGTGTGTGTGTGCATGTGTAGTCCTTAGTTACTTAAGCATGGAAACAAGCCACAACACATCATCAAATTAAAATGTTGCCAGCTGCAAATGCAGTTGCTTTTTAGGAATGAAATCATTCAGAGAAAGCAAAGGAAAATTAGGTGTAGGCTATGTCTTCTGCAGTCCCTCTCTCCTGCTTTCCTTCTTTCCCCCTGCAACTTTTCTGGCATCAAAAGCTGACAGCCTTATGAATGAGAGGAGCTTTCATTAGAACAGACTGCCTGTCACTATGACAAAAGGCTAGGAAAGGGGAGTACATGCTTTAAATGCACGTGGAAAGAGACACATACACACATGTACATGGGTTTGTGTGAGCATTTATCGTCTTTAAACTATCTTTGGGTTATTTGTGAATTTCTCAGAATACAATCTGTCTTATTTAACAGATCACATACCTCTATACTCTATACTGTGTGTGCCTCATATTGGAAACACTGCAAATGTCACTATTACAGTGAAGGAATATAAATTAAAGAACAGTTAAGATGAGAGGATACGCGCATCTGTCTGCTACCCAGACATTATCATTGGACTTGTGAAACCTTATAGTATGTCACAGTATTCAATTAGAAATACAATACATGTATTATTCTGACAGATAGCCACTGCAGTGCAAACCAGCCCTGTCTTAAATATTTGGAGTCAGTTTCTCCTGCACACCACTCCCTAGGTGCTGTCTTCAGTACATCTGCAAAATTATCTTGCAGCCTGATACATCTCCAGGACTCTCCTGCAGATATATCCCTGATATCCAGCATCACCCAGGCGAGGCATCGGGTCATACAGCTCACAGTTCTATAAGGGAAATTATTCCTCTGTAGGACAGATGAATAAACATGGATGAGGAAAACAGATAATAGTACTAAGTTAATGTGGCATTTTCATTTTTAATGGGCAACATCAGCCCTGTTGTGTTTTCAGCTTCTCATCTGAGAATTGCGTTTGACACCTAATTCTGACTGAATGCACTAATTAGCCAAACATAAACCACACAGCTTTCTCTTCACTGTACATCATTATCAAGCTTTTGAACATAAATCTTTTTACACTGCTACATTTGAAACTTAAACTCTTTCTATCTTTTAGAAACAGAGGTAGAGCATTCATGCACATCATGAAGTCCTGTGCAGCTGATCTCAGTGCTGGCCCACATCAGCCGATTGTTCAGCTGATACCCAAATGTCCAACAGGGGCCACTATTTAAGTTGCTCTAGCTTGCCCAACGTTGCTGCAAATCTGGAACTCACCTCCAACAATATCTAACTTAATCTTAACTTGATCTATCTCGTATTTGTTCTCAGTAACACCTGTTCTGCTTTGTACTCTGATCCTGTTGTTGCTCTCGTCAACTCTGGCTTTCTATTCATCCACATGGAAGAACATGAAGGGGTGCTTTCCTCACCTTATGTTTTCAACATTTGGGACTCAGTATGGAAACTGGAGAGAAAACTTTTGTTATTAAGCTTTACATGCTCATCTCCATTTTGGAGGAAACAGAGGTGGCAGTCTGCTCTGTCCCTGTAACATCTGTCCACATCAAAGATGTCAAATGACACAGCAGCTGATGGATCAGACCAGGATGTTCAATGCAGCTTCTCTCTGTCTGTCCTGAAACATCATTTCTCTCTGGCTGACTCTGACTCAACAGCCTGTACACTCAAGAGGCTGATAACTGTTCTACAAGGAAAGTCCTTCGTTTATGACATTCAAACACCGAAACAGGATGCCTGTTTTAGCCTGTTGTACAGTCATCACACAACCTCACAAACGTCACAAGATATGTCTCCGATTAAATCACAGGGCCACATTCGACACAGAGTCCTGCACTGTGGAGCAAGCACAGAGTTAGAAACATCAGGTGATGTTTCTCTCTGAAGTGGCCATAAAAAACACACTTTACAGCTGTTTATATGGAAGGGGTGTGCTGCATATAAAGTACTGCAGATGGAAACTATCTGACTGTAGTATTTCTGTATTCTGAATCTTCCAACACTTCTTAGTATTTTTTCAGCAGTAGGTAAATTAATGCGTATTAGGCATATATTTAGACTACTGGAAAGAAACAGAAGGTGGTGGCGGCTGGATTTTATTTAAATTACAAGAACTCTTCAGAGTCAGTGCGATAACTGATAGTGCTCTCGATTCTTTGTTAGCGCGTTCTCACTCTCAACAACAGAATATAGTGCTCAACACAGAGCTGGAGGCCTCTATTAGCATATGTGCATGTCCTTATAACCTGAGACCATTTGAGTGTACGCTTATACTGCAGTTATCTCATATCATACTGGCTTGTGCATATATTAAACTCTTTATGAGCATGTGCTTGTGAGTATACATGTTTCTATGCATGTCTACATGCAAGGGAGTCCTAATGTGTTTAAGCTGTGTACAGCTGCAAGGAGGAATGGTCAATAATAATGATCGGAGGTGCGCCGCTATTCCTTTCTCCTCTGAGTTCAGTCTAATGCATACTAACACCATCTAGTAGACAGCCTTTCCTGTTCTGTCCACATCTGCGTTTATTAGTTTATATTCCAAAACTATGGCTTCACTTCACCCCAGGTGGCTTCCACAAATATCAGCCATTTCCTCTTCCCTTCGTCACCCCGTTCAGCTGCTTTGGCATCATCAGTGGCACAAACACAAGCCCTTTTCTGTGGCTGCAGACTCATTAGCTTCAATCAATCCTCTTATAAGCCACAGTGAGCCTGTAAGGAGACTATTTGTTCACTCAGACTGGTAGCTTTTGCAGTATCAATGAAACTTAAATTGCTTGTGGGACATAATAGAAACAGCCAGAATTATATTCCTATTACAATGCAAGTGTCACACTTTTCACCAAGGAGAGTTTGCCCTGGGTCAGAGATGTCACCGCTGAACACAGGTTAGTGTGTGCCAGGGACTAAGAATAAAGGATTTGTGATGAGCTGGAATACAATGACACATGGTGACATAGCTAAGCATTCACATCTACTGAGTGACCTGCCCCAAAACATACACTTAAAACTGTGAGTTGGCCTGGCTATTTCAGTCATTTCCTCCAGCCATCCATCGGTTTTCTGCCACTGATCTGCAGTCATGACGCAGTGGTAGTCTAAGCAGAGAAGCCCAGACCTCCCTATCCCCAGTCAGCTCCTCCAGCTCATCCGAGAAACACTGAGGAGTTCACAGGGCAGGAGAGATGGGAGAGATGGGAAATGCAATTTCTCCAGCATGCCATGCTTTCCACTAGAACATGCCTCGCTCTCACCCAGGAAGCGCCCTTATCCGATTTGCCTCAGCTGACTTGTTTTGAAGGAATAGCAACTGAACTCCTCACCTTATCACTAAGGCATATCCATATTTCATTTCTGCTGCTCATATGGGTAGTCTCATTCTTTCACCACAACCCAGAACTCATGACCATGATGGGAATTCTTTGCAGCTAATAATCATGGCTTCAAACCTTTAGTACTAATTCTAATTCCTGCTGGTTCACAGTCAGCTGCACACTGCTCAAGTGTGAGCTCAAGGTCACCACCTGATTAAGGCAATAGAGCCACATCATCTGCAAAGAGCAGAGATGAGATTCTTACAGCACTGAGCTACACCTGAAATTCTGTGCATACAATTCTAAACAAATTTGGTGACAAAGGGAGCCTTGGTGTAGTTCAACACCAACCCGGAACAAGCCCGACTTATGGCTCTGTATAACGCCAGCTCTCACTGGACTTGATTAGCTATCACTGGGAATGTACAAGGACCGAATGGCCCATAGCAAAGGAGCAGATACCCCATGCTCTGCTCCCAAAGCACTTCTTGCAGGATCTCCTGAGTGACATGGTTAAATGCCTTCTAAAAGTCCATAAAGCAAAAATAGACTGGTTGAGTAAATTCTCACGTATTCCACGACCAGGATGAAAACAGCATCGTTCCTTCAGAATCCAAGGTTCGGCTAATGGACAGACTCTCCTGAGTAGTGTGACTCCCCTATAATTAGAGCACACCCTCTGGTTCGCCTCCTTAAAGATGGGAATCACAACCACAGTCTGCCAATCCAGAGGCACCTCCCAAGGTCTCCATACGACGTTGCAGAAGTATGCCACCAAAGACAGGAACTAAGAGTGCATCCCATCCACCAAGGAGCTGCTCAGTGACCTTAATGATAGTAATGACTGAGTTACCCATCCTTCACAGACTCTGCTTTGCCTACACAAGGCCTATCAGTGGGATTAAGGAGACCTTCAAACTATTCCTTCAACCACCTGATTATCCAACTAAAGTTTTGTTACATGGCCTTATCAAAATGCCAGTTTCTGCTTCAGCTCCTGCCAGACCTGCACTCTGCTCTGTGACTGCACCTGTTAGCCGCCTAGCTGCCTCCAGTTCAATATTATATAATTAAGACATGACTGGGGAAAATTTCAGAGATAGAGAGATCAAGGGGGAAAGCGCACCTCTGGGATACAAGCACTCCCTGTCATCTAAAATGACTTACAAATTAGCTTACAGCTATGTGCTTCCAGTGAAGAAGAAAACTTTCATATGCTAATTCAGATCATGGCTAGGCAGAGCAATTATCAAAAAAGTGGCAGCGTTGTCTGTCTGACAGATCTCCGCAGGAACCCCGGCCTCTTTTCTCTGTTTCTTACCGAGCCTTTCTCTGATCAAATATACTGCTCTAAAAACAGATAGTGGGATAGTAATGTGAAGATACTGTGACACTAAAAATGAGTGCAAATATAAAGCTAGCAGGGACTTTGTGACATCTGTTTATACAGTTGTAGACCAGATTTTTGCAAATCTGTAAAAATAAATGGAATAAAAAGATATTAAATGAAGCTGCACTACAACTTTTTTTAACAGAAAAATATAGGTTCATTTTCTTTCTCCATGACCTTGAAAATCTCAACCTGTGCTCCTTTGACTCCTCTGAAGAACTCTGAGTCATCTGTCCTGATCAACACCCACAGCCTGAACACCACTGATGGGAAAGCAACCAAGTCAGCTAAACAATGCAGATAAAAATTGCTTCCTCATCACTCTGCTGGCAGTGTCCCCAGTGGGCAACTGTCTTGGAGTGTATTAGTGAGTGGAATGTGGTCTCCGGAGACAGCCGAGCCCTACAGTGTCACCGTAACCTTGGCCACTCAAAGTCACACAGCCTGATTTAAAATAAATAAATAAAAAGATAAGCCAGGCTTGTTACACAGCTGAAGACTAACCAAAGGTGAACAAACTCTTTCAGTTAGGATGCAACATTTGGAAGTGTGGAGGATTGAAATGAAACAAAAGCAGACACAAGACTGACTCTGTGTTTGAGACAATATCACTACTGCAATGGTGACTGCAGATTTGCATTTTCCATAGAAAAACTATGGCATGGCGTGCATGCACCCTCTGTTCAACAAAACTACAATTTTCACAAAAACAATGTTGTGTTAATGTATGTGAATGTACAGGAATCATCACAAAGGCCCCTTTAAACTATAATTACTTTTAAATAAAAAACACTTGTCTTTTAATAACATGTAACTGTGGTGATAATCCCACCATATGTTGTGCCTTATTGTTTCCCACCATGAGAATGTCACACAGTGACTGCTGCCAGGACTGCCAGTGTAGTCTGTAATAATGAGTGTATGATGAGCCCAGGAGGGCCTGTGTTGTAATTAGGCCTGGTCACTGTTATTGGCAGAATGACTCCAAAATGATCAGGCTGGGATGCGCATCTCTATGGAGTGGGGGGACCCCACCAATTTACAGCCCCTCTAATAAAAGTCATCTGTCATTCTTGCAGGAGGCACACACTGACAGCTGCTGTGGTTACCATGGCAACATGCTGACCACCATTCGCTTAGCAAGCACTATTCCCAATACTGTAAATGGTGGAGATGTACAATCATGCACATATACTGTCCAGACCAATCTTTCAGTACTAGATCAAAATGCATACACAGTTCTTCTGTTTACTAATACTGCCTCCCTCTTTTGAAGGTCTGACTGTCCTGTGTACTCTTTTCTCTGATATCTTCTTTTTATTTCTTTATTTTTCTGAACATGGAGCTGGGATTTGTGATTTCAGGCTAGATAAATAAGACAGACTTGTGTCTTCCTACTTGTGTCAGTGCATGCAGTGATAAATAACATAACTTGGTTCTTCTCTGAGGAAATACTGTACACTTATAAGTACCACCTCTAACACTGACTTGGCCTTGCATCAACAGCAAAAAATGCATGTAGAACATTGTAACATTGTAACATTTAGAACACTAGTAGCTAGTATTTTGACTTCATGGCTGCACACACAGGCTTTAAATTAAATAAAAGAAAACGTCAGTCAAAAGGAAAAATAGTCAGCAGTTGTAATTAAAAGAAAAATGCAACAATTCTTAAATAATTTAAAGCCGCTATTTAATTAAGATAAAAGGAAGATCATTATTAGAAAGGAAAGTTTCTCAGGTCAACATCTTTCTGTAGTTACAGCTTATTAAATTTGAGAAATGTATATTTTTCTTTGTGTTATTGGGCAACTGAAAAATTTAAAACATCACATATATATACATATATATATATATATATATATACTTTTTTTTTTTTTACTTCAGTACTGAGAATTACTTTTTAGACTAACAGTTTGAGTAAATGCAACCACTCTGTATTTTGGTACACCGTGTATCTAACGAAAAATGACATGCTCACAAAACATGCTATAGACTGCGCTTTCTTAGACTTCTTACAAAAATCTGCTGTATAACTTTGAGAAAACAGATGGATTCCTTGGTCTTGGCTAAATACACGTGTATAAAAATGAAGATCAGCAGTCTTCACTCAGAAAATTCAACCTGAAAATTTAAACTAGAAATACGTATGTTTTCATTTTCTGGAGTAGCTGCTACCTTTAACCTACACACACATATAAAAAGGGAAAAATATTTTTTTCTTCTTCTTCTTTTCTTGCTAGTATAAGAAATAAATCTCTTTCTACCTCCCATAAAGAGTGGAGTAAATTTGGGCGTTGTAATTATATATACACAAAATAAACACATTTTCTCATTTCTCATCCCACCTTGATCAAAAACTTAAAGCAGCCTATCCTGTTCTAGGCCAGATCTTCCCACTACAAAGTAGAGTCAGAGTGGGGGGCTGAGCTTATTTATTGCCGGTCCTAATCATCAGCAGGATCCCTCTGCTCATTAACTAGACACGCAGTAGCCTCAGGCTAACAGCCTCATATGTCAGCCAAAGAAAAAGATGTCATCTTCTGCTTGACTGAATAAACTGCTATTAAAACTGGATGCAAATAGGCACTGAACGACACTCAGATCAGGAGGTAGCAGGCGAGCTTAAACCCTGAGGTGCTCAGCCTCATTGTTGCCCCACATTTCTCAGTTAAAATGCAGAGATTCTGGATGCTGTCTGTCTCCAGACTTACAAGGCATCCAAACTCCCTGCGGAACAAAATGCCACAAAAGTGTTTGTTCACTTGTATGACAGTAAGTAGTTTACACTACTGACTGTTTGCTGGGAAACTATTTCACATCTAAGTTAAGGTGAATATATTAAATGTTTCTGAAATATAACACAGCCGACGCACGTGGGAAACCATCATGTCAACCTAATACGAGAGCAACAGTGGAAGCTATTGTGTTGTCCATTATGCTCCACTGTGCCTATATTCGGCTCAACTGGCTGTACGGTTGTATAGACAGTCCAATGAAACTCTATCTCCCCAGATCTAAACAGAATCAAACAAAGCGCAGTGGAAGAATGGAGTGTGTTTGTACAGGACTTATTTGGCAGACACTGACGTACTATGACTGGATGTCTCTTTTCTCCATCAGACTGTTTTGAGGCAGCTGCGTGAGTATGTTTTTTTTCTTCTTTTTTTTCTCCCCATCAAACAAATGTTTGTCTGTTGAATCAAAACTGAAGAGGGAAATCTCATCACAATAGCTTTCAAATCTGTGCCTGCCTCTGTGTGTGTGGCTGTGTGTGCAGTGCAATTAGCCAGTACTGGAGTTGAGCTATTAAACCTCTGATGGTTGTGTGTTTACAATGCTATCATTGGCCTCTCTCTGGCCAGCGCTAAATGAGCCAGTGTTGAGCCTCAGCTGTATAATCATGAATATTCATCTGTGTGTGTGTGTGTGTGTGTGTGTGTGTGTGTGTGTGTGTGTGTGTGGCACTGGCAGGCATTAAAGAAGCTATTACTATCTACTCATCACAATCCGTCACTTTGTCTGGATAATAAGTCAAGCTGACAACAATTCTACTTAGCGCCAAACACCACCAAGACAGGCTTTGTTCTGAGAGCAAAGTTAAAAGAAAGAAGGGTTTTCTTGGTGGGTCCCACACAATGTCATGCCTTTATTTTTCTTTTACTCATGTTTGATGAAAGCATTGGATAAAAGGGGGGGAAAGAGGAAGAGCTTGAAATATCTTTGCAACACCTGGGGAACAGAAATGCTCTCTCCCACTTACACACGCTTATTTGTTTACAGCATGACGTAAATAATGTGGTTTCCATGCAAATGTGCATTCTTAGCGTGGTTATTAATTACATTTCCTAAGTGTGAACAAGACAATCCTTGAAGCCCTTGCTAAACTGTGATAACCTCAGTTGCTAAAAGAGTTACTCCCACGGTGCCATTCCCCTGAGACCATGTGGCACAATATTCCCGTTCGTGGAAAAAGAACTTAAATACAGCCCTGCGTGGCGTTTCATGGTAATTTGCGGTGGCAAGTGGAGCAGGCGATGCTGCTCTGTGAGTAAAGCAGAAGGGGCAAGAGGAGGATTAGATAATCAAACAGTGTGCCACTTTAAATAATCTCTGGATCCTCTGGGGGAGGTGAGATTTAAAGCCGGTGCCCTTCTGCTTTAATTGTCTGATTTTCCCGTCATTACAGTTGAGAGCCTCAGTAATTCAGGCTTATTAAATATTCAGGAACCACACAGAGGAGGAGGGAAGAGCGAGTGATGGGACAGAGATAAAGGTGGAAGAGAGGAGTGGGAGAGTGCGAGGATGTTATGGCAAGACAAAATGTATGGTTTGGGAGAAACACTGACACCGATGTTTCTCTTCTTTTCCAACTCTGAAGGACAAAAGCACTTTTGGAATGATCAAAGTATGTGCAGGAAAAAAACGTCTTGATGCATTCTCAAAGTAAATCTCCAAAAAGTTGATTCTGTTCATCACTCGGATGAGTGATGAAACGTTCCTCCCACAAAACGCTACGTCCAGATGAACAGAATCAACTTCTTGGAGATGCAGGAAAAAAAGTTTTAGCAGTTTACCCTTTGTCCAGTTCACTGTAAAAAATACTGACCAGTATCAAACAGTAGTAACGTAACTTAATAAAAGATAAATTCAATGGAGGAAATAATGATAAAACAAATCCTCCAGGCTACAAAATTGAATTTGGAAAAAAAAAAAAAACGTGTGTATATATATATATGTGTGTATGTATGTATTAGGGCTGCAACGATACACATAATTCACGGTTCGGTTCGATACTTTGGTGTCACAGTTCGATATTTTTTTCGATACAAAAAAAATGTTCATGCCTTTTTAATTTGTCATTTATTAAAATTATAAATATATATTTTAACTCAAAAGTACAGTTTTTAAATTTAATGTTGCTGAAACAACAAAATAATAAAAAATTAATAAATCTATCTGATCGAGAAATCACTCATCTTTGGAAAAGAGAGTTTATTACAGAGAAATGGCTCTTTCCAAAATAAAAGCTATACTATAAGCTTCTTCTGGGCTATATTCTCAGCAGCATATTAAACATATCAGGTCCGACAATATTTTCACGACCGGCCTTTAATGTGTCGCGGATAAATACAACAAAATAAAACTAGTACCGGTACCGAAAAAAAGAAGATTTATTCATAACACACGTGAAAAGACCCAGGAAAACCGAGTAAACGACAAAAACGATAACAAAATAACGCGGAAAACCGATAAAAACCCTGAAAACTAAACATTTCACACCTGATCCTCAACTCTCGCGGCCCGGTACCAAACGACTCACGGACCGGTACTGGTCCGAGGCCCGGGGGTTGGGGACCACTGGTCTAAATGACTCGGGTAAAGTTTGTAGCATGCCTGCTTGTTGTTTTTGTCTGCTTCCACTTGTCTTTGCACTAGGATGATGCCGGAGTAAATGTGCAGTCATATTCGTTGTGTTCCCACTAGTGCTGTCAGCGTTAATCTGAAATGACGTTAACGCCATAACACGGCAAATCTCCGTTAACGAGCTGCCGCGGATCGCCCCGTGCGTGGGGCTGGACGGCCAACACGTTAACGAGCAAACTGCGCTAACGCACTAGTTCCCACCCATGTAATTGAGCATTGCGTGGCACATCCGACATACTGTTTTACTTTAGTCCACCACGCGCTTACCTTCAGGGTCATACGTCACATGAAAACCAAAATAGTTCCAAAGGCCAGATCTGAATGAGGGTGGGGGAGGTTCAATTTGCCATGTTGCAAGGAGAGCTTAACTTCTGTCTCGCTAGCTTGCCCTGTGCTCAGTGAATCTGCGTTCGACTACTCCGCCTAGGCTGCACTGTCGAGCGCAGATCCACTGAGCGCTCAACACAGACAGCATCGTCAGAAGGAAAGTTGATAAAATAAATTAAAAATGTTGTATTGGTCGATACATATGCGTACCGAACCGAAAGCACAGTATCGAACGGTTCAATATCGATATGAGTATCGTTGCACCCCTAATATATATATATATATACTCAGTGTTAAATTTACATTTGTTGAATAATATGTTAAGAATGTAATCTTTAATTGTAAAGTAATCCTAGTTAGATGCAGGGGGCCTTGGCCCCACTGTTTGCAGACAGGGATGATGAATGCTGCTGACTGACCTACATATTATTGCAGCATATTTCACGTTTAGAATCTCATAAAGTCTGTTGTTTATCTTTTTATTTTATTTTTTTCAAGTAACAAAAAGTAACCACATTTGGATCACTGAGCTCAAAAGACCAATTAAAAACTTTAAATAAGAAGCATTTGGATTAAAAGCTAAATGGAAAAATTAAAGAATAAAAATATGGCTACCAGTTGTTAAGTAAATATCTGTGTTTTAGTGCCCATGATTTTGGATAAACCAGATTCCAATAAACATCCAGATAAGCATGTCGAGTGGAGCTCTCCTTGGTGCTGAACAGAGGTGGCGATCCATGAATGAAAATTATGGCTGTGCACAAGCTCAGTGAAGGGGGATATTAGGAAGAAATACAGTCTCTTAAAATGAAACACCTGAAGTAGTTTAATCACTGACACATAAAACGTCTTCCTCTGCTCCGTGTAAGATGACAGAATTACTCCAATAATGGATCAAAGTAAATTACTAATAGAACTAGTCTAAAATCTCAAAAAATGAAATCCTGACAAGTTGAAATCATTCTGGCGAGCTGAGGTTATAAAAGTCTATAAATGAAAAAGCTGAAATCTACATTACAGTGATTATACAGAAAGAAATGAAAAGACTTCTACTCCCTAATGAGTCACCCTGTCTGATCACAGCCTGGAGCTACAGCTTCCATCCATAACTTTGCACAAACTACATCCTGACATGACGTTTACTGGGGGTTTTAGCCTGAAAATGATTAGTATTAAAATTAGGGCCTGAGTCAGCCACTGGAGCAAGATAATTTTACAAATCTCTTAGGCAAATCGGCTTGTTGTCCTGAATCAAATCTCATTATCCCGATCAGTGAATTTTTACCTTATTTATTTAACTAAATAAATGTAAAAAACAAATGAAAATATATTGGAAATGATCCTCAGTGTAAACTAAAACAGCAAGTCTTCAGCATGGAGTTATAGTGAGGAATAGTGAGACATTGCTTCACTTAAGAAAATACGGCAAACCCACAATTGTACTTTGCTCAAATATTATCGAACCTTCTGTATTTGTGCAAAAGCTTAAAAGTTTAAAAAGTAAACTATTCATTTAACAGAACAGTCCAGTTCAGAGCTTAGATTTATCATATTAATCAATAAGAGTTCAAATTTGCTAAAATATAATTATAATTATACGTGTGTGCAGGCAGTATTATAATGTTATATTCTACATACTTGGGGAAAGGAAGCCCTGAGGGCCATAATCGGCCTGCGGACCATCTCAGTCTGGTTCAATCGATTCATCTCTGCAATATGCAAATCTGTACTGTTACATCACTTTATTCCAAGGTCATCAGTGAGCTATGTAGAGGTCATAATCTTTAAATGTTGATAAAGAATTTGGTTCTTTCTTTCTTTTTTTTTGTTCAAAAATTGTTATAACATTGTGTGATCCTGTTCTTATAGTTGGTTTTGTAAACATCTCTTTCCTTTTACTGTTGTTGCAGTGAGAAAACTTTGCTTCACATGTTCAGTCCTGTTAATACATTTTAACATAAAGTGAAACTAAATTTTGGTCTGAATTCCCCTTACAGTATTTAAATATATAAATTTTGACCAGTTTCACATAAAAAAAATGTTTTTTTTTCTGACACAAACACAGTTTAACTAAATGAGAAATTTTTTTTAAACATGACTGTTTGATCACTGCAAGGCAGAGTTTATGTTCAGCCGGTCACTACGTCTATGAGAATGTGACTAGTATTGTGTATTCTCAGATGGCGCTGCTATGTGTGTTACTGTGCGATGCCGAGCACAAGTAAAGGGTATTTTCCACAGTGCAGTAAATGGGTGAAACTGGAGCCCCACAATGTGTGAGCTGTGATGTGCATGCAGTATTCTAGTTTTACTTTTTGCATAATCCTGCTGACAAATCTTTTCACAGCTTTAATCCAACACCCATTACTATCTGAATTATGCTTCAAAAACAGCTCCATGTAGTGTGTCACATCTTTGTGAGCAAATACACACGTGTGTGTGTTTGCACAGTTTCCTCTAAATGTGCAGCACAACCTGGCTGCAAATATCCAGCTGGACTAATAAATGAAAGTAGGTCTCATTGAAACAAACTTGTAATCGAACTGTTGCTTCGGCACATTCTGAAACCTTTGCAGAGACGTTGGTGAGAAGCCAGTCGTGCTGGGAGACGACGATCTGCCTGCAGGTCTGGATCTTCTACTTATTTCTAGATTTGTTTGGGTTTAGTGTTCTAGCAGATCCTGTGATGTTGAAGGTTTTCATGCGCAATATTGAAAAACATGGTGAAAGGAAAAAAGCAGGCCGCTGCTTGATTGCTAACAGTAATAAGCTCACCACAGAAATGTCTCTTTAGCCTTGTTTATTTTTCTTGCTGCATCTTTTTCCAGTGATTGTGCACTGTAGTCACAGATGACTGTAAACATCTGCGCCGTCATTCCTGCTGTGGACAAATGATTTTTGTGCAACAATTAAATGGATAATTATCTCTATTTATTTTAAAGAGTTTAAGTGGCAGCTGAAAAGAAATGTAAACAGTCGAGGGCCCGATCATAAAAACGGTGACAAAAAGCAAAAAGCACGTGGGAACCTTTTCCACACAAATATTTATAAACATGTGATAACAAGGTGCAGGCCTCACAGATACTTAAGCTCTGTGCAAAGCAAGTTTTCTATGTCAGTGAGAAATAATTTTACATAAAACAAAACAGCTCATCACACTGAGCCACCATCCTATTTCTCCAACTTACAAACTCACCAATCTGCAGTAAGATTTAAAATCTGCCATTCACAGACTTCACTCCTTTATTTATAGGCCCTCTCAGTCCTGGTTCCTTCTCTTCAGTTACTTCTTTGTAACTCTTTTTATTGGTGCGTCTAACAATTTAAGGTGCAAAGTGTTATTTTTAATATGTCAAAGGTGAAATACGGGAGGTTCTGCAGCCACTCGTGGCTAAAAGGGACAGTATGCATGTATACAAAGACATAGCACCATGTGTATGCACAGCTTTATAAATCGGACAATGTATGAAATGAAAATGTAGATTTGAATTTGTTAAATCTATTACTGAGACATTTGATGGTCTTTATAACAGCAAATGAAAATGTAAAAATATAAGAAATATAACATTGCATTTAAATAAAACAGAATTAAATAAAAACAAATAATGTTTCATTTTATTTGATTTTAATAATGGTTATTTTTCTTTTTAATACAATTTCTTATTCTATCCATTTTATTTCCTTTTGTTAGATTTATCTTATTTTTATTTTCTTACATTCTGAAATTATTTTTGTCAGTAGTAGCAGTATTATTGTTGTTATTGTTGTTGTTGGAGAAGCATGGGAAAATAGGGAGATCATTCATTCAAACTACTCTCTTTTTCTGGGATGGACAACAGAAAATAAAATACAGGAAAGTGACTGAAAAAATGGGGCTTCATGGAACTACACTGAGATTGTGTTGCATTAACCACAATCAAGATTATATGTACAAACAGAGATTGATTATCAAATACAAAATTGAAAAAACCCCAGATGATTAATGTAAGATATGTCAGATCAGTCTTTACCAAACTGCCTCCACACGTTTTTCCCCTCCCTCCAGATTTCCAGGACACAGAATGAAGACACGCCCCCATTTACAAGACCACTTGTCTACTCGACTGTTATAAAATTCCCACAGCAGCCTCTGCCATTCTCACAATGGCTCAAATCAAAGCAAAAAGCAAAAATTAAAAAAAACCACTCCTTCCCTTTATACAGCAATTTCAATTTAGCCTCCTCCTCCTGCCCATCTTGTTCTTTGTCACTGTCTCCTCTGTGTCCTCGCTTTTCAATTCTTCCCTTTTCCTTGGTGTTTCCCTTTCCTCTTTCTCCTCCCTCCCCCCTCAGAGTATTAGCTTGCAGTGGCCAGGCCGCTTGACAGCTGCTCCACCTGAAGAATATCAATCAATGTTGCTGTGGAGACCAAATCAGGCTCCCCTCGTTTATTTTCTGCCCCTCTTTTCCTTTCCATCGTCTTGGCCTTGCATGTTGCTGTTCATGGTCTAATCATGAACCAGAGCTTGTTTGCTGCTCTAAAGTGTAAATGACTCATTAGGCTCATAAAAGGTGTGAATATTTACATAGTATTGACTTCTTGAACTGATATATTACAGGAACACACCTCACCACCTTCCGCTGCTAATTTCCTTGAGGTGTGAATAATTGAGTTGCAGATGCAAACCCCGAGAAGTCTCAGACTATCACTCCAGATGAGCCAGGCAGACAGGCGTGGGATGCAAGTGTCTATCACTGCTAACGCATGACAGGAGAGCGAGCACTGTACAAATCACAATGCTCAATATAGGACCACACTCAAAGTGTTACTAATCACCATTAAGAGCTCTTCTGTTCATCCCTGCAGAGCATTTTTTAAATTATGTCGTAAAATGACATAAAACTTGTAGAAAGGTCATTAACCCCCTCAAAAAAATGTATAAATAAAGAAACAAATTAAGTCCCTTTTTTTTAAATAAATAAAAACCCAAAAGCTACTTTTAAAAATTCCTGAAAATTCTTTTCTTTTTTTTTTACACCTGGCAGCAGTTTTTCCTGGACTATCAAGCTGTCAGGAGACCAATCAGATTCTTCCCTGTAATTGCTCCAATCTAGCTAACATACACTCTCACACAGTCCCACTTTGAGCCAATCCCCAAACATGGCCACAATCCTGCTGCACTACATTGTGCTAAGCAATGAAATGACTCCCTACAGACCCATCGTCAGTGGCGCTAGTGCCAGGCCCGCCAGCGGAGGGTTAAGTAAATATTGGGCAAAGCAGCTGCTCTCAGAGTACCATCGTCTGCCTGTGTTCCTGCCTGGTCCCAGCCTGGTATAAATCACACACAGCAATTAGTGCCACGCTGTCCCCCTGCCCTCGTTAAACAACCCCGCCTGCTGAGGAAGCCCGTAAACACCAGACACCAGCCTGAATGGGTGGCGGAGGGAGGGCTGGGTGGATGGATGCACAATCACGGGGGCTCAAGTTTAAAAAAATAACTATTTCAGACTTCAGATATTTTCCCTTTAAATTTTAGTTTACCTCAAACTAATAAATGTGACTGTATATTGTTATGGTAATCTGATCAGAACAGGCAGACCACGTCTGGAGGCCTTTAAGTTGCAGAATGCCAGTCCTGTAATATTTGGAAACAAAGGACCTAAACTAGGCATCTCTTAAGTTAGCTAACAGTTAACAGCCTATTGGTGTTAGTCATTTTATACATGAAGGTCGTCAACTCTAACAAAGTTTAAAAAAGGGATAAAGAATTATACAAATGTTAGAACATGTCTCTGTGTACTGCAGGAAGGCTCATTCTTTGCCACATGCTAGCAAAGTTAACCATAATTGGGTGCTCTTTGACTGATACAGGCAGTACAGGTCTCTCTTTCTCTCTGTCTTGTCATCCTCTCACCCACTGTGTGTGAAAAGATGCTCTTATGCCAACACAGCTTTAAATGTACCCCACATTAACTATTTTTTACCAGGACGACAGCATCTGCAACAGGGTGAAAAGTCTGTGTTCCACTCTTAGTTTCACAGCCACATAGTGAGTAGTTGGAGAGTGTTTGTAGACAAGTGTGTACCTTCAATACAAACTATGGGTGACTGCAGCATTCTGCAGTCTTTTAACATAAATATTGGTATTTGGTCCAAGTCTATTCGTGACCAGTACAATATACAGTATGCTACACTACAGATATTTTGTCCCATTCCTGTGACAAAAGCACTAGTGCTAGTCTGTTGATCAGCTATAATTGATCAGGGACAAACCTGCAGTCTGTCATGTCTCTCAGTTAAGTCACTATGTTAAAGAAAAAAGTCATTTAACTCCTCATTTTGGCAAATGTGCAGGATAAGTGAATCGTTCTTCAGTTTAATTTTCCATGGTTATTGTACTTTTTTTATTTTTTATTTTTTGGGCCCATAAAGGTGTGGAGCCGTCATCGAAGAGGAGAGTAGATCCTGGCAAAAGATCAACTGTGCAATAAAAGCACTGATGTGCGGTCAGAGTGGCTGTAATATGTTTGGTAAAAACCTTTCAATAAGCTTATTGATGGAAAAAAAAAGCTTGAACATATCAGCAAGATCAGCAAGACAGCAGAAAGTCAGATAAGGTGAGGTGGCCAAAGTCAGAGACTTGATTTAAAATTAGGAAAACACACAGGAGTAGGGCCAACAGATGATGGCTATTTCTTTGCATGAACAATTGTTAAAACGTTTGGCAATTACAGAGAACAATTTATGCTACTTGTAATCTATAATGTTGCTAGAAGCCTGCATGCGTGAAATGAGCCAAACATGCCAAAGCTATAAACTAGAAACTAATAAATAAGAAGAAGTGTTTTGAAACTTTCACCATTATATATTTAGTCATGCAGATATGAAGCCCAAGAATTAGAAAATAAACGAAAACATTTCATATTTAAACACATTTGGCATGTCTGCATCCACATACTGTGTTGCAGTCTATTTATCAATATAGATCCAGACTATAAATCTAGACTTTAACATAGAATTGGCTCAGTAAAATAAAACATTTTGACTGTGATTAGTATATTTATACTAAATTAGATAATAAAGGCAATCACAGGTCTGTTTCATATCTGCGCCACTGCAAACCAAATTCAGAATAAAAGAGACAATTCATTCAAAGACTGTGCCACCAAGAGCAAGTCTGCTCCGCTATACTTATTTAGCTTATACAAATAAAACAGCATGAGCCAATGATGGGCTAATTTATGATGCATGCTCTGAAAAGTGATAATCAATGATCACTGAGCTGATTTATATCATCCATCAACTGTGATGCCCGTGATCTAAAATACCCAATTAAACCCTCAATGTAATTTGGCCAACAACAGCTCATGAAAGGACAAAAACAGCGGCTGGTGAGAGGAGAAATAGCCATCAGCAACCCTATTACCATATTGCTCTAAATTACCACAATCACCAGGGGAGCATTTAACATGCCACCACCCAGTGGAGGAAAAAAAAGTCTTAGAAATAATGTCAGAATGGCTGTAACTGATTTACATTCGGCTCTCTTTGTGACTGTGCTACCAGTTGCTGTTGCATCCAGACTAATTAGGAGGTAATGAGAGTGCAATTGGGCAGTGGGCACATTTAGAGACAGCGAGACGGTGACAGACAGGCAGGCAGACAGGGACGGCGAGCTCAGGTGCTCAATGACTCGTCTAAGGTACAATGGTGCATAGGCAGATACTCCAGCACCACCACCACCACCTGACTGCCACTCACAGACGACAAGGCAGAAGGCAGAGGAAAGCAGGGGGGTGAAGGAGGTGGGAGGACTGATATGAAGGAGGGGGATGGGGCAATATGGCTGGAGCAGGTGGAGAGAGCTGGTTAGCAGCGGTGATACCGGTGCTGTAAATGTATTTAAAACAAAACAAAACATACAAAAAAACAAAAATTAGACTGACATTCTAGGTCTGCTCGCTTTGCACATGTTTTTTTTCCAGGTCTTCATTTGCTACTGTTTTTTCTTCAGCCCTCTTCTCTTGCCTTGTCTGCAGTGTGCTGCATATGTGGATAAAACTGTAGAGGAGAAGACAAATGTGCAACAGCGGTCTTTCGGAAATATGCCTCCCCCAAATTTCCCTTGTCTCTGTCAGACTGAGACACGTTCTCCTGTTTAGGTGCATTGTGAGAGTAGAAGATAGAGAGAAAGAGGGAGATTGTGTGTGTGTGTGTGTGAGTGTGTTGGGGGGGGGCTGTAATGGTTACTGTGGCAACCAGGAGAGTGACTCTTAGACATTGGCATATGCATGGGGAGGGGGAGAGGTAGAAGAGAGGCGAGTGTGCTGGTGAAGAGATGTAGTACAGGGAGGAAAGGGTGGTGGTGCTGAGGGAAGGGTGGGGTGGAGGAGGTAGAGTGCAGGAGGCAGATCAGAGGGAGGTGTCAGAGGGTTACTGCGCACAGAGATTCACCCTTTTTTTCTAGCGTGGCAGAAGAAAGGGAGGCAGAAACAAAAGGAGCTGTCTTTTGAATGGTGGCTGCGCTGGATTGGACTGTCAGCGCTTCCTCTCTAACAACCTTACTTAGCTTGCTGCTCCCACTCCCAGACACTTCCTTACTCTGTGTCTCTCTTTCAGAATACAATGCATGCTTGAGTCTATTGCATGTGATTCTCAGATGAAAATTTAACACTGATGTTGCTTATTGCATCTAAAGATTTAAGCACTGTAATACAATATATTCTGGACCTGTGCCTGCATTTTGACCTTTTTTCTTTAATTGATTTTTTGCTTTTCTACATCACTTGTTTCATAAAATATCAGGGTGTTTTCTTTTGTCTGCGTGTGTGTGTGATCAGCCAAAACCCAAAGACAGTAAGTTTTACTATATGATGTAAATAGGAAGAAAATGGGAAAAGAAAAAGTTCCTGCATATAAAAACCAATCACGTTAGCATTTGGACTTGATGAATGACTTGAAATGAAACTATTCATACTTCAAATGTTGGACTGTGATTGTTGGGCTACTGTGTTTTGTGAACATTTGCAGCCTCTCTTGTATGTAACCACCAGAGCTTAATAGTTCCAGAACCAAAGATCCTGCTCATATTCTCCACAAGGTTTTTGATTATGAGCCACAATGTTGTAACTTTCCAAAGTAGACTTGGTGGGAGCAACAACAATGGTATGACCTCCTGTAGAAAGTCTGTATCATATCGACCTTGTTTTAACAAACATGCATTAATTACAATGTTGTGGAAAACAACTACTCCTCAGACAATCTGCACTAAGTATTAAGTCACTTTTCACTTAGGAATCAAATACTTATTTCACTCAGAGACATGCAAACCAATTTATAACTTTCATGTAATGTGTTTTATGCAGATCTTTGGTTGATATTATGTTAAAACTACCATGAAAATTAGAAACTTTATTTCTTTGCAAATGACCAAACTTACAAATTCAGCAGGGGATCAAACAATTACATTCCCCACTTTTTTCTATTGGCGCTCAGAAGTCTTTTCACTTCTCATGCTGAACTTTATGACAATTACGACTATCCAGACACTTCAGGTAGCTGTACATGACAGTGTAAATGGATAGGGAGTGTAAATATGGAATTACTTAAGCTGAAACACAGGAATCACCTGGTGTGATTCACATCTTATGCTGGCTAACTTTCAGGTGAACAGTATAACAATTTGCATGGAGAAAGTACGTTCTGAGCAGAAGCTGTCTCGTGGGTAAAATAATCCTCCTTGGGTGATCTGGTGAAAGCATAGACAGAGTTTAGAGCACCTTTTAGACCTGACCTGTTTGTTCTGGACTTTTCTGGTTGATCCAAACTCAGATTTCAGGTGTGAAAATGGACTTTGGTCTGACCCAAACAGGTTCCACGAGCTAAAGGTCAGATAAGGCAAGTATGAAGTGCTAAACTGTTTTGGCAGAACATGTTAGTCGGGTCGTTTACTGGTGTACATCTGCATGGCAGAAATTTTAGTTATTGCAGATTTTGCTCGACTTTCAATGTAAACTTGGCATTTTTGTTTTGATAAGGCCAATTAACCTTTTTACTCTTCAAGATGCACCGTGACTTCTCTGCCCTGTTGCGAAGACAAGAGCAGGATAATAGTAAGTACCCTCTGACCTTATGACAGGAGCCCACAGAGAAACAGACTGCCAGAGACAAACAGAGCTATGGGCTGAGTGTAATAAATATGCTGCCCCCTATAGTGGTGATGACCTTATAAACAACAACAAACTGTCACTATGGCCAGGCCTGCTGGGAGCTGCCCTCCATGCAAGGGCAAATGGCCCAGAATTCACTGGACAGGACAGCCAAAGCTTGCAGAAGAAACAGTTATGCGATGTTATACCGCAGGACAAGCGTTTGGCCTGCCGGGACTCATTTTAAATGTTTGTTTTAACAATCACTCACTCTCATTGAGCAGCCAGCCGATGTTTCTGTTAGACGTTACACACTTAAGTCAGATCTCCTTTTTTCCAACACAGCATTTTACAAACAACATAGCACGGCATTTATTTTTGTCACAAGTTATTTGTTGTATTTACCCAGATAGACCATCAGAAGTCTCATGGATGCAGCCGCGGTGAATGCGCTCCTACTGTGTCATGTAATGCTAAGTGACTGCTTTTATTATACAAGACAAGCTACGCCTGCAATCGCTGTGATCTCAGCCAGCCGTTCTGAATCAAACAGCAGAGGAGAGACATCCTTATTTTCAAGGGGGACTTTCATGTCACCATGAAGGAGACGGGGAAGAGCAGCAGCGGAGGGTTAGAAGTCAGAGTGAGGCATATGGCATCTTGAATTTTGGGCAAAGAGAGCTGACAGGTTAACTGAACATTTGGTGGGGGGAGACTCATGGTGGGGGTGCAGGGGGAGAATAAAGGGAAAAGGAGAGGTGGGGCATAAGACACGGAGGACGTGTGTGGATTCTAATGTGTGTGTGTGTGTGTGTGTGTTTTGGGTTGCAGGAGTAGGTGGGTAAGGCTGCTAAACACTCCCATCTGTTCGTATCCTGAGGCGCTTCTAGGGCATTTAGTTACTGTCTTATCCAGATGAGGTGTTGCTGTGTCAGCTCCTTCCACTTACAGCACATAAATAATGATATAAATATATAAATATATTTGAATAATAGGAATGGCAGGATGAGGAAACAAGGAGCAGCAGGGTCAAGCTGTTTCCTAGGGAGCATTTTCTTTATACCAAGCGATGATCACAGCTCCTCCAGGATGTGTGAGTGCTGTAACTACGTGCTCATTAGAGTTTTACTTCCTCTGGGGCCTGACACAGTCCCAGGAGAGAGATCTGCTCTTAACAAGGGTCCTCTACGCATACTGGCATACATTAGACGAGCAATAAAAATATAATAGAATGCAAAGTTATACTCAAGCTGATGTTAAAGCTATCACCATACGTTTACGTTTAAGGCTGTTTGATTATGAGACAACAATTTCGGTCAATAACAGTATTTGTTTTCACTCAAATCTTAGGCTACGTTCACACTGCAGGCGAAAGCGCATCAAATCTGATTTTTTTGACCCTATGTGACCCATATCTGATCATGGCATGACAGTGTGAACGGCACAAATCCGATATTTTCAAATCCGATCTGGGTCACTTTGGCTACGTTCACACTGCAGGTCTTAATGCTCAATTTCGATTTTTTGATCAAATCCGATTTTTTTGTCTGCTCGTTCACACTACAAATAAAATGCGACAGCAAACGCGCTCTAGTGTGAACCCTCAACGCGCTCTGTTTAGACCCAGAGCAAACAGTATTGTTTGACTAATGGCCCTTAATATAAAGACTTCGGACTTCACGTTTCCCAATTTTTGCTTTAAGTTATTTTGTTATTTACATAATAATGTAAATAACCTAATAATGATCCTTATTGCAGTTTTAGAGGAGCGGTGCTTCAAAGGATAGTTGCAGATTTCTGTCAGAATCTGCAGATTATACAGTACAAATAAAATGTTCACGTTTCTCCAACGTTGTCTTCCCAGCAGTTTCACCGGATGGCCAGGAAGCGTTCGCGATGTCTTCTCCGGCGCTGATAATTGGCGTCTGTCTTGTGTCGGTGACGTAAAAAACGGATTTAATGTGACTTGACCATTCACACAGCAGTTGCTTTCTGAAACATCGGATATGTATTCAGCACCACATACGAAAGTGACCCAGATCGGATTTGAAAATATCGGATTTGTGCTGTTCACACTGTCACACCATGATCGGATATGGGTCGCATAGGGTCAAAAAAATCGGATTTGATGCGCTTTTGCCTGCAGTGTGAACGTAGCCATAGTTGAAGGAAATCCTGTACCGAAGAACGGTTTTTCTATAAATAAATGATGCTTTTTAATGCATTGGTTCTCAAACTAGGTGAAAATATTAAATAAAGCTAAGTTGAATTAACATGATTTGGTTTATAGTTGATAAAAAATTGCAGGAGAGAGGCCACACCAGAGAAAGACATGTTATAGGATACATATTATATTTATTAATACCTAAATATAAAATTTAAAAAAGTCTCACTGAATTCTGAATGAAAGATTGAATTTAATTATTTGCTTTTTCAGCTAGCAGAAATGAGGCTACCAAGCCTCAAATGTTTATGTATCTCCACGAACATTCAATGTGGCAGCTGGGAATGTGTTTACATTACCGGATCCCCATTAGCATGTGCTAACCTTCCTGGGTCCACAGTGTCTCAACACGTCCACATTCACGCAGACACTGCTTCGAGCCTACGCTGTGGATTTGCCAGAATAAAAGGGGCTTTAAGGGGTTCACATCACCCACATCCCTGTTCTTAGACATAGTGGAAGTCATGTCATGCGTGTGTTACCACTAAATGATAACATATTCAAATGAGGATAAAGAGCTTTTGATGGAATGAGGGGGAATAACAGGAGAGAGAGAAAAAAATGAGTGAAGAAGTGGAGGAAGGAAAGCAAAGCCCAGACTGATCTGAATCTGGTAAACTGTCAGAGAGAGGGATTACCCTACCAAATCCCTGGCGAAAATAGAGGCCCGAGTTATTTACTAGCCTTACAACCAGCTGCAAACCATCTGTACTTAATTGTAAGACACAAACTTTATGAAGATCAACTGGGGATTTGGCCGCAAAGCTTCTTACGCCACTGAATTGGTGTCTCTGCTTCGAGGGAGAGTACAGAAGGGTGCTCGAGACATGTCACGTGTGCTTCGGAGGGCTCGGACTTGACTGCGCTGTCTCGTTTATCTCCGTGTCCTGTTCTACTGAACACGATCAGTTCTTATCTATAATTGTGAGGGTGGAGTGTAGGCGAGTCAGGTCTTTTCTTTACAAAGAATTGATGTGCTTGTTTTAGACAAGAACCTAAAAAAGCCAGTTCAATGTACACATACGCACTGAGACTGTTTGAAAATATTTAATTGGCTTGAGCCTCAATGCCTTTCAGGATGAAGCCGGTCATCAGGTCCTGATTAGGCAGGTAAGTGGCCTGGTAACCTACTAAATCAGCATTGGGAAGACAATACCTACGCTGGCCATGAGATCCAGAGCTAGTCCAAAACCTGCATGTGGCATTGTTTAATGTAGGTCGTTCTGCATTATGTTGTTGTTGGCAGCCATCTGAAGACAGATGATAAGAGGTCCTGTCCGAGCCGCTGAATGGCAGGTAGCCAGCTTAATCCTATTTAACAAGATCTGAGTTGAATCTGGGGTGGGGCATGTTGGGGGGGGGGGTCACGCAAGTAGCCTGTTGGGGTCAGTGTGTGGCTTTGTGGAAGGTGTGGTCCTAAACATTGAGCATTTTTTACACAAGGCACGCTCCTTTTATGTGCTCAAGCCCACCCTCAGAAATGAAAGCAATGCCTATCAGGTGCACGTGAATGAGTTAATCACATGCAAAATGACCACGGCAGCACCGAAGAGAAAGGATACACACGAAGAGAAAAGACCCACCTCCAGAAACTCACTCAAGGAAGAATACTGTGGGATCTAAGCTGATGGCTGTTTTGACTCGTTTATTTTCTTCCAGTGCACTAATTCCTTCCATCTCCATATGTTAAGTGGTGGGGAGGGAAGCGGTAGTGCGTGTGGTATACAAGCACTGGTGCGGTGGAGGGTGGTCAGGGATTAGGCCATCCTGTCTCGACGCAGGCCTTGTATAATTACACTAGAAGGGTCCTTTTATATCTCTGTCCAGTAAGGGTGTGCGGTCCCAAGGGCATCGAACCACACTGACTGTGACTCCAGCTGCTCGAAGCACCAGCAGGTTAACCAAAGACGATCTCTAGAAAATGAATAACTGAAAAAGTCTGAAAAATAAATACAAATAATTGCAAAAAAATTCATATGATTTTCAGATTTCATAAACTGCCCCCAGTGTCAGCACGCAAACATATCTATTGGAAGGAGAGACCTGTCAGCGATCTGCTTGTTATAAATAACCTACAACCCTCTACCCTATCCTTAGCCCTCCACCCTCTTCAACCTCTCTTCGTTAGCATGAATAATCCCCGATGGCCCATCTGCCAGACGCCAAAGCTACAAAACGCAGAGCAAACAAGGCTGGAAGGAGCAGGCCATTATGGGGCCTCTTTGAATAGGTCGACCGATCACTCACATAGGTGTGTTTGCTCAGGCTCCGCACAAGCAAACAATATCGCTACTACAGCGCTGCTATTTTCACACACACATAAGATGCTATTTGAGCTCCAGGAGAATGATTGTAGCTGATGAGCAGTGCACCTGTTTCTGGTGGAGAGGACAGGTGTGTGTGTTTGAGTGGGAGCGAGGATTTACATTCATATGGACCCTCTCGTGTTAAGCATGAAAAAGAAAAGAAGTGCTGCTTAAACTTTAAAAGTTAAACACATCTGTTTTTAACTGAGCACGTTTTCTTGTTGCTAACACAAAATGGCTGCCTTGGACTGAAAGAGGCACTAAGACAGAGCAGCAGCAGCAGCAGCAGCAGCAGCGGCAGCTACCTAGACAGAGCAAATCTTTTTATCGACGATTTTTCCTAACTTTTACTGACAGTAGTTTAAAAAAAATCAGCACAGCAACACCACTTGATTGCTGTCCTCCCGCTTCCAAGAGTCCCACAATATCAGCGTCATTAGATGGTCGCAGTCCTCCACCCCAGGCAGCTAAACCAGGATTAGATTGTAGAAATGTAATCCTGGATGTGGGAGGTGGTGGTGGGGGTGTAATCAGGAAGAATGTCTGCACCCAAAGAATCGGACCACAATCTGGGGATGCATATGTGGCGCGACACATTAGAAGAATAGGAATCAGAGTTAAATGCACATTTATACACATCATGTAGGACGTGTCAGGACTTCAGCTCACATGTGATATTGGTGCTCTGTGCTTGAATATGTCTGCTCACAAGTTGGAGTCAGCAAAGCTGATGAGCTAAGAAAGACGTGTGAGTCTGTGTGTGTTCCTGTTTTTCTCTGTGTGTCTAAATGGAGGCTGCCCAAGGTCACGTGACGTGGTTTCCATTTTGGTTGAGTCGTGCATGTGTGCAGGTAGAGCAGTGCGCACACACAAATAAATACCAGCAAACTGCACCTGTAAATTCAAACCTGAGCACTGAGGTGACAGCTTAAAAAAAAAAATCAAACTGGGAAGTAAACAAAAAGCAGGAAAAAAAGAGCAAACTGCTACAGCAAGCCTAATAGCTGCTCAGAGAGGGGAGCTTATCTTACCACCACAGTTAATATGAGCTTCTAAATTAGATGAAAGGCTCTCTCTCTTTCTCTAATTTTTTGTTCAATTTCTCCAGGCAATTTATTTAGGGTGGGGAAAAAAAGGCCAGAGCCAACCGTCATTGGCTAAGCGCGCGGCGAGTCACAGCAAACTCCAGCCAATCAGGCTGAGCTCACAGCGTCAACTCAGGCCCTCAGCAACAACATGACTATTTACTGTATGCAAGAGAAAAATCTATTTGGGGTTCGTCCCTGCTCATCCAGCAAAGCAGAAAACGCTCAATTCTACAGTCCTTACACCCGAAAAGAAGAAAAGAGTCAATTTTAGTGCTTTTCTTATTTTTCTGCACACTTGTGCTGGTTACCTGTGAGGTAATACAAACCTCCACAAACCTGAAACTGTAACGTTATTATCGGTGCCTGCAGAACTGAAATGTTTCCTTCCTTTCTGAAGGCAGTCAGAGATATTTTTAGACAGCTCACTCTGTATTCTGCATTATGGATTAACTCAGATTATGCAAAGGAGCCTTCATGCGTTAACTTATCAGTTTTATTTCTTTGTCCTTTGAATTAGTTTAATGCAGACCCTCTTGGTATTGTATCGTTCGCTATAGCAGCAGAGTGGAACTAAAGGATTATGCAAGCATTTCCAAACAATTCGTTTTTTTCACCTTTGACAAACTAATGTAAAACATCGGCACGGCAGGTCGACAATTCTCTCTCTGCAGGGCATTTGCTTGAAGACATAAAGTTCTAATGTATAGATACACCTTAAACAAAATATGGGATAATTGTTTCAAATTACTTTTTTATTTTCCTTTAAAAAAAAATAAAAATAAAAAGTCAGCTGTGATTACAAAAGATCACAATAAAATGGCTCAACATTATTTTAGGCCTCATTTTGTTAAAGCCATTATTAAAAAAATACATATCTATCTATCTATCTATCTATCTATCTATCTATCTATCTATCTATCTACACTCATATATACATATATATTTTAATTTAAATGGAAATTAATAACTAAAAAGGAAGAATTTTTTTTTTTTGCTTTAAAGGTATTTTTTCACTGACACAATTTAAAATACTTTATTGTCAGTTTTCTGTCATGATGGTGCATAGTGGTAATGAAATCAGAAAATATGAAATATATATATATATAGTTTTTTTTCTTTGAGTTTGTTTTTTAAAGTAAAGGATACATTTAAGCTGTAATGAAGGAACACATTTTCTCTTTGCAAAATCTATTTCCAAATAACCTACATGGTTGTTTTCTGCTTCAAACTGTGAAAAGTGCTGCTGCAGCAGGGTATCCACACCTCACAGGACACTTAAGCAAACATGGGTGTGATGTGGGGAGTGTGCAGGGAAAGCTACAAATCCCAGGATACAGTCTGTATGCAACTTGTGTTGTCTGGGGATCTCTCTTCCCGAGCTGTCCGAAATGTTCATCTATCAAGGTGATATCTCGTGGCGGCTCGTCGTGGAAATACCTTTCTACGGGTCACCTTTGTATTGGCGCCGATTCTCAACCAAATTAATTCACTTCATTATTCATAGCTCTGTTTAGCACTGTGAGGCAGGTTTCTTCATTGGCATTTTAGCCAATTGGCTTATATAACAGCTACGGCTGGTACCGTGTTTGTTTCTTACTTCTTTCCACGAAATCTGTGAATAGTAATGAAAACAGTGCAAACGGCACTGTTTAAGACAGCTCTGTGAACAAAGGAAGACTGCTGCGGGTTTGTGCACACCATCACACGTCAGTCGGGGCGATGCGGTGATGTCCGATGACATTTAATTTCTTGCCTGTCCCTTGGTGTAAGAATCATCACGAGGATGTGAAACGGGGGGCCTGCGCATCATGAATCTGCGTGAAAGCCCAAGTCATGATTTTTTTCTTCTCCCTTCTTTCTTTCGTTTACTTCCTTGCCATAAAATGCATCACAGACAGGGACAGAAAGCAGGAGAGGGATGTAGAGAGGGAGGGAGGCTGTGAATAGGCAGAGTGAGTGGCATGCATGGACAGCCCCTCTGTCTCTCAAAGACACTGCAGCAGCTGTATGCATGCGATAAGAGCATCCATTCACAGCCAACTCCCCCTTTTCCTCCTCCTACACACTAAAACACACACAAATGCACTTTTTTCCTCTCTCTCTGTCTCTCCATCTCTCTCTCTCTCTCTCTCACACACACACACACACACACACACACACACACACACACACACACACACACACACACACACACACACACACACACACACACACAAACCGATGCACACTAAACAGCCTCTCTGCAGGTTCCTCCACAGAAGCTGCAGTTTGAAGCGGCCTCTGTCACCAGTCAAAGGTCTTCCCTGAAAATAATTTTTTTTTTTCTCTGAATTTTCTCTGACGTAAAAGCACAGCTGAGTTAAACATGGTTCACAGGCTGGGATCACCTTTCTTTTTCCTTTCTTTTTGTCCTAACTGACAGAGCACTCAGCACATGTTCCTGGGATCTTGCTGTTTGCTTTGTTGTCGTGCATTGCCTCAGTCTGATCTTTTCTGTTGTTAAAGGCCACCAATTACTGTCCCTAAATAACACCTCTGCACTACATAAGGTTCTGACAATCTTATGTTGTGCAGAATTGGGGAGGATGTCCATTGCATCTGCACCATTCTGTCACATTCTAGTTCTTCCCATCATCACGGGAAGAGTGGAGGCAAGTACACAAAATGAACCCAAACTTGTTCAAACAGATTTCAGGTCTGGGCCTTAAGTATATCTTGAGATTTAAATAGTTTGACATCTATGTACCCACATAATATATCTTTTTTCCCCATTATGTGACATGGGAATTTATCAGTCTGCCATACCAAACTCTATGATCTATTGATAAGACTCAACTCCAAGTCCACACAATCCAAAGAATGTCTGAGTGCCAATTAATTGGCGACTCCTTCCACCATTAGCTCATGTTACACTTATAGCTAATCTGTATCCTGGCAGGGAGCCATGCATGACCTGGCTCCCATCCAGGTCCAGGAGCTGTGGAGCTTGAGCTAGCCCTGCACAGCGCTGAGGAGCCTGGAGAAGATGTGGCAAACTGCAGCAGCACAAAGCAGTCTTCACTGTTTATCAAAGATTAAGCAGTGTTTAGTACCTCGACCCTCCTCTTCCAGCCAGCCTGTGCTCAAATCTACACATGTGTGCACGCACAGACGCACACACACACAGATATGCCACCACCTCCAGCTCACACCCTAATTGTTCCCTGCCCCGAGAGTTTAATAAAGAACAAATTGCGGTTATTGGTGAGCAAACAGCACAGTACGGAGGTGGGAGTGTGATCATTGCGGTGCCAGTGCAGCGAAGAGAGAGAAAGGGCACCAGCCAATTTAATTAATATCTCTGTCAGTCTCAGGCTGAGACCGGAGCAGCAGGCTGTGTGCAGAAAGACTTGGAGTAAGCACACAGAGTGTTAGCATGCTATTACAGATACACTCATGTTTCCTACCTACATTGTAACTGTGAGTTCAGCTGCCAAACAAGCCTTATTAGGCAGTCCAGTATAAGGGCTATCCTAAAAAGTCATAATAATAATTCTAAATAAATAAATAAATAAATGTGACTACTTTTTATATTCTGATCCAGCAGCACCTTTTTTGCAAAGCTCATGTAGATATTAATATTTTCTACCACATATCCACATATTTACTGTGAGCAGTCATTCTGTCACACTCAAATTCATAAACTCTAATCATTATTCTTTGCATTTATTTTTCCGTTCATGATACCGTAACGGGATTTCAGACAATCCATCTTTGTCGCTATCTATGTACATCTTGTTTTGATGCCCAAAAGGTTTGCGTGCTTTTTTTTCCTTAAAGCTTATCATGCTGCCTGCACACTGCCCAGCCAGTCATGTTCCCATAATGCTTTGTGGCAGCTGCAGCCAGATTCATGCACACAGGTATTGATTTTCTTCCCAGCTTTCTTTTTTTCCTTCGGTGCATCCCTTTATTTATCTCGCTAAGCCCCTGCCACTGGGTGTGAGGAGAGAACCAGCTCGCAGCTTGTGTGAGAGGACACAGTGAATTCGGCACGAGAGACGCTCGCCACATAACCTGGATTTATTTTCATTTATCTGTTATTTATCTGGCAGCGTTGCGCCACAGCTGAGTATAATCCTGCTCTGTGTGGGTTGCATGCGTAGGTATGCATGTGTGTATTTGTGCTGTCTGTCCATCCGTCCATGCAAACACTCCATTCTCCACAGGCCACCTGACCCATTTTTCTGTGTGAATAACAATACTCCAGCCAATCATGGGCAGACAGAAAGACGAATGCTGGAAAAAGACTACATCCAGCCCGTCACACGTCGGACTCCCAACCCTGCCTGTCGACAGAGTGAGGTAGGGAAAGGGAGAGACAGCGTGAGAGAGAGAGAGTGTTATCCTCACTTCCTTCCCTCCTCCCCTCCCTCTACATCTTTACCGCACAGAGGCTGGTGAAACCATAACCCGACCTACCTGGTCCCTAGCTCAGGTTTGTGCTTTGCCAGTGGCTGCACTTCCTACATGCCCTGAGAAAAGGGCGAAGCTGCAAGGCAGCTCCAAAGAAAAGCTGTTCATGTTAGCACACTACCTGCAGGCTACAACCCACAGTATATGGTGAAGGATTAACTCCAAACCGACCCGCTACACAAATGTTTACATTGGGGCTACACTGAAGCTGTGAAGCAGGAACGGGGATTAGTTATATGTTCAAACATAACCTTCAATTAAATTATCATGCATGTGCACTTTAATGAAACATTTACATGATCTGTTAACCTTTTAACCTGTGCGGCACAACACATCTGCCTCCAAGGACATCTCAGGGTGACTCAGTGTCTCACTAGTTACACAACTACCTTGGAAACGCACAGTTCAGCTCAGATCAACAATGCAACCCTAAACTTCTCACTTTGTAGCTTTGTAAATGCAGGACTGGTGGAGAGGAAACAGTAGGGACTGTGGCAACGCATGATAACGTCCAGCAGCCTTTTGATTGCAACTCTTGATATTTACTTCAAAGGTCCATTATACACAGCCAATTAAACTGAAATAGTGTGGCTGGCTCCTCTCCCTCCCGGCAATGGCTGCAGGGATCGAGGCTGGCTGCAGAAATAACTCAAACACACATCCCAAATGTCAACAAACACGAAAGAAGCTGTGAAATGCACAAGAAGGCTCAGCATATAGACAGACTGCATGCATGTGTTAGAACAATCTGTAATCTCCTAAAAAAAACAACTGTCTGTACACGCTACCAAAACCAGCAGTACTACGCTGCAAAGTGTGAGATATCACTGGTGTAATCTAGCACTATTAGTTCATTTGTAAAATAAATTACTAAGGTGAAGGGTACAGGTCCTCTATATGTGTACGAGAAAGTGACAGAAATAGTGTAAAGAGGGAGCAAGAGAACAAAAAAAGGAACTGCAGGAGAAATAAGAAAAGGCTACGCAGAGCAAAGAGAATCTGTGTGATAGCCGACGGGCCTCGTGTTTAGCTCGTGCACTGAATGAAAACAAGCCCCTGTTTGAGTGCGTGTGTGTTTGTATGTGTATGTGAGTGTCTGCAGTGTAGCGCTGGGGGGTCGGCCCCCTCGCAGCCTTACTGGTGCTGAATGCAGAGCAGGCAGCGCCAGGCCAAGGCGAATGACTACAAGGCCTCCTCAGTGACTGCAGCACAAGCTGCACCTGGGGAACAGCCCTGCACAGCAACACAGCTGCAGCCAGAAATGCTACAGACGCCCTAAAGTAACCCTGCAGGAAGCACATTTGTGTATAGCAGGTATGGACCATAACTGCCAGATATACCGAGCTGTGCTGAAGTTTGTAGCTGTGGTGATATATGAATGAATGCTCTTGCTTTTGTTATGCCAGCTTGTCCATGACTGTTATATCTTTGGAATCCAGTTTTTAAAAAAAACATATATTTCTTTTATTTCTTTGTATATGTGTGTGTGAATGTATGCAGTATGTAAGCATACAATTATAGTCAGTGGGTCCATTTCACCCTGCCCTTATCTGTGCGTGTATCGTTAAGGAGGCCAGCTCCTACAATGACCTCCCACGGGCAGCGTGAATCTCTCAGTCACCCAGTCTTGTTACTTTCAACTAAAAAAACACATAAATCAAGCCCGTCATCTGCCATTTAACTACAACTTTTAGTACACACTCTATCTTTTCCCCTTTAGATTACTACAACTCACTTTTTCACGTGCACTACTTAGTTCTTGCTGGCTTCCCTTCAATTGGTCCAGAATGCAGCAGCCAGGCTGCCGAGATGTTATTCCAGCAGTTGGTCTCAGCAATAATCTGATCAGGGCCTTTCAGCTCTTCTACACTTTTATTTTAAATCCTGAGGCAGCCATGCTTTTGACATTTGAGTACCTAAACTTTGAAATAACCTCCCATCAGAACAGCTGAATCTCTGGATTATTTTAAACATCTGATGAAAACACATTTTTAGAGGTTTTCATGACCTTTTGGCAACAGTTCACATTAATGCTTGCATATATACTTTATGTATGTATGTATAAACATACATAGTATATGCAATGTACATGTACAAATGTACAAATATGTGCTCGTATGTGTCTATGCGTGTTGGGATAGATACACTTAACTTTAATGAGTGGATATATTATTAATCTTTTGGCTCCTCCTTGTAGAGGTCACCACAGCATCTGCCTCCATTTCACCGTATACTTGGCATCATCCTCACACAACTCTCTGTAACTCCTCCATCCCCACATCCATAAACCTCCGAGGTCTCCCTCTTTTCCTCCTGCCTGGCAGCTCCATATTCAACATCCTCTGTCCCTCCTCTACACGTGTTCAAACCTTCTCAACCTTTCCTCTGACTTTGTCTCCAAACTGCTCAAACTGAGTCCCTTCTGTCTTGCTTCTAGTGACTTTCATTGTTCTTCTCTCCAGTTCATACCTCCACCTTTCCAGGCTTCCTTCCACTTGCTCCCTACTGTCACTCGCAAACATGATAATTCCACGGAGACTCCTGCCTGACCTCATCTGTCAGCCTGTCCATCACCACTGCAAATAAGAAGGGGGTCAGAGCTCCCTGATGTAGTCCCACCCCCATCTTGAACTGATATCTCATTCCTACTGCACAACTCACCCCTCCCTTGATGTTCTCATACATGTCCTACACTAGCCTTCCTATTATGTGATTTCTTAAAGACACAAGGAGCTCCTTCTGATCCATACTTCTCCATCATGGCAAACATCACATCTGTAGCGCTCTTTCTCGGCATGAAGCCATACTGCTACTCAGTGACTGTCACCTCTCTGTTTAACCAAAGTTCAACAAGTCTTTCCCATGGCTTCATGGTATGACTCATCAATGTTAACCCTTTGCAGTTACTACAGATCTGGACATCTGAAACATTGGTACTGAATCACTTCTCCATTCCTCAGGCATCCTCTCATTCTCCATGATTGTGTGAAGCAATCCTGTCAACAAGTCTACCTCTCTCTGTCTTAGGATTATCCATACTTCCACAGGAATGTCATCCGGACCTTTCCACTCTTAATCTCTCTTACAAGTTCATAGTCCACACCACAGCTATTTCTGTCCTTTTAGCAAAATCCACTACCATCTGGCCGTCCACATTCCTCTCTTTAACATCTTACCTAGCCAACACCTCCTTGCTTCCTCTGTCCCCTTCACCTACCTGCCCATTGAAGTTTGCCCCGGTCACCTTCTTCGCCTCCACAACACTCTTCAAATGTTCTTCAAAATTGCCACTAGTTCATTTTACTTCCTATCTACAATATAATAGAAACTTTCACCTCCAATGCCCTTGGTCTTGTTTCGTCTCCTGAACACAAAATATACTTTATCTACCTTCCTTCTCTCCATCATATCAGCTAGGACTCGTGACTTTACTAGTCTACACTTTTGCCCACTTCTCTCTCACTGCCTCCTAACACACCTTCCCCTTCCTTTATCTTTGGCGAAGAGTAGCACAGTGCAACCAGCACCCTGTTGGTAGTAGCATTGGAGGCGGCCATTGTTAACTAGGATCTCAACTGATCCAGTATGGAAACTCCACTTTTGAGCCACGTGTTTGATTTGGCAATCCCCCATTTATAGTTTAGTGGTAGTATTAGTAGTAGTAGTATTTATAGTTATAATCTTCATAGCAGAAATTCAGCTGCTGCCATAGCCACAGGAGGTGGCCATGACGGGAAATCAGTCTGAGCTTAAACTCTGTTACTACAATGTAAAAAAGTTCAGAAATATGAATAAACACAATATGTCATTTAATAATAATGAAGTTTGTTATCTCTCTAGTTCAATCATTGTTTCAGCTTACAGGCTGCTGTAAAATATGCACAACACATATTTTACAGCAGCCTGTTTTTCCTTCCTGTTTGTAACGGACCTTTTAGATCCTCTACTTTGGGCAGTGACTTTTGGGGACTGTTTGAATCCTGACAGTGATTAGCTCTGTTGGTCAAGCAGTCGGCAGCACAGTTTACATAATGTGATGACCTGAATGTGGGCTTGTTTTATGGGCTTTGGTTGGATACACCTGGTTAACATGTGATGATATTTCATGTCCATGAAGCAAAATATGTTACAATGGGAGCAAACATACTAGGTATATCTACACTATGTTAAAATAAGTGAAGATTTTTTTCCTATCAGTTAGGTAGGTTTATGACTTAGCGACCAAACACAGTGTTTTTCAAGAGCCTTATTATTCAATATTCGATACTCTATCATGTCATAGAAAAACAGTAAAACCAGTTCTCCCTCCTCTCTCCTCTTTAAACAGTAAATACTCTTAAAACGACAACAGCAATGTAATAATGATAATAATAATAATAATAAAAAGATAGAGAAGAAGAAGAAGAATCTTTTGAAAATAAAATTAAAAGGTGCTTCATAAGATGAGAAGGAAAACCAGCAGCAATAAAACATTTAAGAAAAGGTAAAGGTAAAACAACGCTAGCCAGGAAAGACAAAATTGAAAATCTAAACACAGGTAAATTACAAACAAATTTAAAGTAAATAAAAATAATCATTAGGAAGAAATGATAAAACTTTATAAAAGCCAACATAAAAATAACTTAAAGTGGAAGAACAGAAAAAGCCTGTTTATAAAATTCTGTCTTTATGAGAGATTTAAAAAAAGGAGCCTGCCAAGGAGGAGCTCGTCTCCTTACAGAGGCTGTTCCAAAGAATGGGTTCTGATCAGAACCTCAGCCGAGGACCTGCTAGGTTACCAATGGGCATGTACTATGTCAGAAGACCCGAGATATCCTCCTGAGAACTGAGGAAAAAGCATCTTTCAGTTTAACTTTTTTTGTGATTTCCTGGAAATAGGCCACCCACACACATGGGATATCATTGGAAAGGCCAGCATGTCCTCTATTGAGCACATCAGGACTTAGCAGGGTAACTCAAATAAGTCAAAAGATACAGACCAAAACAAATGTCCATTACAGAGGACAAAAATGAATAGGCTGGGCCTCAGGCGGATATACCATGGTGCAAGCTCAGTGTGGGCTTTAAAGTCATCAGTAAAATCTCTTTAGATTTCTTTTAGACAAAACTGAGCTGCTCAATAGTCATGTTATCCACATGTGTGGAACACCTAAGCTGTGTTTTCCTGCTGTAATCACTCGTCCTTTCAATTTTGGCCACGAATCAACTCTTAACTATCTGTTGTTCCACCTCACTGCAAAGCATTATCTTTGTTCTTTCAGTAAAACAAAGCTGTAAGAGACCAAAAATACTGGAGCATAAAAAGCATGTTTTCTGAAGCAGCAGCCCACTATATAAGCACTATATCAGACAACGACAGCGCATTGTTGCTTTTACTGGATGTCCTGGCTGAATGCATTATAATTTTCCATTCTTTTCTAATGGACACCAGGGTTTTTAAAGTGGTGCTTTGTTAGTGTACCCTGCAACAACTCGACAAGGCTCGGTCCAGTGAGACTCGCAGAAGGCCTGTCTGCACACCACGCTACACCTTCCACACTGAGAGAGCCACAGTCAATTATTCATACCAGAGACAGAAAAGCTACATTTCACAAAGTTTTTTCTTTCAAGTGTCAATATTATTTTTAGTCATGAAATATTTAAACACTGAAGGTTGGTCATCGGGAGGTAGGGGGTCAAGCCATCTTGAGTTGAGTTGTCAGTTAGTGTGAATATAGACTTAGGCACGCACACGCACAAAGCACAGTTAAAATGTGTGCAGCAGAGGATAAGGGGAATGGACGGTGCGTCAGTAGGATGTGTGCACTGAGACGTGAATAAAGACCATTTGCTCATGGATTCATAGGCTTCCGTCATCCATTATTTAGCATTGAGAAGAGCAGTGGATTGGTGGCTGGATGATTTTTTCTGACAGCGTTTACATGGCTGACGGCTACAGATGGGCCGATTTTTACGGCTCAAGATAAACACTTTGTGTTTTCAGCGCAAAGACTTTTCTCTGTAAAGATAACCAGTGGAAAAGGTCCTCGAGGATCCGGGGTGTGAAAAAACGTGGTTCCCTTCACACAATGCGACAGTGTGGCGATAAGTTTAAAAGGTCCAGATGCGATGCATTTCAATGACAAAGACTGCAGTACAGGAATATATGCCTGTGTCTGAAAAACATGCCTGCGGCAAATCCATTTATGGACAATTAAGAGATTGCTATAGATTTCAACATGAATGATTTTGCCTCAAATGTGAAACATCAACAAAAAAGCAGCTACTAGCCGGCGTTTGCCCTGCATCCAAACGCAAAATAGCATTAGCTCCTGCCTATTGAGTTTGCTAAATGCCCCACATAAAGTGAATTTGCCCCCCAGGGCTGGGAAACAATCACGGAGGCGAGTGTTCCATTTAAGTGATTTGAATGATCGGGGCACTGCAGTGCTTCCTATCAGCCAGAGAAATGGGTCAATACACTGAGACTAAGTGACATGGCTGGCAGTCTGCGCTCTTGTGGAAGACCGGGCAGAGGAAGAAGAGCGGGACCTAACTGTCATTGGGTCAGACAGATGTGGAAATACAGACGTGCACATACACTGAATGACTCCGGCTAGCTAGGATAAGCTAGGCCTGAGATGGCGCACAAGCCTCTCTTCTTCTTTTGACAAACAACACTTGTAATCGGCATTTGGCCAGGACAAATAGTCCTTTCTACTACAGTGTATTCATTATCAATAAAACTGTGAAGCTTTATCTCACTGCATGTACCTGCACCTGTAGAAATGCTCCCAAATAAAATCTCTTTTCTGCAAACTAAACAGAGTTCTACCACTGTGTGTTTCCTAGTATATCAAGAAAGCATATTACATCATTCTGTCAGTACCAAAAATAGCCACCACACCACTTTTTCACTCCAGTTTACTAATATGCAAATCTCTCCTAATTTCTCAAACCAAGATGAGAAAGCAACTGTACAAGAACAATGCAGCAAAAAGGCAAACAAGGTCCACATCAGTCACCAAACACTGCCGCCAACTTTTGATGCAGGAGTCACTGTAGTGAAGAAAAATGCCATGACTTACCTTCAGGGGTGATTGACACAGTGTCTTTCTCCCAGGACACAACAGTGATGTAGGCCTCCACTGAGGCAGGTATAATACACTTGAAGACCGCCACATTGCCTCTCATGGCTTTCTGGTCCTCCACCCGGACAGTGTAGGGCTCTCGTAGGACTAGGAGGGGAGGACAGACAGGTGTTTAATATAAAATGGGGCCAAATTAACACGGGCCTTCTGCTCAAGTTTTTTACAATGATTACTATGAAATTTTAGCTTCATATATCAAATATTTTTGATATACACACAAATATATATATATATATATATATATATATACATATATACATATATATATATACATATATATACATATATATATATATGTACATATATAGATGTTTAAAAAGCCAACTAGCTTTCAGGCCTTTTATGGCACATTGAAATCTGAAGCAATGTTTGAGCAAAAATATCACGAAAACTATTAAATATAAAATCCTGATATTTTAACTGGTCTTTCTTACCATTAAAATGAATCAGGATCTGTATTTGGTGACAGATACTTCAACCTCAAATATACTTCATCCTGTAAAGTCTAATATTTGAAAACACACTAATAAAAAACGGACATTTTTTGAAAGATAAATAGCTGTATTTCACAATAATGCAAAATAAAGCATGTAGAACGCCTTTCAACAAGAAATTCTTATTCACAATACTGAGGAAAATGCTTTTTTCATTCACATGAGTAGTATTGCAAGATCAAATTGCCACGTCCACATGGCGTGATCAGTGAAACTACCTCGCAACATTCGAAAGCATTGATTTCTACTTATAACTGAGTATCATCTGGAAACTGGAATCTGAATTTTGTTCTTTTGGGATTTTACTTTATATAAAAGTTGAATGAAAATATAATTTTCTTTATTTTTTGTGACTAAGAATTTTAAGATTCTGTTTTATTTTTGCATTATTGTGAGATATAATTATATACTATTCAGACATTGTTACTAGTCTTTTTCTACGTGAAGTTTTTTGATTTCTCAAATATGGGAATATGCAGCAGTGATGGACAGTTTTTCATATTTTAAATATCCAGTTATTAGACTTTTGTTAAAATAAGCCCCAAATTATAGTTAGAAAAATAGAAATTCAGGCTTTTATCTTTAATAGTTTTTGATATACTCATGTTTAAATATTAGATTCCATTGTATGAAAAATGACCTGAAAGTGGGTTAACAGACCATTTTTCAAAAAAAAATTATCTTGAAAAGTATTTGATATGTCAACTTAAAATGTCACAGCACTTATCATATATGTTTAAACTTTTGACCAATCTGTATCCAAATCAGAGCTGGTCGAGCATAAATTGTTCTGCTGATTTGCGATGTGACGACCCAATGGAAAACAAAACAGAGTGACGAGCAGAGAAACTGACCAGCCTTAATGTGAACATCTTGGCTCCTGATTCTCCCTGAGGGGTTCTCCGCTGTGCAATAGTAGGTATTGTCGTGGATGAGTTTGCTGAAGCTGGAAGGGGGGATCTGGAAGATCTGAAGGGTGCCATTGGGGTGCACATGACGGATCCCTGGCACATCATAGATCTCCTCGCCGGTGGCCAGGTACCAGCGCAGTGAGACAGGAGGCACACCTGCGGCGGGACAGGGCACCGATGTCCCTGTGGTGCTGGCAAACACTACCTCTTGCACAGATGCATTGACAAAATATAAGCTGGAACGTAGATCTTCACCGAAAACTGCAGAGAGAAATGAGATCAGAAAACCACGTCAGACACGGCATGGCGAATCCTTTAATAACTACCAAGAAAGGACCCGTTCAAAGATCTGTGAGAGAACAACCATATTTACATATTAGTGCTCTACTGCATTTGATTTTTTTCTTTAGTTTAGGCCAAGTGTGTTTTTCACAGGCTGGCTGCTGTGTTTGTCCTCGCTGCAGTGATAAGAGGTGGCAGGAGTGTGTTTCTTGTTGTCTATGAAGAGACACTGCAGCAAGGCCCCAGAGAGTAGATGTGAAACTACAGAGCTGCAGAGAAAGCCAGAGCTGCCTACAGACAAAGTGCGTCTATCCATACCAGAGTCAGTTCAGTAACTTTCATTATTGTTAAGAAAATACTTTTTTTAAATCGCTCACCAAGAAATAGAAACAAAATTCTTCTAAAAGGTGCGGTCAGAAGAAAGGCCCGCGGCCCACAACGTATTCACCAAAGGGTGTGATCGTGTTTTCACCAGGATGGATTGTCCTCTAAGTCACAAAAATGGAACACATCAAGACAATGACTATGCTCAATTTTACCACCTTCTGATATTATGCATTGTCTGCAATACCACACCAAAGTGAGGTGATTAAGCTAAGGACCTCTATGCATCCATCTATCCTCTGCCGCTTATCCTTTTCAGGGTCGCGGGGGGGGGGGGCTGGAACCTATCCCAGCTGTCTTGGGGCAAGAGGCAGGGTATACCCTGGACAGGTTGCCACACACAGAGACATTCACACCTGTGGGCACTTAGTTTTAGAGTTTCCAATTAATCTATCCCCACTAACTGCATGTCTTTGGACTGGGGGAGGTACCCTGAGAGAACCCACGAAACACGAGGAGAACAAACTCCTATGCTACTGAATTTCTTTGAGCTCTGACGAATTTGTTTCTTTGTAATGACAGTGAATGTACAGGGTGGGCCATTTATATGGATACACCGTAATAAAATGGGAATGGTTGGTGATATTAAAGTCCTGTTTGTGGCACATTAGTATATGTGAGGGGGCAAACTCCTCAAGATGGGTGGTGACCATGGTGGCCATTTAGAAGTCGGCCATCTTGGATACAACTTTTGTTTTGTCAATAGGAAGAGGGCCATGTGACACATCAAACTTATTGGTAATGTCACAAGAAAAACAATGGTGTGCGTGGTTTCAATGTAACTTTATTCTTTCATGAGTTATTTACAAGTTTCTCTTAGTTCACAGCCATTGACATGTCGAAGAGGTTAACACGTGAGGAGCGAAATCGAAATTGTGTTGATATCTGGTGAATGCAGTAACCGGGTCATTGCAGCAGATTTCAATGCAAGACACCCTATGAGACCACCCATCTCCCATGCTACAGTCAGCAAACTGCTTGCTAAGTTTGGTGAAACTGGTTCAGTGTTGGATTTGCCAAAATGTGGACACAAGAAAACTGTCACTAATGAAGACACATCAGTGGCTGTCCTAGCTTCATTCAGCAAGAGCCCACAGCGTAGCACTCGCCGCATGTCACTGGAGAGTGGCATTAGTCGAACGTCCCTTCGGCGGATATTAGCTACTCACAAATGGCATCCTTACAAACTCCAGCTACTGCAGCATCTCAACGAGGACGACCCAGATCGGTGCACAGAATTTGCAGAATGGGCAAAACAAAAATTGGAACAGGACCCTCAGTTTACGCAGAAGATTTTGTTCAGGGATGAGGCAAACTTTTATGTGAATGGTGAAGTTAACAAACAAAACCACCGCTATTGGTCTGACACTAACCCACATTGGATGGATCCCTCCAAGACTGTTGGAACAACAAAAGTGATGGTTTGGTGTGGTATATGGGGCACAACGATAGTGGGTCCATTCTTCATCAATGGAAACCTCAAGGCCACTGGATATTTGAAATTGCTACATGATGATGTGTTTCCCTCTTTATGCACTGAGGCTGGCACGTTCCCTGAGTTTTTCCAGCAAGATGGTGCACCACCACATTATGGGTGCCAGGTCCGAGCATTCCTAGATGAACAGTTTCCTGGAAAGTGGATTGGTCGTCGTGGGCCAGTTGAATGGCCCCCAAGGTCTCCCGATCTGACCCCCTTAGACTTTTATCTTTGGGGTCATCTGAAGGCAATTGTCTATGGTGTGAAGATACGAGATGTGCAGCATCTGAAACTACGGATACTGGATGCCTGTGCTGGCATTTCTCCTGCGGTGTTGCTATCAGTGTGTGAAGAGTGGGAGAAGAGGGTTGCATTGACAATCCAACACAATGGGCAGCACATTGAACACATTTTATAAGTGGTCAGAAACTTGTAAATAACTCATGAAAGAATAAAGTTACGTTGAAACCAAGCACACCATTGTTGTTCTTGTGACATTACCAATAAGTTTGATGTGTCACGTGGCCCTCTTCCTATTGACAAAACAAAAGTTGTATCCAAGATGGCCGACTTCTAAATGGCCACCATGGTCACCACACATCTTGAGGAGTTTGCCCTCTCACATATGCTAATGTGCCACAAACAGGACTTTAATATCACCAACCATTCCCATGTTATTACGGTGTATCCATATAAATGGCCCACCCTGTATGTTTTTAAAAAGCCATTACAGGCTATTTTTTTTAAATAAAAAAAACTTTCAGCTTAACTAATTATTAATTGGAAACTCTAAATGGGAACTTGTATTTTAACCCTCATAGGGAAATATCCATACGTTTTCTCTTGACAAACACATTTGTGCCTACATTTTACAATAGATCTAAAAGCCATTACAGCAATATTTAATTTTGCATTTTAAAAATAAATTATTCATCATTACAACAACGATATATCATATTACTGCTGTGGCATCAAGCACTCACTGAGAATACGTTTTGGTGACTACCATTTGGATACTGCCAAAATACATGCACCAGCTGGTAAGCTGTGAATTTGTCATGTGTGCAACAGAAGATGTTTTCTAGTCATCTTAACTAATGAAGCAAGTCAATGTAATGTGATGCACTTCCCCAGTAGTAAGTTACCGCTGTGGATAAAAACTGACAATGCAGCTCTGTGCTGTAATGGACAACCCACACTGTCGGCATGCAGCCAGGATATGTTTATTGGCTGGAACCCAAGTAAGACAGCAGAACTCGTTTAGTACATCCAGTGCAAAATAAAGTCATGATGTGTGTTTGTAACATGTTTCTATAAATCTACAAACACTCACAGTTGTCACTTACTGTAGTTCCTTTTATACGATTTTCTCTCCCCGAGGAAATTGTATAACCTTCAGCGGTAATATTTATTTAAGAGATTCATCACCAATAGATGAGATTCAACAACAGTGTTGTGTCTTACAGGAAATGATGCCAAGGCAAAGGAGAAGATGCATCATAATTATATAGATTGCCATTAGAAACATAGCTAAAAGACATTAAAATGAGTATGTTGTGCTGCTCATCATAATCACGTAATTGTTTTTATATGTGTTTTATTTCTACTGGTTTTGATCAGTCCTAATTGAGCTGAGTTAGCAGCATTCATTCACAAACACAAAGGTAAACATCAGTTTGCTTTATGTTTCAATTCAAATTTAGAGATGCTCATGAAACTTGTTTGTCTATCAGACAGGTGAATATCCCACCAAGCTCCAAGCGTCCATTGACACTGTTTTTCAGGTTAAAGCTCTTGGTTTAAAAATATGTTACATTACGTCTAAATTCAGATGGAAGACACATCCGGGCTTAGTTTGCTTCAAAAATAATACTTTACTCATTTACTCTAGTTTACTCTTTCACTTTTTCAACTAAAACTTAAAGAAGGTTTTAAGCAAACGTGAACACTGCTGTCTTTAATGTCTTTTAAACATAGCTGAAACACATATTTATTGGGTGCTGCCTCTGTAATGTGCAATGCATTGAAAAGGACTCTACTAGATCTATTGTGAAAGTGTCACCAGGGACCATGGAGGGTACCACCTATGAAGTTAATGACAAAAGTTTCTTCATTAATATGATATAAGGGTCATGGCCCATGCACATTTAAAATGACTGGTTGTCATGCAGTGCTTTTAAGCTGACTGTTCAGCTCACCTTAATTTTCACAAAAGTGTGACTGAGGATCTTTTATTGAAATATGCAATATTGTAAGCGGTTCTTTCACTCAACGTCACTGAAGGTCACTGATATTCTGTGGTCTTTGGTTGCTATGCTGCTTGCAGCCACTTCCTGTATGCATGCACCGTTACATGTAATGGAATTCATATTTTTACCAGAATGTACAAGGATGATAACGGCAAAGCCTGTAGATGTGATGAAGCTTGCTGAAATGCTGCCCACATGCTTCTTTGTGCTATAGAAACAAGTATTGCCTACAATGTGTTACTGTAATCAGCTCTGCTATCTGCATCTCCAAACTAAATAAAAAAATTGCACATATACAAACTTGGAAATGATAATTCCTCACTGCACACAGAGCGGTATGAGTGAACAGAGAGTGATCAGCAGTCCTGCAGAGCTGTCGCATGAGCAGCCTCTGTCAGTCACCCTTTGTAAATATTGCATCTCTACTGTATGTCTGCTCTCTGCTAATGCGGTCTACCTCCTCCTGTCCCCAGCATGCTTGTGCGACGGCTGCCAATCCCCCCTCCCCAGAGACCAAACATTTTAGCGCTTCATAAATTCCTAATGAGCGTTCTCAAGTCACCGGCTACTTCCACCCACTGGTCGTTCAACCTGTTACAACAAACAAACAGTGTGGCATACACATGTTTCTGCACATTTCTAGCTGCACTCACTTCACACGTACAGTACTCAGAGGGCCGGGCCTGGAGGTGTCGAAAAGAGAATGGCTGCAGTTGTCGACAGCTACAAGACTGTAGTTTGTTTTTCCATGAGGTGGCAAGAGAGGGTAGAGTCACCATGATACACAGTTCAGCTGTGGGAGACTTTATTGATTGCCAGCTTGGCTATGTTTAGACTTAAATGTTGCCTACCTTAACTGGCAAAAATGCCCATGCAGGTCCACAGTGACTAGTTATAGGTGAACTTTGGGGCTGTGTGGGTGGAGCAAACACAAACTTATCCCACGTGGGCCCCAACTGGGCGTGTGAACACAGGGCTTACAGTAGTTTTGAATGTTGGTGTCCCGATATGGGTTTTATACGGTCAGACCCACTATGGACCTACCCACATGTGTGGCCCCACATGGGACCAAATCAACTATGTGGTGATTCCTTGTGAATAACCATTGAGTATTTCTTCTTCAGACACCTTTCTCACTCACTATGTGTTAACAGACCTCTCTACATTGTATCATACTTGTTATTAATCTCTGTCTCTCTTCCATAGCATGTGCTTCATCCTGTCTTCCTTCTCTCACCCCAACCAATCACAGCAGATGGCCCCGCCCCTCCCTGAGCCTGGTTCTGCCGGAGGTTTCTTCCTGTTAAAAGGGAGTTTTTCCTTCCCACTGTCGCCAAAGTGCTTGCTCATAGTTCATATGATTGTTGGGTTTTTCTCTGTATGTATTATTGTAGGGTCTACATTACAATATAAAGCCTCTTGAGGCAACTGTTGTTGTGATTTGGCGCTGCATAAATAAAATAAAATTGAATTGAATTGAATAAGGAGTTTATTTATTTTGAGCAACATTCTGGTCCACACTTTATACCAAGTGATGGCTGTATTGTATAATTAGGCAGATATGAGTGCCTCTCTCCACTTAGTGTAGGCAGCCCATTCTATAGGCTACTCCACTAAAGCCCATCTGGGGCCCAGATGTGCCCTTATTTTCATGTTGGTCCTGCGGCCCACAATGGGCTGCCCACTGTGTGGGTCTGTCCACAGTGCCCCCTCATGTTTGCTGTGCAGATACCAAAGGTTTGGACAGATAGCATTCAGCTTTAATACCTGATATCATCACAAGAGCCTCCTCAAACCTCTCACTAAGCATTTATACAAATAATCTAACTACAGTACAATTATTGTGAGGGTGTTCATTTGATTTTTTTTAAACTGCCTTAACACTACTGCCCTTATATTCCAGGGTAACTCTCAAGTGTTTCGTTTGCCGTGCCATCTTGTTGACTTCATTTTGATTTCTGTTTTATTTTGAAGGTTAGTCCCTTGTGTTTTTTTCTCCTTTGCTTTTTCCCCTACCCTTGTCAGTGTCATAGAGTGACATATTATTAACCCTTTAAACTTGTCAGTCAACAATTAAATGGCTCATTTATGAAGCATAAACCTTTTACCATTATTATCATTTTTATTTCCTCAAAACAGTTGTTCTCAGAGCTTGACTATGCTGTCATAAACACAGTACATAAGCTGCAAGCAGGCCAAAATCATTAGACAGAGGCATAATAAATAATTTAGAATGGCCCTCTCCAACTATAATGATACACAGACAACTTCTCAGGGGTTAATTTACAGCCATGTAATCACACAGAGTAACAGCTTGTCAGTGGTTTTCTCAAGCAGGAAAGTCTGCCATCAAGAGGGTCATAAAATCTCAGCATCTGCTATGAATAGCAGGGAGCGAGACTCTTTTATATGGATGACTTTTTCACCACGGTGCAGTTCATTTTCTTCCAAAACAGATGTATGAGCTCAATCTGAACCTGATCTTCAACAAGCTGTACAATGTAAAGGCTGAGAAAATCCAAGAGTTAGATCTGTCAAACTGCATGATTTTTCTTTCCAATATAGTGTCTATATTTACAATTATGGGGAAGCCCAGTATATGAAGCTATCAACAAAAGCAGGCAACAAAAGTATTTCGATTTTATCTACTGTCAGGTCAAGCTGGGTGCCAGACTTTTAATATAGATCACAAGTTCTGAAAAACACCTCATAATGACAGGTCAGTAAGAAAAAACTAGACAGAATCTAGATTCTCTTCATATCAGAATAATATTCGTTTTCATTTACCTTGGCCGGTGTAGTGGTAACAACCAGCTTTTACCATAACTATTAAAAGTGACAGAGTGAGAAAGAGTTCACCCCACAACTGCTTTTGTTTCACATACACGCAAAAAAAATTAAGACCCCCAAACTACCTCTACACCTTACTGCTTGGATGTTTATTTTAAGATGAGAAAGCCTGATGGATATAAAACCCCACCATATCCCAACAGTTTCAGATAGATACACTGGGAGTGCATTTACGTTTTAGAGGAAAATAGTCAGGGTGGGGGTTGCACGGGGAGATGGGAGAGCTGGAAAGCTCTCAGACAGTGACACAGAGGCCGCTATGTACACAGAGATGGGACGAGAATGCAAAGAAAAGGGAGAAGGGTGGAAGAGATGCTCTGACAGAGGTCAAAAGCACGCTTCAGCTTAGTCGTCATCCACAACCTCCTTGAAATGAATGTTTTTACCTTTTTTATTCCTCTTCAGTCTCTTTTTCTGTATCTATTTCTTTTCCAGCTGTCTGATTGCATTCTCCTCTAACCTTCATCTCTCCTTCACACTACTTTAACCCTGCCTTCAACATTCTGATTTTTTCCACCTTTACACAAGGATACAGGTACAAAAACAACAAACCAGAGCAAAAAAACAAAAGACACATGAAGCCACCTCCTGATCTGCATTTATTATCCACTATTATCCACTGGACCTTTCTTGCAGCTAAAAATTTGGAAAATTAAACAACACACATGCTCTGCTGTGCTGTGGCTCATGGTTCATGAAAATTGAAAAAGAAAATCAACTACTTTATAAATAATTAAGGTACTTGGGCTCTACATCCAGCAATGCATCTGAATCTGGTTAAAACTAGACACTCCTCACAGTCTATTCCCTCTTACTCTGACACTGAGTAATATCTAATAAAGAAGAACCCACACATAAACACAATTTGTATTTTGGGGAACATAATATTGAATATTCAGTTATAAATTAACAGCCCAAGACTATTTATCATAATGGTTGCTTGCAAGCAAAGAGACAGCACGTGGGAGGCTGCTGGCTGTCATCAAGCGTATGTACCACCGTTAAATAATAATCTTATTAACGGCTGTGATAAAATAGAAAGACATAACACATACACATGAGCATCTCAGAGATACGTTACGCATTGTTTTTGCAGCGGGATAAAGCACACTTTTGAGGATCTGTTGATAACGCTGGGACCGCACGAGCAAGATCAAAACAAGAGCTAGCAGAATGTTGAAACAGGAGATAAAAGATTTATGTGGACCCTATCAATACTCAGTCAGCCGTCAGCCTGGTTGGCAGATAATGGCTGCAGTCTGCAACGCTTTGGTCCACATCTTGTTGGATTTTCTGTTCATAGGTCTCTCACAATAATGGGCTTTTTATCAATATTACTAAAAATGTATATAAAACAGCAATTGAAAGACAGCAAACATCATGGAACAGGATCATTTTGACACATAAACAATTTGCACTAATAATTGCACATTAACTAAATGAATACTAGCTAAAAAGAAAAAAAAATCACATTTGGGAGCGGTGCTACTGCTTTATTTAGGTACTGTAAAAACAGATTGACGGTAAAGAATAAAATAGAGGAGAAATGCATCAAAATAAGTCATTACCAGGAGAGGAGCCGTGTCTGCTGTGGGGAGATTTTTCAGTTTTAAAAAATGAGTCTTGTTTTGTTTTGTTTCTGGTCATTCTGTGGCTGGAATTTCACTGTGGGAGTGGTTCAGGCAGCTCCACCCACACACAGCCACTGGGGTCCAGGTGGGTTTTTCTTTTTCTGATGACAGAGTCATTTGTGTCACAAAGTCTAAAAGAATAAGTCCAAATGGAGCTACTGTAAATATCTACAAAGGCTCACTCTTGCAAAAATGACATGAATCATTATACCATGAAACTGTCAGAAAACACTTTTTAGGTTTATACAAACTATTTAAATCCTTCAGTGCATCCGTTCTCTGTTCCCTTAACATGGCTCTGGCGTTACCCACATGCCATTACATTATCATGCTGAAGGAACACCAACCCTCTCCCACACCCATCATGCCCACACACAGAGGCATACTCTCTAACAGCTTCTACATGGCAGCTTGTGCCAGAGTTGTCTTAATTGACATTACTTTTCCCAGAGCCAAAATCACAAAGAGGAAAAAGTGATATTGTTCAATTATGAATCCCACGCATGTATAATAGATGGACTCTCACTTTTTTTGCGCGTGTTCTTCCTTAGCAATTCTCAGAAGAGGGGCAGGAACCGGTGGGGGTGGGATGGGGGTCCTTTTGAGTTAGCCTCTTCCTCTTCCTGTGTGGAATAATGCTTGGCACACTCCCAGATGTCAGCACCTATTGGTGGCAGGCCCTGCTGAAGACTCTAATCGTGGATTGCAGGTGACTCCTCATGCAATCTTCTCTTTGCGGAGCCTCTGCTACTATGTTCGGAGCTCAAGGGCAACAGACAAGCTTCGGTCACGGAGAGTGCACACAGGCGTGTCAGATGGATCTGTGCGCTTGTGTGTGTGTGTGTGTGTGTGTGTGTGTGTGTGTGTGTGTGTGTGTGTGTGTGTGTGTCTGTGTGTGGGAGGTGGGGTTAATGTCTGGTAGCCCATGAACATAGAGACTGACATGGGCTTGGTTCACTGGTGAGCCAGCAGGGAGTCAATGCAGGCAGGAATGTTGCTGATTTAGCCTTCCAGCATGACAGAGAATAGCAGACAGGAAACAGTTGTAGTTATCTTTTAAAAATCAAGATAGGGGTTAAAAAAATTCTCAGTTATATAACATCTCAAAAATATTAACCAAATAATGTTTATATTTTTCCTTCAGTATTTCCTTCAGACCAATGCCAGTCAGTGGTTGCTTCACTGAGGCAATTTATATAAGTAAATGTGAGATCAATACAGGTCCCACTAACACACAGCATAAATAGGCCTATGCATTAGCCTGTGCATTAGACCACTGATGTGTCAGGGGTTTTTTGCGCAGCTTGTATTTACCTCAACCAAACATCATTAATCAACTTTTACTGAATGAGTATGGAGGCTCCTTTTTTTCTCGATGAAATGCCAACAAAAGAGAAAAAAAAATCTACAATTTATGACATATTATCCGGGTTGACTGCTTGGTTCCCACAACAAAAGCGTGATTTTCACCCTTTCTTCTGTGATTTTATCACATTCAATGAGCTATTAGCCCAAAAACATGTGCTCAGCCCAAGGCTGTTAATGTATTTAAACACTGGAGCCTGATTGGGTATTAACCACAATGTGGCCTATGTGGTCTGCACCAGGTCAGCGGGCACCAGGGCATCAAGACATTAGGGCATCTCCACTGGGGCAAACAAGGACTGAGCCACACTGACAGCTCATAGCAGGCGATGCAGGTAATTAAGGCAAAGCTCTGCAGTGGCTGCCTAGGGAGGAGAGGAGAGTGTGGTGGTTGGGGGAGTAGAAAATGGGGGTTGGATAGGGAGGGGTGGAGATAGGGTGGAGGACAGGATGGCCTCATGATGGCAGTGAGTAAGCAAGCACCCACCCCACCCCCTACCCTCTCCACTGTTGCCCTAGGGGCTTACACAATGAGCGGTAAAGAGAAGCGCTGCACTGAGCTGAGATGCACTGATCGAAGAACAGAGTCCCCTCACTCTCCCAAATCACCGGCGCCCAATTTGCCCTCATGAATAATGTTGAGCGATGTGCTCAGTGCCATGCAGCCGCTATGTAAAACCAATGATACCCTTCTCTGATGTCAACTCTCTGGAGGGTGAGCAAAGAATCACTGTGGAGTGGGTTAGTTGATGCATATGAATGCTCATTTACATAAGCGCTAACATAAGAGGAGGGAGTTCCTACATACTGTGCACTTTGAAGACATTAATCAGTTACATCACTAAGGCGGGAATGGACAAATACGGCAAATAGACTGAGACGGAGAGGTAGAGAGTAAATAAAGTTCTAGTAACTGCCACTGATACTAACATGCAAAAGCACATCAGGAGAAAGAAACAACCATCTCAGATAATGCTCCATTACGCTTCCCAAGTGATGCTATGTTGATATGACTGCATTTACCTAATATTAGGTCACATGGAAATTCAAGCGCGGATCAGAGCTTAATGTAGACTCTAGTCATTTCCCAGCCTTCTGGAGCGACAGAAGTCAGTTCTCATTATGAGTTACGGAGCTAACTACAATAAAAGTAGCCTTCCATATCTATTCTGTGACACATTAGCTTTCTTATCTACCTACAAGCCACAAGTCTGGTCCAGACTGAGTTACTTTAGTCTGAAACACAGATATTCATGATATTCAATGGATGACTCCTACTGAGTTCAGTAATACACACTTTTCTCAAAACATTTTTGGCTTTAATGAACGCTTTATCAAGTTCTAGATTGGTTGCCATGAGATCTGAGTAACACGTTCTTGTTCCACTTCAGGATAACCTGTGGTGATTCTTTAAACTTTCCTCCAACTCTCCCCCCCCACCCCGAAACAGGGACAACGAAGAGCTGCAAACTTCCAAGCTAGCGAAGCAGTGGGGAGCATCTCTGCCATTAACCAACGGCCTTGTTGAGGGTAACAGCACCAGGGACAACCAATTCAAATGTTCAGTTACTGTTAGGATATAATTCTTTCAAGCATGTGCAAACTTTTAGGACATCATAGGTTTGCTGTGGCTCCAGAGTGCTGACAAGGATCAATACCCTTGGCTCATCCCACCAAAGCACTGAATTCAAGAGGGCCAAGACAACAAAGTAGGGTACATTTGCTTACATCTCTATTATTATAACCAGATAATATTGCTGCTAAAAAAATATTGTTCCAAACCTTAACAATGGACATGTATGGATGACATATTTCCCTGTTCAGCTGTCGATTGGTTCTTTGGAGGGGCCGAATAACTAGAACTACCTTTAGATTTCCCTTTCAGCGCCACGCCTTTCTCTTATTTTTGGCTCTGAATCAGTCTGCCAGCAGAAGATGTAATGGAAGGATCAACGACTGGTGGTCTTCTGTTAGATGGAGGTGACAGTGGAGAGGTACACTCAGGGTTCAAGGTGAGCAGGAACAACTAGCAACCCCATTCTAGCACCTTTTAATAATAAGTCAACATACCTCATAGACAGGCTTCATTCATTTCATTGCCTTGTGTTACATCCACATTTAGGGTTACTTTGTTAACCACCAGGTGAACTAAAGTAGAAGCTGAGATATGGCCAGCCTACTGACAGTTATTAGCAGCCATGGGCTGAGAGAAAAAGAAAATGTTATGTCTATAACATCTTAGTCTAAGGAGCTTGGAAAGAAAAGCGTCTGGACTTCTTTAACTTGCTTGAAGACGTTTCACCTCTCATCCGAGAAGCTTCTTCAGTTCTAAGGTCAAATGGTGGAGAGTCTCAGATTTAACCCCAGTGGGAGTTTCCCCCCCCAAAGAGGGACAAAAGGACCCCCTGATGGTCCTCTACCTAATCACATGAGCCAAGGTGTGAAAGCGGGTGTGGGTCCCAATCAGCCAGGGTTTCGGGTGAGCTCATTGTGAAACCTGGCCCCGCCTTATCATGCGATTTCCTGAGGTCAGATGGCCCAGGATGTGAGTGGGCGTTAAGGCGTCTGAGAAGGGAACTCAAAACTGGATTATAGATGGCAGACAGTTGGTGTCGTAAACCACCGCCTCTGTGATGGTCGCTCACAGTGGACATAAATGGCTTCTTTCACTCCTCTTTCAAACCATCTGTCCTCTCTGTCCAAAATGTGAACATTGGCATCCTCGAAAGAGTGACCTTTGACCTTTAGATGCAGATGGACTGCTGAGTCTTGTCCTGTGGAGGTGGCTCTTCTATGTTGTGCCATGCGCTTGTGAAGTGGCTGTTTGGTCTCTCCAATGTAGAGGTCTGGGCATTCCTCGCTGCACTGTACAGCATACACCACATTGTTAAGTCTGTGTTTTGGAGTTTTGTCTTTCAGGTGAACCAGTTTTTGTCTGAGTGTGTTGCTGGGTCTGAACCTTCACAGACGTCTATAACATCTGTTCCATGATGGAGAGAAACACGGTACAGCACATGTAGCATGAGATGCCATGCTCTTGCTCTACAGCCAGGACACGTGTGGGTGGGATATCCCGTACTAGAATCAACTGACAATGACCTGCTGACGATTAATCATTTCAAATAATGCTTTTTAAAAACACAGTCTGACATTCTGGGAAATTTGAAATTTGGACTTAAATGTCTAAATGTCTTTATCTCAGTTCTGAATGAAAGATAAATGTTATGCTTGCAGCTTATCGCTTCTTGCAACCTGCAGTTTTGAGATCACTGTGAGGCTTTCAAAGAATCAGTTGAACTCCACAAATCCCAGAACATCCATAAAGCGATTCTTTCTTTACCCTTCACTTAAACAACTTTGTCATAATAATTACTTGGCTTTAGAGGGATTAGTTTAAGCATAATGCTTAGAAAAACCAAATTCATACATTTTCCCTAAGATCTTGAAGTATTTCTTTAACTTCATTTTCTTTGTACAAGAACTAATGTACTTATTAAAAGAGAATATTGTCAGTCACTCCGAGTACACCCCAAGAATGTTAACATGACTGCGTATTTTGCACTGAAAATGGTATTTTTTTTTCTATTTCAGCAATAGGAGTACATTTTTTGAAAGAGGATGTTTTAGTTAGAGATGCCCTCGTGAGTTCTTGACTTGTATCTCTGAACAGTGCTACAGCACTTGACTTAAATTTGTATAAAATCTAGTGAGGCACAATATACGCCGTGCATGCTGTTAGAGGGTGGGAGAGTGGCATTATTTCTGTTTGAGTAAAATTCCTCCTACCTCTGCTCGCTATACCATCAAGTACCATTCAACTGACTGAGCCGACAGAGAGAAAGATAGAGATAGGGAAAGAGAGAGAAAGAGGATCTCAGGTGAGCTGAGGAGGAGGACATTAAACCCAGCAGGAAGGGATGAACGAGGAGATTTGCTGGAGGAGGAAGGCTGACAGCCTGAAGATCATCCACAGTACTGGTACTGTGACACAGCACAGGAGCTTAGAGCCTAAAGAAAAGACGTTTGGTATGCATCTGAGCAGAGTAATTATAGTACAGCTGGATTTTGTTTCTTCTGTGAGAAAGAAAGAGAAGAAAGTGAGAGAAAGCATGTTTTTCCTTTTGACTTGATCTGACATATGCTGGATTTCAGCTTTTGGTCATTGATGCCAACATGTTTAGTCACCACTGAGTGAGAAGTTTACTGAAGTTCAGACAGCTCTGGTGTATTTCACTTTCCACCTTTTGATCACTTTGACATGTTTTTAGATGAGACACGTGCTCCATTTGTAACAGACAGAATACTTGGGATCATGTTCATCGTTTCAAAGGAAAGAAACAACAATGCTCACTCATTCGGTCTGCTAAACACGAGTGCAAATGTGTGGGACATGTATGAACGTTGACTGGTGAGATGTTGTATTGGTGAAAAAGTAAATTTCCACTTCTGATTAAAATGCTTGATCAGTACAAAAGGAAACTTTTAAAAGAAGATGCTTGGCTGCTTAATCCTTCGAGTAAAAATCATACAGTGTATTTGGTGTGTTACAAGTACTGGCAGATGTATTTTTCCTGAGCCCTAAATGGATAGATGTATTTATTTCACTCATTTACTGGACTTATAGAGATGAACATATAAACAGTTGTGTAAATATGGTCTTTCATAGGCACTGGTTATTGTATCAAAATAAACACAACAGAATTTCCTTAACTGTGTATCACACGAACAGATTAGAGAATTTTCCGCCTCTGTAGAGAGCTATAACAGGAAGACATTTTGCTTCATTGCCATGTTGTTTTCCTATTATCCCGGGGCACAGTGAATGCCATTTGCAGGAGAGAAAGAAGGAGGCGAAATGTGGCAGTTAACAGTGGAGGGCAAATCAAAGTCCTGGGGTTAAATGGGATTGTGGGTCAGATGACTAGACATTGTTGCCTTTCTGCTCACGGCCATACTCTTCTGCCTCAGAAAAATATCACCGCTCCCCTCCCATCACTGTCTCCCTCATCCCTCCCCCCCTCCTCCTCCTCCACTCATCAGCCCACCATTTCCCTTTGAGGCAACAGCATTTTGTCTTTAGTAACCCCACTAGAAAAGACAATCCTTATTGCTCCTATGCAAAAAAAATTGGGAGCCAATTTGTTGAGCGTGGATTTTTGTGGTTTTTAACGATTGTTTAGAATTTGTGATGTTTTCATGTGTCTAGCTCTACTTTAGCTTTTTCATATATATCCAGTCAGGAGATTTAAGAAGTCACAGTCACACTAGCAATACTAGAATTACAGAACTTCAAGAAACCATGCAGTCCTGTACGAGGCTATCTGCAACCTCACTAATATAAATCACTCTGACGGATACACAGTCAATTGAGAGGAACAGGAACAGGCGACGGCTGAGAAAATGGCAGATATCTGCATTAGAGCTGCACTCAATCAGCACACAGATGGGAGTGAGCTTTTATTAACCATCATGTTTTCTGTGATTACTGCGCAGCTGTACATCAACACCGCTGTTTCATTCGTGTCCGTAACTACCTTCCGACGCAGCCTCGCGTACTCCCTGTCCTATACCTGAGCTGTGTGAATTATACTGGCAGCACCGGTGACAGGGGCCCTGCAAACACTGCCAGGCAGCAAAACACACATCAACATATTCAGAGCGTTTAGTGCCTGGGATTAATCAAATTATAATTTAATCATCTGATCAAACAGCAATTAGCATAATCACTTCTGGGGAAGGCCTGATAGAGCTGAGACTGGAGCGGAATGGAGCTGGGGGCGAGCAACACTTTAATGAAACATTTGCCAGAATGTTTGAAAATGTTACACATTTTGGGCTACAGGAAAAGAGCTGGACTGTGAATGTTAATCAGCACGGTCTGGTATGCTTAATGAATATGTCTAACAGTCAGCCACAGAGGAAGAAATTACAAGTGAGTATTTTCTATTTTGTCAGTGATTGTCTTTTATGGTTTAACATTGGGTAATCTTTATTGTAAACACCCCCACCCCCCCCACCCCGCCCATAAAAAAGGTTTATTCTAAAATGATTAAAATCTGGTTCATTTTTAGATTTTCCCCCCTCTACACAAACTGACCACAGAATTCGAGTTCAGCTGATAAAATCATTTCCCAGCAGTATAATTTAGTTTAGCAGAACATTGCTCCCACTTGTTCAGGGCAAGACTCAATTAATATTTTTATGAAATCACATTCTAAAGTCTACAATTAACGCAAGGACAGCGAATTTGGACGAACATGCAAAAATGCTTCCATCACTGTGTCTGCCATCATTGGTCTTGTTAATCTGCTGCAAGCTTGAGGTATTTTATATTACTGACATGAATGAGATGCTGTTTGAACCTTTTGCCTCTGTGTTTCATCCCATGCAGCAATCATTGCAACGCAAGCAACGCAGTCTTTCACTTTGTTCACGTGAAAATGTGTAAACAGCATGAAATCGATATGGAGTGAAGCTCAAGAGGAATACTTTGTAATATTACTGTGTTTCAGATGCTTCTGTTGTAAACGTCTCATTTTGGTTTCATTTTGGTTTAGACAGTGTTAGTTTAGTATAATTTGCTGACATCCCTTCACGTCTTCTCAGGGATAACAAATGAGAACTTCCCTCTGTTGTCTATGAGGTAAAACCATCTGTGCACAGATCTGTGTTGTTTTGCAGTAGTTGCATCATTTTTGTCTGTTCTACATACTTTTTTTTAAATAATATGAAAATTTAAAATCAGGCAAAACAGTAAGAGTAAACATATATAAATTCAGTGCATTAGATGGTCCATTATCAAATATTGTTGATGGGAAACAGTGTTTGTCAACAATTTTAACCTCATATCTGCTCATTGCAACTGAATCATGGCACAAGTTTAGTGTTCTTCTCCCCTTTTCTTCATTTTGGATTGATTTTTTTTCCTTTAATATATTTTTTGGCCTTTTACTGGCTTTACTAGACAGATACAGTGAAGACTGACAGTAAAGCCATGCGGCAAAGGGCCGCGGGTCAGACTCGAACCCGGGTCGGCCACCCTCAGCAGCATATGGTTGCCCGCTCAGTCCAGCTGAGCTAAACCGGCGCCCTTGGATTGAGTTTTGATTCCATTTGTAGAAGGGGCCACTCCATAATGTGTCTAGAACTTGGCTCTGGTGTTTATTTATTTTTATACCTGATGGATAACCACAGCCAAGCTCTAAACTTCTGTGGATACAGCTGACAGGAGCGGTCCCCATAGTGGTCTTCTGCTGCTGTAGCCCATCAGCTTCAACATTCAGCATGTTGCTCTCCGTGGTTGTAACCAGTGGTTATTTGGTTTTTATCAGTGCAAAGTAGTCTGGCCATTCTCCTCTGACCTCTGACATCAACAGCGCTCACTTGATATTTTTGTCTTTTGTGTACAATTCTCTGCAAACCCCAGAGGTGGTTGTGTGGTACAGTTCCAATAGATCTGCAGTTTTTAACATACCTGTATGACACCAATAACCATGCCACGTTTAACGTCACTTCTCCTTTCTTTACCATTCTGATGCCCAGTTTGAGCTTGATTATGCCCGTATGGATAAATGCAGTGAATTGTTGCAATGTGATTGGCCGATTAGACATTTGTGTTAAAGGGCAGTTTAACAGATGGACCAAATAAAGTCCAAGAGTGTATTTCATATGCTAAACTCACTACTTTCACAGTGATACACTGCATGCTTTAGATAATAAAAGTAAAAATTTTGTTTTGTATAAATGTAACATTTTATCCGGAATATTAGAAATGAAGTCCATTTCAATAAAATCCTCCAAGTTCAAGGACAAACAGCCAAGGTCTTTATTTTGAGAGCTTATGTTACCTCTTGTTGTACCTGACTGGTCACAGCATTAACCTACTGCCCTATTTTCTAATGAAAGCCTACATATGCAAATAACTTAGGTAACTGTGATCTTGTTAAATCACTAGTCCGGATAAGATGTACCGGAAACTCTAGTCCATTGTTTTTAACCACTTTACTTGCTCTGTAACACTGTCTCATTATATACTCACGCAAGGCCATTTCTGAAGAATGCAGCTTACATGTCACGCAAAATGTCAAAGATGTTCTGGTAATCAGGTTAGACAACAAGCTAAACTGCAGTGATCCATCAGTTAAACTGTGTAAAACTGATCTGAGCCAAAATTCTGTCAAAATGTCATTCAATACTTTTGAGTATTACCTTTAATCTGTGAGTCCATGTTAAGTGCTAGATGCACAGATGTGCTGTATAGGAATACCATAGCCATAAGCACCGACAACAACTTTTATAGTTACCACTTATCTGTGAAACACCCATAAGCCTGAATGCATGTTGTAGTGCTTGGCTGATCTAATGATTGCATAGCATTTTATACTTTAACCTTATTAAGTTTATCTTCATATATCTTTAATGAACTATCACACATGTCAGCTGCAATATGGACTAGAACCAGAAAAAAAAGCAGCAGGATGCTCTGAATTATCATTACAATGTCAAGAACAAAGGGCTCGAGCAATTTCTGTCACTTATACCAGTTAATTTGGGCTGTGGCACTCGCAGCCATGAACTTTAACTGGACAAAGGATAAAAAAGGCAGTTCAGTCTTCATAAGTGTAAAAAAAATGCTGAGAATAATCTTGTTTCTGCATGGAAAAGCAGGGCGATTTGATATGACTCTTTGAGTTTTAGATACCACATAACACAAGCTGACTGTGTGCGTCCCTCTTCCCCCCTCTCTTCCTCCTCTTTTTCTGCCTCACTACACACTATCATCTCCTTAAGCATTCTGGTCTGGGTTAAATGAAACCTTTAACAGTTCAATGTGCATCCATTAACATATGCTTGAGTCTACTCACAGCCAAGCTAAGGCGTAAGCATGCAGTGGCAAAAACAAACAAAAAAAATCTCGATCCGATGGCACGGAAAAATCCCGGAGTGATTAGCGAGTCCACAAAAACAGTAAGTCTCTAATGCCTTCTAACATTACCGAATGAACCAGATTTCATAACACCTTTAAGAAAAACAACAAATGTGAACGAAATCTATCCTACTGCGACACTCTAAGCTAATATAAGAGCACAAACACTGTTTATTTCATAATAAATGCATTTAGGTTTTAGAATATATTGACTTTACAGTTTCTATTAATGGTAAACATGCAGCTTACATGAATGTATGAATACAGCTGTCAGAAATGACTATCTCGAGCATGAGTGCTGATCCTAACTGAACAAAATCAAGACATGACAACTATGCAGTTACAGAGTAAACACGCTGAGTTTAAACTCACGTTCCCAGTGGCCTACATTGCATTGACTGGTGTGCTGATATTAACGTGCTACTGAGGAACTGAGCTCAGTTATTGTTTGCTGATGTGTGTTGCTGTGACTCCGTCAACCCGTTCTGTCTCTATGTGAAGTGACAGATGTATACCAAAAGACCAGAGTCTGCACAGACCTAGTTTCCTACTGGCCCTGATGCGACCTCTAAGCAACACTGTTTAGTCTGGTGACGATTGGCTAAAACTGTAAAATAGGAGGAAAATTTGGTGTGCAGTCGTCTCCAAATTTAAAAATAGCAAACCCAAGACACATTTTTCCACTTGTAAATTACAGATAAGGAAATTCATTTTAGCGGTGTACAATACATTTAGTCTGGTTGAAAATGTTTCAGGGAAGCGTGCCTCCTAGATTATCTTCAGAAAACTCTTTTCGATTGAAGGTAGTGATGTGTGATTTGCGCTGAGGTACACTTGTGAAAAATTAAGACTAAGCGTGTTGTTAAGGGTGGGAGCAGATGCTGTAACTTCAATGAGATGTTGGCAAAATGAGCTTTGTCTTGCTGTGTGCTTTCAGGGAGTTCTTCCTTCCCACAGACTACAGAGTCTTTACCTTACAGTATATAGCACCTTAAAACAACTGCTGCTACCAGAGTATGAAAGTAAAATCTGAACTGAATTGAATCGAATGAATCATTTTTTTAGTGTTTTTTTAACTATATATTTGATGAGGAACACAATCTTTTACATAACATGGATCAAATTCCTGAACAACCAACACGAGTTCCTTTTTCACTCTTCTATGACAGGAAATATTGTGGAAAGCAAATGAAAGTTGTTACTTAGTGTGAGAAATTTACAACTATACGCTCTACTGATTAGAACAATGATATGAATATAAAAATATATAGGTATAACCGAGCCACTGTGTACAGATACACATCGCTGATTTATGTCAGTTTAGTGATGTTTCATTACATAATTTGCTCATATCTGAATAAATATTCCTGGGCCTTGGTGTTTTATATTTTTAAAACTGGAAACAGTTGTTGGTTATTGTGAAAAGTTTGCAGTACGATGTTGTAAAACAGAAACAAATGCTGAGGAAAACTAAAGTCTGCTCCGACATTAATCATGTTTGATAACACGATAAAGACCTTTTCTCCAGCATCCCCCTTTCCATCCCAAGCTAAAAGCTAAAAATAAACATGCACAGAGTGATACTAAGAGCCAATTGAGGCGCTTCACTGTATATTTACACAGCTTATTAGTGTCCAATTGAGCATGTGTCAGATTTCCCCCCCTGGCATAGCTAAGCAAAAACAACATTATGCCATTTCCCCAATTTTCTCTCTTCATAACTGGAATGTTTTTCCTATTCCATTTAGGATAGACACTTTTGTAAGAGCACTTTAAAAGCTCAAGCACCACTGGAGTGAACTCTACAGCAGATTTTACTCTCTACAGTGCTGAATTGTTTATATCTCTTGTAGATGAGCTTGCAAATGTGTCCTCAAATTGGAAAACAGCAATTCAGAGCAAAATGGAGTTTGTACAGTAGATACTATTCATAAATGATCACTGAAAAGCTGTGCAAATAGCCAGGAGCTGCAATCGTTAAATACATTTTCTATTAAGAGCCAATGCAAATATAGTGCATGCAAACGACACCTGCACAGACGTGTATCACTTTTTGAAAATAAATGAAAGGCCGTGATGTGTATCGAGAAGCACTGATCAGGTCACCTGAACAGAGTGCAGTGTTTGTCAAGCCCAAAGCCCACACTGCAGCAACACTCATTACCCAGGTCTCCATAGAGACAACCTCAGCAGCCTGTACCGGACCAGAGCTCTAAAAGCCTTTATTTCGTAAAGCTTCATCTCTCCATCCACAAGAGGTGTAAAAATGTACGATTCGGATGGAAATGGCTCATTAAGTGCAGTCTTTGCAGGTCTGTCCACTGAAAACAAATGCATGGCAGAAACAATAGCATCTAACATCACCACTCACAGCCTTTTAATTCTGTGTACTGTCAATTTTAGCATGGCACAGAAAAAATACAGGGATCATCATAATGAACACTGGTCAATTCTACTTTCCGACACAAAAACGACGCTCAGATCTCTGAATGAGAAGAAAAGGTCAGCGTCAGACGATTCAAGTCTGCTGATACAAATGGTACCGCATCAGCAGCAGCCTCAAACGTAGCATTCATCACAATTACAAGTGCTGTTGCTGCCATTCAAAGTTTCCATGTAGATGTCTCTAGTAGCAGCCATTTTGCAACACTGTTGCCTGGACCAAAGAGACTGAAAAAAGCCATTCACAAGCAAGCTAAGCCATGGATCTCGCTCTGCAAACGGGGATTTCAGTACAGCGTTTAGTTAGATTTCAAATGAACACCAGTGTCCTCTCGTGTTCTTGGAAATTCTCTCGTCTCGGCTGCAGCAAAAAGAGAATTTGCTTTGAATCCATTCTCTCCTATAAATAAACCCTGCCTTCACAGAACCCTTCACATTGGCAACAAAATGGTTTTCCTGTCATCTTTGCTTGATGCATCATCGTCTACTCTCAGTTCACATTGTGTCCAGTCTTATTTTTTTAACCCCTTTGCTTCCACGTATCTTTCAAAAGATCTTCAAAATAGCTCAATTTTCTTTCGAGACGATTTCTGCCCCCCAACATGCGCACATCCCGTCCTATACCCCACAGCCCCTTGTCCCTCACCACCCCCCTTTTCCAATTCCTGTGTTCGCTGTAAAAAAAAAAAAAAATCAGTTACCCCCACTCCAAAGAAAGATACAACTACCACTTATCAAGCCAATCTTTTGAGGAATTCACTGTATACAAAACGGGATGTGGATGCATTTTGCGAGATGTGCATTTGGGCAAGGGTGATAAGGGCTTGTCTCTTTTTTTTCCCCCCAATTCAAAATGACTCCATGTCTGTGCTTCTAATATGGCGGGTGCAATGCCGGAAAAAAAAAAGAAACACACACACAAAACAACTAGCCAACCTTTTCATTCTTTTTCAAGGAGACAATAAATAGATCTGAGAGAAAGCACACAAACATGCAGTTACATGTGCAAAGCATTTTGTTAATTTTTTTTTACTTTAAATAAATTACAGAATGAAAGTAAATATCTGACATATTCACCAGCTCATTTCTTGGTTCATGAGTAGATTTTTGAATAGAAAATCATTGTGAATGTCAATAAAGAAATTGTTTCATGCAAATAACGGTTTTTGTTTGAATGCCTCTCAAAAGCAGAATAGAGATTAAAACAACCAAAGACTGATTGCACCAAGTAACACACAACTGTGTTCCCACAAAATGATTTACTAAAATATTACTTTCATAATTTATACAAATAGAAATCTGATTTATAAACAGTGCAGATCCGGCACCTAAAAATGATGTATGAAAATGCAGCCAAACTGAGGCCCAGCTTAGCTTCAAGAGAGGGAATAAATAATCCTTTCTGTACAAATTTAAAATGAAAACTAATAATTGTTCCAATTTATTTTGACCCTAAATTTTACTAAAAAAAATCATTGTAGAAAAAGGAAAATAGAAATATTCCTGTAAAGAGCCTTGTTCTTCATGCAGTACAGGCTGCACCTATCCACAACCTACATTTCTCCCCTCTCTCTGCTTCTCTATCTGCACAAGGTTATTGTTAAATATCGAAGGTGTATGAGGGGCTAAAACATTTTCACTTTATTAAAGGTTACTGTGCAAGTAAATATCAACCTCCCACCAAAAGCCCCACTGTCAGTGACAGGACATAGCAACAGCCTGTTCTACCCATCGTTTTCCCGGGACAATAAATAAATAAATATTATCCTCAAAGTAGAAATGGTTCCAGACCACCCCGCATATTAATTACAGCTTGGTTCTGTTCGATAATCAGCATAAACTTTAAGTTCGATGTGCGCAAAAGCATCACTTACCATTCAAGATGCACTGGAAAAAGAAAAGAGCCAATATCCACATGCCCCGCTCCGTTCAATATCCAAGCTTATGCTTTTTTCTTCTTCTCTCCACGCACTCTTTCTTCTTATTATTTCCCCCCTTTTTTATTTTTTCCCAAGTCAATTGCAATATAAGAAAAGGGAGCCTGCAAATCTCTCTCTCCCTCTCGCGCGCTCTCTCTCCCTCTCTCTCTCTCAATCCTTCACGTTGGGAAGAAGATGAAGAGGAGGAGGTTTGAGCTTTTTCCTGCTGCTGATTGTCTCCTGGTACAACGGGAGATGGTATATGATCCACAACTGTGCGTCTCACCCCTCCTTTCTTTTTCTTTTTTTTAGGACTGACCGCACCGTGCCGGGCCTCAGTGCAGCCGTCCCCCCGTACCGGAGTGCTGCTCTGTGTGGAACATGAGGGAGCTCGGCTCGGTGCGCTCCGGACCAGGTGAGCTGTGCTGCTGCCGCTGCTGCTGAGTCAGAGGCTCAAAAGCACAGGACGCACTGCCTATGCGCACACCGAAATCCACGGATAGAAAATTAAAACATCAAAGAAAAAATATATTAAAAAAATAAAAAATAAGAACCAAAAAAGCCTCCAATAATGAAAAGAATCAATAAAGAATGAATGAATTAGAAGTCTATGCCCTGAAAAGAGGCAAACGTGTCATCTCAAGTATGTGCGGGGAAAAAAATGCGTAAAAAGTTGGAATTTCTGTCGAGGATTAAAAAGCGCATGGAGTTGACTGTTAGCTGCGCTGGAAACTCATTCTCTCTTCGCCACCTCTCTCCATCCGGCGAGCAACAAGCACACGCATCTTCCCCCCGCAGCCGCACACACAAACTGCGCACACTGGTCCCTGCGCTTATAACCTGCCCTGCCTCAGAGCACCGTGGAATAAAACCTCGCTTCCTTCTCCGCAGCCGCTTTGCTCCCTCTCCATTGCCTTAAAGGTGCAGGGGTGGGGGTGGTGGGGGGCACAGCTGAGCCTCTGGCGTAAAAAAAGAAAAATCAGAAAGAAAGAAAAAAAAAAGGGGGGGGGGGGTGGAAATACAAAAAGAAGAAACCCTTTCTTTTGTTTTATGACGGATCAAGGTGCCACGCAGGGTGAACTGTGCATTAACGCAAGCAAAAAAATAAAAATAAATAAATATTAGCTCAGGCAGGACATCCTTCTATGGTTTGTTGCCACTGTTGTGGTGTAGCAGGCTGCAGGATGGAGGCTGAAGGAGGGAGGGAGGGAGGCAGGGAGAAACAGTGATGTAGGCTACACCTGACTGGGTGCTATGTAGGCATTTGGTTAAGGGAAAAAAATCTAAATTATCTTAATTGGAGGAGATCAAATCGTGTCCTTTAATGTGTCTTCTGGGTAATTTATGAGCCCCGGGGGCATTTTGGGGACCCTGCCAGCTTTACCCCGGCATTCATTAATTGACCTTGACAAATATAAGTAGCGACCCCCCTAATGCACCAGGGGGTATCAAACAGCGGCCATGTTAGACATCCACAGCCCCCTGCATGAGTTCACCTCCATTCAAACCACAGCGGAGGAGGAGGAGGAGGAGGAGGAGGAGACTGAGAATTAAGTTGTGAAACTGCTACTGGATGAAGACAAGCATATAGAGAAGTGTAAAGCCACATTTTTTAAATGATTAGCGTTGATATTTCTATCAACATTTTATAATTTGTAATTAGCGTGTAGTTGTAAAAAGGAAGAACACACCTGAAAAACAACCTTATTTGTTTTTTATACCAGCCTGAGACACAAAGATTCAGACGCTTCCTTTTAAACCTTTAGTGAGCAAACAGCAGTGCTGTATTTTTTTAGATACTATTGAAATAATTTTGGAAGCTATGACACTACTGTCATGTGACTGTTTGGATTTAGTGAATTTATGTTCAACGGCGACTCAAGCTTTAGCCCACAGCCTAGATGCAGTATCTGTCTTTAGGACTTAGCATCCACATCAGACCTGCATGTGAACATGCGCTACGCCAGGAATACAGGACCTGTCAACGCACGTCTGGCCCCTCCATGCGCTTCCAGCCAGGCGTCCCCAAAATAAAACTGATCATTATCACTGACTGAAGCTACCCAAAATAAGATAGCAGGAAGGAAACATGCAGACACTGTGCACAAAGTATTTTGTCTGTATGTATGTGTGGATTTTGCCTAATCCCCTTCTCTGTCAATCTCCTTGACTCCCAGCAGTGAGGGGGGGGGTGTTGATCATTCAGTTATGGCATTTTGTTCCCTGGAATACGCATGTCTCATCTTCTTCTGTCTGCCTTTGTATAGCACTGGTCTGCAGTCGGGGACTCTATATATCTTGCCCCAGTTGCAGGCAGCTACCTACTCAGACTGCTAGCAAATTTGAGGCTAAACTGGCTCACACATCAGTACCTGTAGTATCTATGCTATCTATACTAACTATTAAATGCAGACTTAGGGGTTTGTATCTAGTATGGCTAAGCTACATTGTTCTGAATTGCTAAAATTTTCCTGTATCGCACCTTATGACAAACTTCTAAGCAAATCCAATTCAAACAGACATTTTTAATAACTGCTGTCCGAGAAGCAAGAAATCAAAACCACCAAACAGTTGTATTGTGCTAATAACATATTTACAACTGGAATAAATAGGTTGGTTATTGAGAAAACATGTTAACACAAGAGCATCAATTAATTTGGCATCAACCCATTTCCCCACTGGTTTTGTTGATTCATTACCTTTTATGCCTTGTTATGCCTAATCATTCAGCCATATGTTAAATGATTGTCTTCAGTGTTCATCCCAGTGGACGGGGTTCAGAGATTGGATTAAAATCACTGGCTGTATGGTCATACAGAGCTCAATCCTTATTTCTCTAATACCTGCATTAACTCCATGATATGTTGTGAGGTTTGGATCAAATCAAAGGTTTTATCCTCTTTAAACCATGTTGTTATTTAACTGCACTGATTCTTTAATCAAATGCAAATATTTTAAAATATTTTTAATGTCTAAAACATCAAGAATTTAGTGATGGAAACAGATACTGGAAAAAATTAATACATTTATTAAGCATTATGATCTGCAACACGATCTGTTATGATGCTACTGTAGATAATGAAAATGACTAAACATTTGACAAGCAACTACTGGTTTTGCTTTCCCAGTGTTTGGACATTAGATTCGAAATAAACAATATTAATACCATTCATACCAGTACAATCTTACTTCAAACCTGTAATATATGAACAACTGGTCAAGACCCCTTGAAATACTAGTCAGTTAAATGCTTTATTCTTATTTTATTAACACACTGCAGCATTACCGTTACCGCTTCAAAGATATCTAGGCCCTGACGGTAAGCCGTGCCCCTCTCGCTTTCATTCTTTCTGTGGAAGTAGTAAATGAGTGACGGGGAAAGTAAACAAATGACAGCCATATAATGCTGTACTGCTGTACTTTGTTTAAAAAATAACAGAGAGAGCAGCTATATGTCAGGGGAAACGGTGAATGTGTGCATTGTACTGAAAACAGGATTTTTTTGCCACGTGAAAGGTTTGGCTCGTTGTGACATTATCTTTTTCCCCAAAATTAAAATCAAGATGAAAGATCATCATTTTGACACATTAGAATAAATCTTGTATGCATTGCAGAGCTAAAGCACAAGGAGACAGAGCAGGTCGTTCATCAAGTGTTCTAAAAATAGTAGCAGTGTTGGAAGCCGACTGGATATACACAAGAAAATTATCTTGAACCATGATAATTAGTCAGTTTACTATTTCAGTTTACGTAGAGCACCCATTTATTAATTTACTTTTTATTTTATGTTTTTTTTTACTATTTTAATTTTAGCTTTTCACTTCTGGTTTCTGTTTCTATCCATCCATCCATCCATCTTCATCCGCTTTATCCGAGGCCGGGTCGCGGGGGCAGCAGCCTAAGCAAAGAGGCCCAGACCTCCCTCTCCCCAGCCACCTCCTCCAGCTTATCCGGGGAAACACCAAGGCGTTCCCAGGCCAGCCGAGAGATATAATCTCTCCAGCGTGTCCTGGGTCTGCCCCGGGGCCTCCTCCCGGTGGGACATGCCTGGAACACTTCACCCAGGAGGCACCCAGAGGGCATCCTTGTCAGATGCCCGAACCACCTCAGCTGGCTCCTTTCGATGTGGAGCAGCAGCGGCTCTACTCTGAGCCCCTCCCGGATGGCCGAACTTCTCACCCTATCTCTAAGGGAGAGGCCAGCCACCCTTCGGAGGAAGCTCATTTCTGCCGCTTGTATCCGCGATCTCGTTCTTTCGGTCACTACCCACAGCTTGTGGCCATAGGTGAGGGTAGGGACGTAGATCGACCGGTAAATTGAGAGCTTCGCTTTTACACTCAGCTCCCTCTTCACCACGACGGACCGGTGCAGCGTCTGCATTACTGCAGCTGCAGCCCCAATCCGTCTGTCGATCCCCGGCTCCCTTCTCCCATCACTCGCGAACAAGACCCCGAGATACTTGAACTCCTCCACTTGGGGCAGGAACTCATCCCCGACCCGGAGTGGGCACTCCACCCTTTTCCGGCTGAGAACCATGGCCTCAGATTTGGAGGTGCTGATCCTCATTCCCGCTGCTTCACACTCGGCTGCGTACCGTTCCAGTGCGAGCTGGAGGCCCTCACCCGATGAAGCCAACAGAACCACATCATCCGCAAAAATCAGAGATGAGATTCTGAGGCCACCAAAGCGAAAGCCCTCCGCCACTTGGCTGCGCCTAGAAATCCTGTCCATAAAAATTATGAACAGAACCGGAGACAAAGGGCAGCCCTGGCGGAGCCCATCACCCACCGGGAACGAGTCCGACTTATTGCCGGCAATGCGAACCAAGCTCTTGCAACGGTTGTGTAGGGATCGAATGGCCCGTAGCAATGGGCCAGACACCCCATACTCCCGCAACACCTCCCACAGGACACCCCGAGGGACACGGTCGAATGCCTTCTCCAAGTCCACAAAACACATGTAGACTGGTTGGGCAAACTCCCATGCACCCTCAAGTATCCTCGAGAGGATAAAGAGCTGGTCCAGTGTTCCGCGACCAGGACGAAAACCGCATTGTTCCTCCTGCATCCGAGGTTCGACTAGCGGACGAACTCTCCTTTCCAGCACCCTGGCATAGACTTTCCCAGGGAGGCTGAGGAGTGTGATCCCCCTGTAGTTGGAACACACCCTCCGGTCCTCCTTCTTAAAGATGGGGACCACCACCCCGGTCTGCCAGTCCACGGGTACTGCCCCTGATCTCCACGCAACATTGCAGAGGCGTGTCAACCAGGACAGCCCTACAACGTCCAGAGCCTTCAGGAACTCGGGGCGGACCTCATCAACACCAGGGGCTCTGCCACCAAGGAGTTGTTTAACTGCCTCAGTGACCTCGCCCCCGGAAAGTGGCGGGTCATTCCCCTCATCCCCAGACTCTGCTTCCTCCTCGGAAGACGTGTCAGTGGGATTAAGGAGGTCCTCGAAGTATTCCTTCCACCGCCTGACAATTTTCTCAGTCGACGTCAGCAGCGCTCCGCCAGAACTATACACAGTGCAGGTAGAGCACCGCTTTCCCCTCCTGAGACGCCTGATGGTTTGCCAGAATCTCTTCGAGGCAGTCCGAAAGTCTTTTTCCATGGCCTCTCCGAACTCCTCCCACACCCGAGTTTTTGCTTCAGCCACTGCCCGAATCGCATTCCGCTTGGCCTGTCGATACCTGTCGGCTGCCTCTGGAGTCCCACAGGCTAACCAAGCCCAATAGGACTCCTTCTTCAGCCTGGTGGCTCCCTTCACCTCTGATGTCCACCATTTGGTTCGGGGATTACCACCACGGCAGGCACCAACCACCTTGCGGCCGCAGCTCAATGCAGCAGCTTCGGCAATGGAGACGCTTCTAGCCAAATTAAAAATACAAATAAAAGGTAAGGGTTAACAGTGGTCTACCCTGCCTTTCGCCCTGTGACCGCTGGAATAGGCTTATGCCTCCCGTAACACTGAACTGAATTAGTGGAGGAAAATGGCTGGCTGGCTGGCTGGCTGGCTGGCTGGATGAATGGATGGATGGACAGATGGATGGATGGATGGAAGGATAGATAGGGAGTTGAAAGTGTTGGTTCTGATGGGTTCAGACAGATAGACATATATTTGTGGAAACGTGTCTGCCATATCAAGTGTCATTATCAAGTATCTAGTGCCTTTTACAATACCCCACATTTCAGATTCAAAAGATGATTTTGTAATCAAGATAGTCACAGGAGCTCATTGCTCTTTACGTTCGTTGCTTTGTTTTCTATACTTTCTATGTGTATATGCGTGGGTGTATGTGTTTTTTACTACTGTTTGTCGGGCATAATCTACATACAGTCAACAGGACATTCTGAGTTTGGGATTATGCTGCGAGGAAGATTGTGTTGGAGTATCACCAATTCCAACAATTCCAGAGGAAATAATAAGAACTCCAGGGTCTCTGTGAATTAGGGGTGGGCGATAGAAACGATATACGATAGAAACGATATAAATTTGGCCAACGATAGAGATTTTGATTATACCGCTCTATCGCGATAGCGCATGTTGATGATGTCATCAAGCTGCGCCTGTTTTGGTTGAAAGCATCGCAGTGGTTACAACCATTATCATCTGCAAATTATGCCAGGCGACAGTCATAGCAAAGAGATGAAGCACTTTTGAAATATGGGGAAAGCCAAAAACTGCGCTTCCTCTACTTCCGTAACATTGATTCATTAATGTTGAATTCTCTCGCAGCTGCTCTATTCCCATGTTGTTGCAGTATATTAATAACTAACCTCGTATTGTGGATGGATTATCTTAGTTGTTCTCCTGACTGAAGTTTGGCCCGTGTATAGCATCCTGCCATGCGATTGCATTTGTCCCTGACCACCAGAATCCCTCACGTTAACTTTTAATGAGTGGAAAAAAAGTTGGCGTTCATCCTCCAGCTTCACTGTGCTAATGTTATGCTAACATAGCTGTGTCGCTAGCAATCACGTAGCACAACATTATATACCAGGTAGTCCAACTTCAGTAACCCTGCAAACACCACTGCTGTTTAGTTTTCTGTCTTCGTTTATGTTGGAAGTGGTAGCAGAGCTGTACGTTTTAATTAGTTTCAAAAATCTCTCAGTCAGAACATGGTATGTCATGTTTAGGTGGAAACTAGCGGGCTAGCTTCCTGTTAACTTGTAACTCCGTTAAATTTAATAAATTCTGTTTTCATGGATGCCTGGATGTTAAACTTAATTGTTACACCTGGTAAAGCAGCAACGCTGATGATTTTATTAAAGATGAAAGAATTTAGACCGTTTTTAACTCTCAGTGTTCGTTTGACTTTGGGATATGAAGTGGACGGAGTTTTGGACCCAGGTTACTCTGCGAAGCTCCTCACTACAGCAGCCGTAATGCTCTGACAATCCATCAAGCAGTGCGGCTTACCAAAGTTGTGCTAAAACATTTTTTAACAGATTTCTGCACGCCAAAATTGGTTCGAGGTCAGTAAGCACAACCAGAATTCATACATAAGGCACACGCTCGATTTTTGAGAAAATTAAAGGATTTTAAGTGTGCCTTATAGTGTGGAAAATAGAGATGGACCGATCCGATATTACGTATCGGTATCGGTCCGATACTGACCTAAATTACTGGATCGGATATCGGAGAAAAATAAAAAATGTAATCCGATCCATTCAATATCACGAAAGCACCTCACAAAACTTGCAACACGCCGTAACTCGCCTCAGAACGTTAGCACGTCGGAGCAGTATGCATCACGTGATAGAGCAGCTGTGCCATGCTGGACCTGTCGGTGGTCTGGATAGCATTTGGGCACAAAGACATACTTTTCTTTCTTATTCTCATTTAAAATGTCTAGCTTTTAATAAATAATTATCTGACACCCAAAGTTTTAATTTGATGTAAAATGAATAGAAGTCCATTACTGTATATAGTAACTATTAAGTCTAATATATATACCCTAGTAAGCTATAGTACTTTTTCCTTTGGGAAGGTACCATCTGTGCAGTCTGCAATTTTGTTGAAGAAAGATGTTGAATCTATTTAATATTTCTTGAAAAATAATTGATTTCTGTGCATTTTTTTCACACTGCAACAAATTAAGGTTGATTACGTCGAGTAAGCATCATGAGGTGGACCGTGAGGGGTGGTTCCCTATTTTTTATTTATTTATTTTTGTTGTTGCTGGGAGTTGGAACCCTATTAGTTAGGTTGCTTAATATTTACGCTAAGTACTCTTTAAAATACCAGAATAGGGAGGATGGTGTAGGTTTAAGTTTATTAGATTGATCAGTATTGCTGAACTATGAAATTTTTTTTTTTGCATACAGGTATAACAGAATAGCTTTAGTGTAATTGTTGTTTTAAACTTGAGTATGAACTTATACAAAATGCAGCAAGATATTTAAAAAAACTGTTTTATTGATTAAAAAACACTATATCGGATTCATATCGGTATCGGCAGATATCCAAATTTATGATATCGGTATCGGTATCGGACATAAAAAAGTGGTATCGTGCCATCTCTAGTGGAAAATACGTTATACAGAAGAAAAGAATATATCGCGATATATATCGTTACCGCACGTGCTTCAAATTATACCGCGATATGGATTTTAGGCCATATTGCCTAGCCCTACTGTGAATGTTTCTTCCCAGGGACAAGCCCAAGAGGAAACGTAAACAAAGGTGGCAAAAGCGAGGCTGCAGGGTGGCCCCGCTAGCATGGCTAAAGAAACAACCATTTAAGTTACCATTTGCGAGTATTTTTCTCTCCAAGCATTCTAATGCTAATGCTAACTCAGCCATGGATGAGCTGTACAAGCATTCAGCAGCACTCCTTTCCCGACGGAGTGCAAGTCACAGGTTGGGACTTTAACCATGTTAACTCATAAGCCAGCCATAAAGACTGGCCAGAAGGTGGATCATATCAGCTGCAGGACTGTTTTGAAAACACAGACTAGAGTGTGCTTGATTACCAGGACCTCGAGGAGGATACTACATCAGTGCTCTTCAACATAAACCTCTGTGTCAACAGTGTCCTTGTGGAAAAAAGTCTCTGGGTGTATTCCAACCAGAAACTTTGGATGGCTAAAGAGGTCCTGGTCCTGCTGAAGCAACGTGACGCTGCAGTACAGTGCAGCCAGATCTGATCTGGTATCAGAGAGGACAAAGCAGTACACAAGAGGAAGACTGAAGACCACTTCAGCAACAACAATTCACAAGCCATGGCAGGGAGTTCAGCACCTAACCAACTAAAAGCTTGGCAATACCCTGATAACTGAGGGCAACATGGCGCTTGTGGAGGAGCTGAACCACTTCTTTGCATGCTTCGAGGTGAAGGAACCAGAGGCAGCCACAGTTCAAACATCATATGGCAGGAGCAGCCCAAGCCTCACGGTGCAGGAATATGAGGTGAGGTGCACACTGAGGGCACCTCACCTCGGGCAGCCGGTCCAGATGGGGTGATGACTGAGTCTTCACTAAGATCTTCAACACTTCACTGTCCCAGTCCTGCATCCCACCATGCCTGAAGTCGGCCACAATCGTCCTACTGCCTACTAAGTGGACCAACATTAGCAGCCTAAACGACTACCGACCAGTTTCTCTAACACCTGTTAGAGAAAGTCTTTCGAGAAGCTGGTTCTGCCTGGCACCCGCACCCGACCCACTCCAGTTCGCATACAGAGCTAATAGATCAACTGAAGATGTTGTTGTTACAACGCTCCAAACCACCATTTCCCAACTGGAACAACAGGGGCGTTACGGCAGGCTGCTCTTTAACGACTTTAGTTCTATTTTTAATACAATACTCCCAGACAGACTGATAGTAAAACTGCTGGATATCGGACTTCCTACTAGCACCTGCTGCTGTATCAGACCGTGTACTCTCGGACCGTGTACAGAGAGTTAGAGTGGGTCCTCATCTTTTCTCAGCCCTCAACTTTAACACTGGCTCTCCACAAGGCTGTGTACCAAGTCCCCTACTGTATCCCCAATCATTGCAGTCATTAAGTTCGCAGATAATACCACCGTGGTGGGGCTCATCTCTGGGCTGACGAGACAGCATACAGAGCTGAGGTTCAGAGGCTGTTGGATTGGTGTGCAGACAACAACTTCAACCAAAGAGCTGGTAGTTGACATTTGAAGGAGGAAGTCCATACTGCGGCCCATCAGCATCAACGGGGAATGTGTGGAAAGGATGTCCAGCTTCAATTTCCAGGGTGTGCACATAAACATAGACCTCTAATGGAGCTCAAACACCTTGGAGGTTGTAAAGAAGGCTCAACATTGTCTCAATTTCTGAGAATCCTCAGCATAAATGGACCTGAAGAGGGAGCTGCTGATCATCTTCTACCATTGCTCCACTGAAAGTATGCTAACATACTGCATCTCTGTATGGTTCTCTAGCAGTACCACGGCACACAAAAGGCACTTAAGGGGTCATTAATATCGCCCCAAAAAATCACGGGACATCCTCTTTCCTCCCTAAAGGACCTGTACAGCACTCGCTGTCTCAAGAGGGCACGCAGCATCCTACAGGATTGCACACACCCAGGACACCGGGTGTGTAAACTCCTGCTGTCTGGCAAAAGATTCAGGTTGCTTAGGTCATGGACAAACAGTCATGTGAAACAAACATTCATACTTTAGTTAATTAAGTCATACTTTTTTGCACATTATATCAACTTTAATGTTTACTGTGTTGTGTTTTGTTGTGTTTGTTGTGTTTAGTGCTGACATGGAACAGTTTTACAATTTTGACAATAAAGAGTTATCTTATCTTATGATCTCTAGTGAAAAATTACATGTGGTGTAAACAGCTACTGAAGCACCCTTAAACACAGATAAATGGGGAGGGTTGTCTGGAAGGGCATGAAATCTTGGTCAAATCAAGCATCCAAATCATAACAAATGAGATTTCCATACTGGATGGTCAGCAGGGTGCAAGTGGAAAGTTGGGGACATGAGGCTATTGAACTGTGCGTATGTAAAAATTTAGCTAAGACCCGATGCAGAACTTCACAGCCTACACTATCTGGGCACCATCATGCACCCAATCAACAGTTTGTTCAAAACTGACACTGTGTTGACAAATGGAGAGAAGTGCAGAAACAAGTATTCACAAACGTGAAAGCCATGTTGACTACAACACCAGCATTAGCATATTACGACGCTGGCAAGCCAACAATAGTAAGCACTGATGTGAGCAGCTATGGATTGGGTACCACTCTGTTGTAAAAGCAAGGAGATGAACAACAACCAGTTGCCCTTTGCGCAAGGACATTAGAAGGGGCAGTCGAAGCATATGTACAGGATGTCATTGTGTCACAATCTGTGACGGGAAGTTAGATGCATTTAGGATGGCTACAGAATGTGATTTGGGACAAACTTCACAAATTCCACGTAGCTAGATGAATCTCTAGCTGCTCGACACATCCAGGAGGTTCCACTGTCTCTTAATGGGACTGCAGAGTTCCAGACCCTGTCTATGACTCGGGCCTGTCTAATGGTTCACCCGACGCCCCCATCCATGAGGGTTCGCTTGTATTGGAGGTGCTGCAATCAGCTGTAAAAGAACGTAGGATAGAGAAATCAGACCACCCAGTAGGTTCAAAGACTTTGTTCCAAAGTGTGTAATTCATTATTTGGACATCAAGTTTCCTTTTGTTTTGTTTTGTTGAGGAGCTTCACCTCTTGGAAGTGTTGGGAAATTGTTAACTCTGGTTTGATTGCTATTCATACATCTTTAACTGGAAATATACATGTGTATATTGTTGACCACATTTATTTTGTAGATTGGTTGGATGTTCTACAGAGGGATAACATTGGAGAGTCATTCCGTGAAGCTATGGGAAGCAGTTGTTGAAGGTAGGTTAAGAAGCAAAGTGACAATCAGCAAGCAGCAATATGACTTAATGCAGAAAAGGAGTACTACAGATGCAATGGTTGTTGGAGTGTTAATGGAGTATAGAGAAGGTCAAAAGGAGCTTCACTGTGCCCTTCTAATCTAGAGAAAGCACATGATAGGATGCCAAGACAGGAACTGTGGCTCTGCATGATGAAGTCAGAAGTGGTTAAGAAACTGGCGCAAGACTTGTATGAGGACAGTGAGACAGTGGTGAGGTGTGTAGCAGAAGTGACAGACGGGTTCAAGGTGGGTATGGGACTATATCACGGATCTGCTCTGAGACAGGCTGACAGATCAGGTCAGTTGGGAGACTGTGGATTGTGGTGTTTTCAGATAGCACTGTGATCTGTACTGAGAATAGGGAGCGGGTGGAGGAGAGTATGGTGAGGCGGAGGTATTCACTGGAGAGTAGGGGAATGAAAATGAATAGACACAAGACAAAATACGTATGTGGGAATGAGCGGAAGACAGTTGGAAATATGAACATGCCCGGCGTTGAGATAGTGCGGGCAAATACTTTTAAATACCAGGGTTCAACCATCTAAAACAACAAATGATGCACAAGAGAGGTAAAGAAGAGAGTGCGTGCAATGTGGAGTGGGTGGAGATTAGTGTCAGGGTGATAATAAAGGTGCCAGGCAGGAGGAAAAGAGGAAGACATCAGAGGATGTAGTGAAGGAGGACATGCAGGGGGTTGGTGTGACAGAAAACGATAGGGTGAAATAGAAGGAGATCTAAAAGAGGCAGCCAGAGGAATAAGAATAAGAAGTAAACATGTACTGCAGAATGACAGTCGTTAATGACTACCATTGTTATCCACAAAGAAACATCTTTAACAATGGCTAAATTACCTGTTTCTAGCTCAATTAACTCTGTTGCAAATGTTTCTTGAAAATTAAGTACTATTAAAAAAATAGTAGAAATAGTATAGCTACTGTCCTACACTGCTCACAGACAGTTTATAAACAGCTATATCTAAATAGCAGTCAGGCTTGCCCCTTTTCACCAAATCTGTTTATGATTTTTATAGACAAGATTTTTATGGAATGAGAATCAGCACCTCCAATTCTGAGGCCATGGTCCTCAACCGGAAAAGGGTGAAGTGCCCACTCCACATCAGGGATGAGTTACTGCCCCAAGTGGAAGATTGTAAGTATCTCGGGGTCTGCCTCTACAAACAAATGTGAAACAATGGGTCTTTCTAAAGAGTTCACTGAATTCAAGCATGGTAATGTAATACGATGTCACTGCTCCAACCAGTCAGTTCATGAAAGGTATTCCTTCCTAGATATTTTAGCATCAGCTGTGTGTTTGATGTCTGTGAAGGTTCTCAGTCATCCAGGTCATCGTAGTCAAAGGAGCTTGCAAAGAAAAGCGTCTGGACTTCTTTAAGTTTATTTGAAGACGTTTCACCTCTCATCCGAGAAGCTTCTTCAGTTCTAAGGTCAAATGGTGGAGAGTCCCAGATATAAACCTAGTGGGAGTATCCCCCCACAGAGGGACAAAAGGACCCCCTGATGATCTTCTAATCGCCTGAGCCAAGGTGTGAAACTGGGTGTGGGTCCCAATCAGCCAGAGTTTCGGGTGTGTTCATTGTGAAACCTGGCCCCACCTTATCATGCGAATTCCTGAGGTCAGATGGCCCAGGATGTGAGTGGGCGTTAAGGCGTCTGGGAAGGGATCTCAAAACTGGATTATAGATGGAAGAGAGTTGGTGTCGTAAACCCCCGCCTCTGTTCAAAGATGGTCGCTCACAGTGGACATAGATGGCTTCTTTCACTCCTCTTTCAAACCATCTGTCCTCTCTGTCCAAAATGTGAACATTGGCATCCTCGAAAGAGTGTCCTTTATCCTTAAGATGCAGATGGACTGCTGAGTCTTGTCCTGTGGAGGTGGCTCTTCTGTGTTGTGCCATGCGCTTGTGAAGTGGCTGTTTGGTCTCTCCAATGTAGAGGTCTGGGCATTCCTCGCTGCACTGTACAGCATACACCACATTGTTAAGTCTGTGTTTTGGCGTTTTGTCTTTCGGGTGAACCAGTTTTTGTCTGAGCGTGTTGCTGGGTCTGAAATGCACCGGGATGTCATGCTTGGAGAAAACTCTCCTAAGTTTTTCTGATACACCGGCTACATAGGGGATGACAATGTTGTTGCGTCTGTCCTTCTTATCCTCCCTCGTTGGTGTCTGGTCTTCTTTTCTGTGCCTCTTTGCTGACTTTAAGAACGCCCATTTAGGATAGCCGCACGTTTTGAGTGCTTCCTTTACATGTGTGTGTTCCTTCTTTTTTCCTTCAGGCTTAGAGGGAACATGTTCTGCCCGGTGGTGTAGGGTCCTAATTACTCCAAGTTTGTGTTCCAAAGGGTGATGGGAGTCAAAGAGGAGGTACTGGTCCGTGTGTGTGGGCTTCCGGTAAACTTCGATGTTGAGTTTGCCGTTCTCTTCAATGTGCACAGCGCAGTCCAGGAAAGGCAAACAGTTGTCCTTTGTGTCTTCCCTGGTGAACTTGATGTTTTTATCCACAGCGTTAATGTGCGCAGTGAAGGATTCCACTTCTTGTGTCTTGATTTTGACCCAGGTGTCGTCCACATATCTGTACCAGTGGCTGGGTACTCTTCCTTTGAAAGAGCCAAGAGCCTTCCTTTCCACTTCCTCCATGTAAAGGTTGGCTACAATAGGTGACACGGGGGAGCCCATGGCACAGCCATGTTTTTGTCTGTAAAAGCCTTCGTTGTATTTGAAATATGTAGTGGTGAGGCAGAGGTCTAACAGTGTGCAAATCTGATCGGGTGTGAAGTTGGTCCTGTCCTCCAAGGAGCTGTCTTCTTGTAGTCGTTTTCTGACAGTCTCCACGGCCTCCGTGGTGGGTATGCAAGTGAAGAGAGAGACTACATCAAAGGACACCATGGTTTCATCTGGATCCAGGGTAAGTTTCTGGACCTTGTCGGTGAAGTCGGTGGAGTTCTTGATGTGGTGTGGGGTGTTCCCCACAAGAGGAGCAAGGATGGTAGCAAGGTGTTTAGCAATGTTATAAGTGGCTGAGTTTATGCTACTGACTATGGGTCTGAGTGGGACAGCTTCCTTGTGGATTTTAGGAAGTCCGTAGATGCAGGGTATGGCATCCCCTGGGTAAAGGCGGTGATATGTAAGGCGGTCAATAATTTTGTCCTTTTCAAAGTCTTGAAGGCAAACTATAACTTTCTTTTTGTAGCTGCTTGTGGGGTCTCGCTTTAAGGCTTCGTAGGTATTGTTGTCACTGAGGAGAGTAGTGATCTTTGTATGGTAATCTGTAGTGTTTAGGACCACGGTGCATCTTCCCTTATCAGCTGGTAAAACAGTGATGTTGTGGTCTTTGCTCAGGGAAGCGACGGCCTTCTTTTCCTGTATTGTGAGGTTGGATGGAGGGACTTTGGCACTGGAGAGCGTGGCTGAGACTTTCATCCTGATTTGCTCTGCTTCTGTCTGTGATAATTTATTAATCCGTATGGCAGATTCTGTGGCTGTGATGAGGTCCACTATGGGCAACTGTTGTGGAGAAATGGCAAAATTGAGTCCTTTGGCTAATACTCACCCGATCAGATTTGCACACTGTTAGACCTCTGCCTCACCACTACATATTTCAAATACAACGAAGGCTTTTACAGACAAAAACATGGCTGTGCCATGGGCTCCCCCGTGTCACCTATTGTAGCCAACCTTTACATGGAGGAAGTGGAAAGGAAGGCTCTTGGCTCTTTCAAAGGAAGAGTACCCAGCCACTGGTACAGATATGTGGACGACACCTGGGTCAAAATCAAGACACAAGAAGTGGAATCCTTCACTGCGCACATTAACGCTGTGGATAAAAACATCAAGTTCACCAGGGAAGACACAAAGGACAACTGTTTGCCTTTCCTGGACTGCGCTGTGCACATTGAAGAGAACGGCAAACTCAACATCGAAGTTTACCGGAAGCCCACACACACGGACCAGTACCTCCTCTTTGACTCCCATCACCCTTTGGAACACAAACTTGGAGTAATTAGGACCCTACACCACCGGGCAGAACATGTTCCCTCTAAGCCTGAAGGAAAAAAGAAGGAACACACACATGTAAAGGAAGCACTCAAAACGTGCGGCTATCCTAAATGGGCGTTCTTAAAGTCAGCAAAGAGGCACAGAAAAGAAGACCAGACACCAACGAGGGAGGATAAGAAGGACAGACGCAACAACATTGTCATCCCCTATGTAGCCGGTGTATCAGAAAAACTTAGGAGAGTTTTCTCCAAGCATGACATCCCGGTGCATTTCAGACCCAGCAACACGCTCAGACAAAAACTGGTTCACCCGAAAGACAAAACGCCAAAACACAGACTTAACAATGTGGTGTATGCTGTACAGTGCAGCGAGGAATGCCCAGACCTCTACATTGGAGAGACCAAACAGCCACTTCACAAGCGCATGGCACAACACAGAAGAGCCACCTCCACAGGACAAGACTCAGCAGTCCATCTGCATCTTAAGGATAAAGGACACTCTTTCGAGGATGCCAATGTTCACATTTTGGACAGAGAGGACAGATGGTTTGAAAGAGGAGTGAAAGAAGCCATCTATGTCCACTGTGAGCGACCATCTTTGAACAGAGGCGGGGGTTTACGACACCAACTCTCTTCCATCTATAATCCAGTTTTGAGATCCCTTCCCAGACGCCTTAACGCCCACTCACATCCTGGGCCATCTGACCTCAGGAATTCGCATGATAAGGTGGGGCCAGGTTTCACAATGAACACACCCGAAACTCTGGCTGATTGGGACCCACACCCAGTTTCACACCTTGGCTCAGGCGATTAGAAGATCATCAGGGGGTCCTTTTGTCCCTCTGTGGGGGGATACTCCCACTAGGTTTATATCTGGGACTCTCCACCATTTGACCTTAGAACTGAAGAAGCTTCTCGGATGAGAGGTGAAACGTCTTCAAATAAACTTAAAGAAGTCCAGACGCTTTTCTTTGCAAGCTCCTTTGACCTGTGTGTTTGATGTTATTGCAAAGTGGAAGCGTTTAGGAACCACAGTAACTCAGCTACAATGTGGCAGACCATGCAAAGTTACAGAGCGAGGTATCCAAGAACTGAGATACAAGGTGTGTCATCAACACTGGGGCTGTACACTGGGAGTTTCATGGCATGGATTTCTATGGTTGTGCAGCTCTGGTAGGTATAATAGGCAGGTACCCAAGTACATCTGTCTAGTACAGTACATCTAATGTATGTTTGGAGAGAAATGAAAGAAACGTTTGATGAAAATAAAATCTGTGGATACCAGTGGAAGGAAACACTGCAGGGAAACTGTGAACAGTTGCATCTCACGACCCTTAAAATCCACTAAGAATTATTCCAAAAAAACACAAGAAAAGATTTACAAATGGCCCTCACAAACCTCTGATACCTCTGTAAACTAAAATCTTTGATTGTTAATGTATTGCATATAGTGTATTTTTTCTTTATGAAACAGGTTTAGCACCTTATTTACAAAATAATATATGTATATGAGTTAAACAAGAAGCAAGTCCAGTGTGGCTAACTATAATAGCTATGTAATCTATTTGATAATTATACCTAGAAATATTATAACATTAATTGTTGTATTAATAAAATAGTCTCATGTTTGACTACATTTAAACAAACCTATTAAACATATTTCTGATATTGTTTTAAAGATGACCAAGGCAGGTTCATCTGAATAAGTAACTCATATGGAATGAAGGAGCTCCGCTGCTTGGGTCAGACTGCTGAATAATTTAAACCGCCTTATGAGACATAAACGCAGGAGCAGTAGTCTAGCATACATCCTGAGACCCTCATTTCATTAGATAATCTATGAATCCTAGCCTCAGCCCAGACATTTCGAAAAGAATGAGAGACAAAGTCACAATTCACGCTCTGATTGAAAATTAGCTACATGCCAGACTTTCCACACCACAGCTTTACACTACAAAATATATTCTCAAAGGTAAAGCAGCAGACATCGAATCCAGGCCTTATTTTATACATAGTAAACTGCTTATATAAATAATCTGTTGTAACTGAAATAAGTTTTTCTAATAATACTGCTAATTCAAAAATATGAAACTGGAAAAGAAATATAACTAAATATATAAATAAATCTTTATATAAATATAAATAAATATATAAATAAGAACACTAAAAGGAATTACTAATAAGTAAGTAATGTGAAAAGGTTATATATTTAATTACAGATGCTCCGATACCTGAACATCACATCTGTATCAGTTAAAATTGGTCTTAATGACCTATATCAACATATTACAAAATGAGATGACAGTTACAGATGTTAGTGGCTGATATTTATTATTACTTTTTTAATGTGTTACATCAATTTTGCACTAGTGAGACGTTCAAAGACAATATGGTGAAGGGCTATAAGACTTTAAAACATCAAAAGTTGTTTTTATAAGGAAGATTTCCTCATTTTCTTGGCTCAAAAGGAAATACATACCAACAAAAAACAAAAGAATTAGTTGTGATATTGATATGTTATTGATACTGGCTAGTAACTAAATTAGTATTAGAATTTCACAACTGAAAGCTTCAAATGTATTTTAATTGCATTCAGTAACATCAGGATCTCAGGTTCCCAGTTATCCATGGCAGATAATATTTTTTTTACTGTCATAGATAACTGGACTGCTAATCTACCAGAAATGAGTTAACAAGCTCCTCTATTTAACTATGGATTGAAATACAACCTATATCCTTCATATATTAATTAAAAGAATGAGGAACTACAAACGCCAACTCCTGATTAACAAGGTTAAAAAACACAAAATTTGCCTGGCTGATTTCACTATCTTGCTTTGTAAGCAACTGGGTGTGCAGAGCAAAGCTCCTTGACAGCCTACTATCGCAGATCTATTCATTGATTTAACTGTTTGACTACTTTGCATCTCACAGCTCAATGCTCTGATCAGATATAAGTGGACAGTAGGGTCATCCAGAGGTAATTCAAGAGTTTTAGGTCTTTGAAATTAAAGCAGGAGAGTTAATGAATATAGTGAGGTGTTGATTCACAAGATTTTATTTTATTTCAATCTAGAAATCTCATTTTTGTTTCATTTGGAATTTTAGTTGCAGTGTGTATAACGAAGTGAGGTTTCTGACATACTAAATGTGTACTCATGAGAAATGTAGATTTTGATGGTTTAAACTGTTCTGTGACTTTTTGAAATAGTGAAATTTTCTGGCTCCCAAATCTTTACTGTCATTGGTATTTAAAATTGGACTTTTACAATAGAAAGATCATTTCATTGACAGGTTACTTTTATCCGCTCACGGCAAACACACATAACAACAAACTACTGAATGTAATGGGAATTTGCATTTTAAAATTCTGACCGTGCTTTCAAATAAGATCAGAAAAAACCTTTCTAAACTTTTCAAATGTTAAAGCGATATTTGTAATTTGTCATTTTGATATTTGTAATTTTCCTAAAATGTAAACATAAACAGCCTTTGACAGAAGAGATTCTTTCACTCACCCCCAGTTTCCTGCTTCACTTTGCTATTAGAACATGGACGTCGTCAGAATAAACGCAGTCATGAAATTAATACTGCAAAACAGAAAAGGGGGTTTTCTGTTTTGAATTCCTTAAATATAATCATAGTCAATGTAGAAGTAATAAACTAATAATCATTGTTTTTAATTAAAATTATTTATTTCCCCACTTTACTGGAGGCAGATTTGGCAGACAATATTTAAAAAAAAAATATTGTTATGCCTTACAGCTTGATGAACAAAAAAATGTCTTTCTCTGGGATAATTCAATTCAATTTCAATTTTATTTATACATCGCCAAATCACAACAACAGTCGCCTCAAGGCACTTTATATTGCTTTATATTGTAAGTATATTGATTATACTACAATAATCCATACAGTGAAAAACCCAACAATCACATGACCCCCCTATGAACAAGCACTTTGGCAACAGTGGGAAGGAAAAACTCCCTTTTAACAGGAAGAGACATGCTGTGGCCAATGTGCATAATGTGCCATAATGTGATGCAATGCAAGATTGAGATGTGTTATAGTAACTGCACCATGAGGCTGAGCTAAGACGCCTGAGAGATACTGGGCGACTGTCAGTTAGCGTAATAGTAAACATCTCTGAGTTTGACTCTTTTTTTTTTGTAACTGTCCAACACGGGTGGCAGCGTTGCTTAGTAACCACAGCACATGACTGACCTTATCGGTACAGTCATAAAAATGTATGAAGTCCCCTTACTCATTTACCCTTCTCTGCTGAGCCCTCTCTCTCTTTTACACTCTCAGAGACACACACAGTGGAGAAGAACACAACAGAAATATGTTGGAAATATGTCTTCCATATTTCCAACCATATCCATAATCACATACTGTGTATGCTACCATTGTATATGGTGTATTATCTTACTTTTTTAATTGATTGTACTTATTTGTATTTTTGTATTTCCTTCTGATATCTGTACCTGAGCTGAGGTGACGCAAAAATTTCCCCGTTGTGGGATCAATAAAGTCTTATCTTATCTTATCTTATAAATGTATTCTTTGTCTGTTTGTTGAATGGAGAGAGCACGAGAGAGTAAGAGCGCAAGTACACTAGGGTAATGAACGGCTATACCTGACACATGCCACAGAGGGCATAAAGCAGAATGGAGAGAGGGAGGGAGGGATATGTGGGGGAGAGCGAGTGTGGGAAAGAGTCCCGCTAATATATTTTTATTAAGCCACTTGTGAGAACAACATGTAAATCATACAGATTTAAGAAGCATACACACTGTGATGATATTTGGATTATGCTTGCAGTGCTTTCAGTATCAAATCTCTGTGATCTACTTAGTTGATGTAAATCTGTCTTGTTTACAGTGTCTTAATCTGGGTTTAATCCCTAGAACATATTTATTGAACTGACAAAGTATTATGCTGCGGAGGTGGTCTGTAAGGCTGTGTGAGGTTTTCCGAGGCCTTTGTGAAACAGGAGCAATGCTAATGATTCCACACAGGACGTTAAGCACTACGTCTGTCAGCTCATTGACACGGTATCACAGCGACTGGCTTTCCTGCAAAGTGCTGCTCTGCTGTTCCCACAGGGACCGCAGATGTTAGCCTTGCTGTTGGCGCCATCACCATCTTTTCACCCTGACAACATCTGCACAGCTGTGTTGTCGACTGAAACGATGCAATCCGCTCTTGAACTGTTGACAGCTAGGGGCAGGTCAGCACAGATGGCAGGAGGGGGTGTCAGGGGACTGGCAAAGGGACGGGGGGTGGTGGGGTGGCAGGTAGAGTGTGGGGCTCCCATCTGGCCTTGATGCTGGCGATCTGCCCTGGGGCATCTCCAATGTTTCCTTGACAGAAAAACTGTCAGGAGTTGGAAGTCACCTTGCGTAAAATGTTGTACTCTCTGGGAGGTTTCAGTGGAGTTGGTGTGCAGGAGGGGCTTCAAATGCTGCAGTCTGTACTAATTTTAGTAGGCAGTAAAAGAAAAGACAGGGGAACTATGTAATAGACTTGAAAATGTTTGGCGTGACAGCAAGGTCTGTTGATATTAAAGACTGCCTCTGATGAAAACTTAAAAGAGCCATGGGGTGATAGTTGCTATAATGTGCAGAAGTCTTGAACCCTCCCTTATCGGTAATATTCTGCTAAAAGGTTAGGCTTTGTTGTAATTTTTAAAGTCAGCTCGGCCAATAGCTCTCCAGGCTTTCTGAAGGACTTTTTCTTTGCTTTTTCACTCGTTTCAGTTTGTTTGTTAAGCCACTGAACACCAATCTATGAATCATTCAAGCATAAAAAACCCAGACATCTAACTTAAGGCATGAACTAGTGTTGCCTACACAACACAGACAACTTAGCAAGAATTCAGTTTCAAATCGTTGAAGCTACAAAAATTATAACACTGTGTGACAAGCATAAAATAGTATTTTGCATCAAGAAGTGAATTCCCAAAGAGGTATTAGCTGAAAACTTGGCATATCTCAGTGTGGTGTGCAGTGTGTCCTTAAAAAATTCAGGACAGTTGACAAGTGGAAGACAAAAGATCACATGTATTTCACCTGAGTATCTTCATACTGGACAGGCAAAGTGAAGATAACTTCACCTCAGTTAACAACAACTTGTTACATTACTATTACTGCAATAAAGTCTTTCCAGGATGTGTTGTGCAAATGCTTTGATATGACAGCTTGGTTTAGTTTTAGTAGCTAAAACTTAACTGATGTACAGTGTCCCCTCGGTGCTGTCCGTGTCCATTCTTCTAACGTGTAAGATTAGCATGATACAGTATCTGTATTCTGACCTTCTCATTTATAAATAAAGGCCTGGGTTTATCTGTCCAGCTTAGCAACACACACGCTTCCCTTCAATCTAGAAAGGAAATGTGTGAGTCAATCCCACAGATGCCTAGAGAACGAGTTTAAGTTTTAAGGAATCGTGATTATATTGTTTTTGTTAAAAGTTAAGTTCACTGAGACACAAAGTCCTAATAAAAATGTACTTGGTTGTACATCAACCAAACAAAATAAAACAAAAAACCAACCAAACAACCCCCACCTCCTCACCCCCAAAAAACTAAAGAAAAAAAACAGTTCTGGAGCTCTCATGCTGTATATTGTCACGGCTGGCGGGGTGAGCCGTGTGGTGTTGGAGGAAAAGGAGGACCCAAAATGCAGGCAGCCGACTGATGATATGAGTGAGGGTTTATTTACAGGTGACAGTGGCAGAAACAGACAGCGAAGCATGAGAAAACAACTGAAGAAACCTAAACTGGAAGAACTAAATAACAAACCTGAGAGCATACAAAAGGGGTGCGGGGCAGAGAGACGCAGAGACAGGAACGAAACACCATGGAACGCAGACGAACCGACAACGAACACAGACCGACACCCACTATATATACACACACACACACAAGGTAATCGGGTAATCGCACACAGGAGGGAAGAACAGCTGATCTGAATACACATGATGACTGGAGGGCACAAGCTGAACACAATGACAACAGACACAGACCTTCAGAATAGAACAGGAAATCCAGAACACGAGCCTTCAAAGTAAAGCAGGAACACACAGACTGATTTACAACACAACACGGGGACATGAACAGAGCACCGAGGACAGACACAGGTAGGGCTGAATATACACCAAACTTCAGGTTCAACCCTAAACTAATACAAAATCAGAATAAACACAAGGCACAAAAATGGACTTCAAGGAAACACAAAACGCTGGGTCAAAATGACCCAGGACCATGACAGTATATTGATAGAAATGATAAATCTGCTGAAATAAAAATGGTCTTTAGAATTATACACTAGTCATATTTCTACATTCCAACTGACAAGTTAATATGTTCTAGCAAATTTTATCAACAAACGGACAAATTGCCAGAATAATAAGGTTTTAGTTCTAATGAACTCCTGCTCATCCCAGAAAAATGGTCTCACTGGCTGCACTGCAAAAAGAAACAATTTTCCATGACTGACGGATAATAAATGACTTTTTGTTTTTCCCATTTCACAACAATCTTCATGTAGTTTCTGATAAAAACAAACAAAAAAACTAGATGTAGTGATTAACTATGTGTATTAGACTGACATTTAAAAAGCTACCATGGATCCCGGCAAAGCGTGTAATAAACACACCGGTCCACCGTTTCCACTTGCCTCTCCAAAGACTGAAATGCACACGCCTACAGAACTTGCAGTAACAGCAGGGGGAGATAATATACTTAAAGCCAAGAAGTTGCTAGTGAGCAAAGAAGGCAAGCAGTACATTCCAGGGTCCTTAAAACATGACTTATGGCTTATGAAGTCCCATTTAGAAGCCTTGAGATGAGAGTTTTTGCTGTTGCTATGTTGGTATTTTTAAACTGGATGTGATGACCAACAGATCGAGCTGACTGTGAAACTTCACACTCATTAACGCTAATGACTTGTCAATTCCTAGTCTTTACCTAATAAGCATACACTGCATAATCCTTCTATCTGAAAATTGGACCAAAGTTTTTTAAATGGGCTCAATCGTTTATTCAATATGACCCAAAAAGAGTGAATGAGCGCATAAACTCATCAGGAAAGTTTTACTGAAGTCAAGTCCAAGAGCCATTTTTCCACAGACCAAAGGTCTTTTTGCAATTGCAGCTATAACCCCCTGGCAGTGGCGGTCCTAGCCTGTTTGACGCCCTGGGCGAACACTTCCTCTGCCCCCCCCCCCCAACACACACACAAAACATATTAAGGATTGTACATTAACATAAAACTGTTGTACACACACACACATATGAAGAGAGAGAGAGTATGCATAGTATGCAAACGGCTACCAAACAGCCATCATAATTCGTCATACAATGAGAACAGGACAAATCAACAATCGACACTGACTAATTAATATTAAAATCTGTAACATAATGTTTGGAGTTTAGTCTGTTACTGTTACTATTTTTACCATTTCTTCTTGGAGCAACTGTAACTCACATAATTTCCTTAGGGATTAATAAAGTATTCTGATTCTGATTGTTTCAGGATGAGCTGCCATTATCCAATCACACATCTGCTTACCTGTATCTTTTGCTCGTTTCTCTTCCTCTTCTTTTCTCTTTTTTCTAAACTGAGCACCTGATGGCTTTGAACTTTTCTTGTCCATCTTCCATTGGTTTTAATTTTGCACTCCAGTATGAACACCCATCCCTCAACCCGATGATCACCACAACATAACCTAACAGACCTACACCTTAGTTCACAGAATCACTTTGTCTAGGGTTTATTTCTGAGATTTCACACAACCCAGGATTCAAATCATGAATACATAATGGGCTTGGATTTACAATATTATAAATGAAATGTGCTCTATTTGGAAGCAGCAGGGCCCCCCCCCCCCTTTCGACAGGTTGTGTGTGAGACTTTAAATCATCAAACTGTAAATTTTAAATTTTAAATTGTTATTGATCCCTTTGCCCCGAGTCCTAAAGTGTATATTTATTTTCTTACTCTTCTTATATATATTGTTTGTTTACTTGCACTGCTGTAACTGGAGCCTCGTCGTCTCGTCTCTCTATATACTGGACTGTATGTAGCGGAGATGACAATAAAGTTTACTTTGACTTCAGCAGTGAGCAGGCGGGCTCTCGCGCTCATTTTTTGCGTATTGAATTTCGAAAAAACATCGGTGCAAATTATGAGTCTGTATCATAATGTCTGGTGTTTTTGTGTTTGTTAGTTTGTTTTTATTTTGTTTTATTTTGCGAGTTGGTTATTAGATGCTGCTCCAGCCAGCCAGAGAATCCCCCGCCGCCCCGCCCTCTCCTCTCTGCGCCGCAAGCAGTAGGCACACCTCGCAAACGAAGGGCGCCCTTACTCCCAGCAAATGGGCGATAGAAAACCGATCGGTGCCTATGACATTCCCAATATGCGCTGGCTGACGTCAATGCAGGTTTAAGGTTTACTGACTGGTAGCTACAATCATCATTTATACAGTCTGCGGTTCTTATATATGAGTATTTGATGTTTTGGCTTTCCATCAATAGTATCTGTAGATTTTTGAGGATGCCAACTAAATTAAGTAACCCATCTGTTATGGAAATGATTGACAAATTAATCACTATTGTTGGACAGAGGTAGGTGTAAAAATCTAATTTTCAAATAATCTTGTTTCCTCTGACCTGAAGTACTGAATGGTAACACTTTTCTTTGACACAAATGTGCTTTCCAGGATGACATCACTTCCATATTCCCACCATGTCAAACTCAATGCTGAGGTCATTGCTCTAGGCCTTGTTAATCTTCTTGTTTGCCTTATCTAAGCCAATCAGCCTCCATTCTGCTTAATTTAAATATCAATGCTCTTTTGTCATTCTGCCTTTCAGATTGTCTTTCAGTGCTGCATTAGTTGCCTTCTCAATCATTTTGATTCAGGCAACGTCATCTTTGGGTCCATAATGATGCTCTTGTCCTGTGTAGGTTGAGCTCTTGTGTAGTAATAGGACAAGCAGATCCTGCACTGCATTACTTTAGGGTAATTCTTCCTCACTGTAGTTTTCTGTTTTTAGCTATTTTAATCTAGCACTCATTTCCACTGTTGTGCAAATTGCAACTTTTCTTCAGTTTCTTTGCATCTGCAAGCTTTTACCATTTGCCTGCAAGTTCTGGAGAGCAAAAACAGCTTGCTCCCCGTACACATCTCTTATTCAGCCGGCATTCCAGCCTGGGAGTGCTGCTTTGGTCTCCTTAAAATCACTTTTTTCCTGGGCCATCCTAGTTCCCCAGGCTTCACAGAACTCACCCAAGAATCTAACAGCTGATCCTAGTCTCTGCAGGTAGTGGACCACAAGAGTTTCTGCTGTTTCCCATCCTGCATGCATCACCATATGACAAATATAGTGCCAAGATTACATTCGGCTATGATCGGTCAGAGAGACTGAAGGAGTCCAATCTCGTTTGTAGGTTATCTTTTTTATCCTGGCCTTTATCAACTCTCGTGCCTTAATGTAGTCTCTCTGCTCTCTCTCGACCTCAATGGTCTTCCAGCATTATTGCAGTCTCTATCCTACACCTCTCTCCAGGCCTCCAATAGCCTTTGAGCCTTATTGCAGGCTCGCTAGACAACCATTGAGCCTTAACTTTAGACCAGGGGTCCCCAATCCCAGTCCGCGAGGGCCAGTGTCCCTGCAGGTTTTAGATCTCACCCTGGGTCAACACACCTGAATCACATGATTAGTTCATTACCAGGCCTTTGGAGAACTTCAAGACATGTTGAGAAGGTCATTTATCCATTTAAATCAGCTGTGATGGATCAAGGACACATCTAAAACCTGCAGGGACACCGGCCCTCGTGGACTGGGATTGGGGACCCCTGCTTTAGACCACTGAGCCTTAGAGGCTCATTCTATTGCGTTTGTCACTCTTTCCCCTTTGGTGCGTGGACCCTGGACCTCTTCATTTCCGTTATTTTTATACATATATTCTGTGTCTTTGTTAATGCTGCTTCTAACATTTATATTTTTATAGAGCTGAATTTCCCTGCTACATTACGATTGCTCTTATCAGGGTGAGGGTTGTGGGGTGCCCTGTCATAATTCCTATCACTGCTGAGATTACATTCTACTATTATGGGTCACAACAGTAGAACAACTTAACTGAAATCTCAATAACTCATACTCAGTTCTTCCAAATTGTCGCTCCTTAAAATAAAGCTTATGCATAAGTTGAATGAGGAACACCTATAATTACTCATCTGTTTGCTTTCCTGGGTGTTCAGCTGTTAGCCTATTCTTTACATCACGTCCACTTTCCCACCACGTAAAACTCAATGCTGACACAACTGTTCTAGTCCAATCATCTTCTTGCCCGCCTTCTCTGCACCAATCTCCATTCTGTGTACTTTAAGTCTCAGTAATCTGTCATTCTGCCTTTCAGGCTCTCATTCATGCAACGCACCGCCTCCCAATCTCCGCCTCACCGTATTCATGCGGGCTCCACCCAAGCCTTCATTTTTACCTTCAGCACCACCAGTGTCTAGACTCCAGGTTCCTAATTCTGCTGAGATTCCCCTCTGCAATGATGGGTCATCGGAGTCTAATCACCAGATAGCTTAACTGAATTCTATATCCCAAGTAATCATGTTCACATCTTCTAATCCATCTCACCACATATTTACTTTTTTTGTTTGTTTGTTTTGAGCTCCTGCCTTGTAGTTCTCAAAGTGAAGAACTGTGCCCACAATGAAAAATCACACAGGAGAGGCTGACTGAGCAGATATGCAGATCACAATGGCTGTTGACGGCAGCACAGTGCATCACTCAGTGGGGGCTCTGGGTTTGACCTGGAACGGTTGCCCAGGGCAGCGGGCCAGTGCAGAAGAAAAGCGCTTTACGGCCGGAGCATGTGGTCAGGTCACCCCACACACACAGACACACACACATCTCCCCACCCCCTCTTCACCCTCCTTAATCCCAGCCTTAAAGCTTCCTCCCTCCCATCCTCTTTCCTTTACCTCCCTCTCCCTCCTCTATCTCACCTCACCCCCCACGCCCACGCCCCACCCCCTCCTGTATCTAACATACTGCGAGGAAATGCCACCAGATGCCCAGTGTCTAAGACGGGCATTATGTTCTTAGAGGATGTCCTGGTAATTCTGGTTTTTGCCAGGCTGCTGATTATTATCATGTTGTCTAGAAGTGGTAAGGATGAGGGGCAAGAGAGGACAACAGGTAGCCATCTCTGATGCCTGGTCACGTGATGCAACAGTCTATGCAAAACAAGATCTTACACACCCAGAGGGGACACACGTCTGTTTGTTGTGTATTATGGAGAGATGGGAACAAGATCCGAGGAATAAACAAACAGACGTTAAAATAATTATATTCTTGTACTCTTCATTATTAACAGTATTATTAGAGGTATTCAGGGAATAACTAAACGGTATTGAGGGATATCTAAATGGGAGTCCACCAACAGCAGCATTTAGCATTGTATTTTATAACATGTTACTCATCAAGAATTTAAAACTGGAGGAGCACAATTTCATTTGCCATAAGAAAATGTGTCAATCATAGGGACTCGGGGAGAAAGTGGTTTGTCAGAGCCTGAGGGGGCCACACTGACCTAAATACAAAATAGTCAACAGCAATAATACACTCACCAACCAAGCAAGAACACTGGGGAAACAAACGTTTAACTGTGCAAAAACAGCACCGGTAAAGATACCACAACTGGGAATCTATAGAATGGAAGGCAGACTTAATGTTTCATAAGAAAATGTCACCAGTAGACACAAAAGAAGATTTTCTGTAACACCCACATTTCCATCCTAAGGAAATAAGACATGTTTTTAATCTGCGAGCAGATCTTTTCATCTGTAACTAGCCGTCTTACAAGGAAATCCATTTGTTATTCCTCTTGTTTACATATCTGAGAGGTTTGGACAGATGTTTCTGGCTTATAGTTATTGGCATATGGTTTTCACAGAAAGGGTTAAAAAACACTGTTAAGATTAAAGTTGAACCTTCCCAGTAAAGAGGATTTATCAACACTCAGCTCATCAGTAATGCTGCATTCATGAGGTGAGTCAGTGAGGACTGATGCCACCATGTGGTCAAGGCTGATGTTGTGGATGAACTCAACCAGCCTGTAGGCATGTTCTGGTTATTTTATCCTAATACAACATGTAGCCATTAGATGGCTTGTCTGCCTCTGTATGTGTGTTAATGATAAACAGTCCTTTTAAAAATTTGGATGATTTACACAAAGTTTTGGTGATTTAGAAAAACATACAATTACTGTTAGCCAAAAGTAAGAAGTGTGCTTTAATAATAATAATAATAATGCTGAATATGAGGTTGAAAAGTGATGTAAATGTTAATGTTAAATATTAACCTGGTCTGAAGGACTGGACAAAGCTTTGAATGCCTCTTAAAATGCACTGTTTATCTTATATGGAACAGAAACACTGAATCACAACAGAACAAGTGTACGGCGTAAAACATCCTCATTTTAGCTAGCTTAGCATTTAATGCTCATAAAAATTTCACGTGTAGCTTAAAATGAAGTTGGATTAATTTACTGCAGAATGGAGGCTCTAGGTTTGTTTGGTCTGTTAATGGTGCATACTTTTATTCAGTGCATTCTGGAAGGTAGTATTTCACTAGAGTACCTTCTTTACATTTCAGATGGAAATATTACACCTGCTAGTACTACTCATAATAACTACTAAGATGCGGGACAATGCTACGATCAAACCTGTGTTTTTTACATATTGCCTTGCACACAAGAAGTGTATAATTTGCTTTTTAGTATAATGAGTTTCATGCCACAGGATATTTTTGTAAGAAAATGTCTAATAGCACATACTGCTTGCAAGTATTGAGCCCTTTATGACTCCACCCTCAGTTCTGCTGGGTACACATTACGTTTCTTTCAAAAGAAGCCCATTTATTTGGATGGCCGATTGCAGTGTCTCAGAATACACACTGAAAGTGAGGAGAATCCACATGTGATAACAGTATAATTGATAGCTAAGTTATGTGAAATTATACATTTGCTAAAAAATGTCTTTTCCAATAAGTCAGCGTTTCTTTCAGACCCTAACCCTTTCAGACTGTCCATGAAAGCACTTTTATTAAACAATCAAGTACAATTTGAAAATCTGACTAGAATAGGAAACTTTAAGAAACTAAAATAATGAAGGACGTCAGCTGCTTTGCTGGCAACTAGTGACAAGCCAGTGGACTAAGAGCGCCGAAAGCTAAAATAAGCTAATAATCTCTGATCTAACCTACGTTAGCTAACGCTTTTGACACCATTTAGCAAAGAAACATATAAAACCAGATGAGCCACAGCAGTGACATCAGCACTTTTTCCTGCTAATATTTCATGTAGTATGTTTTAAATCTGCACCACTGGTTTGTGTAATGAAATTACAGTGCAAACATCATTCTATGCTTTTTGAGCATAAACATTGTGTAGACATAGAAATATTCATGAAAAATTGTTTTTAAGTTTTGCTTGTCTCTTGTTATTTTAGTTATATTTACATTTTTCTTTTATTTTTAACATTCAGTCAGGATTAAAATTCCTAAATCAGAGTATTACACAAAAATTAAAAAACAACTGAAAATGTCTTCTTTGCTTAATAAACGTGATATTATCACATCAGTTAAAAAAGGAAAGTTAAATCTGTTTGTAACTGTAAAAATTAGAATATGACACTTGCTCATTCAGCTCTAGCCAATCATTTAGTTTTTTTAATCTATCTATTATCTATGTTTCTCTCTCTACATATATATAAATTCCTGTGTGACCTTTGCTCTACCTACTGCACACAAGCACATGTGCTGTAAGTTGAGCTGCACCCGTAGCTGAATACTGGTTGACCTACAAAACCAGTAAGAGTGCTGATGTTCATCACAACCGCAGGACCCCGGTGTGTCGTAAAGACTCATGCTGATCTGAGAGTCTATGAGGCTTGACGCGTGACATCGACCTCACGAAAGAACAGGAGAGGGAGAATAAACACATAACTGCCCAGTAACAAGGGCTTGCTCCTCATTGGCTGCAGAAGGATGTTGCATTGATCATACTCTTTGTGCAAAAATGACACATGGGGTTTTCAGTCGTGCACACGCAGGCAGGATTACGGTAACATGCAGCTCGTGTGTGCACATCAGCACTTGGAAGCTTGGATGTGCATGAACATACGTACTCTGCGTCACACAATTACACTTATCAGCAAAGTGTTGGTGAGAACTAGGGCAGATTCACACCAGCAAGAATCTTTTTTTAGTTACATTTCCTCTGAGATTTGAGCCCCCGCCACCCCCAACCCAAGATTAGCACTTCGCCCCTAGTAACAGTGTTGCCGTTTTGTTGTTACACATCACCCACCATCATTCATACTTGATGTCAACACTGTTTCCACTTCCATCACTGGCTTCTTTTTGTAGTAGCGCATAGTTTACCCCTTCAATTAAGAACATCACTTTGATCTGAAAATGGCCAGTTGGTCTTTCTAACTAGGAACAGGACATGAAAAAGGGCTAATTGCTGTTGAAAAATCATCTTTTTGATTTGTATAAAACCTACACAAAGAGTTCATAGATTAACTGAAGGTAGATTTTAAGACTTTTTAAGATTTTTTTTAACATATGTTGTAAATACTATATTTAGTATATATTTATGTGTAACACCAGAGGTGACATTGTTAAACTACTGTAAATTATTTGCACAGTCATGGACCATATATGCAGCTAGTTGCAGCTTATTTAACTTCTTGAGGGAGAAAAATCAAAGCAATGTACTTTAAATGTCTGAAACACATTTTTGAACAATTTAAAGTTTTCTATACACAAAACCCAGACAAAATAGGTGTGATAGGAGTGGGACAAAATCCCCCCAGAGATGTGTGCAAAACTTGTGGCCAGCTAAAAGACATGTCTGACCTCTGTGATTGCCAACAAAGGGATTGAATACTTATTTCCTCCATGAAAATGTAAATTAATTTATAACTTTTTAAAAATGCATTTCTCTGGATTTTTTGGCTATTGTTCTGTCTCTCTCTGTTCAAATAAACCTGCCATCAAAATTATAGACTCTCTTTGTTAGTGGGCAAACTTACAAATTTAGCAAAGGTTCAAATAATCCTCCTATGGGCCTTCCACCCACAGGAGGGGCCATAAGGCAATGTTTCCCAAGCTTTTGGAGCCACAGCACATATTTCATATTGGAAAAATCACACGGCACACCACCAAACAAAAATGTCACAAAAAGCATACTGATCATTTTTCCCTGCACACCATGGATAGTGGAATTGGCTCCTTTTTTGCTTTCTTCTGACCACAACTCATGTTGGCACCTTCATCTGAGTCGGAATTTTCTCCAGGACCAGGTCAGACTGACTACTTTTTCTTTTCAGATATTTATCTATTGCACTGCATCTCACAGCAAGACTATTATCTAATTTCTTCTTCATGTTCTTCTGTTTTACTGCCAGTGGGCAACCCATTTAATTAGAGCAGGTAGTTGTACTGCCCTCTAGTGGAAGAGAATGTAATTTTTCTGCCTGTTACTCACACTGATTGCTTAGAGCACTAATCAGGTGAAACCAGATAATCTTCCACGGCACACAGTGGATGGGAAACACAGCCATAAGGGTTCAGTGCTTTATGGGTCGAGCAATGGTCACAGGTGGAGGTCCCTGGTCCAATCCCTGGCTCCCAAAATTGGCTTGTGGAACTAAAAAAACCTTTAAAATACATGGCTACTGTTGCCAGACAAAACCACCAACATATTTTTAATTACTAACATATTTTTTTTTTTTTTTAAAAGTTGAAAAGTCTTTTCTGCACCTGGAAACAAGTCAGTACGTATGAGAGCAGACAGATGAAACGTCATGTCCACTAGGGCTGCCACAAACGATTATTTTGATAGTTTTTGCGATTAGTCGACTAATCAGATCATGCATCCATTGTACGTAAAACGGACAGCTTATTGCACCAGCATGCATCTGCTCTTATATAACTATCACTAGCTTACAGCTTGAAGTGTTTAACCTCCTAGGACTTGCCGTCCACATATGTCAGACCTTCCCAAAGTGTGGGGCCCGCCCCCTACAGGCGGCGCAGAGCCATTGCAAGGGGGGCGCGGGATGAAAAGGGGGGAAAACAAAACAAAACGCTTGGACACTGCTAGCACGGGGCGCCCACACAAACGCAAAGCAGGAGATGAAGCATCGCTGAATATGTTTCCAAACCAACTTCATTCTAAGCCAAAGACTAGAAAATATGGTGAAGCAAATCTTCCCTTTGGCTTCACCTGCACAAGTGCCGAGGTAGGTCTCCCCTGCAGAATTGGTTTTCCCTGCATCGGGAGCAGCGCTGGGCTGTTTAAATCACAGACAGACAGTATCCCACATTCTTGATTTTTAGTTCACAAACACTTGTTGTAATGACTAACTGCTCCTGACATTTTGGAGATGTTAGCTCTTTATACAGTAAAGTTACAGTGGGATACAAATAATATCAGGCTGATCCTGCCACGATTTGTTCCCCCGGTTAAAATCCCGGACAAACAGGATCCCACAGCTGTTTATGTTTTTAGACCCATTTTGCACAGAGAGGCATTTTTTGAAAAATGTATTGACAGCAATGTTGAATATTATTACACAGGAAAAAAACAACTACACGTAAAATAATCACATTGTGACGCCTCTGCCTTTGTAAATGGAGGGACAGTAACTGCGTGTGTGTATGTAAGCGTGTAAAACCTGCAGACAGTCAGATTAACAATATTTTGTCTCTATCTGCCATTCTGCAATTCATCTCATGTAAACAATAACGTGGCTCACAGCGTGACGTGAAAAAAGGCACGTACCTTTGACGTTCCTCGTCCACACGTAAACGCAAAAAAGGAGTTTTAAAAAAATTTCAGTTTTCGGTGATTCAAAACGTCGTTTACGTGTGGACGAAACAGCTGCGTTTTCAGCGTAACAGAGTTAGTAGTTTATTTTATTACAACCTGTAATTGTTTACTAAATGTTTGAGGTGTGAAATAAACCGCAATGGAGCAAAATATGGGTGTGTGTGGTTGGAGGATGTGTTTGTGCGCGCGTGCACGCGCGGGGGGTGGGGGGGCGCGAACATTTTTCTTGTAAAACAAAGGGGGGTCCAGCAAAAAAAGTTTGGGAACCACTGACATATGTGGACATCACATTTTGGGTTATTTAGACCAAAATACTCAATTTTGCTCTACAAGGGCTTGATATCCACTTATGAGGACATTATACTGCTACTGTTCTATCTAAATTTTAAACGAATATCCTCATATGTGGCTCTCATTTTTCTTAGAAACAAAAATCAGGTAAAAAAAAAAATCTGGTAATTCTTTGTTTTTATATTCATTGGGTCCCAATATGCCCAAATATCAAAGAGAATTTAAAATGCATGCCGTGGAAGAGTTCGGGTCTTAGGAGGTTAAGGTATGTGCTAACTAAAAATAAAGACAAGATGGTAGTTTATTAAATTTTAATTAAATGTGCAGATCATTTCGGTGGAGTTTAATAAACTCAGCCGATTTACTCAGGAACAAATAAAATACTGAAAAAAGCCAAACAATAACATTTTTAACTTATCTAAGTGACTTATATATCATGTTTAACCTGAGTAGCGAAAGACGGCGGTGGGTTTGAAGACGATTTGCCGGGAGTCCGGTGTTCTCACGGGCTCTAGTGAGCCTTGCCCCCGGCTAGCTATCGAGCTGGTGGGTAACAGACGTCTCCGAAAACGTCGGAGCGCTTTTGAAAATATGCGGTGTCTTGATAAACTGAGCAGATATTTGAGGTTTACACAGCTACATTCTCGCCTGAAAACACGTTAAACGTTTATTTTGTGACCCAGAAAGAATAATAAGGGTAATATTAAAACTAACTAGCTGCCGCCATTGTTGGAAATTCTGGGACACAGCTTCTTCTTCTTTGGGGTTTAACGGCAGCTGGCATCCTTGTACATGCAGTGCTGCCATCTTCTGTTTCAGTCCGTTATTACACTCTTAAATTCTACTACTTATTCCTGCGTCTTTTGGGATCTTACAAAGCTTCAAACGACGCGTCGACTATTAAATTAGTCGTCGACGATTTTGATAGTCGACGTAATCGTGACTAGTCGACTAATTGTGGCAGCCCTAATGTCCACCAACACAAAATAATGTTGGGCAATTTGTTCTGCCTTGAATTTAGTGGAGCGAAATCCAAACAAAAAGGAGCAGTTTCTTGCTTTCATGCAGCGTGTATTGGACAACAACCACGCAGAGCTAGCACCTCCACTGATACAGGGGACAGAGTGCTGGTATTTACCAACATTTGAAGTTTATCATCCAAGAAAGCCAGACCAGATCAGAGTAGTTTTTGATTCTAGTGCACAATACAAGGGCATCTCTCTGAACAATGTTCTACTCACTGGACCAGACCTGAATAATAGTCTCTTAGGTGTCCTTATGCGTTTCAGGAAGGAGCAGGTGGCAGTGACAGCAGACATCGAGCAGATGTTTTACAGTTTTGTGGTAAGAGAGACTCATCAAGACTTTTTGCGCTTTCTGTGGTACCGTGATAATAACCCAAGCAAAGACGTGGTGGAGTACAGGATGCGAGTCCATGTATTTGGCAACAGCCCCTCACCGGCAGTGGCTACTTACTGCCTCAGGAGAGCAGCTGAGAAGGGAGAAAAGCAACATGGGCCAGACACCAAACGCTTTGTGGAACGTGAGTTTTATGTGGATGATGGTCTAGTTTCTTTACCAACTGAAGAGGAAGCCATTTCCCTGATTAAGAGAACGCAAGCCTCTCTTTCAGAGTCTAATATAAGGCTTCATAAGATAATATCAAACAACATGAATGTGCTGAGAGCATTTCCAGCAGAAGACCACGCGAAAGAAATCAAGGCTCTTGACCTAGGAGCAGAACCTATTCCTACACAGCGCAGTCTTGGTTTGAGCTGGGAAGTGGCTACAGATACATTCACTTTTCAAGCATCGACCAACCAGCAACCTTTCACACGGCGTGGGGCTTTATCCACAGTAAATAGCCTCTTTGATCCTCTTGGGTTTGTAGCTCCTATCACCATTCAAGGAAAGTTTCTACTAAGAGAACTATCCACTTCAGTAAGCGACTGGGATGAGTCACTCCCATTGGAGAAATACAGTGAATGGGAAGCATGGAGGGACTCACTACAAGACCTCCAACAGCTGCATATTCCTCGAGCTTACACAGTCAACTCTCCTTCAAAGGCCAAGAAAAAAGAAATCTGCATTTTCTCCGATGCTTCAACCAAAGCCATCGGTGCTGTAGCATACCTCAAAACAACTGACGACGAAGGACAGATAAACATTGGCTTTGTTCTAGGGAAGGCCAAACTGGCACCATTAAGTGAGCCCACCATCCCCAGATTAGAACTCTGTGCGGCAGTGCTAGCAGTGGAAATGACTGAACTTATTGTCCAGGAGTTGGACTTGGAGCTTGATGCAGTCACCTTCTTTTGTGATAGCAAAGTGGTGCTTGGATATATCTATAATGAGTCGAAATGCTTTTATGTGTATGTTCACAACCGAGTTCAACGAATTCGACAATCGACGCAGCCAGAACAGTGGCGATATGTGCCCACAGAACATAATCCAGCAGATCATGCTTCAAGATCAATCCAAGCCTCTCAGCTCACTAATACGAACTGGCTGACTGGACCAGCGTTCTTATATGAACAACACAAAAATTCTGCTGAGCAGCAAGAGATCTTCAGTCTTCTTGACCCAGACTCGGATAAAGAGATCCGGCCACAAGTCACATGCTGTGCCAGTAAGAAAGAGGAGAAGAAACTCAGGTTTGAGAAATTTTCTTCATGGAACTCTTTGCAGAGAGCAGTTGCCACACTTATTCACATTGCACATTCTTTTCAGTCCATGACCCAAAGCACCAATGAATGCAAAGGATGGCATCAGTGTTCAAAGCCACATACTGTCAGTGAATTGTCCAAGGCAAGGCGTGTTATTATTCGCTCTGTGCAGACAGCTAGTTTCTCTGAGGAGTTAGACACTCTCTCCAAGAAAGGCAATATCAGCCAGAAAAGCCCATTGGCAAAGCTGAATCCATTCATAGACGCATATGGTCTGCTTCAAGTTGGCGGCAGGCTAAAACTAGCTGATCTTATCAGTCAGGAGAAGCACCCAGTCATTATGCCTGGCAAACATCGTGTCTCTACATTGCTCATACGACACTACCATGAACAAGTGGAACACCAAGGCCGTGTCTTCACAGAGGGTGTGATTCGAGCAGCTGGAATATGGCTGATAGGTGGCAAAAGATGCATAGGCAGTGTTCTTCATGGATGTGTCATTTGTCGGAAGCCGCGTGGCAGAACTGAGAGCCAGAAGATGTCGCATTTGCCAGAGCAACGACTTAGTACTTCTCCCCCCTTTACTTACACAGGTCTGGATGTCTTTGGGCCTTGGAATGTAGTTGCAAGGCGCACAAGAGGAGGACTGGCCTACAATAAGCGCTGGGTGGTGTTATTTACTTGTCTAAGTACTCGTGCCATTCACATTGAAGTGATTGAGTCCATGGATGCTTCATCCTTCATTAACTGTCTCCGAAGATTCTTTGCTATAGGGTTAGGGTTAGGGTTAGGGTTAAACAATTGAATTCTGACTGTGGGACTAATTTTGTTGGTGCCTGCAACAAACTCGAGTACCACAAAACAGTAAAAGACTCAAAAGTACAGAGATATGTGAACAATTATGGTTGTACATGGGAGTTCAACCTTCCACACTCCTCACATATGGGGGGCGCATGGGAGCTAGGGCTGCCACGATTAGTCGACTAGTCACGATTACATCGACTATCAAAATCGTCGACGACTGATTTAATAGTCGACGCGTCGTTTGAAGCTTTGTAAGATCCCAAAAGACGCAGGAATAAGTAGTAGGATTTATGAGTGTAATAACGGACTGAAACAGAAGATGGCAGCACTGCATGTACAAGGATGCCAGCTGCCGTTAAACCCCGAAGAAGAAGTAGCTCTGTCCCAGAATTCATAGCGCAGCCCAGCTCAGTTTCCAACAATGGCGGCAACTAGTTAGTTTTAATATTACTCTTATTATTCTTTCTGGGTCACAAAATAAACGTTTAATATATTTTCAGGCGAGAATGTAGCTGTGTAAACCTCAAATATCTGCTCAGTTTATCAAGACACCACATATTTTCAAAAGCGCTCCGACGTTTTCGGAGACGTCTGTTACCCACTAGCTCGATAGTTAGCCGGGAGCAAGGCTCACTAGAGCCGTGAGAACACCGGACTCCCGGCAAATCGTTTTCAAACCCACCGCCGTCTTTCGCTACTCAGGTTAAACATATATGAGTCACTTAGATAACTTCAAAATGTTATTGTTTGGCTTTTTTTTAGTATTTTATTTGTTCCTGAGTAAATCGGTTTGGCTGAGATTAAAGTTATAGTTTTTACACAGCTGAATAAACGTCAAGCAGACAACTGATTATCAGAAGTGTGAGATGCTGGAGAATTTACTCCGGTGTCCTGTTATATTTTAGATAGCAAGGAGTTTATTAAACTTCACCGAAACAATCTGCAGATTTCATTAAAATTTAATAAACTATCATCTTGCCTTTATTTTTAGTTAGCACAAACCTTAAACACTTACAGCTGTAAGCTAATGTTAGTTATATAAGAGCAGATGCTGCTGGTGCAATAAGCTGTACGTTTTAGTATAATGGATGATGATCTGATTAGTCGACTAATCGCAAAAATAATCGGTGACTAGTCGACTATCAAAATAATCGTTTGTGGCAGCCCTAATGGGAGCGCATGATTGGAGTTACAAGGAGGATCTTAGACTCTATGCTAATGCGCACAGATTGTTCCCATCTCACTCACAAAGTACTGTGCACTTTAATGGCAGAAGTAATGGCTATTATTAACTCCAGGCCTATAGTTCCTGTCTCTTCAGATGCCGACTCACCTGAAATACTTAGCCCGGCTATGCTCCTTACTCAAAAGGCAAGCGCACCACCTCCACCTGGGAAGTTTACAGAGAAGGATCTCTACAAGCAGCAATGGCAGCAAGTCCAGCACCTAGCAGACCACTTCTGGAGGCGCTGGAAAACAGAGTATCTACACACACTCCAAGCTCGTCAGAAATGGTTAAAGTCATGTCCTAACATTGAGAAGGGCGATGTTGTCCTACTGAAGGATAATGAGGCAGCCCGCAATGACTGGCCTATGGCACTTGTTACAGACACTTTTCCCAGCAGTGATGGAAAAGTTTGCAAAGTGGAGCTCAAGGTCACCAAACAAGGATCAGAAAAAAGGTTCCTCAGGCCTGTCTCTGAGGTCATTCTTCTCATGAAAAAGTAATGTTATAAGAAAATATATCTCTTTATAGTTACAGACTAATTTGTGGCATCTTAAAGATACCAGGCGGGGAGTGTTCTGCCTTGAATTTAGTGCCCCCTACTGGGCCTTGTAAATTGTTGTTAATGTGACATGCACTTTGACCCAGAACAGGAAGTCAGCTATGTTAGTTGGGGTAAGCAGGTTCACATGTGCTGAAGTGTTCCTGTAGTTATCCGCTGCAATCCTCTTTCTTGTTTATGCCTTCGAAAGCATCAGCTGTAAGTACTTGTTGACTTAAGAGTATAGAGTAGTGGTGTGACGTTCTATATCGAGGCTTCGAAGCTTGTGTCGAGTAAGGGGCGTTTCCGCGATGCGCGTATCGAGGCTTGCTTCATTTATGGGAGGAGCTGAAAATTATGACGTCCGAAGCCTCGCTGCCCGGCTGTACCACGTCACTGGTTCATGAAGTGGTTCGAACTTTGCCGCAAGCTATGACAGAGATATAAACCCCTCAGACTTCATTCAAAATGTGGGTGTTTGATGGAGAGTTGCGGTTAGTGAGAGTTTGGAGACAGTTTGGAGGTTTATGAGAGTGAGGAGAGAAAGTCAGGAGAGAATGGAGCCAGCTAAGAAGAGGAGGATGTCCTCCCCTGTGTGGGAACATTTTGATCTTATTCCTCCCAACAAGGTATGTAAATTTCTACAGAAGATGGTTTTTCATAATACTGATGGTGCAATACAATTTATGTTAAGCTGTCTTTACTTTTGTACAAGGTGAAGTGTTTGCTATGTGCCAGGGAGCTGGGATATAACAACAACACCTCATCCATGCTTAGGCACTACAGAGCTTTGCATGAGAATAGGGGGAACACCGATTGTGGAGCAAGACCAGGTGAGCCATCAAATGCCATGATAATATAGCATGCAGTAATGTTACTAAATGATATAACAATATTATACAACTGTAATAAGTTACGTGTGTGATATTTATATTTGTGCTTTGTCTTTATTGTCTTTCCTCAGGAGAACAATCTCAAATAGATGAAGACCTGGTTAGCATTGTGATTGAGGACTCCCAGCCATTTAGCATTGTGGAGGACAAAGGATTTAAAAGATTTGTTAAATCATTAAATCCTAGCTATGTTCTCCCCACTAAAAAGGTCATAAAAGCAGTGAAAATTTAGTTTTTACAGAATAAAATGTGAACAGGCAGGACTGAGGCTCAAAGCCTCAGTGTGTAGCTGTCCATACCTCAACGTTACAAAAGCACAACCACTGTCCACACCCCGACCACACCTCACCTCACAGTAAATGATCATTTCCATTTTAAGCATTTCCAATTTATCATTTTCCATACTGCCAGTGTAAATATACACAGTATACTGCCATCACTACAATATAGATGTTTTACACACTCCTTTTGTTGTTGACATTTACAGGCTGTGTGCAAAAAGCCACACTCTTCAAATTCATGCCAACTAATATTTTTACGTCCAGTAGGTGTCCTACTAGAGCAAATGAAGCTTCAAGACGCTTTGCGCTGGGGTGAACCAATTGGATGAAAAGCTTCAGTGCTTCATGAAGCTTCATCTGCCCATCACTAGTATAGAGCCATATTTTAGTAACATTTTGGTAGTTTTGTGTTCTAAAGCCTAACTTTGTGTATAATTATATTGCTAAGCTAATCTCATGTCATGTATACATAGGAGGACCTATTACATGGATATTTCTTTGTCTTTTGTTGCTAGCCTTGACTTGCTGTAGAGTAGATAAGGGAATTTGTAATATCAGTGTGTTAATCACCTTACTGTTGTATTCTTGTTTTTGTTTTAGTTTCACTCTGATTCAATGGTGTATGGCGGTGCAACGTAAAATAAAGCACCTGGAGCTTGGACGCTATATCCTGACTCCCGTATTCTTTTGAATGGAGTTTGGCTGGCTGCTGAATTGTGTACCTACGCACGCACGCATGCACACACACAAGGAGAGCAGTACACAATTTGTCATTAGAAACACTCAAATTAAATTTACATGTTAAAATAAAATAAAATAAAAAGACTGTGACTATTTCAGAACAATACTGAGCTGCACTGTTTTGTAATCAGCAACTATCAGAACAGCATGCCAGCATTGATAAAGGGAACTAATGAGCTAGCTGGGAGGCATGTAATTCAGATTATTGGACAATTTCAACGTAGTTCTAAACTTCAACTCGTTCCGCATCCCTAATGCTCGGGAGAATAGGTCATGATCAGCTGTACTCTGAAGTTTCCTGGAACAATAAATAACATTTTCTGAGCTGGGCACTTGTTTGTCACAAGTACCACAAATATGAGCATTTGAAAATCCGCCCATCCATCTATAATATACTGTATGCAGTGAATTTTGCCATCCAGCAGTGTGTCACCATCAGCTGGAGCAGTGGGACTGGAGAGCTAATTTAGGGATATAATAAAAAGACTGCTCAACACACTGGGGTTCCCTGGCCTTCCCACGCCTCATTTGAGAGGCAACAAGAAAAAAAGGCAAATAGATGAAAGGCGGTCCCCACAGTTGGAGATGATGCAACAAGGGTCCTCACGCTAAGCAGGCAGCTATTCAAATGAGTAGCTAATTGTGGCATCTGTTAACCCATTGAAGAGGTGTTAGTGCAGTATCATGGGCCTGTTAATTGGTACAAACAGGTAGCAAATGCAGGCTCTGGGATTGAGCATATGCCAACCAGCGAGCCAACCTCCATGAGCAGTGATTATACAGCCAAGCTGATGGAAGGAGATCAAAGCCCAGGATAAACCAGTGAATATGTTCGTTATTGACAGTGCATCTAGTTCCATGTTTTTATTTAATGTTATGTATTTATTTAGCTACTACTTATAACCAGAGAAAGTTGAACATTTCCCTTCATTCACTAGTAAACCCACAGTGTCCAGTGTACGATTGATTCTAATAACAAATTGTTGAAGAGTCAAATATAAACCAATTTCAGAGTTTCCCACCATGAATGGACCTGTCATGTTGCCTTGTACCAGCAGATGGTGGTAGATAAGTGGACAACAGTCGCTCTAACCTTGAATGAAACACTCTGTTTACAGTTTTATATTTTGCTTGAATTTTACACCAGTTTTCACTGTACTTTGATCAACAATTGTCTGGCATTTATACAAGTTTTAGAACATTAAATCATACCTGCAGTTCTGTAACAGGAGAAAATTTCATAGAGAATGTCTGTAGTTATTTGACTGATATAACGAGATATAATATCATGTTCTGGTTCTTACTGTGTATGTATTTGTGTTTATGTGAACGTCAAAAGTGGGATATTTAAAAAGCAATTCTGTTATAAACAGATTAAAGAGGAAAAATGAATCATCTGCTTTTTTCCTGACTTTGAACGATATATCCTCATTGCGCACATTGAGGATAGCTAGGAAAGCCTCAACCACCGAATACCTGCAGAGAGTAAGAAAAGTCCTGAGGAGTCCGCTGAGAAGAACAAGATGTAGGCAATCATCACCTACACCCTGACAGTCATCATATACCCTGCTGGGATAATAAACTGCCATAGAAGCCACTAACATCAAGGCAAGAAAGCTCCAAGAATGGAGGGTTTCACCCCAAGTCCAGCCCCCTGAGACTGTTCGCTAAGCACAAGGAAGGAGGCCGAGGACTAGTGAGTGTCAGAACCACTGTCCAGGATGAAACAACAAAGGTCCACGAGTACATCGGGAAGACAGCCACAACTGACCACATGCTTAGTGAATACCTCAGGCAGCAGAAAGAAGAGAAAGAAGAGAAGCAAGGAGAGGAACCATCGTGGAAGGACAACCCTCAGCACAGCATTTACCACTGGGGAAAAAGGAGTGATATTAAAAACCCCTACCATCTGCTGAAGTTAAAAAAAAAAAAAAGACTGCACATATGATAGCAGCAGAAATAAATGTATGTTTGTGTTCCTATACTGAACTGTTCTGGCTTTACTTTATTAATAATGAGCTTTTGCTCCTTTACTGTGAATCTGTGGAGGCGGGACTTGTATTATTTGCTAGCATGCTACATTTTTATTACAAAACGTTTTAAACATCACTTATACAGGCAAACAAAGATAAAAGGCAGGAAAAACCGAGGCAACCAATACTTTAGCAAAGGAGAGAAAACTAAAACCGCAAAGTCAGCCCTTACCTGAAAATCTTGTAGTTTGAGAACAGTTTTTCTCCCCCTTTCACAGCCTCTGCTCGATCCACACTGACACCTGCTGGAGTTACTGGTAACGTAACACGTGACCATAGGCACACGCGGTGTAAAAGGCACTTAACTCAGTTTTTATAGATTTAATAATTGGTTACGCATTTCCCATTTATGAAATGTCACATTTATACACCTGAAAAATCACTTGATTTTCGTTTAAAGTGTATGATCATCTCATTAAACATACGTCGTTGATTAAAGTTGGTAACAGTAGCTACAACATGAAAAACATAAAAATGCTACCAACATAAATGAATGGATTCATCAATACAAAACAAAACGATCCTTCAGTTTTGATGCACTCAGATTTCGTCCAGTACAAGTTGAGACACAAACCCAGTTTTCTGCAGGTTAAAAAAGCATTTCATTGCTACTGGTATCTTTTGTACTGAGCACTGTTGATGAAAATAGTGCTCACATTTTATTAGTACGAGCCTACAATGAATCAACATAAATGATGGGAAAACACCACTAGACGTTCAGTTGATATATCATTAGCTCATAATAAACTGTAATAAACTGACAGTTCATCTAAATCGTCAGCTTTAGATGTCAGTCAACACGACTGCATGTTCTGTAAGAGTTTGTACTTGAAAATATTATAATTAATGAACCTGAAAGGGGCTAAAAGACATTTGACTTCCCATGTCAACCTTTTCCACAGTATACAAATAAATAACTGATGATGAAGGTGACTCTGGGAACCTGAGGAGAACCTGTGTGGAAATCTGCGTATGAAAACTGGCCATGCTGCGATGTGGACAAACAGAAAACTGTTTCTCCTCAGATCGTGCCAGCTGTTAGTTCAGGTGTGTAAATGTGCGCAGCAGCTCTCTCACCTTGAAACAGTATTATGGAGTCTTTCCAAAGTAATCTTTAAAAAAAAAATTGATAAACTTAATAAACCACATATATTCCAGATATATAAAAATGTATTTAAATGTATTGTTGACATTTATATTAGATTTGAAACTTTAGTGTATGCACACTGTTAAATGTAGTGACAGATTGCTACTGTTAATCCACACAAGTCACAAAAATATTAATTCCTTCTAAATCTAAATGTCTGCCAGGCAGATATATGAACTTAAACCCATCTGTGATTGACTTCTCCTCTGTGATCACTAGAACTGGAACATTTTCTGAATCATTATTGTTATATCAGAGCATTAATGACAAAATGTTTACACTGTGTACAGTTAGGTCATTAATTGTTGTACATGGACACTTTGCTTATTATATGTTTTTTAAAAAAAAAAAAAATACTAATAATTTATTTTGCCTCTGTGCACCAGTAAAGAGAAATTTGTGAAATGCAGACTTCAAACATTTTGCATTAATTAGAATTACAGTAATGTTTTTATGTCTAATAGTCCCTTATTTTCATATACTCTAAATTAACTGGATAATTGACTGGAAAACAGTTCCTGTTCCCTTCATTATTTCATAACAAATTAAACAGCTGTAATATCTGAAGTTGATTCAAAGTGTTGAATCTGTCTTTTAGAGCATGTCATTATAATTTCAAATATGAGGTACAAAGAAAAAAACGATCTAGCTGGTAAAGATCAAGCAATAATTTAATGTGACACGCAGGCGGGAATGTGGTTAGTATTTCTTTTGGAATTTATTTAGCCACACAGCATTTTATGCATTTTATCTTTCTTACTGTCTGATAAGAACGTTTCTCGGAGTCAAATTCCATTAAAACGACTCACAGAACAGAAATAAAAAGAATCGTATTAAAAGAGCGCAAAAAGATGTAGAGTGACATATGTGAGTGTGGCTGTGGCTGCCAGGAGAGGGCGCTATAGCCCACATTAACTGTGTTTGTTTGGGGCTCTTTAGTTGTGCTGTCTTTACTGACACTGAATTCTGCTTGTAATTTCAACATGAAAGATGTAATGATATATAACAAATAAGCTATTATTTAACAATCGATCAATATAATTATAATCACATGTCATACTTAGTAGAATATAATACTGAAAATAGATTTGCAATAGTTTTAACATAAAATCACTCATCAGAAGAAATGATGAGTGATTTTATGTTAAAACATGTCCATTTTAAACAAACCCTTCTAAATATCTAAACTACTGAAAAACTATTTCAGAATTGTCACACAGAGTTTCGCAAAACATCAGGTGAAGGAAACAAACAGCTTCCAGGAAGGATCAGGAAACAGGAAACAGGAAATTTGCCTTGTATGCAGTGACACACCTTTTTCAAAAGTCTGCTTGTCAGTAAATGACTCATCATTGACTGTTTACTGGTAATACCATCAACAAACATGATCAACGTTGCAATAATGCACAGTTTCACAGTAATTATAACTTTCTTACGGGCAGTAAGTCTTTAAAACAAGATGACATCGGTAACACAAAAATGGAAAAAAAATTTACAATCACAATTCCAAAAAACTTGGGTTGTAACATAAATAAAAACAGAATGCAATATTTTGCAAATCTCATTCTTATCTTATTTCAATTTAAAAGTTTAGACAGGGCCATGTTCACCGCTGTGCAGCATTATCTCAGCATCAACAGTGGAGAAACATCTGGGAACTCAAGAGACCAGTTACATTTAGGAGAGGATTTTGTTTGTTTTTTGTTTTTGTTTTTTTGTCTGATGTAGAATTCTAGCTGCTCAACAGTCTTGGGTCTCCTTTGTTTTATGTCTTGTTTTATGATGTGCCAAATGTTTTCAGTAGGTGAGAGGTTCTGGACTGTAGGCCGGGCAGTTAAGCAGCCAGACTCTTCTATGAAGCCATGATGTTGTAAGAGGTGTTCAGCATTGTCTTACTGAAATATGCAAACAATTCCCTTAAAAAAAGACATCATCTGGATGTGTTGCTCTAAAACCTGTATATATGTTTCAGCACTGATGGTGACTTTCCAGATGTGCAAGCTGCTAGTTCAATAGGTAATTCTGCACCCCATACCATCAGTAAGCATTTTGAGTCCTGATAACAAGATGCAGATAACAAGCATCTCTTCAGTTCCACTTTGCTTCAGCCCAGGTGAGGACCTGGTGTCTCTGGATCACATGACTCCTTCTTTGCATGCTAGAGACCTGCATTAGTGGATGGCATGGTGAACTGATTCAGGCATCAGGAATCACGTCTTTAATGCACTGCCACCTGAGGGCCCAAAGATCATGGAAACTTTGTCCCAAATCCCTAAAATCTTTTGCCAGGTTATGGGCTATGGTTATGTACAGTAGATAAAAAGATATTCAAAGTCTTTATTCTGAAATTTATTCACATTTTATAGACAGTTTTTTGCAGATTGGGGAACCTCTGCCTATCTTTATAAGCGTGAGAAACACTGCCTCTCTGAGATGCTCTTTTTAAACCCGATCATGTTACTGAAACGTGGCCAGTACCGCTCATTCTCTTCTTGCACCTGTCCCAACTTTTTCGAGACAAGTCTAAACACATCTGATACATTTTCTATGCTCTGTTGTGAATAAAATATGCATTTATGAACCATTGCATTCTGTATCATCGTTGCTATTTATTTATTGACATTTTAAATTGGGTCTGATTGAACTGGGGTCTGCGTAAACCAGTGATATACCAGTTGCATTTGGTAAAGTAATTCACAAAACTAGTAGATAAGTCATCAGGCTAGTAAAAGTACTAGTCTTCCTAAAAGGTCGACAGCAAGTAATGTGTGCATTTAAGCAGCTCCTACACATTTGCTAAGAGAAAAGAAGCAATTAAAGAATAAGTAAGAATTTGATCTGAAGGTTGGAAGTACATCAGAATGGAGCGAGAGCCTCATTCACTCTTTTATTCAAGTGGAAAAACACTAGTATTTATTTAAACTTTGCTAGTCTTACTGAACACTGCTTTAAGCTATTATCCACAATAACATTCTCATACAGCATTTTTTTATTCTATGTATTTTAAGCACTTGTCTCACAGTAATGCACACATTATTGTGAAACCACTCTTTAGTATAGGACTTGGAAAAAAACATTATGTAAATATCAAAGCTAAGACAGTGAAATGGAAAATAACAGCTAGTAGCTGAAAAAAAACCTGTCTGTAGACAAGTGCCTTAGAACATGTGACAGTAATATACCATAAAACATTAACTATCATTAGTTAACTGATTTGTCACTTATTACTGGGCAGAACTGAATTCCTGGCTGATTGTTCTGATAATATGTGGAAACAGACTCCGGTGTGAGCAAAGCTGTCATCCACAGCGCACACACAGAACACAATTTCCAACTTAAAGTACAACTTATTTCAGAACATTTGACATTGGTCATATTTTATTTTGAAACAGTTATGAGATACAACTCTAGTGGAATTTATTACATAACATGTGACACAGTCAAAATTTGATTTCCTGGCTTTGACCTTGCTGTTCCACTTCAAGGACATCATACTTAGTTGAGGTGGGAGCTAAAAGGCACATGTATGAATTCATTTCATTGTATCAGGCACGGCATAGCAAGCTTCGTTAGCCAGGCAGAAGTAAGAAAAGCAAAGCTACATTTTTCTGTAGCACATCTATCACACAATGTGAATTTACAAAAAAACAACTCTTTGCTGAAAATTAGTTTTATTGGACCAAATAATAGCTTTATTTTGTCCAAATGCAAGAAATTCAGTGCATGCTATAAACAAGAATATAAAAATGCTGATCAATTATTTTGTTGCTGGATTTTTGTTTTGCAAGTAACTCCTTGTAGTTCCTTTCACAAATTCACCGACGTCTCAGTTATTCTATGGAGGTAAAGAAAAAAAGTATGATTAGATTTAGGGGGAAGAGCAGATTCTCTTTTGTTCTCTTAGATGATTATTAATCACCAAATTATGTATCAGAGAACATAATTTTACACAACATGAAAAACAGTCAATGTCATGTACAAAGTGAACAGAAGAGCACAGTACGCACAAATAAAGCACTGCTATGACTTTCTAGCTAAACTTACAAATATAAATGTATATTTGATGTGGCAGAGAAAATAAATACAGGATAAACATTTGACACCACTGATCAATCAACAGATAATTTCACAGGACTTTATTCTCTATTCTCCCCCATTGCATATGTACCTGTATGTTTTCGTATATCCAGTCAATAAAGAATGGTACATTGGCATAGACTCCTGGCTTGTTCTTCAAAGCACATCCATAACCATAGCTCGTAGCTCCTGCCAGCCACCATCGATCTCCTTCTTTCACGACCAGGGGACCTCCACTGTCACCCTGCAGCACACAGAACCACAGACATATCTCAGGTTATACACGTATTGCTACATCTCAGAGTGTGTGACAGGGAGATCAGACTGACCTGACAGGAGTCAACTCCTCCCTGCAGGCTACCTGCACAGAACATGGTCTTGGTGACTTCACCATTTAATACTTCAGGTGCATTACAAGTGGCCCTGCTGTAAATGGTCACCTTGACTTGATTCATTATTTTGGGGGTTGGCCCTGGAAAAAGGATTATTCACACTGTTAACTCAGACAAACATGAAAGGCAGTGCTTGCTAAGTCCCATCTGAAATAATCGACAATGAAAAATGAAAAGTTACAGGTTTCTCACTCAACGTAGTTTATATTAGACAGTGCTGTGAAAAAGTATTCAACCCCTAAATTTGTCTTGTGTTTGTGTCGACGTGGACACAAACTACATCGACAGCTGCTGGAATAGACCCACTCAGGTCTGAATACTTTTTTTTTATTCTGAGAAGCCTGAAGCTGGCTCAAAGGTCCTGTCACTAGCACGTTAATCCCAAATCCAAGGCCATAAACACACTGTATATTGTTAATAACAAGTAACAAAAACCCAAAACAGCGGTAGTAGTTTTTACTCTTCTGCTCTGGGTCACACACTGAACTTTGTATTTCTTCTCATTCTCAGTTGGAAAGAGTCTGTTCTGCTCACTGGCTTTATTTAATATCCATTTATGTTCCTATTAGCTGAGGATATCACAGTTACTAGTTTAACAGTCATTAACAAGTCTTGTTTAACATGGACAGGACATGCATAACTGTTTTACTTTTTCATGGAAAAAATGTAGTGGTAGCTATTAGTGAAGATATAATAATGAACTGGTGGTAGTTGCATTTATTGTAAAGAAGAAAAAAAACGTGACAGTAAACATCAGATCAGTTTTGATATCCTAATACTGACTCCATATTTCTGGTATTGCTAAAAAAAAAAGCTTGAATAAATTTAACTGAAATTAATGTAACAGATGTTAATCAATCAATGACATTCATTCACATATTGTAATAGTCTAAACAGTGTCTGCCTTTTTTGAAAATGCTGGTCAGTGTTACACGATTAAGAACTTACAATTAGAGATGCATCTATCAAATGGCCAGGACTGGAATCAACTCATTTCCAGTGACTTGGGTCATTTGAGCCAGCCTATTGGAATTAATGGTGTTTTGTTGTTTCTTTGTGTGTAGTATTTTGGTTTTCCTTTTTGGCTGCTATGTTTAGTTTCCATGTTGTCTTGTCGAGATGCCTCGTCTCCCCTTCCTGTGTGTCATTCCATGTCTCCCCGGCCGTCATGTCTCTCTTACTTGTGCTCTCTCGCCCCCTCTCTCGTGTTCCCTCGCTCCCTCTCTCATCTGCCTTGCCTCCTGTCATGTTGACACATGCTCATGTGTCAGTCTGTGTCTCAGTGTTTCCTGTTTTACTTTGATAGTCTCACGGTCCATGTTTGGTGTGTTTAGTTTTGCTTCCCCTGTGGCGTCACTTTGTATCAGCTGTGTTCCCCATGTGTTTCCACTTTCCTCATTGCCGTTCCGTGTATTTAAGTCCTCCGCTTGGTCTGGTCATAGCAGATGGCCCCGCCCCTCCCTGAACATGAGTCTGCTGGAGGTTTCTTCCTGTTAAAAGGGAGTTTTTCCTTCTCACTGTCACTAAAGTGCTTGCTTACAGGAGGCCATGTGATTGTTCCATTGTTGCATTATTGTAGAGTATTTTCCTTACAATTTTAAACATTTGGTGCTATATAAATGGTGTAAATAAATAAATGTAAATAAATAAATGGTATAAATAAATACCATTGAATTACATTTTGGGTGTTACGGTAAAGGCTGTTGCCAAAGGCTGAAGGTTTGACATATTCAGTTATGGTTTTGCCTCACCTGTTGACTGCAATGCTCCCCATCCTGTGATCCATGCTTGACGATTAGCAGAAAGGTTCAGGTCAACATTGGGGAGACACACCGGCCGAACTTTATCTGAGGCATGAGCATGTATCACCTTAGAGTGCTGGATTTGCAATAACATAATCACAGTATCATTGAAATTAACATGTGAAATTAACTTCCAAGTACTTACTGTTAGAAGTCAGAGGTGTTTCAAGCTTTAGGAGAGCAATGTCATAATTATTCGTTCTTGTGTCAAAATCTTTATGTTTGATGATTTTCTGAACTCCTCTGCTAAACATGTTTTCCAAGTTCACGTCCCCATAGTATACCCTCCACAATGAAGGAGAAGAGTAACTGCCAAGGAAAAGACAAGGTGAAATGGGCATGGTGGATTTATTAAATATTAGTCAAAACACTGTAGATAAAAGATGAACATGAGGTCACTATTGATCCATTATGAATCCTCCACTTGAGTGGAGGACTCGACATAAAAAGTAAAGGTGGCTCTCACTGAGAAATTGAGGACACTGTATGATAACGATTTGGCAGTTCCAGTCTTACACAGTTTTATCATCTAATTGAATGTATGGTTGTCAAAGCTGCGTGGCCAAACCTTATGCCTGCTTCAAATAAGATAGTTAATGTTAATGTCTTCTATGGGATAAACACAGTAAGTGAACTGTTGTCGAAAAAGAGACAAACCTACTGAACTTGTAGAACACGTCGCGTGCTTCACTGCTATCAGTGACACAGTAACCTTTCTACCAACATGTGAATAAATATATTGCAATAAAGTAAAATTCCCATATATCCTGTGTACTTTGTCTTTGAAGGCACACCTAAGTCATTAAGCTGTAAATATGACACACACAGGTAGTTCTTTGAATCAGGATTACTTCCGTCAAAGGGATTATGTTTTTGCTATTGTTTCACAGCACAATGACATGTTCGGGTGAAGGAAAGCAGAGAATAGAAGCTCTCACTATTTAAAGCAGTGTGCAGCAGACAGGATCCAGTATCGGCTGATAATGGAGCCTCCGCAGCTGTGTCGACCTGAAACCTGGAGGCTGACCTGCCATGGCCAGGCTCCATTTACAGCCTCTGTGCCACCAACAATACGACTGCTCGGAGCTGCTGAACTCTTGCCACATTCTGAGGACCGAGGAGCTCAATGTTACTTTCGCTGACTTTCAAGCTTTTGAACCAATTTAGACACTGTAGCACCAGACAAATGGACAGACTAAATGATTACATTGATGTATGATCAATCATCCAAGTAAGGAAATCCCCAAAACTTGATTCTGTTCATCACTCATCCAAGTGAGGAAACGCTTCTTCACTGAAACACGACGTCCAGATAAATAGAATCAAGTTTTGGGGATTTACATTATTATTTCACGTATGTCACAGTGAACACAGTAGCTTACCAATACACTGAAGTGTGACAGCTTTGGAGAAGCACAGTAAGCTGCAAAGTGAAAGGATGAAAAAAACGGCACATTTTATAAATGCTGTGGTGTGTATGAAGTGAGCACTCAGTGATATGTGGTTGTGTATACCTGTGAGTGAGCTGTGACTGTATTAGTGAGCCACTATTACTTCCGGACTCCAGCCTCATATATCCATTGGAGGCCAAAGAACCTGCACTGGTTTGGCTGTAGGCAAAATAATCATCTCTGTGGGACACATACAGAGGCACGTGTGACAGGGAGATGAGACCAGCAGACTGTACTCACACATACATGCATGTCACGCAAGGACATTCCCTCTGAGTTAGAACTTTGAAAAATATGTACTAATCAATACTGCACATTTGTCATTTCAGAAGAATATTAGTTGTTGTCTCAGTGGGTGGAAAAACTAAGTACATCCATTGTTTCCACAGGTAAGCAGTAGCTCTGTGCAGCTAAAAAAAACAAACACTTTATCACCCAAGTATCATACAGGCCACCAGGTGTAAAATTACAAAATGATTCTTATCATTTTTGTCAAAGGGCTGAGGAGTTACAGTAATGTGACGCCCACATTATTATATCAAAATAATATCTATTATATCTAATCCAAGAAAATATTTTTATATGTAATTTTTAAAAAATGCTTTAGTTTGGAAATTATTCAAGGTCCAGTAGCAATGCAAATCATGAGTCGTGTAATATGAGTGAGCTTTTTACACCACACATTGCAAAATTGTGTCAGTGGGAAAGGACAATGAGCACCTGCTGTAACCAATCTGTCTGCACACAGTTCTTCCATAGTTATCATCCCAGTTGTCAGCACACACGGGCATCCAGGTCTGGCTGCTTGATGAATAACTCTCCAGCATGGAGTTGGCCCCTTGGAGGCGAACTGTGAAACATCAAGTCTATTAAAAAATAGATTCGTACACTAAATAACTGTGTGGAAGACTGAGACACTGATTTGAATGCCTTACAGCACTGAGATTCATCCTCTCCATCTGGACAGTCAATGATTCCATCACACCACTGGGTATGGCTCAGACACATCCCACCTTTTCCACACGACTTCCCCAGTAGACACTGGTAGTATACTGTGAGCACATGCGTTTACTACTGTGAACCTCATATATGTACAAGAGCATGCAGAATCATGCCACATTACAATACTTAAATTATAAAAAAAATTTTATGCAGCTGCACAGTCTCCAAATCAACTCACGGAAGTACCACAGCAAGAGTCCGAGCACTGCCAGGATAACAGTCACAAACAGAAATGCACCCAGGATGTGCTTCCAGTGACATTTCTTTCTTCCTGAAGGCCAAGATAAAAAAAAAAAAAAAGACAATCCTGTATCAATTTGTAAAAATTCATGGAAAAACTGTTGATTTGGGACAGACACTATCTCTACTTTTAAGATCAGGCTTCAAACTTTCCTTTTTGATAAAGCATATAGTTAGGGCTGGACCAGGTGACCCTGAATCCTCCCTTAGTTATGCTGCAATAGGCGTAGGGTGCTGGGGGATTCCCATGATGCACTGAGTATTTCTTCTTCAGTCACCTTTCTCACTCACTATGTGTTAATAGGCCTCTCTGCACTGAATAATACTTGGTATTAATCTCTGTCGTTCTTCCACAGCATGTCTTTATCCTCTCTTCCTTCTCTCTCCCCAACCGGTCGCAGCAGATGGCCCCGCCCCTCCCTGAGCCTGGTTCTGTCAGAGGTTTCTCCTGTTTCTCCTGTCGCCAAAGTGCTTGCTCATAGGAGGTCATATAATTGTTGGTTTTTCTCTGTATGTGTTATTGTAGGGTCTACCTTACAATATGAAGCACCTTGAGGTGACTGTTGTTGTGATTTGGAGCTGTATAAATGTATAACTATCCCAATCATTAATGTGCAGTCACAAACAAGACACAACTGCACTGAGTTTGCCCATGTTTTAGAAATCTAAACAGCCACTGTGACGACAGATGACAATTGTGATATTGTAGTAATGTAAACCATAAAACAGTCAACAAGAAGCAATAAACCTCTACCAAAGAAGAGTCATAAACATAGCTAACTTACTTTGAGGCTCATATAAACATTGTAAACCAAAATTCTTGAAGTAAATAAACACATCATTTACTTTTTCTTTTCTTTTGCGTTTAACATCTTCTAACTTTAATATTTAGAATTTCTTTTTATTGAGCTTATGAAACTAAAACATTTCAATTAATATGAAGAGTTTCTGCAGTGCACTATATAAATAAACTTTATGCAAAAGTATAACTCCACTCTGTGTGTTTTATTGTTTTGTTTTGTATATCTTTCATAGTTTGCAACTCTCTATGAATGCAATCATATTCAGAAAGGTGTGTCTGGATAGTTCAGTGTCTGCGTTCTGAATTTGTGAGTATCTAGTGGTTAAGAGGAAGTTACAGTTACCTATTTTATGCTGCATATTAAAATTTGCACAATATTTAACTTGTGGAAACACCGTAAAACTCTTCAAGTTTATCGACTTTAAAAATCAGTTAATAAATTCATCAGTTGGTGTAACAGTCACCACGGCTTTTTTGCCTGCCAACTTTTAGACAACAGTTTAAAACTATTTTAGCCACGTTGTCTTGTGTCTCTAGAAAAGACTCTATTGAAACTGTATTCATTTGATCAGGGAAACAATTTTAATTATTTAGGTTAAATTAGTATGTGTGGATTTAAAACGTGGAACAAAAATAAATTAATGATTCTGTGAATGTGCAATACATATTTCCAGATGGATATTTGCCAAGTGACAACCTTGGTCAAATCAAATATTCCAGTACCTTTTGTTTGCCTTGGATTAGCTGGTATTCCGGGTGTTGAAGTATAATACTGGTTGATGAAGGAATGGCTGGGGATCTGCTGTGTTACAGAATATGGAGGACTATATTCTTCATGTTTAAACACTTGGTTGTCATACATGGGACCGCTCACCTGGAGATATACAGACAAAAAAAAAGATGAATTTATTTGCTCTACCTGTCACTGAGGTAATCATTTTATCAGCATCGGTTTGTTAGATTCAGTTATAAAATTGAGATATCAGATCGAGCCTGTTTGTATATGTATGTTCAGTCAAATAACAACCTGAGAATAACGCCTGAGGTGTTTCAAAAATGTTACCTTTCTACTGTGAAACTGACCTTACCTGATTATTATTCATAGTGAAACTGGTTTTACTGCCTGAAGAAGAGGAACTCTGTGAAACCTGAAAAGTGATGTGTAAAATTTAAAAACATTTAAATACTAGTTGTTAGGTGCCACACAGGTATAAAAACAAAACATTCACACATCTTTGCAGATTTGTATTTTTTCATTAAACTGAACAGCTTGGCCCCACAATAAGAAGCTAAAAAAATAACACACACATATTAAAATGAAACAGAAATACTCATTTACACTTTTCTGTTATTCACAAATAAGATTTAAACTGAAGAGAGAACATTTTTGAATAAATCCTTGCTCATCTTACTTTGGTATGAAGGTATCATGTGATCCAGGACAGCTAAATTACTTAGAATTATTTACTAGTTCTCACCTTGAAAGTTTCCTTCGGTTCTCTGACTCTGTTACCGCACTCGTTTGTTTCTCTCTCTCCCTGTCTCATTTTCTTTCTCGCCTCGAATGTAATCAACAGCCAGAGTCACGCCCTTTCCCACTGTGTCGCACCCAGCATGTGGTGCTCAAGTGGATTTACACACAACTGGATAAAAAAAATGACAGGTGCAAAGAATATGGGTATATCTTAGTATCTTAATTCACGTGTACATATTCCAGTTCGTGTACATGTAATCAGATTTGTGTGTGCGTAGAGAAATCAGTATGTGTGTGTGTTCATGTCTGTTCTGTGAGTATGAATGGTTCAAAAGTATTAAAGCGCAAATCTCTATAAAAAACAACAACAACAACACACAAATCACAAGTTACAATCATGCAGTTTTACTTTTTCTCTCTTTTGTTTAACATGTAACTTTTGCTATGCACACACAAATCTCCACACAGACTGAAATACACACGTTCGGATTGAGACAAATGCAAACAATGCTTTTGATACAATAGCAGCCCCATTGCAAAGCACCATACTGCAGTACAGATGAAAGACAGTGTTCTATATATATTTCTGAGAGGTTTGCAGATTGGTGTAATAATCCTGCATCTCATACAAGCTTAGGTTCTTTTGCATAAGGCAAGGTTTTGGTAATCAAAGCTCCATCTCTTACCAGTCTTCACAGCTTTACTCTGGGGCCTAATAAGATTCTACTATATTCTGCTAACCATAACATGAAGAAGATTAAAAATAGGGTGGAAAGGTGTAATGTATGCACTTACATTAAGTGTAAATCTCAGTCCTGTCAAAGCAAAGAGTTCCCTGAGTTTAATTTGTGACGTCTAAATAAGTGGACTTTAAAAAAGAATGGACAAAGGACTTTCAGACCCTGTTAATATTTAACTCTGTATGAATGTGCCAACTGTCAGGAAATGCAAAATAGAGAAAGAAAGATGACGGTCATGAAGGACACGGTGGAGGTACATAATGTCTAAATGACACACTCACAACCTTAAACTGACTTTGAAAGGGTGTGAAGATAATGAGGGATCAAGTTCAAGCTAATTAGAGGAAACAAAACATCCTGCATAAAGCTAACCACTCATTGCACCCTCCTTCCCCCGGTTTTGATGAAACTTACCTTTACTGAGCAGCATATCCTGACTAGGTGTTCACCCACAGGGGAAAAACATGATACATTTCCAGCAACACTACACTTAAACCGCACCCCACAAACATGAGTCCACTAAACTCTATGGGCGAATTCTGTCTATTTAAACACATGGATTACCTTGTGAATATTTACAAATGCTTTAGCCATCAAAAATGGTATCTGTCTAGCATCTTTTTTGTCATACTATTCCCCATATATTGTAATATCTGACTGAAATGACTAAATAAATAAAAACAAGAGGAGCCCATACCGATTCTAATGCTATTCTTGGAAAAACAAAACGTCTTCTGCACCACAATGCATTCAGATTCCTTCTGGACAGTCCCTTTTCATGTGGCCAGTTTTACATTCTCTCTTAATATAAATAATAAAGTTTAATCCATGTTTTATCATTACAGACAAATGTTTGTTTCCCACCTTCAAGCAGAGAATATTTAAGAGAGGGGAAAAGTGCAGTTCTTATAATCAGAGGCAAACTGATCCTTTAATCCCCAATTTCAAAAGGTTAAAAAGACATTGCTGTTGCAGATAATACAGCCAAACAGAGCACAGTTAATGTTATTGCTTATCTCTGGCACGTTATGTATCCAGTGTAAGAACAACTTAACTTACGAAAGGTAGCTGCGGCATCTAGTGGCCAGTTTGAAAAACAACACAAACTGGTAATTGTAGTATTACCCAGTAAATACACACGCTCACAACAGACCAATAACAAGACAGTGCTTTCAAAAAACTATTTATTTAACCAGAGTTAAACGTTATTCTATTTTTGCACAAGACGTGTTCTCAAACAAGAGGAGTGTTTTGTACACTGGAGTCACGACATCACAGGAATCCCCTGTTGCTGTTTGCTAAGGCCGCTGACATTAACGTAACAGATTCTTTCTTCACAATTAACAGGAGCTTATAGATGTGAGAGTCCTTTGGAACCAGCAGACAGTCACTGCACAGTTCAACACTCTTAAAGGAACAGAAGCTTCTTGCCAGGTCTTCTTACAGCTTCTGGATCAGAATAGAAGAAGCTCCACCGCCTCCATTGCAGATGCCCGCCAGCCCGTACTGACCAGACTTCAGGTTGTGCACCATGTGACCCACAATTCTTGCACCAGACATCCTGACAGAGGAAAGAGAAATAGAGGGCAATACTTTCTTTTCTACTCTAGGTTTAAAAAGCCATGGCGTACTACAGAAGTGCACAGAAATCAAACATGGGACTGTATTTAAGGTAGGCACACGTAATTAGGTAATTAGCGTCAGATGTCAGAAAAAGCTAACAGTTTGTGACCGCTATGCTGTTGTGATTTATGATAAATGAGGTTGGATAAAGAGAACTGTTGAACAATAAATAACTGATGGAATGCAATAAAGATGTTAAATGGACAAGATAAGTACGGCTGGAGTTATTGGACTGTGGCAAATTTCATTCATAACAGTGGCATCACGTCAGCCCCGCCATCGAACACCTCGGTGGCTTCAAGCGTAGGCTGAGCCTGCCATATAGTAGTCATTTTGGGAATGATTAATTTGGACTGTTCTTTTTCCAGAGTGGAATGATTTTTCTGAGATTTTTCTTTAATGATTTTTCTTTAATGACTTTCAATAAATTGGGTAAACAGGTTTGAATTTATTTTGGATTTTCTCTCATCTATACATGTTTAATACTATATATACAGGCTCAAATATATACATACACACCTATTTATATTGCTTAAATGTCTCTTAGCAAGTTAATCTCGATCATGGCACCTTTGTTAGCCATTGACAAGCTTCTAGAATAATTCAGGCTGGACATTTGAGCACACTGTTTCGCAGACTTTGTAGAGTTAATTTAAATTATGTGGTTTGTTGGCACAGAGCTGGCTTTTTAAACACAGTCAACAAAGTCTCAATTGCTAAGGTCAGTGCTTAGAGAAGATCCACATACCTGTGGTTAAGCATTGCTCCAGTTAAATAATTAACTCTGACAAAGCCAAAAAAGTTAGCAGGGCTGTCACGTGTCTTACTTGCCAGGTTTCTTGTTTGCGAAGAGAAACAGTTATGATGTATTTTCTGCAATATTATGGGCCACATCTGAATATTTCAGACAAATGTAAACACATTTACTAGAAAAAAATACTTTTGAGAAGAACCAGATGAGTTAAAGCCAAGTTGTAACATTTTGTTGTGTCACCTACCCAATGGGGTGTCCCAGTGACACAGCTCCCCCGTTAACGTTGACTTTTGCTGGGTCGATGTTCAGCATCTTGATGTTAGCCAGCACAACCACGCTAAAGGCCTCATTGATCTCCCACATGGCAATATCATCCTTCTTCAGCCCCGCTGCATCCAGCACCTGACAGACACACACACATGGGTCTAGTCATACGGGTCTAATTATATATAAATATAAATAATTATTATATTATGCTTTTAACCTAAAAATATAAATATGAACAATCTTTAGTAATAACAAAACAAATATAACCCAGGTAAATACGACATGCAGTTTCTAAATGATGATGATGTCATTGTGTTGTTGTGTCACCCTTTGCAGCAAGAAGCACGATCACGCATTTGTGATAACTGACGATGAGCCTTTCAGGTTGGACTGGGAGGAATTCTTTGTTCACCTTTTATCTCCCACGTCCACAGAATATTTTCCCAAAGGTTTTGGGGTATTTACCAAAATCATCAAGATATTTTTTTGAAAAATGGAGTTTGTGTTTATTTTGGTCAGCAGTGGTTTCGTCCTGGAACTCTCCCATTTGTGGTCAGGCTTATTCTTATATTATGTAATCTTGACTGGAAGAAGTGAGGCCTGCAGTTCTTTAGATGCTATTCTGGGTTCTTTAGTGACCTCCTACACGAGTTGTTGATGTGCTCTGGCAGTGCTCATCTTATTCCTCCTTGCACACAGGGGCAGACACCAGTCCTGATGATGGGTTAAGGACCTTCTATGGCCCAGTCCAGCTATCCTAAAGTAACTGCCTGTCTGTTCGAATCTCTCCCATGCTCTTGAAATTGTGCTGGGAGACACAGAAAGCCTTCTGTCAATGGCAGATGTTGATGTGTTACCCTGTCAGAGTTGGTCTACCTGTGTAACCTCTGTAGGGTCCAAGTATTGCCTCAGACTACTAAAAGCACAAGGTGATACAGAGACTGGCCTAATAGAGGACTAGTCACATCAAACTAGTGAAAAAACAGAAAAGATGAGGAGGGAAAAACTGTTGGTGGCCTCCATCTGTAAAACCATGTTTTTGGGGGTTGTGTCATTGTTGCAAAATAATTAGAAAATGTAAGTGCCAGACTACATGCTCATAACCCACCTTTGGTACAGCAAATGCAGGAGCAATGGGGAAATCAATGGGTGCAACTGCAGCATCGGCAAAAGCTGTGTAAAACAAATCAGAGAATGTACAGATATATATGAACTGTTTGGCAACCAAAAGTTATCCAAAGATACTCTCAGGAGGAAACAAGAAACACTTTCATGTCAAAAGTAGTTCATTTTACCACCGTGACTTGATATAAACAAATGCTGAAGAACTGGTGTCAGATTCAAATGGATGCATTGAAAAACAACAACTAAACAAAGCCAGCTAACGGTTTAACAACAGAAGATTTTTTATGACAGATTTTTGCTACTTTAATGAAGATAGTTGAACAGATACCACTGGAACAAATGATGGTCAAATGTATCAAGTCAGCATCCACCCAGTTCTTTTCACTTTACATAGGTCCAACTATTTGGAGCCATTCGGCCTTTGGGTTTGCAATAACCCACTTTTAAAGATGCCGCTAACGAATATCAATGCTTAAACTTATTTGCTGTTTTCTTGTAATTTTAAATGCTCTGAAAAAAAGCATTAAAAAAAAAAAAAGAGCGGTCAATGTGGTTCTGCCAGAGGTTTCTTCCTGTTAAATGTTTTTCTTTCCCACTGTCACCAAGTACTTGATCATATGGTGTCAGATAATTATTGGGGTTAGGTTTTACGCTGTCTTTTTGTTTTTTCCAGCAATATCGACCAGCAGTGCCTCCTTCTTCACCTTGTGAGTGCGAACCAAGAACAAACCAACAGTAAAGCTCTCCATGAAGCAAACGTCCACGAAAAACTTACAAACAACCCTGGCCAGTGGAGTCACATTGAGTCTTTTTGCTGCATCTGCTGTCATTAAAACAAGAGCTGCAGCTCCGTCGTTCAGTGTGCTGGCATTGGCTGCTGTCACCGTGCCTGAAAACAGCAAAATAAAAAAATAACAAGAGACCCATCAAAATAAATGACACCTTTAATAACGCACAGATGAGCAACCACATTACTGTTATTAACATTTCTTGTAGCAGCAGAACTACTTGTACAATTTTTTTAAAGTTATTTTAATAAAAACAGTACACACTGTATTTGTCTGATGTTACACGTCTTAGTTAAAAACATTAAAGAAAATCTCATTTTTAATCTTTTTGTTTTATTTTAATTAGTGTTAAAGTGCAAGAAGCATGTGGATGCTTCACACAGCTTCATGTTTCTCTATAACTCATCGTTACCGTTCTCTTTCTGGAACACAGCCCTCAGTTTGGGGACTTTGCTGAAGTCGACCCGTCTCCACTCCTCATCCTCAGACACCACCACATCAGGTTTGCCTGCAAAACCCCATCAACAACATTAGCTGTGCAATAACACTAATTAAAGTCACTGGGCCGAGACAAACATGATATTCCCATCTTCCTGTACCTTTCTGGGGAATAGTAACAGGTATTATCTCCTTTGCCAGCACACCAGCCTCGTGCGCTGCTCTGCTGCAGCTATAAGAGTTGATGGCGTACGCGTCCTGCTCCTCTCTGCTGATTTTGCAGTTCTTGGCTGTGTTTTCTGCACAGTTACCCTGTAAGAGAGCAACAATATTATAATGCTCTAAATACACATAGGCCTTATAATTTTCCAATAATAAGTAGAACATGAGGATCACCATGTGGAATTTGTTGTAGACATCAGTGAGTCCGTCCTTCACAATGAGGTCTTCCATCCTCACTCCTCCGTAGGATGGGGTCTCTCTTGCCATCACATAAGGTACATTGGACATGCTCTCCATGCCTCCTGCCACCATCACATCCTAAGTCACACATATAGAACTATAGTCAGAGTAATTTGCATTACAAAGCCAGAATAGCCCATTATAAACAAAAGTTTCTTTCAGTCCTGATAAACACGTGCATTTATGCATTTATCAGGATAACATCTGTGATCGAGTACTGGCATGACAGCAAAAGATGCAGTATTTCAGAAGAATCTGCACTCGTGTTTTGTTACACCAGCATATTTAATGCTGATAATACCTGGTGTCCACACATTAGACTCTGAGCTGCCATCATGATGGACTTCATTCCAGACGCACAGACTTTGTTGATGGTTGTTGCTGGTGTGCTGAGGGTCAGTCCTGTAGAGGCAATCAGAGACATCATTCTTACTAAAACAGAAATTAGATGATGACAACTTCTCACCAGCTCTGGATTCTGCTTGGATGCACATTTGAAACTGCAGCAAATTTGCCTCCAATGTCAACAGATAATATTCAAAAAACAGTGTTTAGCTCAAGAAATTGGGAATAATTCATATTGCAGACTCAAAAATATCCCTCAAGGCAGCACAGATGTATCAATATTGTGGGTTAAATATAGCCGAGTGGTCATACCTGCTCCAAGCAAGGCCTGTCGTGTGGGGGCCTGTCCTTCGCCAGCCTGAAGCACATTGCCCATGTAGACTTCCTTCACTTCTTCCGGAGCAATTCCTAAACACAAAGGCAACATACTGAACATGCACAGCTGCCTCAGTTTTAATGCAGCCCTGTTTCCACTCATGAGAGACAGATACTCAACCTATTGTTTGGACACAGCACCAGCCGATGTTTATCAAGCAACAGAGGAAAGTGGATCTGTCCGAGCAGTGAAAGTGACGTGGCCGAACATACCTGCTTTGTCAATGGCCCCCTTGATGGCAATAGAGCCCAGTTTGGTGGCTGGAACTGAAGCTAGGCTGCCTTTGAAGGATCCCATCGGAGTGCGGACTGCGCTGACAATGACGACTTCCTGTGACCATACATTTAGTGTATATATGTTATTGTGCTCTACAGATGATTAACTGTCAGTGCAGGCTCTCAGTGATAGTACTTACATTGAGGGAAGGATGAGATGTGTAGGTTCTTGACAGATACTTGTGAGCCTACAGTGACAAGATCATAAATGTTATAAATAATAAGTGAACATAAGTATTCAGCTGATATAATGCCTATGACAGGTGTCTGACCTTTGTTTTGTGGGTCTGATGGACCCAACACATTTAGGGGATTTTCCTTTATCCAATACAACCATAACAATGTATCTAAAAGTACTTAACAGATGTTTATTTTACCCCAAGTCCAAGTAATATAGATAGACCATATATGGTTAATATTTGGTCATTTACTTCTATTGAAGCCCATATATGAATAAAATGCTGTTTGATTTTTGGTCATAAAATGTAATAGAAATAGAAAATTGAATCAAATATAAAGGCAGCAAACTGTCATCACTACTGACATTTATATCTTTCAACAGATTGATATATCATCTACAAGAAGCCTTTTTGTGCTACCCTATACAACAGTGTGTGTTACATATGTACTACTTGCCGTCCACCTCTGACACACACATTGCAGCTTGTCTTTCTGTTGCTACGGATCAAATCAGGGAACATCTACTGACATTGGTACATTTGTAGATGGGATCTAGGATGAAGAGTAAAAATCAGCTTTGATGCCCTCCACAAGATGGACCACCATTTGTCTTGGCCCTGGTTACACCACGCTACCAGCCAAGCTGAATGGCTCACTCTTTGGACGAGGAGACTATTCAGTCTCACCATTTTTGATATCCAAGGGTTTGCTTTGGGGCAGGTGTTCAGTGTCAAATCCTGTCTTCGTGCTCACTTTCAGACTCTGAACTGATGGTGCTGCTATGGCTCACCTGGCTGAGGAAGTGACCAACGTATGGAATTTATAGCCCCAGATCATTTATTGTGTGCTATACCCCTTCACTCTCGCCCTGCCCTGATGTCTACTTTCTGCACTGTTCTATCCAATAAAGGGAAAATGACTCATGTTCTGAAAACTCTTCCTGTCTGTTATCTTCCAAATGTTCTCTCTTATCTAAAAGTCCTGAAACTCCCCAATCAGAGAATCCTTTCAACGATATGGAGAATTACAAGAACGCGAGAACAGGCAGGTGAATGTGACTGAAATGTTTGAACCTTGTTTGGAAAAAGTAGGAGCAGAAACACAAAACACACATGGGCGATCGTGGCTCAAGAGTTGGGAGTTCGCCTCGTAATCGGAAGGTTGCCGGTTCGAGCCCTGGCTCGGACAGTCTCGGTCGTTGTGTCCTTGGGCAAGACACTTCACCTATCGCCTACTGGTGTTGGCCAGAAGGGCGCGATATGGCAGCCTCACTTCTGTCAGTCTGCCCCAGGGCAGCTGTGCCTACAACTGTAGCTGCCTCCACCAGTGTGTGAATGTGTGTGTGACTGGGTGTGTAAAGTGCTTTGGAGTCCTTAGGGGGGACTAGTAAAAGTGCTATACAAATACAGGCCATTTACCATATGTATACACCACATAGTAGAAACAGGTTTTGTGAAACACTAAAACGTTCAAACGTTTGAAACTTTCTGACACCCGTCTCCACCGTAACATCTGCTGGCCACTTTTAACTATTGTCACAGTCTCATAATCCTATTCTGTGAAACAATAACACAGGCAGCTGCTGCACAAGTCTAAATAAGGGTACTTGTTATATCAGGCTATTGATAATTATGAAAACAGCATGTGTTATCACGGCTAAATCCCACACAAACAGGGAAAGAAAAACATTGAGACTGTTAAAGACAACAAGCTGTGACTGTAAAGAGCTTACTTAAAACAATTTATAGAATTAAACATACTGACAAACGAGGGCTATATTGATTGTGACAGCCACACAGGTTTTCAGCTTTCAGACTGAGTTGGCCTGTTTTTTTCCCTCCAAGTCACCTCCTCAGCTTTGTAAAAAAAAAAAAAAAAAAAAAGAGTTTGGATGCGTTTAGTTGATGTTTTAGTCGTCTGACACTTTCCATCATCAGGTTTGTTCCACACTGCCAAACAAAGCTAAAAGCAGATCTGATGTTTTAGATACCTTTTTGAATATAAGCAAACACAACACAGTTAAGAGGTTGCTCCTGAACTTTTGCAACGTGTCAGTCTGCGTTTTTAATTACACTGAAATTGCATCTGCATGCAGCTCTCCTGTTTTTTATGACACAATTACACTGAGAGTATTAGTGGGAATAAAAAAGAAAGAGAAGTTTTTCTTTTTGTTTTTTGAGGTCAAGGACTCATTTGTAATGACAATTATTAAAAAATAGTAACAAATGATATTATTTTATAGTAATAGCACAACAATTCTTTAATTTTCATTGGTTTCATTACTACAGTCAAAATAATAAGTTTCTGAATGTGCAGGATGTTAGACTGTGTGTGAAGCCACTTGATGCAGCAAATATCATTTTCTGTTAAAAGTAAAAAACTTGCATGAGCAAGTAATAATTCCAGTAAAATCATATTTATTCAATTACACTTTCTGGTGTTTTAGTGAATGAATACTCTATATTAGTCTTCACAATCCACAGCATAAATAACAATGAGAGATCTAGTATTAATTTTCTTACATGTGCACGTGCCCGTTTGTCTTAATTAAAAACATTCACTTAATAATTACAAACACCAGCGCACATGACTCCGTCCCGGGGAAAAACAAACAAACAAACAACAACAACAACAAAAAAAAAACCAAATCCTGCCGCTTCACCTGTCCAGAAGCAGCAGCTAAGCCATCTGTCATAACTGGGGCGAAACGTGTCAAGCACGATTACAGTGCGAGATCATTAAAAATGGGTTATTTTATATGTTCTTCACAGAAAATTAGCCGTTGTTGAAATAATGATAAATCTGAAAAACTTTACGTTTACTAAACAATGAAAAGGTGTCCCACAGACCCGAACATCACACGTTAGAATCAAGCTCTAGAATAAAACTGTCACCGTAAAAAATATGACAATAAAGGCAGGTATTCAGGTAATATCAGCTGCCTAATGAAGTGACAGGAGCTAGAGGTTCAATGGTACTCTTTGTGGGCGCTTTGAGTTCTAACTAAGCTAGCTGCAGCTGATGCTATAGCTAGCCTGTTTTGGTGTCAACTAGTCCTTTCTGGTACACTGTCGACTGTATTGAAGCCAGTAAAGCATACTACTGCTGCTTCTTTAAAGTACTCTGACCAACCAGCTACAAGTACAGTATGTTTTCAGGTGTTTGCATTACTTTAACCTGCCAAGGACGCTACTCACACACACACACACACACAGAGCAAGGTTAGCACAGCTACTTGAAGTTAACCAGGACCCTGTGCTGCCAGCCTAGCCTTCCTGTGCCTTACAACAACATGACCACAAACCTAAGATGACAGTTTCACAGCTCATCACTTACCAGACGTTTACAGATTTGAGCGTGCATGGTTAAAAGTCCACTGGATGACATTTTGGACTGAGACACAGTACTGACGCTTCACCTTCAGCAGCGAACGACTAAACGCATCAGCCAATCACAGGAGGAGGTGTGCTTCCTACGTCATCTTTGGCTAAGCATTGTAGTTATTGTAGTTTCATCCACAACATCCAATGTGTAATGCTTAAATAAAATATATTGGGTTATATATATATTTTTTAAGATCAACACACAGTAATCTACTACGGAGCCCCGGAGGGGACATGGGAGAAAAAAAAATTAAGACGGACTTTTGCGAGATCTCGCAAAACTAACTCGGGATCTCGCTAAACTTTTGCGAGATCTCGCAAAAGTCCGTCTTATTTTTTTTTCTCCCATGTCCCCTGCGGGGCTCCGTAGTAATCACATTTACCTTGATAATTTTAAAAAAATATAAATAAATATTTTATTTTACAGTATTTCACAGGTTCCAGTTCCACTGTTTATTGTTTATTTATTTAAGTGCCAATAGGAAACGTTTCTGCTTAATGAAGAAATGGCTGTAGAATATAAATTGATTCTCTCATGGTCCAGGGACTTTGAGTCAGTATTTTGGGTTCCGTGTGAGGTTTGGGCTCTTGTATTTAAGTCTGGGGTGTGTGTATTACAAGTGCATTGCTATTTTCTCTCGTCATATATTTTGTCCTCTGTAGTCTATTTATGTTCTGTTCCCCCAGTCATTACCCCATGTCTGACTGGTCCCTCTGTATCCTGTCTCTGTCTTCCTTTTTGTCTGTGTCAAGTTGGTATGTCTCAGTCTGTGTCTCAGTGTTGGTTTTCTGTTTTATTTTGATAGTCCCTCATCATATGTATTACGTTCAGTTTCACTTCCCATATACGTCCCCTATGATTAGTGTCAGCTGTTTTCCCACCTGTTCCTTCTTCCATCCTTATCTGCTATCTGTATATATTGCCTGCATCTTTCTCCCTCTGTTCTTTGTTGTGTTTTCACTCATCCCCTCACTCCTTATGTTTTGTTTCCTTGCTTCCAGTATGCATTTTTTGTCTGGCAGGAAAGTACGAAGAAGAAATCAAAGAAGCAGGAGGCCTAATTTATGCCATTGTATATTTGGTTAGGTTAATGTTTCCCTTAAAATAATAACAATTTAAAATTTATAGTTTAATTGCTGGTATTAACTATTTCAGACTAGGTTAGAGAGTGCAATGAGTCAGTTAATACGTTGTCAGCATATTTGGAAATATGCAAAAGTATTTCATGCAAAATGACACATAATTCCTTGCATGGCAAGCTGATCATTATCTGATCATTTAAAGAATTATAATCCAAGTATTCACTATAATATGGAGCACAAGCTTACCTTCAGCAAAGGTCAGATTATTAACATGATTAGCAGCTATGTTTCAATGCTGTGGAAAAGACTTTAAAGCTTATAATGAGCTAGTTGCATATTTTTTATGGAAATATTCAGTGCCAGTGTTGTGAATAAGACCAACATTACAATAAAGCATTCCTGCAAGTGTCAGGCCTATTCAGAACAACAGGAATGTGTTAGTGTGTGTGTGTGTCTATAGGGGGAGATATATTCCTTAGATCTGTATGTAAAGGAATTTACGTCATGTTCATGCATGTTCTCTTCATTAACAAGAACATGTTGATTTCAGTCTGAAAAGCCTTGAAGCAGGAAATCAGGGTATTTCATCAGCACCGTGTGTGTGTGTGTGTGTGTGTGTGTGTGTGTGTATGTGTGTGTGGGTGGGTGTGTGTGTCTATGTACAGATTTCTGTGTCAGGGTCTGGCTGTGTGGTAAGCAGAGGTTGTTTTTTCCCCTTTTTCCAAGAAAAACTAAACTAATAAATATGAGTCACTCTAGAAACATCATAATGATTAGTCAAGAAGTCCATGAACACAAAGCACTGAATCAATGACCCATGACCATAACATTCTGCTCCGTACAGATGTGTTGTTATGCCAAGAAGCCATGTTATGTATTTATTATATTGTGTGAGAATGTATTATTTATATTGGATATAATAACCAAAAAGTATCAGATGTTTTTAAACAGTTCAGCTTTTATATAAATAAGACATGTAACCATCAGTTATTTAAAATTCATACAGTCATTTTTCATATCATAGTTAAGAAACAACAGTCTAAAGACAATGAAGTCATTTAGTGTATTTATTAGTGAATGCTCCTTTTAAAATGAAGTCATTTGAGCAATTACAACAAAACACGTTTAGAAAATACATTTGAAGCTGCATTTAGAAGGTCATTAAAATATTCTCAAAATTAATTACTTAATGCAGTGCTCATCAATCTCATACCTTCTGCAGCTATAGCACAATGCAGTATTAAATCCCCCTTTAACATAATACTACTTGGTCAGTGGTTCAATTTCTCTTTAATATTCTCAAAATCTTTAGAGGGTGCTCAGTCATATCAGGATACCAATATCAGTTTTTAATTTAGTTGTTTCCATTATAAACTAGTTTTGCTTTGTTTCAGCAAAACTTGCAGCGCTAAAACAATTTTATTTGAGCTGTAACTGTTGTTAAAGTACAATGAATTACTCAGGCAAGGGCAAAGATTTTGTGTCCATCTGGGATCAAAATAATTTAGCAGAGGCAATGATGTGTAGATCATATATTTATAGATCATAGTACTGACTCCTTAAGCCCCACTTTTATTATATGTTTAAAAAGAAATTGAGAAAAGTGCAGTTTAAACGTTTTCAGTGAAGTACTTGAATAATACTGTAGGCTTTGTTTACAGATTTTTGTCTTAGTTTGCACAATTACTACATACTGTAAAAACAAAGACCGAATCGTCTAGGGGTTCGTGCAGCGCAGGAAGTAACTGTTCCTCAACACACGGTGCCGTGTCCCAGTCCCCAGGTCGTACTCAAACATGTACGGTCCACTGTAAATGTAAGTGTAACCTGCAGAACAATGGCTTAGTGTTAGTCTAAATACTAGTTAAAGAAATGGTTCACAAAAATAATACATTGTCTTAATTCAACGATATACATGAGGCCACTGCTTTCATGTGTTGGTTATACTAAACTAAAAGACGGTTAGCTTAGCTTAAAGCATAAATACAGCCAGCAGACTTTGCCAAAAAAATCCACCTACTACTGTCTCTAAGCTCAGTACTTAATACTTAACTGTTGTTTGGGGAGTTTTGTTTTTAGACTCATTATAAAGTAGGTGCTACTTTTCAGTTTTACACTGGAGCGTATAGTTTAAGTGTTAAAGAGTTTTCAAGAGTTTTAGAGCTGCTTCTTGTTCTGCTGTTATGTTAAAAGTGTGGAAATTACAATGACAGTAGCATGACTTTTAGTCTGGCAAGACATTTTTTTAAAATCTCTCATTTCAGGTTAGCAGTGAGGACCACTCACCTTTGTGCTGGAAAGCTGCCGTAACTCTTCTGGTCAGGCCTGTAAAGGCCTGATTCACAGGTCTGGGATATCCCTGCTCCATAGTCTTTCTGGACTCATCATAACTGGAGAAAAACAGAAAATAGATTGATCCAGTTGACGTTAATAGTATAGAGTAGCTCACAGTGAAAATTGGAACTGGTAAACTTTCAACTCACCTGAAGTAATTATTGCCTACAAAGAAGAGAGTTTTGCCAGAGTTTACATCATGAAGGGCAGCATCGATTTTCCTCACTCCTTTTGGCAGACCAAAAGCAGTTAGTGTTTTAGGGTAGCCCCGCACGGGCTGGTTGCCAGTGAAGGCCCACACTTTGCGACCTGTAGAAAATGATTGAAAACGTTTAAGTTAGATTCTAAAATATGGAATGTGTTTCTTACATAGATAAGGAGAAACCAGTACCTTTGAACAGAAACACTGTGTCTAACTGTCGGCTCTCATACGCAGCATCGATGTCCACAGGGGCACTGGGCCACAAGCTTCTGATGAGGCTTTGCTGTGGAGTTTGGCTCTGGGGGTAGCTACGCCACAAGAAGCTGATAATAAAAAGAGGCAAACATGAGCCATCAAACAATCATTACTAAGCTGTGGATTTAGATGTTTTAGCACTCTGCTGCGGCGCATATCTGAAACCTGTCTTTGAAGAAGATAATCTCTCCTCTGTGGGTTGTGACAGCATCCAATACCATGGTAGAATCACAGGCATCAGGAGTAGTGGGAGGTTTGGGATCATCCACAGAGGGATCCTTCCTAGAGTTTGAACCTAGAATTTAAAAGATACGTTTTGGGAACCCCTGCTTCACAATCCACCAAAGGTCAAAACGAGCAGCAATACCAAAGCAATATTCAGACCCTCAGTACTCACCATAGAGGTACTGAATGCCCCTAACATCATCCTGAGGCAGAACAAAGGTGTCAGGGTTTCTGTAGGAGTACGTTGGGTACATTAGGGCACCAGGGACATTGGAATGATGTAAGCCCAGAGAGTGACCAAACTCATGGGCGGCGACAATGAAGAGGACGACGCCTGAAGCCGAAAACACATAATGGCAGGTCGGTTACAGGACTCAGTGTGACAATGCAGTTATTATCTAAAATCACAGCACGTAAAGATCAAAAAGGAAAAATGATAAGTGAAAACCTCACCACGGCTTGAGCGGAACGTGAAAGATTCATCATCGTCAAAATGAGCATCCCCTCCAAGACCATCACCGGGAGCAAAGGCGTGGGCGAGAGTCTTACCGGGCCCATCAAAGGAATTATAATCACCATGTTCTGTTAAATAAGGCAAACAAGCCAAAATTTACAAACCATTTTGTGCACACATTGACATGAAACATTTGGTAAACAGTTATCTCCAAGTGGATTCAAACAGTCAATCTAAAACATATATAACTCTATGTAATACAATATAATGCCGATTAGAGGTATTGTGTGTATAAGTACATGATTTCTTTAGGGTATTCTGATTCTGAGTAACCTATCCATACTCTATTTTCTATTGTTTTAGACTCATATTTTTAATAATGATGTTATCTGAGTGCATCTTCCATTGCTGAAAAAATTTGCACTCACCCCAGCGACGAAAAGAGATCATAATATCAGCAATGCCGCTGTAGATCCTTGTGAACCTCAGTGGAGTGACTTTGGCCCACACCTGAAGAGCTTTGCCTATGGAGTCATCCACCTCTGCCACAGACATGTCAGGTGTGTAGTTCTCTATCCTGCAGGACAAAGAAATATTCAAGAAAATCATTAGTGTGGTCACATTTTCTCATGTTGTGTGTTATGTTGTGTCTTTAGATCATTCACCTGTATGTGATGCTGCGTTTCTGCCATTTGTTTCCAAAAATGGAGAAACGAGCGACCTGTTCATCGGGAACCCCACAGCGGGGCTTCTTCATCATGGCCAAAGTGTCAGCATCCAGAGACCCGGTGATCTGGAGACCAAAGAATCTCTGCATCTCAGCCAGCTTCTTGTTCAGTGGGCTGATGCCCCTTCTGACAGCTGGACCCTCCTCCTCTGTGAGGTTGAAGAATTTCTTCAGGTAGTTCTGTCAAAAAACATGAGATCTGAACAATATTCGAAATACCCCATAGTCCTAGGACTTGTGTTACAATTATAGGACAAGCAAAGGAAACATATACATACCTTTGCAAAACTTTCATCTTCCACAGAAACTTCAGAAAGCGGCACAGAGAGAACTGCAGTCGCCAGACTGAACAGAATACACCCAGTGAGAGACCTCATACTTCTTCACTGTTTTGACTTGTGTGCACACATTGAAGTCTGGTGTTATATAGGCTGTGGAGTGGAAGTATCGTAGAGTGGGTGTGTTAAGCAACTACTTCCTTGAGCTGATGACTCAGTAATAGTTCTATTTAGGATGACATGACTGAGGAGAAGATCAGCACAGATAGAAAATTCCCAAATCAACTCTGTGATTATGAGATGACACATTACAAAACATTACATACCAAAACTACAGATTTTTAAACCAAATATTATGTTAATAGTGAAACAGTAAGGGATAATAAAACCAGTGAGTTTTGACTGTTGTACATATCATTGTAGGATCATGCTAGTGTATTTCTTCATCAGTGTTTTGCTGATACTCATTCAGACAATATTGTCTCTATGTATTTAAACAGGAGGGAGATGAAACATTTATTGTATATTTGTCATTTTACTTTGAATATGTTTCCTAATTTTGCATGTTGTTCGAAGTTATATTACAACAGACACTGTAACTTTTGCTTAAGGCGGTTTAGCACAAGTCAGAAGATATTTATCAAATCCACCACAAAAGGGAGTACCTAGATTATTTTTTCTACTGATAAGTGAGCAATGTGTCCTGAGGCTAAACCCAAACAAGATATATCGTGCTGTCAACAAACCCTCTGTTTACTCTCAATTTTGCATGTGGTGCACAACAGTGCTGCCATTCTTTTCAGTATTGGACACTGATGGTAGTATCGTTTTGATTGTGTCTTAGATATACTGAACAATGGTAGAACGATGCTAAAAAAAACAGCTAGTACATGTGTAAACTATGACCAGTTAGTGCCTGTTATCAAAAAGTATCTATTAAGTATCTATTAGGTCCTTCTTCTTTTCTTCTTTTATTTTTTAAGAAAACATAAAATGAAACACTTTGAAAAAAGTTTTTTCTATGGTTTAAATATGCACCACATGATGATCATTTCTTTTGTGTCTCCATGATTGCATATATGAGTACCTATTTTGGGGGCAATTATATGGGTCAATATTACAACACTCCATTACACAATGAGCTGATGTTAACAGATTTTAACACCGACTGCATCAGTCATCCGCAATCGTCTTGTATAAGGATTACAAGAAGTCTTGTATAGGGTCCACCGGTAGTGGGGCACGATGACTGTCTTGGAAAACAAGAGAGCTTGTAATGCATCAACAGAACCAAAAAAAAGAAAGTATGCATTTTCATCATTTTGTATATATATGGGTGCTGTTGTGACATGAATCAGAGACTCGTCAGGATTTTGACTGCATGACAGCAAGAAAAAAGTACCGGAGTTTTTTTTAACCTTATTTGGGGCAAATTCATTAAACGTTATAGATATTTTGTGAATCATACTTCAGTGGTTCATGCTTTTACTATTAGAAACTGAAATTGTCACTTTTTTAAATTTCTCATATTTAGAAACAGGCTTCAAAAAACACTACCCTACTGTAGTAACAGTACCTATTTCCAGCATTCTTACAATGTTTATGCTTCTGTTCCAGAAGTCAGAAAACCTCATTAAAAAGCCAGTTTGTCCACTGTGATTGCAGCTGAACTTGATGGGAACTGATAACTCAACCTATGACTTGTTACTGCAGCTTGATGATCTGATGCATGAATCACAGAGATTGAATCACAGAGGTTGTTGTAGGCAGAAGATCTTTTACTACTGAATGTTGAGTTGTCATGACTGAAATTACCCAAACACTTCAGGGACTCTTCCTCCTTCTCAAGAATAGTACTCTCTATCTGCTGCCTTTTAAGGTAATGAGGTAATGAAGTATTTAAAAAAAGAAAAGAAAAAATTACAGACCATGCTGAGACGACTGAATGGATATCAAAGGCTGATGCTCATTGTTATACATCCTTTTGGCTTTTGCTTTGGTAACTTTGCAGTACAGTGTGTAAAAACCATGCTGATAACCCCATACGAGTAGTCATCATATTTTCCCTCCAAACAGAGATTATGATTCAATGGATTCATGGATTTGGCAATAAATAAAAACCAAAGTGTGAAAATTATCTTTCAAATTTCACCATCACCATTCAACATTTCACCATTTCACCATTCATCATATCAGAAAAACATGCTCCTTCCTTCCATCGACACTAGCCAGTTGAACAACTCACCACTTTGCATCAAGGTTCTAGCAACAGGCAGGACTCAAATGCAGGCTCCAGGTCATAGTTCCGTGTATTTATTTAAAGTTAATTTTCAACTACAATATCCAAACAAACAACAGGAGTGAGAGTTCTAGTCACCGTCTGGGTTCTCCTTGGAATCCAAACCATTTCAATTCCAAATGTTTACTTACAGACACCAGGCTGCTCACAAGTCTGTATCCACGGCTCCTCCAAGCAAATCTGAGCACAGGAAAAGCAGGTAAGATACTCTTTTGCAGGCAAAGAAACTTTCAAAATTGTGAGGAGCCAATGGACTGATCCAGACTGCGAGACATGGAAAATATGGTGACTTTTCCTGTTCTGTGGTCATTTCAACCGGACAGAGACAGGAGTAATGATAGAGTCAACTCAAAGGGACCAGTATAATTCGATCCCAGTTTCTCAGTTCATAAACGAATGTTTTTGTACACAGCCAACCCTTCTGAGCCAATGTGTGAAAAAAGGCGTGGGTCAATATCACCACAGGTTTCAGGTGAAACCATTGTGAGACCTTGCATTACCCTATTAGGCGACCTATTGAGGTTACTTCACACTGTCAAGTAACCTCAATGGGAGTTGAGGTGCCTGGAAAGGAATCTCAAAACTGCACTGTAGAAAGTTGGTGTTTTACAGGGTCAGATTTGAGTTGTCCTTTAACCACAATGAAAACAAGGAATGAAACAGAGTCTGTGTGAAACTCACATTTCTCACCGCTAACACAGAGCCAGTTCTTAAGATGGTGCTAGAGGACGAAACAGCCATGGCTTTAATGATGATGGAGGGTCTTAGAGGAAATGAGAATATCATCAAACTAAACAAAGACAAAGTGATAAATGAAGTCTTGAAACACATTATTTCCAAGGGAATGGGAAACTGCCAGAGCACTGGTCAAACAAAATGCTATAACAAGGTATTCAAAGTGCGCAAGATGTGTTTGAATGCTGTTTTAAATTTGTCTCCCTCTTTAATCCTTACCAAGTAATAGGCATTACGAAGGTCCAGTTTAGTGAAAACGGTGTTGCCTTGTAGGAGTTCCAATTCAGTTTACAGGAGGGGTGAGGGGTACTTGTTTGTCACCTTGATTTTTTCTTTGCCATGAAAAAGAACCAAGCTTTGTCGAACACTTCTGCAAGATCGTGCTACACTTGAGGCATGGAGGGACGGGGTTCAGGTGTTTTGGCTCTAATGGAGGAATTGACCACCAAAGGGGTGGTGGATTTAAGGAAAAGTAGATTGCAATTTATATTCCACCTACGGCAGCCCTCTCACTCCCGATGCGTAATATACAGACGATTTGTCACGTCCCGAGGCATTCCAGGGAATGCGAAAGGTTACCTTTCTGCGTCCCTATGTAATGTGCCGGATTGTGGATGAACTCTAATTGAATGACGCTCCCGCAGTAACACATGTTCCAGCCGTGTATTCCAGGCCTAACCCTAACCTTATCCCTAATTTTAACCACCACCTTAATCGTGTTAGACAGTGTTTTCCAAAGCGATTTAAGTCAAATAAATGTACATGTGTAGATTTATTCCAAACAGTTCTGATGTTTCCTCATTTTAATATAGGGATGTGTTAGGTGGCCAAAGGCGAAATATACTGACGATTTGTCACCTAGCATAAAATGTTACGCTTTGGGAGTGAAAACGTGTTGCCTGGAGATGCAATCCTTAGAACAATAGATATTGGGATTATGAGTACTAAGTCTGTGAGGACCGAAAACCAGGGGTGTTTAAGGTGCTTCGAATAGGAAAAGGCTAATAATGGTTGCCTGAGAAAGTTAATGAAAAAAGTTGTAAATAATCTATGAACCATTGCGTCAAGAACCATTATTAAACATACTCAGAAACTTATTAACAAACTCTTCAGAAGACAGACTTGGGTACAATTTCAAAACTGTTTGTCCCTATCTAATCTATCTATCTATCTACCTTGATGCTCTTCCCTCTTCAGGCATTGGTAGAGGCCACTCTGGAGGCTTGAGAGGCAGCAACAGCCTTGAAACGACAGCCTGTACAGGCCCCTGAGAGACAGGTGGGCTAAGCAGAGTTTCTGCTGAAACACTGGAAAACACTGGGTGAACCACCCAGGAACCCTGACAGTTTCATGGCCAGGTGAGCCATGTTTCCTCAATTTTTCAAGTTCATTCCCAGTGTTTTTGTTGGATATATTTGTGGGATGTTATGAGATGTGGATGTAAATGAAGGGCAAAACAGAACATTTAAGAGCTGCCAAATCAGACACATGCAGAGGTGGTATTGTAAAGAGGCAAAACTACAAATAAACAAAAAACCTACAGACCTAACCAGTGTTGGTCAAGTTACTTGAAAAAAGTAATCAGTAACTAATTACTGATTACTTCCCCCAAAAAGTAATCCCGTTACTTTACTGATTACTTATTTTCAAAAGTAATTAATTACTTAGTTACTTAGTTACTTTTTAAAAACACGATTTACAACCTGAATAGGTGATAAAGTGATAGATCTTTCCGCCCAATTCTACTTTTTCTGCATAATCCATCATACAAAATGTAACCAAATGGAAAAGTCTCTTTTTAAAACTTGTTTTATTAGTTTTAATCTTTTAACTTTATGCATCAAGCAAAATTTTAATTATATGCAACATTCTCTGACTGGAAGAAATTAGTTTAACATTTAAACCTATTTTCTGCACATTCCAGCACATAAAATAATTTTTTTTGTGTGTGTTTACACTCACTCTTTCAAATAGATGCAAGTAAAACACAGCAGAAAATAAATAAAGTCAAAGACTCAGTGGTCCTTTTGCTCTATTTTCACCTGTAAAGCAGGAGCAGGGTAGGCGGAGGTTTACCCTGGTGCAGGTGTGCTGCAGCGGTCAGTGGAAGAATCCGCGAGTTTCTCTGTGAATTTCCCATTACGTCATAGCGCACTCGGTGCTTGCTTGGAAGTTTAGGGGTTTTTTTCGCTGTAAAAAGAAGTTTCTTCCCACGCACAACGGACACTAATGTTTTTGTCACTTTTTATGGAATCAAACTTAAAGTAAGGTCAGTACTTCCACGCTTTAAACGCTGCACGCTCATACTCTCTCCGCACTCGATATATTATCCATTGTTGCTCTGCACACAGCTGTTTTCACAAACATCCGCACTTGCTTACCTCACTGTCATGAGACATTCTCGCAAAAAAATCATGGTTTTAGTAACGCAGTAACGCAGCGTTCCTACGGGAAAGTAACGGTAATCTAATTACCGTTTTTGCTATAGTAATCCCTTACTTTACTCGTTACTTGAAAAAAGTAATCGGATTACAGTAACAAGTTACAAGTAACGCGTTACTGCCCATCTCTGGACCTAACTGTATATGCATCATGGTCATGTGTCCTGGTAATATATTTTTGTGTTACCCCCCTTTTAAACTTGATATTCTTTCCAATCTTCAAAATTTCCTAGGCTTCCCTGTGATTCCTTGTCTTTGCTAGTTGCCTTTTCTTTCTTGTTCTGTAATGCTTAACCTGCCATCAACCTGATGATTGTATACTTCTTGTTCTTTGTTCTTGTTTGTTTTTGGCTGTTCTTGTGTTAGAGTCCTCTCTCCAACATTCATTCATTTATTCATAATCCATCAGTATGAATGGACGGTAATTGAAAATATGGCGCATGCATTCATCAATAGCATGACCTGTAACAAGGTTTTGAAATTAAAGTGGGCTGTGATGTGAATGAACTGGGAGGTTGTTGTATGGTGTTAGTTCAGCAGGCATTACACACACACGCAGGTAGGAACAGAGGATCACCGGAGATAACGCCTTTCTTTATTTTTCTTTTTCTTCTTTCAAATACCACAACCAGAACAACATACTCACTAGCGCCCTCTAGCGCTTCTGGTAAATGCATCTACAGAACAAATGCAATAGTATGTGGACACAACATCTTCCCCCTTTGAACAAGGATTTCTTATGTGAACCTGACTTCATCATTCTGATGTATGTCACCTAATACACGTTTAACATATTTCACATTACTCAGTAACATTCACTTTACCATGACAAAGTCTTGGGTCCAGCAAGGTGGGTTCCTCATCCTGGTGGGCCTAAGCCTACTATCAGACTCAGAGTTAGATGCTAGATCAGTTCCTGGTTTATGACAGTCCATTGTTGTGTCAGAATCAGTCCCTGTGTTCAGCTCTGACAGAGCCGATAAGTGTGAGGCGTTCCAGGTCCGTCCGTCATCCAGCAAATAAGTGTTTGGTCCTTTCCTTGTCATGACAGTCCTTGGTTTAGAAAACTTTAACTCGCCTTTCTTTACCTTCCATGGCTTCCTAACCCGTACCTTGTCACCAGGCTGAAAGTTGGATGGTTTGGCGTGTCTGCGAGCATCAGTGTATTCTTTCATTTTCATTTGCTTATTCTTAACTCTTTCGCACATGGTATGCCTCTCTGTCTGAGGAACAGGCATATCCATTACCTGTAACTTTGTTCTCATTCGTCGTCCATGGAGCAGTTCTGAAGGGGAAACTCTAGTTGTTGAATGAGGGGTTGCTCTGTAGTCTATCAGGTAAGTTCTCAGGAACGATTTCCAGGGTTGTCCTTGAATCGAGGCAGTCTGTAGGCAGTCTTTAACGCATCTATTGAATCTCTCAACTTCCCCATTAGCTCTTGGGTAATACACTGAGGATCTCAGGTGTTGGATTCCCCTGCTTTTAAGGAAGTCAGAGAACTCAGCAGAGAGAAATTGAGAGCCATTATCACTTATCAATGTCTTTGGATTCCCTTCACGAGAGAAAACTACAGAAAAGAACTGAATGATAGTAGCTGCATCAGCTCGGGAAGCAAAAGCTACTTCAGGCCACTTACTAAAGTAGTCTACCAGTGTGATGGCAAATCTACAGTCAGAAGGGGCTATTTCAAAAGGGCCTATGATGTCCACAGACACCTTTTCCCAAGCAGCAGCTGGTAAAGGAATGGGTTGAAGTGGAGCATCATGGGTGACAGTGGACTTGTCATTCTGTCTGCACATTGCACAGTTCTTTATCAGTGTCTCTATGTGACAATCCATTTTGGGCCACCAGTACAATTCCCTCAGGCGTTTTTTGGTACGTACAATGCCTTGGTGAGTTTCATGAGCTATATCAGTGAGTTTTTTCTGCAACGACTCAGGCACTAGCAATCGATGTGTACCTCTGACGATGCACTCGTTCAAGACCGCGAGTTCATGGCGGATTGGGAAGTACGGCTGTAAGTCAGGTTCCAGTGACGTCTTCCTTGCAGGCCAGCCTTTCTGTATCTGCACACGGAGCTTTGTGAACACTGGACAGGCTTTGCACTCTTACTGGAAGTCATCCTCAGACACAGAACTCAGATCAGTGAGGATGGCTGCAACTGACTCCACATCCTCTGCACATTAAAATGTCTGTCTCGGGAAGTACGAGCCTAGAAAGACAGTCAGCAACATGGTTCAATGACCCAGTTCTATATATTCCACTTCATAGTCAAACTCCAACAGGCGAGCTGACCATCTGGCTATGCGTAGACCGGCTCTGTTATTGCCCTTAGTAGTCAGCAGTGTTGTAAGTGCTCGGTGATCTGTTCGTAGGAGGAATTTTCTGCCCCAGAGCCATGTGCGCCATTTTTCAGCAGCCCAGACGCAAGCTAGGGCTTCCTTCTCAACGATTGAGTATTTCCTCTCTGCATCAGACAGGCTGCGAGATGCAAATGCAACAGTCTGTTCTGCATCATTACCGTCAAGTTGAGTCAAAACAGCACCTACACCGTAGTTTGAGGCATCTGTCGAGACTATGGTGGGCTTACTGGGGTCGAATATCACCAGGGCAGGGCTGTGCACAATTAACCGCTTGACTTGATCAAACGCTACCTGAGCTGCTTCGTTCCAGTGGAATGAACAGTCCTTACGCAGAAGAGCTCTCATAGGTTCAACAACAGTCGCGTAATTTGGCACAAACTTGCTGTACCATGCACTCAAGCCAAGAAATGAGTGCAGGGTTGCAGGATCAGTAGGGGGCGGAGCATGCAGGATAGCAGTGACATGAGAGTCATCTGGCAGCAGACCTTCTAGACCGATCTTTTGACCAAGAAAGCTCAGAGTAGTTTGACGGAGTTGACATTTGTCAACATTGAGTTTCAGTCCTGCATTGTTGATTCTGTGTAACACAGCACGCAGGTTGGCCTCATGTTCGGTTTCTGAAGTTCCGTATATGATGACATCATCAAGACAGCATTGCACCCCTTTCTGGCCACGTAGGATTTGTGTCATCATCTTTTGGAACACTGCAGGTGCTGAACTCAACCCGTAGGGGACTCTGCAGTACTGGTACAGTCCTTCATGTGTAATGAAAGCAGTGAGCCCTCTACTCTCTTCATGTAGTTTCAGCTGATGGTAGGCGGATTTAAGATCCAGGGTGGAGAACATGACAGCCCCACGCAGCTCAGACAGTATCTCCTCTATCAGTGGCAAGGGATGACTGTCAACGACCACCGCTTTGTTAGGTTCTCTCAAATCAACGCACATGCGTATGCCACCAGTCTTCCTTCTAGTGACTACAATCGGGGAGACCCATTCAGATGCATCAATTTTCTCTATGATGCCATGTTCCTCAAGGTTCTTGAGTTCTGTGGAAACAGCATCACGGACTGACAGGGGTAAGCGTCGAAGTTTCTGCTGTATTGGCTTCACTTCAGGTCGCACCTTCACTTTATGTACGAAGTCCTTTGCAAACCCGAATGCAACTAGAGACTCACATTCCTGTTTGTGAGTGGGCAGGGCAGAGGTTTGCTGAAGTGTAGCACAGGCCTTGGAACTCTCAAGGACTAATTGTCCCCCTTTTATGTGTAGCTGGAGGGCAGTCACCAAGTCCATTCCCAGTATGGGTGTTCCTGTTCTCACAATGTAGAGATCTGTGGAGGCACTCTTGCCATTGTAAGTAATGTCAGCTCTAAGACACCCTAATACATCCAGTTTCTCTTTTGAATATGTAATAAGCTGAACAGCTGGATTACTTAACTTAACTGAGCCAAAATTTGTGCTGTAAACATGTTCAGGCCGTATGGAAACACCAGACCCTGTGTCTACTAGTAGCTTAACAGTACATGCCTGTGCAGTATTTGGTACAGTGACAGTAACAGTGCACATCAGTTTAGCCGGATCACCACTGACACAATTGTCAACAGTTAAAACACACATTTCAGGCACAGTCACTTCATTAACAGGCTTATGGGAGGATTTACACACTCTCGAAAAATGTCAGATTTTCCCACATGTATTACATTTGCAGTCTTTTGCGGGGCAGGATTTATCATTGGCTTTGTGATCAGCTGAATCACAACGGTAGCACGTCGGAGCTGCTTTGTATTTTGGCTTGCACATCTTCTTTTGTACTTGAACAGCGGCAACAGGCTTTGTTTCACCAACAGCAATGGCCTTTGCATCAGCTATTGCAGCCTCTGTACGCCTAGCAATTTCCAAAGCTCAATCGAGCGTCAAATCCTCCTCCATTAGCAGTCTTTCACGTATACAAGCATTATTTGTCTTCTCTACAAGTTGATCCTGCAACATTTCATTCTCCATAGCCCCGAACTTACATTGTTTCACGAGCTCACGCAGTGCTGCAACGTAGTGATCTGTAGACTCACCGACAGCTTGGGCTCGTTGCCTGAAGCGGTATCTCTCGGCGACAACATTGACTTTAGGATGAAAGTATGTTTCCAAAGCCTTTACGGATCCCTCGTAATCATCCGTAGCGAGTGGTAAGGCGCTGTAGATTCGTTGTCCCTCCGTTCCCAAGCAGTGAATGAGCAGGGCCCTCTTCCTCTCCGTAGCAAAGTCATTACCCCCGATCGCAAGCAAGTAGTTATCAAACAACTTTTTCCACGCAGCAAATGGAATTTTCGGTTCGCCCAGACAATCCAGGAACACAGCCAGGGGTTGCAAAGAGAGCAGAGCCATAACTTAATCACCACTACTCTCGTCGCCACTTGTTGTATGGTGTTAGTTCAGCAGGCATTATACACACATGCAGGTAGGAACAGAGGATCTCCGGAGATAACTCCTTTCTTTATTTTTATTTTTCTTCATTCAAATACCACAACCAGAACAACATACTCACTAGCGCCCTCTAGCGCTTCTGGTAAATGCATCTACAGAACAAATGCAATAGTATGTGGACACAACAGAGGTTACTTCAAATGCAACTTTTCAGCAGCTCAACAAATATGACCAAATAGGGCTGGGTATCGTCACTGATTTCTAGAATCGATTCGATTCCAAATCACAACGTCCCGATTTGATTCGATCAACGATTCGATTGAATTCGATTCAATTTTGACTCAGACAGTCAGAAATATTACAATTCTGATCATTTATCAGTACCGACACTTCATCAGAGGTGTAAGCATCACAGCACATGGCTTTGTATCACAGTAACTGAGGATAAAACCAAAAAAATATCATTAAGGAGATTTTCCTGACCTTACTTTTTATAGCAGATAACCTTAAAAATATTCTGCAGTAGAACAAAATTTGGCATAATTTTAAAAAAGTTTAAATTTCTTCGGTATTGAACAGCAGAAATGAGCCTTTCTAGTCGGCAGTCATTGGAAAAAAAAAAAAACAGCGGTCAACAGCGCTGTAAACAACAGTAGACTGGTGGGTAATAAGCAAGCGACAGTAGAGACACTCAGAGGCTGTGGCAAGGAATACAAACCATCACAGACTACAAGCCCACTCCACAGACTGCTGTCAGTTCCACCCCTTTACCAGATGAGCTAAACGAATTCTTTATTTGCTTTTTGGCACAGAACTTCACCCCTGCAGAGAAGATTCAACCCCCCCCCCCCACAATCAGGTGGTGACACTATCCCCAGACAGTGGGTGGAGATCAAAGCCCCAGGTCCTGACAACATCCCTGGACGAGCACTGAGGGACTGTGCTGCGAAACTCGAGTTGCAGATGTCTGGCTTTGAGGCTTGCACATGCCTCAAAGCCTCCACCATCATTCCTGTACCAAAGAAGTCATCTCCCTCCTGCTTTAACGACTACCATCCGGTCGCACTCCCCCCATCATTATGAAGTGCTTTGAACAGTTAGTCATGCATCAAATCAAGACATCTCTTCCCCCCCAACCTGGATCCATTTCAGTTCGCATACTGGTCAAACCGCTCGACCGTTAGAATGCTGTTCATAGGCTTCAGTTCAGCATTCCCCAGCAACTAATTCACAAACTGGATCTGCTGGGGATCAGCACCTCGCTTTGGCTGCTGGATTTCCTGACAGGAAGACAGCACGGGGTCAGCAGCAACACCTCCAGCACAAGAACACTGAATACAGGGGTTCCCCAAAGATTTGTGGTGAGCCCCCTACTCTTCACTCTGCTGACCCACAACTGCACACCATCTCACAGTTCCAAGCTTCTGTAATAAAACTGTTAGGGGCGCACCACCATTTGGAGATCCGCGGCAATGTGTCATGCAGGACGCATCATCCTTCTAGAAGTATTGTGTAAGAGAATAAAGTGTGAAATGGTCTACTGAACAGTGTTTTGTCTTCCATCAGATGCCTCTGAGGGATCAGAAGAACTCGATGAAGTGTTGATATTTAACACTACTCAGTTATTAGTTCTCACATCCTGATATATTTTATAGGGGTGCAACGATACTCGTATCGATATTGAACCGTTCGATACAGTGCTTTCGGTTCGGTACGCATATGTATCGAACAATACAAATTTTTAATTTATTTGATCAACTTTCCTTCTGACGATGCTGTCTGTGTTGAGCGCTCGGTGGATCTGCGCTCGACAGTGCAGCCTAGGCGCAGTAGTCGAACGCAGATTCACTGAGGCAAGCTAGCGAGACAGAAGTTAAGCTCTCCTTGCAACATGGCAAATTGAACCTCCCCCACCCTCATTCAGATCTGGCGTTTTGGTTTTCATGTGACGTATGACCCTGAAGGTAAGCGCGTCATGGACTAAAGTAAAACAGTATGTCGGATGTGCAATGCTCAATTACATTGGTGGGAACTAGTGCGTTAGCGCAGTTAGCTCGTTAACGTGTTGGCCGTCCAGCCCCACGCACGGGGCGATCCGCGGTAGCTCGTTAACGGAGATTTGCCGTGTTGTGGCGTTAACGTCATTTCAACGAGATTAACGCTGACAACACTAGTGGGAACACAACGAATATGACTGCACATTTACGCCGACATCATCCTAGTGCAAAGACAAGTGGAAGCAGACAAAAACAACAAGCACGCATGCTACAAACTTTACCCGAGTCATTTAGACAGCCGTTAGCACAGGATTCTCCTTATGGGGACCTGATATGTTTAATATGCTGCTGAGAATATACCCCAGAAGAAGCGTATAGTATAGCTTTTATTTTGGAAAGAGCCATTTCTCTGTAATAAACTCTCTTTTCCAAAGATGAGTGATTCCTCAATCAGATATATATATATTTTTTACTACTTTGTTGTTTCAGCAACATTAAATTTAAAAACTGTACTTTTGAGTTCAAATATATATTTATAATTTTAATAAATGACAAATTAAAAAAGCATGAACATTTTTTTTGTATCGAAAAAATATCGAACCGTGACACCAAAGTATGAAACCGAACCGAACCGTGAATTTTGTGTATCGTTGCACCCCTAATATTTTAGTAGTCATTTATCTCTATATCACTTTTATTCTACCTACTCTACATTCGTAAGAACTTTCTATTGTATATTTTTATTATAATATGACTGAGTTTAAGTTAGCTAAAAATAACTCCAAAGAGATACTTTTTGTTTTATACTTGGATTATATATGAGAGGTAAGGAAGCACTTCTTCAACTTTTGCATCAGTATTTTGTAAATAAAAGATCTGTACTTATACTTACATTACCAGTGTGTGTACTTTATCCACCTTTGGTTGTAACATTGTAACACAACAGTAACATACTTAAAATGTGCTTATTGGTGATATCAATTTATTTTTACTGTACTCCATTTGATCTTTTGTATACATAAAGTCACAGTAATTAAAGTTGGAAACACAACAAAAACAATTAGCGAGTGAAAGAATTACATAATGACTGTGTCATAAATGAAACAAAATAAAAAGGTGAACCTCAATGAAGCAATGATTAACATAACAAAAACAAAATTAAGTACATAAGCTGCTGGTAATTGTTCAACAATAACATTAGATATTCAAAATTATATTGATACAGTTTCTCTTTATTTTTTTACAGTGCCTTATTTAACATTCAAAATCTTCTGTAAACAAGTTAGAAAACTGGCTTATGGTAGCAGGGCAAGAAGTAGCTGTTCGGCAGCACACGGTACAGCCTCCCGCTCCACATGGCATACTCAAACATTTGTGGTCCACTGTAGAGGTAGGTGTACCCTGCAGAACAGAGATGCTACATGTTAGTGCTGCATAACAGACCAGAGGGATTTTAAAAATAGCTGTAAATAGCTGTACATGTAAACTCAAAAGATAAAAACAGAAATATCAAAAACAGAAGTCATTGTCTCGTTTCAGTGGTCTTCAAGCCTGAATTGCTGCTCACCTCCTTGCTGCAGAGCTGCAGTCACTTTGGAGGTCATTCCCAAGAAGGTCTCATCCACCTGTTTGGGGAATCCTTTATCCATCTTCTTTGTGGCCTCATTATAACTGGGAAAAGAAAAATGTATTTAGATTCATCTAACATTTGTAATACAACTTGTAAGCTGCTGTATGGAAATCGGTTGCCTAATTTTCTCAGGTCTTAGTGGAACACACCTGTAGTATTCACTGCCTACAAAGAACAGAGTCTTCCCACTTTGTTCGTCATAGAGGGCCGCATCAACTTTCTTCACGGTTTTGGGCAGACCAAAGCTGGATATTGGTTTAGGATAGCCACTTACAAGATCATAGCCGCTGAAAGCCCACACCTTCTGACCTGTCAACAAATAAGAAGTAGACTTTATAGTAAAGCTATGTAAAGGCACAAAAATGCTGACTTCAAAGGAGTGCTGCATTAGGTGGACACTGGCAAAGCATACCTTTAAAAAGTAAGACACGGTCTGATTGTTGGCTCTCATAAGCAGCATCAATATTAACAGGGGCATCGGGCCAGTTAGCTGAGATGAGAGCTTGTACAGGTGTGCTGATCTGAGGGTGTTTGCGCCAGACTAATCTGTGAACACACGCACAAAATGTAAATTAATGTAAATGATCAATCAGCCAATGTCAGAAGCCAGCTCTGCTATGAGAGATTTCTCACTCAGGTATTCAAGCATTTATTTTGTGATACCTGTCCTTGAAGAAGAGCATCTCTCCTCGCAGTGTGGCAACAGCATCCAAAACCATCGTTGAGTCACAGGCATCAGGAGTAGTGGGGGCTGTAGGTCCAGGCATCTCTTCGTCATTTGGACCTGGAGGTAATTTAATAAATATCACACTGTTGTAAGTTGTAAAATTATTTATGCACAGGTTCTTCTAAGATTTTGGTCAACTCAAATATTTTTAATTGAATAAAACCAAAAAAAGAATTTAGCACTCACCATAGAGGGACTGGATGCCATTAACGTCATCCCGGGGAAGAACATAGGTGTCAGGGTTACTGTATGAGTACACTGGGTACATGAGAGCACCGGGGTCATTGGAGTGAGACAAGCCCAGAGAGTGACCAAATTCATGGGCAGCAACCATAAAGAGGACGTAGCCTGAAGTAGAAAACACAGAATGACAATTGGTTACAGCTAAGGATAACTCAGGTCGCACGCTACAGAGTAATAATTTGGACACCACAGTTCATAAAAGTAAACAAACTTACCTTTGCTTGAGCGGAACGTGAACGTTTCATCTTCGTCAAAATGGGCATCCCCTCCAATGCCAGCACCGGGAGCAAATGCGTGGGCGAGAGTGCCATCAGGGCCATCAAAGGGGTAACCATCACCATGTGCTGTTAGAAGATAGTGGTATTAGACTTGGCCAAACAAAACAAAAAAAACACTAAAAAATATAGGTGAGATGGTGAGATAGGTGGGATGATCATGTCTTGTGCAATAATACAATAAAAACGTTCAGTGATTATATTACTTAGTGTGTTTTTAGACTCACCCCAGCGACCAAAGGAGATCATAATATCAGCAATGCCGCTGTAGATCCTTGTGAACGTCAGTGGAGTGACTTTGGCCCACACCTGCAGAGCTTTGTCTATGGACTCATCCACCTCTGCCACAGACATGTCAGGTGTGTAGTTCTCTATCCTGCAGAGCACAACAATATCCAAGAAAATCATTAGTGTGGTCACATTTTCTCACGTTGTGTGTTACATTGTGTCTTTAGATCATTCACCTGTATGTGAGGCTGTTTTTCTCCCATTTGAGGTTGTTTTCAAAAGTGGAGAAACGAGCGACCTGTTCATCGGGAACCCCACAGCGGGGCTTCTTCATCATGGCCAAAGTGTCAGCATCCAGAGACCCGGTGATCTGGAGACCAAAGAATCTCTGCATCTCAGCCAGCTTCTTGTTCAGTGGGCTGATGCCCCTTCTGACAGCTGGACCCTCCTCCTCTGTGAGGTTGAAGAATTTCTTCAGGTAGTTCTGGAAGAGAGAAATATTCAGAGCTTTACACTCAAATATCTGTCAGCATGTTTAAGCTCAAGAAACAAGACAAATAACAACATGGGATGGACAATTAAAATAATCACAACGTTTGTCCACTCTAGCCTATGCCAAAAAATAAAAAACAGCCAAGTACACATACCTTTGCAAAACTTTCATCTTGCCCAGTAATCTGAGATACTGGCATGCAGTAAACTGCCACTGCCAGACCAAGCAGAATGCTCAGAGTCCAAGTCTTCATGCTTCCTCGTTGTGTGCAACTTGTGTCTCAGTGCTGTGAGAAGCTGTTATGTAGGCTGGAGTTTGGATGTGTTGAGTAACTACCTGCCGTCAGTGACTAAGGAAATGCTCCTTTTATGGTGAAGATGGGAACTCTGGTTTTGATTGCTCATGACGGTGTTACCCAAAACACTGTTATTGAATCATTGTTGCAGTTTGCAGAGGAAATTGGTCATGAGATAATAATTAGAAGAGCCCCAAATCTGTAATTATCAGATTTTAATAATAATAATAATAATAATAATGGATTGGATTTATATAGCGCTTTTCGAGACCCTCAAAGCGCTTTACAATTCCACTATTCATTCACTCTCGCATTCACACACTGGTGGAGGCAAGCTACGGTTGTAGCCACAGCTGCCCTGGGGCAGACTGACAGAAGCGAGGCTTTTAGTTCATTTGATTTTTATTCACATATGACCTCCATGTCCCGCAGTGTGAAGAAAATCAAATAGATTTTATGAAGCTCACAGAAGCTTAGTGAACTCAGGTTAAAGTTGTTTTTCCTCTTTCTGAAAGTTCTAGAAATAAAATTTAAATTTATTCCTATTTTCAAGCTCTTGAACAAAGATAACAAGCGTCCATTTTTTCTTTTCCAGAATTGACCTCATAGCTGATTTAAAGCAGATTTAATCACATATTTGAAGATTTTCTTTGTGTGTTTGTTCCACAATTATTATTATTGTTGTTGATTCACTTCATTTTAATATAGGGTTCAAAGCTGGTTTCCTTCTTTTAGTTTAGCTGTTATTATTTAAAAATTAGTTTTCTATTTTTCTTTCATATTTTCTCAGTGGTATTTGGTATCTGGACTTAATAAGCTCAGAACAGTTCTTGTCTCATTAAACACTGTTGTGGAAGTTTTCCACTTAAATAAAGCCTGCAGACGAGCGGTGAGCGGTAGCTAACATTCTTTAATCAAAGCACACAAAGAACAGACAACCAAGCTTGTGGAGCCCCTGCATGACCGCGGGACAGACGGTCAGCAGAGTTCTCTCTGAGCCTAGCATGGCTCTCAGTTAAATACCTTCTTCAGGAACAAAAGGCAGTACACAGCTGTTTCACACCTTAAGGTTCACACTCCCTTGCTACTTCCCAGAGTCCTCGAAGAGACAAAAGACTCGTCCTCTGGAGTTCCTGTTTCCCCCAACATCCTTACTACACCCCCTACCATTTGTCTTAAGTATGAGTGTCAGACATGTTAAAATCCAGTGGCACCAAGGCATTACAATAACGTGATTAATACATAAGTGAAAGAAATTCCTATACAACACTTTCACCTATGTTTTCTTGTAATGGATGTGTTAACATAAATTTAATATTCTGTCAAACACTGCATTGAGGAATTGGAAGGGTTTTTTTTTTTTCACTATGAACACTTTGGTTTTTGCACGATCCAACATGATTCCAAATGAAAAGAAGTATTTTGCCAGGAATTGGTCATGGAGGGTTTCAAGTGCTGCACATCACATACAGGAAAGGATGATTAATGTTGACTTTGCGACCATTGTGCAACCACATCTTCTACAATGAGCCACCTTTTGAGGTGCGCGGAACAAACCCGTGGACCAAGCTGAAGTCTATTAGCTGAAGTTCTTGAAAACCCTGTCCTTAATGCACACCATGTACTTTAAACGTGTGCCTCACACCAGAGCCAAGACAAGATCAGATTCACTTTACTACCTCAAGTCTTGAAATTGCTACAGTGAAGTGTTAATGTTATCAGTGGGGTGGCTCAGATGGCAGAGCAGATCAGCTACTGATCAGAAGGTTGGTGGTTTGATCCTTGGCTTCCCCAGTCTGCGTGCCAAGTATCCTTGAGATACTAACCCCAAATTGCCCTCTGATGCATTCATCAGAGTGTGAATGTGTGTGAATGCAGATTAGTTTGCACCTGTGTTTAGAAGTGCTTGTATGAGTGGGTGTGAATGAGGCATGTTGTATAGATCAGCGGGCCTCGGACCGGTACCGGTCCGTGAGTCGTTTGGTACCGGGCCACGAGAGTTGAAGCTCAGGTGTGAAATGCAGGGTTTTTATCGGTTTTCAGCGTTATTTTGTTATCGTTTTTATCGTCAACTCGGTTTTCCTGGGTCTTTTCACGTGTGTTATGAATAAATCTTATTTTTTTCGGTACTGGTACTAGTTTTATTTTGTTGTATTTATCCGCAACACCTTAAAGGCCGGTCCGTGAAAATATTGTCAGGCATAAACCGGTTCGTGGCGCAAAAAAGGTTGGGGACCACTGGTAAAGAGCACTTTGAGTACTCCAGGAGAGTAGAAAAGCGCTATATAAGAATCAGTCCATTTACCAGAAACATTAAAGTCAGTTTATTCTACACATTCAATAGTGCCCAACCGCATAACATTTTGGAAACTGGAAACTTTTTTTTTTCTGTGAGTCAACTGCAGGTGGTTATTTTCCACCTTACCTGTAATTATCCCCAACCACTTTGTGTCAGTGTTACACAATACTGGACACAGGGATGAAGAGTTTTGACTTTATAAAGTAACGTTCAGCCTCAGGTAATCAGAATCAGAATCAGAATACTTTATTAATCCCGAAGGAAATTAGGGTTACAGCAGGCAACACGCTAATGGCGCATGCGCACTTACAAAGGAACCTTCTGACCAACTTTACACAAACATCACATTGGGGAGACATGTCAGAGAGGTAGGCTGATAGGAAAAAAACAACGAAAATACATAACATGAGGTAAGAGGAGGAGAAAAAAAACTCCACTCAGACTGAGCTCCTAGTGGGACAACAGTTTGATAACAGAAAAAACACCTCAGCACAAAAAGCACAAGACTATCAATACACCATAGAAACACAAGACAAGCAACAGGGGCGGGTAAAGGGTAAGAGAGAGCCGGTGTAGACAGCGCATCCGGTCCTGCAGCATGTCTGCGCTGGTCCAGTCGACTGCCATCTTCCCCGGTAGGGCACAAGCATCGAAGGCGTTTGGAAAGGGAGGTGGGATCAGTGTGTGCATATCAGTGTATGTGTGTGTGTGTGTCCAGAGTTCAGCTGAGACAGTGTCCTTCGCCCCGCCAGGCTAAGTAAACAGTCTTCCAGCCAACCCAGGTGGCCTTGCATGGAATGGGAAGAATAGTCAACACACAGTCGTTATCTGGGAGCTTTTGTTCGGCTCCAGCCTTGGGCCCGCAGCTGGCGCCGAGGTATCCGCATTCTGATGTTGATGTTGTTGATTTTTCTTTTATGCGAGCAGCTCAGGAGAATTTCAAAGCTGTTCTTTAACACTCCGACACTGGTCTCTCAATCTCCCGTTGGAGAACCGCGAGCCTCCCCATGATGGTATCAAACTTCTGTTCCGTGGTGTTGTCATTCTTTTGATTCTGAGACCTCACAACTGCAGTGAGCTGTTCTGCGATGTGATCCAACTGTCGCTCAAAGGTGTCATTTTGAGCAGGCCTCTCCTTGATGTATCCCAATATACGCTCAGAGATGTTATTTTGAGTCTTCACGGCAGCTGTAAGCGTCTCCAAGGTCTTAACCATGCTGCTTTCGTTGTGAGAAGTCGCGCCTCGTCCCATCGTTCCAATCCCAGCGGGCAGCCTTGGGGGGGTGTTACATCCCCCAGGAGGATGTCTCTTCTCCCTACTAACCCTTTGTTTTGTCCAGGCTCCACCTCCTCTGTCCTGATTGGATGCTGCGCAGAGTCCGGCTAATTGGTAATCAGCAGAGCACTATTTAAGGCCTGTGGAGCTGTGCTTCTGTGCCCTCTGGCCATTTTGGTTGCCATACCTGTGCAGGCTTGCATGCCTTTGTATCTTGTGTGAGCATTGTTGTTTCATGTTCGGACTGCTTGTAGGGGAGAGCTGCCTTTTGTTTTGACTCCCTGTTTTCTCCTGTTTATGTGTTGTTAGGTAGGTTATGGTTATAGGTTGTATATCTTGTTTCTTTGGAGTTAGGTAAGTTTCTTTTATTTCTACATCAGGGATGTTTTGTTTGTTATGTTGGCCTTGGCTCTCCCTGACGTTATACCTCAGTCTGAACCCAAATCCCATCACCAGTATTAAATAAACCTTCTAAAATTACCATCTTGGCTCCTCCTTCTCTATCCACCTTTATGTTCGTCCCTTCAACCCCCTAGACTAGCCAGGGGACGTAACATAAATTGGCGGCTCGTCCGGGATAAAATCCTGTTTAATCCAGCCGGTTCCGCTGTCTTAATTCTCCGATAAGCCAGGGCCAAGCCAGCTCCGATCAGCAAGAACCCTGTTATCATGGTTCCGAATAGGTAGATATCTTCAGCGTCCTCGATCGACAGTCCCGCCAGGCACACAATCCTCCATTTCTGCCACCTGTCCATCGTGTATCCGGCAGGGAAAGTCCCTCCAGGGCACTCGGGCTCTCCCGAGCCCAGACTTCTCGTTGAGAAAAGGGTGTCAATAGCATTCAGTAAATTAGGCAACAGCAGTAAAACGAGACATACACACACACACACACGCACACACACGCACACACGCACACACACATGCACGCACACACACGCACACACACACACAGTGAATATGTTTTAATAGAAAAGCAAAGATATCTTTTTTTATCAGGAAAATATCAATTTTTCTTTGCTAAGTAAAAAATAAATCCCTCTGATGGAACGACATGAGCTTAAAATAAATGTTACATTTGGCTGAATAGCTCTATATCACATGTTGATGTTTGTATAGAGAGATTTAAAATTGAAATTAGCAGCAAAATAAGATTAAAACACACATTTCAAATCATGAAAACTGTACAAATTCCAATATTACATCACTGTATTACACACTGAGGTAAGACTAACCACACACTAACCACTTCTCTATTTTATACATTGTGGTCATTACTGGACGTAAAACTTTGTGTATGCATGCACAGCACCATCAAGCTCCAGGGAAAGCATTACTTCACTTATCTCCTCTCTGTCACTGTTTCATTGCCTTCCTTCACTTCACATTCCAGCAGCTCATTAACACGACTGATGGAGTGCACACGTTTGAAGTTGGAGTCGTATTTGTAGTCCAAGTTTCCCTTGAAGAAGTGCACAGATCCTGTGGGGAAATCAATATTCATTTAGAATTTGAAACTTAAAATGTATTGTGGCAAACTGTGTTTGCTGTATGGGGCAAGGACTGTCTGTGTACAGTGCATTCAAAAGTATTCATAATGAAAAGGTTTAAGTACCTTGGATAGTACTGCCTTGGTTATAAACCTTTGTACCTTACATCTTTTTTTTTTACTCTATGTCTATATGCAAGTATTTTCCAATCACAGTTAGTGAAGATATTCTATTAATCTGAAAGTCAAACAGCAAAGGAGCAGAAAAATATCAAGTGTTAGTGTAAATGTACTGTAAATTTTGTTGGATTGAATTTCCTTTTATGAGAAATTGACATTTTAAAGGGCTGTAAAAGAAAAGTGATGTAAGTACCATCATAGAAGACAGCAGCATCTATAGGCATTGGGATCTCTGGCCACTGCTCCTCAACAGACATTGGTGATCCCTCCATCAACCTTTGTTCCTCGTTGTACCTACATTATCACATATAATAATAAAATATAATAGTGATTTTAGAAAAGCAGAGATTAATGTCAGTATTTTCTTGTTTATGGATGACAACATTTCCATGGGAAGTGTAATAAAGTACGTGACTAATTTACTTAAAGCACCGTTTTGATGACAAATAGTCAAGTTGGTGACAACAATTGATTCTGCAACCACTTGTACTAGAGATGTGTAATTTTGTATTACATCAAAGCGTAAGCAGGAAGCCTGTCTGGTCTAGACTGGTTCTCACGGAATGATGTTCTGTTTCTATGTGTGAAATAATAACAGTACTCACACATAGCCATACAAAATTCTTTAAAGAAAATTTTAAAACTGTGGAACGATGGCTGCTGTCAGTGCACCGCTACATAGATGAAATGTATTTGAATTAATCTATACCTGCTAGTGTTTTTTCATTTCCATCACAATGTTCTTAATCTGAAGGTTTAAAATAAATGGGTCACAATCCTGTTTAGAGAGCTCTCTGTTTGACCCATTTACTAACCACGTCTTCACTGACCACCTTACCCACTTATCACCAACCTTGTTGTATTCTACAACGTGAAAATAATGACCAAAGTCCAAACGGGGAACTAAACTTCTAATTCAAGTTCCTATTTAGAACTGACAAACTGTGCTTCAAACCTAAGTAGGCCGCTTTACATAAACCTTGTGTAAAACATATTTGGACACAATCTTTAGGTAAAAGTAAATATATTCTCCCAAACCCATATGAAGGTATAAGCAGTCTTTTCCACTTTATGCCGGCTGCAGCTTCTTGTTGTTTTATTATTACTCTTTTTAACATATTTTTTCTGGTTTTAACAGAAGAGGACAGTCTGGATCTCATATATCTGATTGCTCTTTCATCTACCTACTATCAGGAACACCCATCTATGTAAGATCTCAGCAGTGTGCAACTGCTTATACTAGATTGGGGAGCAGTGGCCAGGGATCCCAACGCCTTAAGATGCATCTGTCTTCTGTGATGGTAGTTACATCACTTTTCCTGTCATCTCATTGCATAAAGGTGATTCCAGGACATAAACGTGTCTCACACTTCTCCAGGTACATCAGTAAAATTTAAATGAAAAAGTTCAAGACATGACAAATCAAAAATTAAAGGGTGGTTAATCTGCCCATTCTAACTCAACAATTTCTATCTGTCATGTTTCCTGGTAATATATTTTCTTGTTAGCCCCCTTTTGAACTTTTATTGAGATTCTTTCCTCTCTTCAGAATTGCCTAGGTGTCACGGCTGGAGGCCGTCAGGCAGAGTGGACTCAAGGCACAGATTCAACACACAGGTACTCGAAGTGTGACTATGTCACGATCCTGGGTCTTATGACCCAGTGTTTTGAGTTTTAGTTCATTTTGATGTTTATAGAATGTTTAAGCTCATTAGGTCTCCTATGTTCATTTGCTTATTAGTTCCCCCTTGTGTTTCCAACCCATGTTAAGGCTCCCCTGCTCTTCATGTGTTTCATGTCTGTGTCTTACGTTGTCAAGTTCTGGTTGTCATGTCTGCGTCTCATTATGTTTCCTATTTTATTTTGAAGAGATCTTGTGTTTTTATATTATGGGTTATGTTTTGAGTCCTTTGTTGTACTGTTTCTTGTTTCCTTAGGTCTCAGTTATGGTTATCATAGGTTTAGTTCTTTGGCTTTGTAATATGGCTTCCCTGTGTTCCATGTTGTGTCTACTGTGACGTTTTTGTACCATGTTTCAGGTTCCTATGTTCCGTCTCCCCAGTTGCTGTTAAGTTTACATGTCTAGAGTTCAGTCAGTATGTTTCCTGTTTTATTTTGAAGAGGTCTGGTGTTCCTGTGTTCATCGTGTTTAGTTTTACTCTTCCACTGTGACGTCGTTATGTTCATGTGTCAGCTGTTTCTCCATGTGTTCCCACTTCCCTCATTATCCTCCTGTGTGTATTTAGTCCGTGTGCTCTCAGTCATTCTTTGTCAGGTCGTCTGCTCATCCAATCACAACTTCAGGTATTTATGTCGGTTCACCATGTTTAAGGTTTTTTCATGTTTAGTTTTAGTTCACCCAGTTTAGGTTATTGTTTAGTTTCACCAATGCCCTTTTGTTTGTACCCTCTTTGCTAGCCTCAATAAACGGCTTGTTTTTTGTTAAATCCACGCCACGTTCAGTTTTTGGTCTGCGTTTGAGTCCTCTTTTGCAAACACATACAGTCTGCCCCAGCCAGACTGTGACAGTACGACCTGACCGTATAATGGACTCAGCAGACCGCGAGCTCAATGAGCGTCAGGAGGCAGCCTTCGCCCAACTGGAGGAAGAGCTCCGCTGGAAGCCGTGGCGTGCTCCTGACTACGAGCGCATTTTCCGCGGGACTCGGCTAGCTCTCGGAGGTCCCAAGAGCTGCCGAAAGTCCCCACCTGTTGCTCTGCCTGCATCCAAGCCTCAACCGCTTCAGGTGGGGGTCCTCCGTGTGGCTTCAGGCGCTCACGCTCCAGCCTCAGTGTCACCGTTCTGTGCACCAGAGGCTCAGTCGCTCGCTCCGCCAGCTTCCTCTGTTCAAAGGAAGCGGCGCGCCCGCCGCCATAAACTGGACATTGCTGAGCAACTCACGGTGGTGAGTGACAATGACTTTTATTCTCACGTCCCGTCTGACATTAAAAACAATAAACTCACCCCAGACACTGTTGGAATCTCTCTTTTGGACGATGACATAGACTGGGAAAAGTTTTTTCATTTTGCTCCCTCTGAACAGGGAGAAATCAAAGACAATAAGCACTCGCCAAAGGCTGTAAATGCTGTTAAAGGAAAAACTGTGAGCAACGTCACCAGGTCTAAAACACTCAGTTCAGGTTTTGTCAAGTCTGGTTCAGTCATCCCCAAGTCAGCTCACTCAAAGACTGTTAACCAAAGGACTTCAAAGACTGCTAAAACAAAGACTGTAAAACATGGTGGGAAAGATGCAAAATTCATTTTTGCTAGGTCTGTTTTTGTCGACCCAGTACATATTAACCCTAAGCCTGCCAATTCTAAGACTGTTTTTTCTGAGCCTGCTCCTTTGCCTGCTCGTGTTCCTCCTCCCGGGGCAGCTCGGGCCCAGCGTACCCCTGCACCCGTACCAGTTCCTCGGGTGAGGGAGGCTGAGGTCCAGTTGGTCCCTGCTCTGGTTTCCAGGCCGGCTGAGGCTCTGTCAGTTTCTGCACCCGTACCAGCTCCTCGGGTGAGAAGGGCAGTTGCCCAGCCGTTGCCGGTGCCTGTCCCGGCTTCCAGGGTGAGGGGGGCTGTGAACCAGTCCACCCCTACACCCATGCCGGTCCCCAGGGTGAGGTCAGCCAGGATACAGCCCGTCTTCGCACCCGTACCTACTCCTCGGGTGGGAGCGGCTAGTGTCCGGCAGGTGCCTGCACCCGTTCTTGTTTCTGCTGAAGGCTCAGGCAACCCCGCCCAGCAGTCCTCCCTGTGTTCCAGAGGCTCAGGAGAGTTCAGTCCACAACCATCGCCACCATCACTACTGCATGCTTTTCAGTCTATAGCTCAGTCATTAGCTCTGTTAGCAGCCCAGTCCATAGTTCATTTTCCTGTGTTTCCGTTAGCTCAGCCCTTAGCCCACTGTGCAGCTCAGCCAGCTCCCCAGTGTTTAGCTCAGTCATTTGTTCCATCACCCGCTCAGCCTTCTGTTCAGCCAGTAGTCTCTGCACCTACTGGTCCTGCCACTGCTTCAGCTGGAGGGCCCGAGGAGCCCGTCCAGCCTCATGCCACGTCAGCTGGAGGGCCCGAGGAGCCCGTCCAGCCTCATGCCACGTCAGCTGGAGGGCCCGAGGAGCCCGTCCAGCCTCCTGCCTCGTCAGCTGGGGGTTCAGGAGAACCGCACCAACCTCATGCCTCGTCAGCTGGAGGGCCCGAGGAGCCCGTCCAGCCTCATGCCACGTCAGCTGGGGGTTCAGGAGAACCGCACCAGCCTCATGCCTCGTCAGCTGGAGGGCCCGAGGAGCCCGTCCAGCCTCATGCCACGTCAGCTGGAGGGCCCGAGGAGCCCGTCCAGCCCCATGCCTCGTCAGCTGGAGGGCCCGAGGAGCCCGTCCAGCCCCATGCCTCGTCAGCTGGGGGGTCCGAGGGGCCCGTTCAGCCTCCTGTCTCCGCTGGGGGGTCCGAGGGGCCCGTTCAGCCTCATGCCACGTCAGCTGGAGGGCCCGAGGAGCCCGTCCAGCCTCATGCCACGTCAGCTGGGGGTTCAGGAGAACCGCACCAGCCTCATGCCTCGTCAGCTGGAGGGCCCGAGGAGCCCGTCCAGCCTCATGCCACGTCAGCTGGGGGTTCAGGAGAACCGCACCAGCCTCATGCCACGTCAGCTGGAGGGCCCGAGGAGCCCGTCCAGCCTCATGCCACGTCAGCTGGGGGTTCAGGAGAACCGCACCAGCCTCATGCCTCGTCAGCTGGAGGGCCCGAGGAGCCCGTCCAGCCTCATGCCACGTCAGCTGGGGGTTCAGGAGAACCGCTCCAGCCTCATGCCACGTCAGCTGGAGGGCCCGAGGAGCCCGTCCAGCCCCATGCCTCGTCAGCTGGGGGGGTCCGAGGGGCCCGTCCAGCCACCAGCTGCTCCACCAGCAGCCTCATCCACGTTTGCAGCAGCCGTGTCTTCATCCACGCCAGCTGCGGCCTCCGTGTCTCCGCCCACGCCGTCGCCTGGTCCAGCTTCATCTGAGTCTTCATCCTCGTCTGGTCCGGCCTCTGCCACGCCTGGTCCGGCCTCTGCCACGCCTGGTCCGGCCTCTGCACCTCGGGATCGCCGGCCACTTTCCGGGCCACCAGCTGGACATCACCGCCGTCGAGGTCGGCCCCCTGAACCGTTTCCATGCCGCCGCCGTCCGCACGGTCGGCCCCCGGAACTGTTTGACCATGAACTCCTGTGCCGTCGGCCTCCGGGCCGGCCCCCTGGTCAAATGTACTATGGATTTCTGGACCGTCACCCTCTGGGTCGGCCCCCTGAGGGGTTATGACCTGTTCCCTGCGCCCCTGTGCTTTTGATGGATGTTTTGTTTTGGACTCTGTTTTGGCCCTCCGTCCTGGAACCCCCGCCGCCCGCCCTTGGTGGGTTGTTTTTGGTTTTGTTTCAGTTTGTGTTTAGGGCGTCTGGAATCCGCCCTTGAAGGGGGGGCTCTGTCACGATCCTGGGTCTTATGACCCAGTGTTTTGAGTTTTAGTTCATTTTGATGTTTATAGAATGTTTAAGCTCATTAGGTCTCCTATGTTCATTTGCTTATTAGTTCCCCCTTGTGTTTCCAACCCATGTTAAGGCTCCCCTGCTCTTCATGTGTTTCATGTCTGTGTCTTACGTTGTCAAGTTCTGGTTGTCATGTCTGCGTCTCATTATGTTTCCTATTTTATTTTGAAGAGATCTTGTGTTTTTATATTATGGGTTATGTTTTGAGTCCTTTGTTGTACTATTTCTTGTTTCCTTAGGTCTCAGTTATGGTTATCATAGGTTTAGTTCTTTGGCTTTGTAATATGGCTTCCCTGTGTTCCATGTTGTGTCTACTGTGACGTTTTTGTACCATGTTTCAGGTTCCTATGTTCCGTCTCCCCCGTTGCTGTTAAGTTTACATGTCTAGAGTTCAGTCAGTATGTTTTATTTTGAAGAGGTCTGGTGTTCCTGTGTTCATCGTGTTTAGTTTTACTCTTCCACTGTGACGTCGTTATGTTCATGTGTCAGCTGTTTCTCCATGTGTTCCCACTTCCCTCATTATCCTCCTGTGTGTATTTAGTCCGTGTGCTCTCAGTCATTCTTTGTCAGGTCGTCTGCTCATCCATGTCACAACTTCAGGTATTTATGTCGGTTCACCATGTTTAAGGTTTTTTCATGTTTAGTTTTAGTTCACCCAGTTTAGGTTATTGTTTAGTTTCACCAATGCCCTTTTGTTTGTACCCTCTTTGCTAGCCTCAAACGGCTTGTTTTTTGTTAAATCCACGCCACGTTCAGTTTTTGGTCTGCGTTTGAGTCCTCTTTTGCAAACACATACAGTCTGGCTGGGGCAGACTGTGACAGACTATTTACCATGATGGGAGGATGCACAGGAAGCTATTTACAGGGGATTTAGTGAGGGGACTATACACAACAGTGAGGCAATACGATTTACAAACGTGGAAAACTAAACACAGCAGACCATAAACATGAACGAGAGCTGGGATCAGTGGCTAATGAACACAGATTACATGAACTTGAGTGCAGTGCACATGATTATTCCAGGGTTCCAGGAAGTAATTCATAGGGCTGACATGATTAGGTGGGTTATAGGCCGGATGTCAGAAACTCTGTAACAGATGAAAAAGAGATGTTACTGCGATGTCAAGAGAAACACACACTGGCAACAACTCGTTGCCAGTGTGTGTTTCTTTTAGCTGCTTACTTGTTTTCAGTTGGAGGCGTGACCAGGGAGGGAAGGGTATGATGGAGTCGGTCCGGATGAGTGTTAAGGATATGATCCGATTCCAGAAATCCAAGAGAGTTGGCCGAGAGGCAGGCAGGTGAGAATGAGACTGGAGTCCGTGCTGAGACTGACTTGGCATAAGTATTTGCGAGCAGACCAGCAGCCCAGACTATGGACAGCTGCAGGCAACAGATGAGTAATGATCCGTGGAGTTGACTGGAGACAGAAAAGCACATGGTCAGAAATAGTACAAAACTTAATCCAAGACTTGAATGAGCCAAGAACTAACGCAGGGTCCCAGACAATCTGGCAAAGAGTAGTAGTCAGTAGTGATGTGACGTTCTGTATCGAGGCTTCGAAGCTTGTGTCGAGTAATTGAGGGGGCGTTTCCGCGATGCGCGTATCGAGGCTTGCTTCATTTATGGGAGGAGCTGAAAATGATGACGTCCGAAGCCTCGCTGCCCGGCTGTACCACGTGACTGGTTCATGAAGTGGTTCGAACTTTGCCGCAAGCTCTGACAGAGATATAAACCCCTCAGACTTCATTCAAAATGTAGGTGTTTGATGGAGGGTTGCGGTTAGTGAGAGTTTGGAGACAGTTTGGAGGTTTATGAGAGTGAGGAGAGAAAGTCAGGAGAGAATGGAGCCAGCTAAGAAGAGGAGGATGTCCTCCCCTGTGTGGGAACATTTTGATTTTATTCCTCCCAACAAGGTATGTAAATTTCTACAGAAGATGTATTTTCATAATACTGATACAATTTATGTTAAGTGGCTTTACTTTTGTACAAGGTGAAGTGTTTACTATGTGCCAGGGAGCTGGGATATAACAACAACACCTCATCCATGCTTAGGCACTACAGAGCTTTGCATGAGAATAAGGGGAACACCGATTGTGGAGCAAGACCAGGTGAGCCATCAAATGCCATGATAATATAGCATGCCTAATGTTACTAAATGATATAACAATATTATACAACTGTAATAAGTTACGTGTGTGATATTTATATTTGTGCTTTGTCTTTATTGTCTTTCCTCAGGAGAACAATCTCAAATAGATGAAGACCTGGTTAGCATTGTGATTGCTGTGTCGTTCTTGTTCTGTATTGTTTGACCTGCCATTAACCTGATGATTGTATACTGCTTGCTCTTTTTTTCTTGTTTGTTTTTGGATTTTCTTGTGTTAGAGTCCTCTCTCCAAAATTCATTCATTTATTCACAATCCATCAGTATGAATTGATGGTAATTGAAAATATGGTGCATACATTCATCAATAGGATGACCTGTAACAAGGTTTTGAAGTTAAAGTGGGCTGTGATGTGAATGAACTGGGAGGTCACGTCAAATGCAACTTTTCAGCAGCTCAACAAATATGAGCAAATACAAACCTCACCTGCCAAACCCACTGTGATGGATGGATGGATGGATGGATGTATGATCATCTAAAACTCTATAAAGAGTATTAGCATCTTTCACCTCCTCTTTTGCTTTACAGCTGCTTACTTCATGTTTTTTTTATCCTCATTATCAGCTACAGCAGGAAGCTGTTTTTAGACAACAACAAAATACTTCAATAACTGACTGACGGTGCAGGACCAGAAGAGGCATTGACCTCTTGTGGGGACGGTGGCGCTGGATGTACTCTCCAAAGCCTCCAGCAGGAACAGATGGCAGTGTATAAGCTGCATGTGGATGGACAGACTCCTCAGAGACCCCAGCGGAGACAGCTGGCTGGAAGGACTCTTCTGAGCGCCCAGTGGAGACGAGGAACAGCTGGATGGACTCTCCAGGGTTCTGGATGCTTTTAACCAGGGAACCGGCTTAGGTGCAGGAGCTAGCTGGCCCACTGCTGCACCCACCCGAGGAAGTGGAATCATGGAATACATGTACCAGTGCTACATATTTAAAATACAAAATATGAGTAACTTTATTCAGTTACAGCTACTGCTTAAATGGGTGGTAATCAGAATACAGTTACGTTGTTGAAATAAATAGAATACACGGCGGTCATTTCCAGTTTCTCCAATTTTGGTGATTAAATGCAGTCAGGCGCAGGTTTAGCTCAGTTGGATAAGCATGTAGTCATATATTGAATGGCTGTGAACGCATGGCCCGGGTTCGAGTGCAACTCGATTGTTTGTTTGTTTTTTAACTCAATTTCCATCTGGGATTAATACAGTTTCTCTGTATTACAAAACACACAATAGGAGGCTTTAAATTAAGCGTCCTGTTAATGTTGGTGACGTCAGTTACACAATAGACCCAGAGCAAGCAGTGCACGGGCAGGAATGCATTTTTTACTTGGAAAATCCGACAACACTTCATAAGAAGAATGGGATAGGCGAAACTTCAGTATCTTCGATGTACTATTGCGGTGTGACTTTAAATTACTATTAATGAAGGATACTCGCCACCGAGCTAACATTGTTAGCTGGCGTTACCTGAGGTTAGTTAACAGACTGCAGACTGTTAGGCCGTTTCTAAATACTCAAGTACGCAAGTCTGTACTCGTGTTCTCACGAGTCTGGACTTCGTAAGTTCACACAGGAGTCCAGACTTCCTGAGAACGCAGCGCGATCGTTCTACAATTGGGACGGCAGTGTACTCGATGACATCACAGTTATGGAGTTTTTACTGCCATTCCCTCTTAATTTAAGCACTTTGGCAAAATTCACTTTTACATATCATCTGTTGCATAATAAGCTTCATACAGTTAAGCACAATCACTACATGACAGAAACACAAGCTTAATCTCTCTTAATAAAAATAGTATACATATATGACTGAATAAAAACAGACAACTGAGATGTTAGAATGCTTTTATTTTTATATTAGTAAACACTCAAAACTTACAATAGACAGCTGGGGTTTGGAAGAGAATTGAACAAATATTAAAAATATATTCTGATCATTTTTGGAGTAGCCTTCAGGATCTCCACTTATTAATATGCTGTTTTTAGACTTGATGGTGTATAGGAATTTCTTTCACTTATGTATTAATCACGTTATTGTAATGCCTTGGTGCCACTGGATTTTAACATGTCTGACACTCATACTTAAGACAAATGGTAGGGGGTGTAGTAAGGATGTTGGGGGAAACAGGAACTGCAGAGGACGAGTCTTTTGTCTCTTCGAGGACTCTGGGAAGTAGCAAGGGAGTGTGAACCTTAAGGTGTGAAACAGCTGTGTACTGCCTTTTGTTCCTGAAGAAGGTATTTAACTGAGAGCCATGCTAGGCTCAGGGAGACTCTGCTGACCGTCTGTCCCGCGGTCATGCAGGGGCTCCACAAGCTTGGTTGTCTGTTCTTTGTGTGCTTTGATTAAAGAATGTTAGCTACCGCTCGTCTGCAGGCTTTATTTAAGTGGAAAACTTCCACAACAAAATGGCGACGAGGATGGGATGGTCCGTGTGGTCGCTGAACAACGGTTCCGTGGACGGGCTGATCACCCCTGAGGAAAAAGGTACCTTTGTCCTACCAGCTGTTGAAGCGAAGGAAATGGAGGAGTCACGGAGCCGTGTGTTTTAGCCACCACCGAGATCATCGATTTTGAGGGGACCCCTGCAGATGGGTGAGTTGTAGCTAACTTTGTATACAGTTATGAGGAGTTTTTGTCTGGCCGAGTGGTGAAGTGCTTGCTGCTCCGGAGTTCGAGTCTCTGGAAGGAAAATCCTGGGGTTCGAGTCCCCAGGCTTGTGTTCGGTCCCGGTGTTGTGCAAAAGAAAAGCAGTCGTCTGCCAGAGTAATTGCAAAAACACCGGTCTATCACAGGGAACGGTGGTTCGAGTCCACCGTTGATAATCACGTCTGCACAATACAGTGTGTGGAGTGACGGTATTTTAGCACTTTTCTGCCGGTAAGGGAAGAAGGCCATTGCAGGGGACGCTCTGAATGTAAATATGGGATCTAGATCCAGTAGCAGCGCTCCACCGGGCGGCCAGAGACAAAACTCAATACGTGACTGTATGGTAAGAATTGAGTAAATGTGTGGTGTGTAAGATTGCAGAGAATGGTTGTGTGGGAAAAGTTGATGTGTGTGTAAAACAGTGAGAAATGGGGTTACAAAATGTTGAAAATGGGGAACAAAAATAAGGAAAAAAAAAGAGAGAGGAGTGTAGAAATGTGTGTAAAAGTTGTTTCCAACTAGCGGGAGAGGGTGGTACTGCAGGCCACCGGCTCCCCTAGGGTGGACACACACAAAATTAGCAGAATTGTTGATGAAAATAAGCAATAAAATTAGGGAAAGGGTTTTCTGTTTAATGATCAAAATGTCTCAGTGTGTACTTGCAGGTGAAGAACAGACCCGGATCAATTTTCCACGTGCAGCAGTCGGAAGAAAATTATAGGTTAACACCATTAGAAACACTCAAGCCAAGTTTTTGGCTGAATTGTTTTACAGCTTAACTTCCACGTGTTTGTCACCCTGAGAACACAAGCTCCAAGAATCTCTCCCTGAAGACTAGAAATGCAGTTCCAGATGGATCTCAAGAGCTCACAGCAGCATCCTGAGCAGTGAAGAAAAGGTCCAGCAGCAACAGCTGTGCAAGACAGCGACAGCAAGGAGAAAAATGGCATCATCATGACTGGATGGATGGATGTGCATTTCCAACGAGCTGCACCTTCACTGTGTGTGAATAGACCTTTGAAAAGACTGCTTGAGTTGGACATTTGCCACTTTCGGCGCAAAAATGGCAAGATGAGAGTGTTAAAGACACAGGACAAAGCTGAAAGACAACTGACTCTCACTGGACTGCTGCAAGGGGGAGAGATGAGATGAGACCACAGTGGAAGGAGCAGGGGAGGACATGGAGGAAGCTGTTTTAATGTGGGAATGAAATTTGGGTTTAGGAAACTGGGAAGAAAAAACGACTGCCTTGCGTGGAGAATTGAAAAATGTCTGGAGCACCGCAAAGAGGAGAGGTACACCAAAAATTACACAAACAGAAAAATGCATTAATCCTACTAACACAAACACACATGCAATGAAGCTCATGAAGACCAAATAGTATTTTAAGCATGCATTTCTGTTACCATCATCTTGTCCGGTTCACTTAGTGGGTTAAGAAGTGATACATAGACTAGTGAACTAGTATTATTTTTGGGGAAGGATGATTGAATCATAGCAGGGGTGAACAGAATGCTGCAGGGGGGTCAGATGAGTGGAGACTAATAGATTGAGTTTCTTGTTTCTGATGTGTGAGGGAGGTCTTATCATGACACACATCTGGGTACATGGGGGAAAACAAAAACTCATCATCTAATAGAATATTGCTGTTGTGTGAGGTGTGTGACTGGTGGATGAAAGTTTTGGGGATTTACTGATGCATTTTCTTTGGTACCATTTTTAACCTACAAATTAGTTTTGTTTTGATCGATCATTCTAAGAGAATATGCTTAGACAACTTCTAAAAGAGGCCTTCACATTTTTGATTTTTAACAGTGCACTGAGATTTTTGTTTGGCAACTTTCTCTTTTTCAAGCAGGCCTGCAAGATCGGGATCGAAAGCACTACACAACATGTTGAACAATCGCAAGTGAGCTTCTCCAAAATTAAAATGGGCTCAGGAGAAAGCCACTTATTTGGGACAATCAGAAAACAAGTCCCTGTCAAAAAGGATTCAGCGAGGTAATCCAGTCTAAATTCTTTTTTCCTTTTTTGAAATGACGTCATTGCTGGCAGTAGAAACTTATTGCGTCACGAGAGGTTCTACTGTCAGCAAATAAAAAATGGGGACTGACTGGACTGACAAAAGCTTTCATTGACTTGACACCAGTATGCAAGATTGCAGCTCCACCCAGAGTGACAAAAGGGTGGATGTATGTATGTTTCTTTTTACAGGAGCAGAAAGGTGACAGCAACATCCTGGGTTGCATGAGCTTTTGGGCCGTGCTGACTTAACCTTTTAATTGCCCCTTTCTGTGTCTTTGTGAATTTACCAGGGGTGTGTTATTCATGACCTTGTATTGTTTACAGTGCAGAGGTCACTGTGAGAAAGTGTGCATGCAGATGCGCTGCGCTAACATCTACATCACTTTTTCCACAGCAGAGGGTTAATCGTGGGATCTAATCACATGATTTACAGCAGGACACACCACTGGCTAATGTTTTTTCTTACGACAGGGCCTGGAGTGAAGCTACTCCACGGGAGAAGCCCTGAGAATTTTTAAGAGACAATGCACAACTTTATTGTGTATGTCTAATTGTGCTAAGCTGACATAGGGCAAAAGAGGGTTTTCCGGGGAAGTTTTCATTTTTAAATTGCAGGAACCGTGACATGAGGGATATGGAAGGATTGAGTGAGGCGCAGATGCAGACCATGACTGGGAGAGAATGCTTCAACAAGACCAGTGGGAAGCAGGGACCATCTGCAGGACAACTGACAAACGACAGTGGGCTGCACCACTGGGCTTCCAAAGGATTGTCACGAGGAGATTTTGAACAGCAAAATCTTAAAATAAAATGAAAGAGTTTCGCCGTTGGCGCTGAGGAAGACAACTAAGGTGTACGACGTGCCCTGCCTTAAATCTACAGCCGCGTTGGAACAGAAATCGAGGGATGGAGAGAGCGTGCCAAGCTCCAAAAGTGACAGTGCAGAGGGAGACCAGCGTTGGAATTATGACTCTGTAAATGGCACAGACACCAGGAGCCATGACTGTGACTGAGAATGACCACCTAATGCTGTTTCACTTTGCCATGCAAAGTACTTTGACACTCTGGAGAAGACCTTTCCTCTGTATCATTGTTGTTTCCATTTGCATGTGGGAGCTTAGACTGTGGGGAAGATTAAAGATGAACAAAGGGTGGAGGGAGAACAGAACAGTGAGGATACACAGTGTGAAACTCCTTTAAGTGTACAATAATGTTGATGTGATATACAGAATGTCAGGAAAGAAATTCTGGTTTTAATGTGATTCTTGATTTAAGAATCAAAGGGAGGGATTGTATAGGAATTTCTTTCACTTATGTATTAATCACGTTATTGTAATGCCTTGGTGCCACTGGATTTTAACATGTCTGACACTCATACTTAAGACAAATGGTAGGGGGTGTAGTAAGGATGTTGGGGGAAACAGGAACTCCAGAGGACGAGTCTTTTGTCTCTTCGAGGACTCTGGGAAGTAGCAAGGGAGTGTGAACCTTAAGGTGTGAAACAGCTGTGTACTGCCTTTTGTTCCTGAAGAAGGTATTTAACTGAGAGCCATGCTAGGCTCAGAGAGAACTCTGCTGACCGTCTGTCCCGCGGTCATGCAGGGGCTCCACAAGCTTGGTTGTCTGTTCTTTGTGTGCTTTGATTAAAGAATGTTAGCTACCGCTCACCGCTCGTCTGCAGGCTTTATTTAAGTGGAAAACTTCCACAACAATGGACAGCATTAACAACCTGCTAGCTGCAAATAATCATGTGCTGTTCCACGTGATTATTAACAGACAAAAAGAAAACATCTTACTGATACAGAAATAGTTTTCTATACAAGATCACTGCAAAAAGTGCAGCCTTACCTAATGTCCACCCCACTGTTACTCAATTTATGTTAAGATTGAAAAATCTAATTGGTATAGGTATGGCGAGTAGCCTTCAGTAATAATAGAAAATCACACAGCAATAGTACATTCATGTAGTTGTAAAAAGCATGGCAATATATTGTGTCATGTGGGGAGCGGCTAGTTATCTCCTATCATGCCTTGGGAATATGTGTTGCTCTTTAAGATGTTTATTGTTTATGGTTACGTGACTCTTAACTGTTCTCTTAACTGTTCTTGTTGATGCTGCAGTATGAATTTAATCACAGTTATTGTTGATGGAAAGAATGTAGTACCATGAGTGAGTTCAGGCTTGAAGTTATTGAGCCTCTGAAGCACAGTGTAGTACAGGGAAGGGTTCAATAAAGAGCTCTCCTCTCTGTTTGGGATAGAACACCAAGATCGACGTCTGTGTGGATGCTTTGTTGTTAAGATTCCTCAGCTCGCCACAATATTAAGTAATCCAAGGTATTCAGAATACATTACTCTCACTGAGTAACTTAATGGAATATGTGACAAAATACTTTTTGGCTCATGTAATCTGTAGTGGATTACAATTTAAAAGTAACCTTCCCAACACTGTACAGGAGTCAGCAGAGTCACAGTTGGGTCACCTGGGGAACCGGGATTGGCACAGGTAATGACTTGGTGTCCGCCATCCCCACCCGAGTAGGTACAGGTGCAGGGACAAACAGAGCCTCAGCCTGCCTGGGAACTGAAGCAGGGACCAGCTGGGCCTCAGGCTCCCTCACCTGAGGAACTGCAATGGGTGCAGGGAAAGCTGGGCCCGAGCTCCCCTGGGAGCTGGAACAGGTGGAGGAGTGAGGAGCTCAGGAGCAGTCACAGGAGCAGTAGATTTAACAGTCTCAAAAGCAGGGGCACCCCCAAAGATTTCTTACTTTTTTTGACAATATTTGCTGTTTGTGTAACACACTACTAAAAATATAAAAAGCATACAGTACTTAATTGAGATGGAACATTTTCACAACAAAAGATAACCCCCCCCCCCACTCTTGCTCTAGCGCCGTTGCTGTGGCTGAGACGCAGCGGAGCGAAGGCATAGGTGCCTGGCTTAAAACAGGACATATTAGCTGCATTTAACCTTCGGGAGAATTTGAATTTTTTTTTTTATTTATTATTTTTTTTCTTTCTCATTTCGGTCCACTCTCCACACCAGTTGGTGGCGGTAATGCACCATTTTGCTGTTTGCCAACTGCCAGTAAACCCTATACAGAAGAAGAAGAAGAAGCATTTAACCTTCAGTTACTCTTTATATAGTTAGGTAGGAGTCAGGCCACGTTTCTTTTTAACTGAAAAACATTACATCCAGGTAACCTGCTGTGTTGAAAACGTGTTTCCCGACTATGTTTGCTACCCTACAATCCGTCCTACTCCGTTGTAAAATCAGCGATATTTGACCGTCCTGTTGCTCCCATTGAAATGTATACAGCCTATTTAAAATCTAAAACTTAACATTGTCTGTAGCCTGCTGCTGTTACCACTGTTCTGTTTGAAATGTAATGAGAGAAACTAGTTATTTTATCATATGTGCATGTGCTGATATTGAACCCAAGGTACTAACTAGCTAACTGACTGGTTGCCCATTAACCTTATAACTCCTGGTGTGTGTGTGTGTGTGTGTGTGTGTATACAGAGAGACAGCCAGGTTCATATAAGATCAGATCAAATGATCCATCAATAAAGGATAATGTTGGATCAGTGTTTCAATATTTATATCTTTTATTAGATGTACATGTGGTTTGGTTATTTGCCTTTTGGTTGAAAGTACACTGAGAGAGGACTTTTTTATTAGTGCTCTTAATAGTATTTTTTTTTTAAATCTAATTGAATACAATCTATTTGTGTATGATTGTCAGTCCAAAGAGGGCGAGAGGAAAGAGGAGAACATGAGGAGAAAGTACAAGATCAGGAAGAACCAGGTAGGAAAACAGGCAGGGAGTACTAACAGGCACAACACAAACTGTTAAACTGGCAAAGAAAAAAACAACAACTAATTTTACTCGTACAATCTGGAAGTTGTGTTCTCCCTATATTAAAGCTGCTATACAGAATCTGCTAAACAAACTGGGTTGTCAGCCCTGGCACTGCATTACCATATTGAGCTTCAGTCAGAGGAAGTCATGGTTGCCAAAAACTTTTTGAAGCTCAAGAGTGTGGCTGGTGCCATTCCAGATATGTTAACATTGTACAATCTTCTGGATAATCAGATCTTCCCCACACTGAAAACTGTTATTCAGGTTGCCCTAACAAACCCAGTTAGCAGCTGTAGCTGTGAGAGGTCTTTTAGTGTCTTGAGTCAGCTCCATACCTGGCTGAGAAGGACCATGGGTCAAAGCTGACTCCAGCACCTGGCTGTGATGTCAGTTGAGAAAGATGCTTGAGAGACTTGACCACCAAAATGTGATAGACAGATTTACCAACCTCAAGGTGAGGCAACATAGGTTAAAAGAAAAGAAAAGATCTGCAGAGCCATAGTAGTATCTGCAGTAAAGATATTTTCATACATTGTATACATTGTACCATAGGCCAAGGTGTCTCCATTTTTCTAATTTTTTAATAATATTTTGTACATTTCAAGGACTCTATTTTTGGAGTGTATTTTTATGTATCTGTATTATATATACACTTTAAAAGTGAATCTCTGTCCAAAATATGCACTCAGTTTACTTCTTACTCACTATGAGCATCATTCATTATTCTCCCCCAGTAATTAAGGTTAGGATATGTTTTTTTTTTAAATTCCAATCCATTCTTCTTTAGCAACATTTAAAGAACCTTTATCAGATTTGATGGTTTTGTTACAGACTTTAAAATAGTGTTTTGCTTTTCTTTCACAAATGTGGGGATTAAATTGTGTTAAAATGCACAAAACAGTGATGTCATGTTTTGTGACGAGGACCCAGGCACAGAGAGACTTGATGAATTTAAGAATCTTATGATTTAATAAAGAAATTTGCAGACTTGCACAGAGATGGTAAAATTATGATGACTGATAACGGAGACGAAGAGGGAGGAACAGGGGTGTAAATGCACCAAGGAGACAGTCAGAGGGAACTCAGGACAACTGGAGACGTTTAAGGATGCAGGGACTGACAGAGACAGGGAAGAAGTCTCATTGTGACGAGTAAAGTTTACCTTGCCTGGCTGGGCAGCTCTCTGGGTGCTCAGCACCCCCAAAGCTCTGATCCTAGAATCGCCCCTGCTCAAAAGCATGGCAGACATTGGAATAAGCCCTTCAAAGAGTCTCTATACAAAGTGGTGGGGAAACAAAACAGTCATTAGGAGGAGCATCATGCTTAACAGTCTCTGAACTAGGAGCTATAGTAGGTGTGTTGCAGAGTATAGCATGGTGGAAAAGAAGGGAGAGAATCCCCCACTAAACCTTTTTTTTTTTTTTTAATAATTGCATGCTTTGGTGTTTTTTTGTGTGTCTTGTGTGAGGTGTGGGCCACACCCATGTGGGAGTGGAGATTCTACTCTAGTCCAGCTGCCAGCTATTTGGAGTTGAGTACAGGGATACAGGGAGTAGCTGATTGGGAAGGATTGGAGCCCTTCTCTATAAAAGGGAGAGGAAACGGGAAGAGGAGGTTGTTGGTTTTTTTTTGTTTTTTTTTTAAAGAAGGACACTGTTGCAGCAGGGAAGCCTCGGAGACTCCAGGATGAAGTGTGCACATTTTAAAGGGAAGGATTTTTTACCTGGCCTGGTTTTGCTTTTAAAATAATCTGATGATGTTGGAGGGAGGACTCATTTTCATTAGGAATTGTGTGGATCTGCTGGGAGAAAAACACTGTATTGGAGACTCTCTGTGCCCATGGAAAGGAAACTGGCCAAGTTTTAGGGAAGTTTCAGCTCGAGAGTGGAAGCCCCAGCATCTGGTGTGGAGACCCACCCTCGAACGACGCCAGGCCTGAAAAGGTGGGTGGCAAGCCTTTCTGAGGAAGATTTTTGGCTGCTTGTTGACCACCTTTGCCCTGTTTGTAATCAGGCTAACAACCCTGACCACGGTGGCTTTGGGACTTGGATTCCTGGCCAGAGTTGTGTTTCCAGCCAGTAGTTTGACTCTGAGGGAAAACAATAAATCTTGTGTACCCCATTGCAGTGTGAGTGTGGTGGTTCCTTACTGGTCAATATTAGAGCTTACCACGTTCTGGTATTTAAGCCACTTCAGGCCATACATAACAATAGATCAGATAAGGGGATGGAAAGAGGAAGCGAGAACAAAGAGTAATTCACAGGCAGAGCCTAGCTTATTTCCCACAGTGTTTTTAAATCTGTTGCCTTATGGTTCTAAGCACTGTTACCAGTCTTTGCTTATTATTATCTCATAACACTTGTTTAGTTTTTCTCGATTGCTTAAACACTATAACCAATCTTGTGAACCCAAATTTCAAAACCATAATGCCACTTTCCAAAAAGCACACCCATTTCCCTGAACTATGAACACTATGCCCCTGCTTTACCACATGAGTCAGATGTGAACTGTTACTGCAAAATTCTACACCCAAATCCCTATATTTGTCAGTGCTGACACCATGTGGTCAGTTAGAAAGCACTAGCAGTCAATGTTAACTCACATACACAGCACAGCATTAGCTCAATTAGCACCCAATTGCAGTTTTTCACGACTGCTAAGACACATTCCTGGAAAGCTGCTCTCATTTTCCCCAAACTGTGAATGTAGAGAGTTGGAAATGGCTTTCTATTAAAATCTGGTATCAGAAATAAACCAAGGAAAACGCCTTCCCCTCCCCAAAAAAGGTTTTGTGTGTATTTGTGTACCTGTCAGTTTAAAATGCTATCCTACATCCAGCCGCTAGAGGGTGCATTGCGCACAGCGGTATCGAGTAGCGTTTTGGGGCACAGAGGAAGAATAAACCTTCCAGTTGTGAAACTGACATCAGCTCAACGTGTCTCTTTTTCTATTCTTTATCACAGGTTAGTAAATGCATTTAAATGAATGTATACTGCAGACCTTACAAACAGAGGATGTCGTTTATGTGGGTAATGAGTGCAGCTCGCTAAAGAAATGGGTTCGTTCTGAGTTGTGTCAGAATTGTGGGTTACGGCTGCAGGCTAAATAATGCTAATGCTAGCAGACTTGGCTAATGCGGGCCTGTCTCAAAATGCGTACTTGTGCGTACTTGCGTTCTCATGTACTCGTGATACCATCAGTCGTGTGTGGGGAAGCTAATCTGATCTGTGAGAGACTGCTGGACTCTGAACCATTAATGTATTATGCACTCTGTTAAATGGGTTTTATACTATGTTTTATTCTTCTGGTTAATGTTGTGGTTACAAGAACAATTTTGTGGTTTAATACCAAAGACATTTATAGAGTGTTATAAGGAAACTGTTTGATCAATGCTGACTGCGTAGTAGTAGTGACTGCTGTTAAAGGAGCATTGCACTTGTGGAAAATACATTAGACATTAGGGCTTTTATTTGTAACATGTTAATCTAGATGCTTTTGAACGTGCATAACAGCTACAGCTAAGTACAGGATGTGCGCCAGATGGGTACAAAAAATAGAGATTGACAGACCACGTGACTTTCGCGTATTGCATGCCGGGTACTCGTGGCAAAACAATCAACGCAATTTGCAGCACTGCAAAACGTTCATTCTCCGGTTCCAATACCTTCTTGCTTTTTCTTTGTCCCCCAAAAAAAGTTATGTACAAAACGAAGGAGAACAATGCCGGTCCGTACAAAGACAGACTTGATGAAAAGATACGAGGAAAAAAATCAAAGGAGTGAAAGAGTTAGACCCTTACGAGCACACAGAGTGGACAAAATACGTTAGTGTGCTGCCCAACTTTCACCACGCTCATATTTATAATTATACGGTTCTTGGAGTGAGTGCATACACTCATGAAGTTTAGTAACTTCAGGTCACTGCAACAAGCCCAGGTACAGTTTACCGACGGATGGGTACAGGACCTTGAAATGCACCGTGTAGAACGAAAGACCATCGTACGTATCATAAGTTTACCAGTCTCACAAATCGTCTTCATAAATACACATTCGTTAACCGTTTATTAATAGGACCTTTGAGCTCAACGGTAATTAATTAGTAGTGGAGATAAATTCTGGTTCGCATTACAGAAATGTAGCATTGACAATAATATTGTATGCTGTAATCGCACTGGGCAATTAGTGATACAAAAAAAACAGTTTTATCCTGTGAATAAAAGTATGTTTTTGTCAATGTACCATGGTAATAACAGAAGCGAAACGCAATATTGTCAGGACAATTCACTATTTATGCACAATAAACAAAGGAGCATTACACGACAATTTCTGTTCAGCGCCCGACTTGCTTGTAACCTATATCACCAATTATGTTATGAAAAATGATGTATTAACTACTACAAAACACTGACCTTCGTGTAAATGCTTGGAGCAGACTAACCTGTGAGCTGGAGTGTTCTGGGACGTTATATTTGGTCTTTGAATGGCTGCAATCCAGGCCATCCGTCGCCTCTTTGTTACTTCGGAAACATGGCTCGAACAATTTCTCTTCAACGACGTAATCCGATAACAACCGATCTCTTTACCCGTCGGCTTCCCGTGGCTGTCATGCGACCGGCTATTGCAGTTAATAATACAACAGCTTCTTGCCATTTTTGTTTCTTTTTATTGCTGTGTAATGTAATTTCAATTGAAAGCCTGCGTGCGCTAGTACCTCTTGCCACGAGTTCCCAGAATCCTTTGCGGTTTTACCCCTGAATGATGTCACATTTTCAATCTCTATAGAAAAACGGGAAACATTTGCAGTCTAAGACGACAGAAATAGTTCTTTAAGACATACAGATAGAGGAAGTGTCTAAAGGTCACTAACTAATAGATGTATGATATGTTATTTGCTTACGCACAAAGAGGCTGAACCTGATATACAAAAGCAGTGTGATGTGGGTTTTTTTGTTTTGTTTTTTTTGTTTTGTTTTTTTGAGATCTATGCAGACGGTGACGTTGTGTACTTCTTTAATAAATCATTCACTCTACTTGGCTGGTGTATTGGTGGTTTTGTTCTCAACACCACATCAAAGAATCGGGACAGTTGTTGGTGCTGTGACTCCGGATGTGGTGTGGTTGAGGAGGTTTGATGGAGGAATCAAGAGTCCAAGTGAGAGTGTACGGACACCATCCGGCAGATCGACCGAGTTGGACTGTATAGTTGTAGGTTTGTTTTATGTCAAACATATTATTTTTTTGTAAAGAGTAAAATAGCTATATAAAACAAAAACAGAAGTTACATTGTCAGTACAGTGGAAACACCTTTCACATAAATAATTTAGTGCTGAAACAATAATTAAAATGTTTAAAAACGAGTTCATTTATGTGTGTAAATGTAGTTAAAAACAAATTACAGTGTACACTATTGTGTTTTGTTTATCTTTGTGAAATACGTGTTTTATGGTGATACATTGTGGATCTGATATTATCAATGAATTTAAGCAACATTTTGTTTGTTTTGTCAAAGTTGTGTTGAGAGATTAATACAGTCTCAAGCTCAGGAAACTGTGGCCTTGTATGGTAAACTGGACTGAAGCATAAGGCCATTTCTTTGCTGTTAGTGTGGTGATACCTGAAGCTGTTCTAAGATGTGAGAAGAATAAACTTTCCTGTTGTGGAACTGACATCACCTCAAAGTGTCCCTTTTTCTATTCTTTATCACAGCACCACACGTTGTTGAACTGGAAACCAGTTGCCCCTCTGGTCATCGTCTTAGGGAGGCAACATGAACACAAAACCCAATTTTCAAGCTACATTCACAAAACCTCTGACTCTTCTTGCAAAACCAAACTTTCACCTCAAAACAGTTCAATCTGTGCTCAAAACTGACCTATGCCGTCAAATCATGCCTCAAGTCAATCTAAATTATATACTCAGAGTAGTCACTAAGCACTACATAGAAAAAAGGAAAACACAATGCTCAGGACATGAAGCGGTAGAAATAAATGTTTATTTAGGCTAAATGCATGTTGCATAACAAAATACCTGGGCATTTCTAACACTTGTACATAGAAAAGAGAATTTGCAAAAAAACAGAAATCCTGTGCATTTACATGTAGAAATAAAGCACAGAAATATAAAAATGAAGTACAAAGAAACGAAGTGCATTCCTCCGCCACAGCATCATTTCTCCATACTGGGTCTGGCCATAGGACTTCATCTACATCACAGGCCACATTTTCTCTGGCCAGGCAATGAGGCGTGGCCTGGCATGCCGTATCCAGGCTTGAAATGCCTCCACCCCCATGACACCACAGGCCAGTTCCATGGCTTGCAGGAGATTTACCCTGGTGTAAGGTTGGTGTGCATATACCTTCCACCTCCATGAGAAGAATTCTTCAATGGGGTTCAAGAAAGTGGAGTATGGTGTGTTAATATCAACACTTCAGAGTTCTTTTGATTCCTCAGAGGCATCCGATGGAAAACAAAACACTGCTCAGTAGACCATTTAACACTTTATTTCTCTTTCACATTAGTTCTAGAAGGGAGATACGTCCTGCATGACACGTTGCCACGGATCTCCAAATGGTGGTGTGCCCCTGACAGTTTTATTACAAAAGCTCTCTCATTCTAGCCTAAACAACAGTGTCTCAGTAACTTTCCACTAGAGATGGTCCCCTGTTATCTACATTTTCCCAGTAAACATTTTCCTAGTAAAGCGCTATACAAATACAGGCCATTTACCATTAATAAAAAGCATAGCATTATTGAGGCACTGAAAAATTATTTATTCCCAACAGGTTGAAGGCAAACCTTGGTTCATATTGAACCACTCCCTAACCTGGAGGCCTCCGTGAAAACTCACATTGTCCCAAACAACAACATAGATGGGTTGCTCATCATGCTGCCCTAACAGAACATCTCGCATTTGATTGAGGAAGATGAGGAGCTGGTGAGTGTTGTAGGGCCCTAGGTTGGAATGATGGTGGACCACACCATGATTGCTGATGGCAGCACACAATGTGACATTGCCACCACGCTGCCCAGGGACACCAACAATGGCCCATTGGCCAACCACACTACGGCCTCTCCTTCTTCATCCATCCAGCTTCATCCATGTAGATGTATTCATGGAGTTTTTACATTGCATCCAGTTCGAAAACTCTCTCTAGAAATATATTGAATGCATTTTTGTAAGTGATGTAGGCCAACTACAGCAAATCACTACTTACAGTAACCAACATTTGTATGTCTGGATATATACCCACCTGTACATACTGGAATCTTTGCTCTTTGACTCTATCAGAGTTGCGTTCAAAGGGCACTCTGTACAGCTGTTTCACGTGCAGTCTGTTGCGCTTGAGGACACAAAATGCACATGGTCCTCAATGATCCTCAGCTGAATTTCACGCAGTTTAATGGTGTTGTTCTCATGGACCATGTCAACAATTAGGGTCTCTTGGTGTGGGGAGAACATAGATGTCCTACCACCCCCATGTGGCAGCTTTCAATTCTACAAAAACAGAGCATGCACTTACAAAAATACATACATGGAATAGGCCTACAAACAGTCATACTAACCCTCCATTACAAAACTACAGTACACTGGCACAGTGATGTACTGAAACATGTTTACTGTGGGAAAGTATGTAGTACAGTCATTGTACATATGTAATTGTTGTCAACATTTACATACTATAATGTGCTCTTCTCTAAATTTTCGGATTATAGTAGACACAGTGAATCTACTGATGTTTGGTTGTACTCTTAGTCTGGCCTCCTTCATTGTCATACTATGGACAAGAACATGGTCAATCACAGTAGCTCTGATTTCATCTGATATTACTGTTCTTTGTCCTCGCTGACCACCTTGACCTCCTCTCATACGAACTCTTCTTGGATTTCTAACCATTGTACTGCCTCACAAACCAGTGATCTGGCTTATATGTACCCTTACATCAGTGGTTCCCAAACTTTTTTTGCTGGGCCCCCCTTGTTTTACAAGAAAAATGTTCGCGCCCCCCCCCCCCTTCTCACACGCGCGCACAAACACATACTCAAACCACACACACCCATATTTTGCTCCATTGCGGTTTTCTTTCACACCTCAAACATTTAGTAAACAATTAAGCAAATACAAGTAATCTGCAATAAATTAAGGTAGTAATAAAATAAACTACTAACTCTTTTACACTGTGTCCACACCTACACGGGTATTTTTAATAACGCAGCTGTTTCGTCCACACGGAAACGGCGTTTCCAATCACCGAAAACGGAGATTTTTTTTAAAACTCCTTTCTTGCGTTTACGTGTGGACAAGGAATACAGAGTTGGTCACGCAACGTCAAAGGTATGTGCCTTTTTCACGTCACGCTGTGCGCACGTTATTGTTTACATGAGATGAATTGCAGAATGGCAGATAGTCAGATTAACAGTATTTTGTCTCTATCTTCAGTTTTTACACGCTTACATACACACACGCAGTTACTGTTCCTCCATTTAGAAAGGCATGGTGTGATTATTTTACGTGTAGTTTTTTTTTCATGTGTAATAATATTCAACATTGCTATCAATACATTTTTCAAAAGATGCCTCTCTGTGCAAAATGGGTTTAAAAACATAAACAACTGTGGGATACTGTTTGTCCGTGATTTGAACAGCCCAGCGCTGCTCCTGACGACGGGAAAACCAATTCTGCAGAGGAGAGCTACCTCGGCACTTGTGCAGGTGAAACCAAAGGAAGATATGCTTCACCATATTTTCTAGTCTTTGGCTTACAATGAAGTTGGTTTGGAAACATTCAGCTATGTTTCATCTCCTGCTTTGCGTTTCTGTGTGCGCCCCGTGCTAGCAGTGTCCAAGCGTTTTGTCCCCCCCTTCGCAAAACAGGGCGCCGGTTCGCGGTGGGGGCAGATGGGGGTCAGGCGGACCCCCGGCTATAGCGGGTCTCGTCACAGCATCGGACAAAGGCACCTAATTGGTTGTAACCCTCCATCGATCGCGTAAGTTACGATGGCAAACCTTCGGGTCTGGAGGGACCCCAAAGCGCCACGGCAACAACTCTCAACTTCACATTATCATCATCATCATCATCATCATCATCGTCTCCTTCTTGAGAGTGTTCGCGTACACCGGCCTCAGTGAGGACCTCGGACTCTCCGTTCCTCCTCGACCTCCTTCCTCCTTCTCCCCCGTTCTCCTGCTCCCCGCAGGCGAGCGCTTAGCCGGATGGGCCCCGGGTTACGCGTAAACCGGCCCAAGTGGGGACCGCGGGCGCTCCGTGGGTACTCTGTGACCCCTTAGTGATCATGATGGGGTATTTCGCCACCCCACACCACATTCGTAAGTTACGATGGCAAATACTGGGGTCTCGAGGGACCCCGAAACGTCGGAGGAAACAACTCTCAATTTCAGATCATCATCATCATCATCATCATCGTCTCCTTCTTGGCAGTGTTCGCATAAACCGGCCTAAGTAAGGACCTCGGACACTACCTGCCTCCTAGTCCTCCCTCCTTCTCCTCGGTTCTCTTGTGCCTCGCTGTCGGACGCTTAGCTTTGCAGAGGGCAGTGTTCGCGTAAACTTGCCTCCATGAGGACCTCGGACGCCTCCAACATCCCAGTCCTCCTACCTCCTGCTCCTCGCAGGGGAGGGCTTAGCCGGACGGGCCCCGGGTTACGCGTAAACTGGCCTAAGTGAGGACCTCGGACTCTCACAGCCTCCTAGTTCTCCTTCCTCCTTCTGCGCCGTTCTCCTGCTCCTCGCAGGCAAGCACTTAGCCGAATGGGCCCCGAGTTACGCGTAAACCAGCCTTCATGAGGACCGGGGGTGCTCTCTGCTCCGTGGGTACACTGTGACCCCTTTGTAATTGCGATGGGGTAATTCGCAACCCCAATGCACATTCGTAAGTTACGATGGCAAACACTGGGGTCTGGAGGGACCCCGAACCGCCGGAGCAAACAACTCTCAACTTCACCTCATCATCATCATCATCATCATCATCATCATCATCATCAATGTCTCCTTCTCGGCAGTGTTCGCATAAACGGGCCTAAGTGAGGACTTCGGACTCTCCCTGCCTCCCCGTCCTGCGACCTCCTTCTGCTTCGTTCTCCTGCTCCTCGCAGGTGAGCGCTTTGCCGGATGGGCCTTGGGTTACGCGTAAATGGGCCTAAGTGAGGACCACGGGCTCTCCGTTGCTCCTCGTCTTCCTTGCTCCTTCTCCATCGTTCTCCTGCGCCTCGCTAGTGAAAGAGCAGCTGCTTGGCCTGCCTATTACGCGAACACCGCCCTCCAGTTGGACCTCAGGCTCTCCTTGCCTCCTCCTCATCCTTGCTCCCTCTACATCATTCTCATGCTCCTCGCTAGCGTACGCTTAGGTCTCCAGAGGGCCGGTTTCGCGAACACCCCCATCGGTGAGGAACTCGGGCTTTCCGTGCCTCCGTGTCCTCCTTGCTCTCTCTCTCCATCATTCTCAAGTGCCTCGCTAGTGAAAGAGCAGCCATTTTCCCTGCCCATTACGCGAACACCGCCCTCCGTTTATGCTCCTCGCTAGCGTACGCTTAGGTCTGCAGAGGGCCGGTTTCGTGAACACCCCCTTCGGTGAGGACCTCGGGATCTCCGTTTCTCCTCGTCCTCCTTGCTCCTTCTCCTTCGTTGTCATGCGCCTCGCTAGTGAAAAAGCAGCTGTGTGGCCTGCCTATTACGCGAACACCGCCCTCCGTTTGGACAGACACTCCTTGCCTCCTCCTCATCCTTGCTCCCTCTACATCATTCTCAAGAGCCTCGCTAGCGTACGCTTAGGTCTGCGGAGGGCAGGTTACCTGAACACAGCCTTCCGTTTAGACCTCGGACCCTCAGTGTCTCCTCATCCTCCTTTCCCTTTTTTAAAAACATTTTCCTCGCTCTCACGCGACTCGCTGGCGAGCCCTTAGCTTTGGGGAGGGTGGGTTTCGCGAACACCACCGTCTGTGAGGAACGCAGTACCTCCTACACACACACACACACACACACACACACACACACACACACACACACATACAGGAGGCAGTGAGGAGTAGAAGGAGGTTGTTGCTACGCCTGCGTCGCGAAACCAGGGCTCATTGTGTGTGCGCCCGGAGCAGCTACGGGGGAAACACATGGGACAACCGACCAGTTTGGGGCCATGGTTTATTCAACGTGTATTTTCAGTGTGGTTTAACTTGCTAATCTGATCTGAAATACTTTCCTTGAATGTGCCTTAATTTCACCTCTTTTTTATTTCTTCTTTTCTTAGCTTACTGAAAATGTTGGCGACCAAAGGCCGGATCCAGGGATGTGTGCTGCTTGTGCTACTGGCGTTATGTGGGCAAACTGCTCGCTGTCAACATCGATACAAAGGTAAAGTGCAATCCCAGGGTTGTGTGCTGCTTGTGGTACTCGCTTTATGTGGACAAACTGCTTGCTGTCAACATCAATACAAAGATAACAAAAGAATAGCCTAGTGTAACGTAGTGTTTTATGTTTTTTTTTTTTTCTAGAATGATTCAAATGTTACTATCATTTCCCCAACCCCGCAGGCTCTGCGACCCGTGAAGAACTGAGACTCCTTCTGGTCGGTAAAACAGGATCGGGAAAGAGTGCATCCAGAAACACCATCCTGGGGGATGCGAACGCTTTCAAAGAAGACGTTTCGCCTGAGTCTGTCACCGACGGCTGTCTCAGAAAAGAGGCAGAGGGCGAAGACGGAAGAAATATCGCTGTGATCGACACTCTGGGGCTGTCTTTTGGATGAAATAGATGAAATGGTGGATTTCAATGGAGGAAACCACTACACCAACGAGATGTATAAGGCGGCCCAGAAGAAACTCGAAGGAGAAAGGCTGAAGAGGAGAAAGGAGGAAGAACAAAGAAAAAGGGAAGAGGAGAGGATCGAATTGAAGGAGCGGTGTAAATTCTTCCGCCTCGCTTCCCTGGGATTATTTGGCACAGGAGCGTACTTTACATCTTATGTTCTCATGGGGCTCGGTGGAGCCCTTGGATATTCTCAGTTAAAGACGCCGAGCTTGACGGTTGGGCGTCTTCTTTACTCGTCGATACCGTGAAAACTGCGTAGGTGTATCACCTACTCGACCTAGTGATCAACGAGTACCGCACCGAAGCATGCAACGGGTGCAAGACCAATCACCCCAGCCAGAGACAACACGAGTGTCTGCGAGTCTTGGTGTCAGGGTCCCTGTGCCTACCCGGTCGGCTCAGTATGGCTACATATGTTTTTCATTTTGTTCTTGCTCTCTCCCTTCCTCTCTTTCCCTCCTCCCTCTGCCAGGGCGGAGCTCACCTGTGGGCTTCTGCCCTTGGTCCACGCACCTGGTCGCCATCACGCACCTGTGGCTCGTTACGAGAGTGTTCCAGCTCCTTTATAAGACGGCAGCTCTGTGTTTCTCGTGGCTGGACGGTTGCCGACCCGCATTCCCTGGACCAACCCCTGTGTTTCCTGAGTGATTGAGTGTGCGAGGAGTGGAGTACGTCATCGTGTTTTCTGTGGAGTGTGGAGAGGAGCGTGAGGAGTGGACGGAGTGCGTGTGGACTTTCAGCGTCTTTTCCCTTTGTGTGTGGACCCCCGGAGCCCGGCTTCCCCCTCACCTCTGTAAATAGATCACCTGGTGTGCTGTAATAAAGATTCTTGTGTTTCCCAACTCAGAGCCTGCGCGTGTGTCCGTTCCATCCCGCTGTGACACTTGGAGGATGACTTTTACGCTGAACATTATTACAGCATCAGGAAAAGACTCCTCACGCCGCGTTTCATTCCTTCCATTCAACGTCTCCTGATCATGTATTCACAGCCACCGAAGGCGCTGTACAGCACCGAGCACCTGAAACACGGACAGTTTGTTGATATTGTAATCAAAAATACAGCCCCGGGGGGGAGGGGGGGCATTTTAAAAACGCACCCTCCCTATTGCGCATGTCCCTAAAAGGTATGGCCTTCCAGATTGCCTCAGTTGTATCGTGAGTGTAATTTCAAATAAAATAAAATAAAACTCAGAAGCGTCTGTGTTCTGTCTTCTTCTTCTTCTTCTTCTTCTTCTTATTATTATTATTATTATTATTATTATTATTATTATTATTATTATTGTGATTATGCTTCATTTTTATGTACTGGGGTATCAATGACCCCCACGCTGCCGCAGCAGCTTCTGTGCGTGGCCCCCAAGTGCTATGTTTTCTTTCCCGATCCCCTGACGAACCCATTAGAATCGCTCTGGGGCACTCTTCGACCCCAAATGATCGTTCTGTTTTTTTCATTTTCATTCACCTGTCTCTACTGAGGGTGGGGTACTTTGGGACCCCCGGGGTCTGGGGCTGCCCCGAAGGGGAGCACAAGGGTTAAGATTCTGTAGGTTTAACCATATTTTCTGGTAATTACATGATTAATATTTAAATCTTTTTAAGTGTCTTGTCATGTTCTCCTGTGCCTCTGTGGTTCTCTCCAGGTTCCTCCTTCAGTAAAATACAAACTTGTTAGATTAAAGCTTCTGTTACTGACGCAGACAGCTGGAGACTCGATGGCTGAGTGTTCATTCCTGTTATATTTTCTAAAAGTGTGGTTGAAGTCTGCCGTCTGTGTGGTGCATCATAATGTGGATGCTCTCTGTGTTAGCCTACAAAGCTGGCTGGGATTTCCTCCATCCCTGCTGGATGGATGTCGTCATAAAATCTATTAAGATGTAAATACGGTTAACCTCTCCACACATGATTGAAATATTTGGATTGGACGTGGATCTTTAACATGTCACCAATTATACTTCTGACTTTGAAGTAAAGCCACTTTTTGTTTTGGCTGTTTTTAATCAGTTCCAGTCGTGTTTAACCCCCACTTGGATTTACTTTCCCAAACTTTGTGGCACTAATGATTCTGTGTCCAAACACCTGCTCTCTGAATTTGTACAGAAATTCTAGTGTAAGTCTGAGTTTTGTGCTGCTTTGGAGAATTAGTTGTTTTATATTAACAGAGTCCTGAGTAAAGTGTGGTATTAATGCAGGCATGGTCTCAGTGTTTTCTTCAGTGTTCTGGCTGATGTTATTGAAGCCACAGTGAGCATTTTTGTCCATTCACCAGTGTGGCGGTATTTGAAAAATATACATCACGGGTGAAATGAAGATGGTTAAACTGTTACATCGCAGCTTTAATTTGAATTAACGTGTTTGTCTGTCTGCAGGCTTCTCAGCCGGACGAGCTGACCATCGAGGAGCAGGAAATCTTGGAGGTCATCGATGATGGCGACATGGAGGACTGGGTCAAGGTACAATAATAACACAAACACAGTTGTGTAGCAGAAGCACTCTCATGTTTGAGGGTTGGTTGTTTTGTTTATTAGTTCACTCTCTGGCTCTTAGACTGTTTGACAAACATTTAGTTTCAGTTTTTATAAGACCTCGCACCGGTACAGACTATCTACTGGACGTTTTAGTGTTTCTCTGCGATCAGTTGGACTGATGTGGCTTCAGGAATTAGAATAATTCAACTAAAATGTGTGCGGTGCATTGAGGCAGGTCAGGTTGGCCTGGGTGGTAGAAGCTCTGCTGAACATAAAGACAAATCAAAAAATGTACAAATACACAGTTCTCTGCTTCTTTTTTTGGCCCCGCAGCCATGAAGGGCTGATGGGAGATTCTCGTCACCCAGCCGGGCAGGCAGGTGGGCGGGCATGGCACCCAAGTTTGTGAATGCAATAATTCATGAATGAGGCAGTTTTTAAATTCATACCTTAAGTGCAGCTACTGAAAATCTGGGCCAAATCCTGATTGATGGTGATCCAATCCTGCCTCAGCAGCGCTCCGGTTTGATCACAGTTTGTCAGCTTCTGCTTTTTAACAGCGGTTCGTGGACTCTTGATCAGTTTTAGATCTGCGGAGTGACCTGGTCATGGATATAAAATGTTAATTTGATGATCTCCCAGCTACTTAATTATCATTTTCACTTTGTTTGTCACAGACTGTTACAAAGTTGCTCCTGGACCTTTGGGAGAAAATTTGAGAAGTCTTTGAGGACATTTTTCGGGTGGTCAGTGGTGTGCACTTAAATGTAGAAATGTCAGCTGTGGATGCTCCCATCATTGTGTGAAGTCATTCTTTTATAAACGCCTCTGCAGAGCTGCTGGTGTGTAGTCATTGTGTACTTTGTGTGTGGTTGTTTTCAGATCATTTCCCTGAAGGAACATTGTGCATTGTTGCTGTTTTACTTTGGTTTATTGTGTAAGTCTGGCTTTCCTGTGAGCCATTGTGCAAATGTTCCACATGTTGAGCCAATATTTTATGTATATTTACTTAGGTGATTATCTTTTCATATACAGATATAGTGTTTTAATGGGGTATTTATTTTAATGAATATAATCATACATAAAAATGTGAGCAATATCATTTATATAGATCTGTTTTAGTGCTGTGATGTCTGTGTGCATTGTCTGTGTTTCCAGGCCAGAAACCGTAGCGGACAGGTGGGCTACGTCCCAGAGAAATACCTGCAGCTGCCCTCCTCCAACAGCCTGCTGAGCATGCTGCAGTCGCTGGCCGCGCTGGACGCCCGATCCCATTCCTCCAGCAACTCCACTGAACCTGAAACCGAACTCCCAACCGGCTCCGTCAACGGAGACTCCAGTGGTGAGATCCGCCTCCACCAGATAATATCGGAGTTTTGATTTCCTGCTTTGTTTAATACCCTCGTTGCCACTGTCTGTGTTGCAGTTTCATTCGCAAAGGCTTTGTACGACTACGCGGGACAAACGGAAGATGAGCTGTCGTTCCCAGAAGGCGCCATCATCCGCATCCTGAGCAGAGAGACCCACGAGGACGATGGCTTCTGGGAGGGCGAGTTTAACAGCGTTGTTGGTGTGTTCCCCGCAGTTCTTGTGGAGGATCTCACCGTGACCAGCGAGAATGGAGATGGGCAAAGAGACGGCAGCGCACAGGTAGGCTCACGCTGACTTAAATTTCATGTTCTACACAATTAAAGTTCTTCTGGTTGAACGCACACACACTGTGTCCCCCCCTGGATCAGCTGCCTCTACATCAGCGCAGTACAAATCTACTGTAGCAACTTATTTGTGACACTAAGTCCTGTGTTGTTAAATAATTTATTTCTTTTTATTTTATATAAAATATTAAAGTTTGCACACCTGTCCACTGTTTGTGTTGAAGGCTTCCCCGTCCACACTCTCTCAGTGCGACCGCTCCCCTCGTGGTCCCTTCCAGCCGGGACCTCTCCACAGCAGCCCCCTTCAGACCCCCACCGTGTCCTCTCCAGTGTTGAGTCCCTGCACCGACCACCCTCCTATCACAACGGACACCACAGACCGCCGCCGGCTCCACACAAAAGCCCCTTTCACAGTAAGAATCTCTGGTTTGTCTGTGAGTGGTTATCTGTAAGAAAAAAGGCCGGTGTGAATAATAATCTGCCTCCTCTGCCCTCTTCAGGTCCAGCACAAAGCTCCCCCCAACCCCCCAAATACCCGGAGAGCGGCGGTGGCACCATCCGACCCGTGAGTAAAACCTTCTGTGGTGACGTAAATGACAGCAGACTTTTTTTCATCTTTATTTTAACTGAGCTGGTGGATTTTTACAGGTACGTGCCGCACCTCCGCCCCCGAAGCAGCATCCTCACGGGCAGGTGAAGCGGCGAGAGGAGGTTGAGATCACACTGGTGTGAAGGCGGCACCCCCTCGAGCAGGGACTCGTAAAAACACTCCCAAAGGAAACCCAAGGAAACTTAAAAACTCCTGAAGACGCCTGGAGACGGAAGAAGCCCCCCCACTCGGAGAAGGAACACCGCTGCGCCTTTTTCTTTTAACTTCCCGTTCAGTGTTCTCGTTTCTCAACACTACTTTACCCAGAGTTTGTACAAGGCTTCATTCTCACCCCCGAACAGTTAATAAGGTGATAACGAGCAAAAGAAGTTGATAGAAAAGTTAACATCATTTTATCCGTTAGTAAAAATCAGTGTGTTTGGACTCGCTGGCTGATATTTTAGGGAGTCGAGCTCATTCGTTCCCTTGCAGAGAGCTCAGTGTGGTATCATTCATCAGTTCGAGCAGCCAGTTTGGTTCTAAAGAACATGCAGCTGACTGAATGAGGCGTTTCATGATATTTAACGCACCGACAGCATAAAACAGAGTGGTTAGCTGATGAGCAGACCCTGGATTTTCTGTTGTTTGAGACTCGGTCATAGCAGCGTTTCATGTTAAAGTAAAACATGTTAGACTGGACTGACCTTGACCTTTGAGAGGTCAAACTGAAGGAAGCGTTTGTGTCTTACCTTCATTTTTCTGTTTATGAACAAAGACACGAGTCTGCAGAACATATCATCGATCAGGCCTCTGTTCCCTAGATTTAGACACATTTCACACCCCTTCAGTGAGTCTTGATAATTTCAGCTGTGTTCTGAAATGAGAAACTGAACCCTTGAACACATCAGGGAACTGTTCACAGAGGTCCCAGAGACCTCTATAGGACCAGAAGTCTTTTACAGACGCAGGGGTCGCCCCCTGGTGGCCTGTAAATAGAGTACAATTTTTTTTTGTTGCTTCACTTTTCCAACCTGGCAGCTGTGTCAATGTTCTGATGTCTGTGGTCCTTTTTGGCAGTGACGTCATTCCCGAGTTTGTGCATTCCAGCAGGAAAGTCAGAAAAGCAAAGTAAGATGGGATTTATTTTAGCTGCAGCACGTTCATTGATAGAATGTGGTAAGTGCTTAGCGTGTGGCTTATATCATGAGTCACAAATACAGGTGAGTGACAGAGCAGATTATGTTTATGTTCTCTGTCACCATCTTGGATTGTTGAGGCTGCTCTGACTTTCCAAGAAGGAAATACTAGTTGAGGGGGAGTTCCAGATGAAAATTACTACTGGGAGCTCAGGAATTCCGACTTCCGACTCAATCTGGAATGCACCGTAAGCCAAGGGCCAACAAGACAACAGCAGATATTTTGACGTCGCCCCCTGGTGACAGGACAAGGTTACAGCACCATTGTACAACCACACCGCTGCCTTCAGTGACCTTGCTTTTTAGGTGTAACCACTTTTCTGTATCTCTGTTGACACTTAATCGCAAAAAAAAATGTTGTTTGAAGTCAAAATACAAAGAAATTGTGAGCAGTAATGGGCAAAAATAGTCTGATAATCGCTAATTACATCATCAGCAAACCATAAATCAATTTTCTGTTTTCACCTGAGCGATCTTTAGGCTGCCCGTGCTCCACACGGGTATTGCACATGTTTTCACTTCTTTTTTGGCTTCATTAGTCGATTATGTTTAAGATAAACTGCCTCCTGGCTCCGGTTTCACATTAAAGTCTCTGCAAGAAAACAGATAAGTTCTTCCTTCAGCTCGTCGGAAAACATCACTTCTAACTGATCGTGTTATGGATGCCTTAGCTGCAGAATTTCTCCTCGTTTATGGATTGAAGAAAGAATTTTTTATGTTATAGTTATGATTTCGCCCCCGTTGTGTCTCACGTCGTAGCTCTTTGTTACCACCATCAGATTCACGTCTATGCAATAGAGCTGCACTTGTGAGCAAACCAAAAGTCTCGAAAAGAGGCTGGTCCTCTCCGCCGACACACGTGACCGCTCGCGGTTACACAAACAAGGGAAAAGTGGCAATTTTTACCTGTGATTGTTTTGGATCCCTTATCTTTTTTCCCCCTTCTAATGTTTAGGAAAAGTTTAAAGTGGGAAACATAGCACGTAAACACACAAACACACAGTCTAACTCTTTTGTTTTTATGTTGCATAATACAGAAAAAAACTGTTTTTACGACACTAATGATGCCAGTAACAGTCGCTGTTGGGGAGGACAGTTTACACTGAGCATGTGCAGTTTAAAGATGCCTTTTATTTTTAAGGAGGAAACCATCCTGAGCTGCTAGCTGTCCAGTTTAAAATCTATAGTGAAGCACTTTCTGATGTCTTCTTATTCCTTTTCAGTATAGTGGATGTTTTGTTCAATATTTCCTGTTTGATGTTTGTTTACCAGCCGTATTGGTATCAATACTTCCTGTTATTTAGCCATAAATAGCCATTGTAGTGTCTTTGATTGAGATATGACTTATCGATCGTATTGATAGTTTACGGAGAGCTTAGAGATGGATATCTGTGCAAGTAATGGCACAGCTTTTTTCCCCTTTTTTGTTTTTAGAATTAGGATTTTAAGAAAACAAAAACAATTAAACTGTAGCTGAATCTGATCAGAGGAAAAGAGGTATCCGTCAGCCATGACGCTGCGTTCTCGTTGATCTCCTTGAGATCTGAATGACATCAAACTTATTTTTGAAGTTTGCATTTACCCTGTTGTATTAAAAGAATAACTAAAGTTTCTTTTCCATTAGAGAATTTTTTGTTAACCTGTTTACTGGTCTTGATTATGCATCAAGTCAGAATCTGAAATTCATTTTTTTAAAAAAGGACGTAAAAACTCCCACGTTTTACAGCGTCGGCTATGCGGAGGCTGCCAGGCGTCGTATTTACACACACATGGATGTTTAACTGTATTTATTGTGTACAAATAAATGTGAAATAAAGATAGCTTAAATGGAACAAGACTCTGTTTTAACTCTTAATTCCTGCATCCACCTGTTTAAAATATATTATTTTAAAATAATGTGTTACATGACTACACAGAAGGATGTTTCAGCTCAGTATATAGCAAATATAAAAAATATAAATAATTCTTAATTTTAAAATAAACATTAATCTGATTATTAAAAAAATTATTGGACAAAAAGTACATGGAAAAAAGAACTCGGTGAAATAGAAAAAATAAAGTTCAATATCTTGAAAATCAAATAGAATACAAGCTTTGTTTTCTTCTTTGTTTTCTGTATTTATCTGTTTGTATAAGACAAACAGTTTATCATAAGTAACTGAAAGTCTTTCGGCTCTTCGAAGAAAAACTGATGGGATCCAACAAATAAACATAACTAAAAACTGCACTTTTTCTCTCCGTTTTGGCCTTCCGTCCACACTGAGACAGCGTTTTCGGTCAAGGAAAGCGCAGCATTTTGAAAACGCTCTCCAAAGCGTATACATTTGACGCCGTTTTCGCGTAGCATTGTGGAAAGCGAACTGGAGCCTTTTTAAAAACAATGATACATTGTAGACTACGTCCTCACGTACACGGGTATTTCTGAAAACTGAGATTTTTCGTTTTTTTAAAAAATCCCATCCACACCTCAACACAAAAAACGAAGGAAAATGCTGCCAGGAGCATGCCAAAGCAACAGGTGGCGATATATTCCTAACCGTGTAGAAATGTTGGCCAATCAGATGTCTAGACGCCTGGGCGGGAAAGAGTAAACAAAGATGGCGGCGCAAAGAAGCAGAAGTGAGTTCTATGTGTGGAGGGACAGTAACTGTCTGTGTATGTAAGAATTTAAACACTACAGAGAGTAAAATTAACAGTATTTTGTCTAAGTCCGCCATTGTAGAAATTAATTTCACCGAAACAATAACTTGGCGCACAGTGTGACGTCAAAAAAGGCGCACACCTTTGACCCTGCGTTTTCTCCGTTTTCCTTGTCCATAGTAAACGCAAAAACGGAGTTCTTGAAAATCTCCACCCAGGCAGGAATTTTTAAAACTCTCCGTTTTCAGTGGCCGAAACGTGTGGACGAAAGGTACAAATGCATAGAAAAATCTACGTTTTCAAAAATACCCATACATGTGGACATAGCCTAGTCAAGTGATGCAATCATGTGATAAATTGTGACAGCCCCGTTAAAGATTAATATCAGTTTGTACATGCTCCAGATAGCTTTTCTTCAAATTCTTTAATTCTCAATCGCTTTTGCAACTTTGTACTTTTGTATTACTTGCAGCAACAACTCCACCTCATTGTTAGTCCATTTAAAAAACTCGTGGCTTTTCCTTGACATTTTGCCGCGACGTTTCAAAGAGCCGGAAAGTGAATAAACGGGAGACAGAAATGAGGCAGGTCGAGTCACCTTGCGTTTCGCGCATGCGCAGTACTGGAGCGTAAGCGTTTTCGGCCGTTTCAAAGTGGACGCACAACTCTGTGAAAACGGTAGTCTGGACACGGAGCGTTTTCAAACGAAAACGCCTTTTTCAAATTTATCCGGGCTAGTGTGACTAAGATCACAGGCCGTTCCAATGATGTCACCAATCACCACACTTCAAAGCACAAAGCCTGCGTTGTCACAGTAACGCATTCTGCGATAGGAGGTCATATATAGGAGTGAACTTGACTCTCACACAGCCTGAACTGTCTGCCTGTCCTCATGTCTGCAATGCTGCTGTCTCCTGTCACCCGTCACCCTGCATGTTTCTAAGGTTAGTTTTCTCCATATGAGGTTTGAAGTGTCTGTGTGGTGCAGCTGGTGTGGTCTGTCTCTGTACAGTCGAGGCTGCACCCACCTATAAAAGGTGGAGGCTCACCAGGACATGCACACCTCACAAGTTCCCGGCTCTCTCGACTCGGTTGAAGACGGGTTTCTTGGAGAAGGGGAGGGCAGTGAGGCGCAGTCCCCCGTCCCCCGACGCCCCTCGCGATGCCCCTCCTTCTTCGACTAACCCTCTGCATAGGAGCCGTGAGAGCCAGGAACTTGTGAGTTTTGTATGTCCACTCAGGCATCATTCAAACCTGGTCTGTAGGAAGTTCCTGTCAGAAGGAGGGGGCACCGCGAGGGCGTCGAGGGGCGGAAGGCGGTGCCTTAGTGCCTCCCTCCTTCTGACATTGTAAAGGAACCCTAACTTTATTATTTTTTTAATAGTAAGATATATATATGTATGTATGTATATGTTTTTTGTCCTCAGATGAGGTTTGAAGTGTCTGTGTGGTGCAGCTGGTCTGGTCTGTCTCTGTACAGTCGAGGCTGCACCCACCTATAAAAGGTGGAGGCTCACCAGGACATGCACACCTCACAAGTTCCCGGCTCTCTCGACTCGGTTGAAGACGGGTTTCTTGGAGAAGGGGAGGGCAGTGAGGCACAGTCTCCCGTCCCCCGACGCCCCTCGCGATGCCCCTCCTTCTTCGACTAACCCTCTGCAGAGGAGCCGTGAGAGCCAGGAACTTGTGAGTTTTGTATGTCCACTCAGGCATCATTCAAACCTGGTCTGTAGGAAGTTCCTGTCAGAAGGAGGGGGCACCGCGAGGGCGTCGAGGGGCGGAAGGCGGTGCCTTAGTGCCTCCCTCCTTCTGACATTGTAAAGGAACCCTAACTTTATTATTTTTTTAATAGTAAGATATATATATATATATGTATGTATATGTTTTTTGTCCTCAGATGAGGTTTGAAGTGTCTGTGTGGTGCAGCTGGTCTGGTCTGTCTCTGTACAGTCGAGGCTGCACCCACCTATAAAAGGTGGAGGCTCACCAGGACATGCACACCTCACAAGTTCCCGGCTCTCTCGACTCGGTTGAAGACGGGTTTCGTGGAGAAGGGGAGGGCAGTGAGGCACAGTCCCCCGTCCCCCGACGCCCCTCGCGATGCCCCTCCTTCTTCGACTAACCCTCTGCAGAGGAGCCGTGAGAGCCAGGAACTTGTGAGTTTTGTATGTCCACTCAGGCATCATTCAAACCTGGTCTGTAGGAAGTTCCTGTCAGAAGGAGGGGGCACCGCGAGGGCGTCGAGGGGCGGAAGGCGGTGCCTTAGTGCCTCCCTCCTTCTGACATTGTAAAGGAACCCTAACTTTATTATTTTTTTAATAGTAAGATATATATATGTATGTATGTATATGTTTTTTGTCCTCAGATGAGGTTTGAAGTGTCTGTGTGGTGCAGCTGGTCTGGTCTGTCTCTGTACAGTCGAGGCTGCACCCACCTATAAAAGGTGGAGGCTCACCAGGACATGCACACCTCACAAGTTCCCGGCTCTCTCGACTCGGTTGAAGACGGGTTTCTTGGAGAAGGGGAGGGCAGTGAGGCACAGTCTCCCGTCCCCCGACGCCCCTCGCGATGCCCCTCCTTCTTCGACTAACCCTCTGCAGAGGAGCCGTGAGAGCCAGGAACTTGTGAGTTTTGTATGTCCACTCAGGCATCATTCAAACCTGGTCTGTAGGAAGTTCCTGTCAGAAGGAGGGGGCACCGCGAGGGCGTCGAGGGGCGGAAGGCGGTGCCTTAGTGCCTCCCTCCTTCTGACATTGTAAAGGAACCCTAACTTTATTTTTTTTTAATAGTAAGATATATATATATATATATGTATGTATATGTTTTTTGTCCTCAGAGGAGGTTTGAAGTGTCTGTGTGGTGCAGCTGGTCTGGTCTGTCTCTGTACAGTCGAGGCTGCACCCACCTATAAAAGGTGGAGGCTCACCAGGACATGCACACCTCACAAGTTCCCGGCTCTCTCGACTCGGTTGAAGACGGGTTTCTTGGAGAAGGGGAGGGCAGTGAGGCACAGTCCCCCGTCCCCCGACGTCCCTCGTGATGCCCCTCCTTCTTCGACTAACCCTCTGCATAGGAGCCGTGAGAGCCAGGAACTTGTGAGTTTTGTATGTCCACTCAGGCATCATTCAAACCTGGTCTGTAGGAAGCTCCTGTCAGAAGGAGGGGGCACCGCGAGGGCGTCGAGGGGCGGAAGGCGGTGCCTTAGTGCCTCCCTCCTTCTGACATTGTAAAGGAACCCTAACTTTATTATTTTTTTAACAGTAAGATATATATATATATATGTATGTATATGTTTTTTGTGCTCAGATGAGGTTTGAAGTGTCTGTGTGGTGCAGCTGGTCTGGTCTGTCTCTGTACAGTCAAGGCTGCACCCACCTATAAAAGGTGGAGGCTCACCAGGACATGCACACCTCACAAGTTCCCGACTCGGTTGAAGACGGGTTTCTTGGAGAAGGGGAGGGCAGTGAGGCACAGTCCCCCGCCCCCCGACGCCCCTCGCGATGCCCCTCCTTCTTCGACTAACCCTCTGCATAGGAGCCGTGAGAGCCAGGAACTTGTGAGTTTTGTATGTCCACTCAGGCATCATTCAAACCTGGTCTGTAGGAAGTTCCTGTCAGAAGGAGGGGGCACCGCGAGGGCGTCGAGGGGCGGAAGGCGGTGCCTTAGTGCCTCCCTCCTTCTGACATTGTAAAGGAACCCTAACTTTATTATTTTTTTAACAGTAAGATATATATATATATGTATGTATGTATATGTTTTTTGTCCTCAGATGAGGTTTGAATTGTCTGTGTGGTGCAGCTGGTCTGGTCTGTCTCTGTACAGTCAAGGCTGCACCCACCTATAAAAGGTGGAGGCTCACCAGGACATGCACACCTCACAAGTTCCCGGCTCTCTCGACTCGGTTGAAGACGGGTTTCTTGGAGAAGGGGAGGGCAGTGAGGCACAGTCCCCCGTCCCCCGACGCCCCTCGCGATGCCCCTCCTCCTTCAACTAACCCTCTGCAGAGGAGCCGTGAGAGCCAGGAACTTGTGAGTTTTGTATGTCCACTCAGGCATCATTCAAACCTGGTCTGTAGGAAGTTCCTGTCAGAAGGAGGGGGCACCGCGAGGGCGTCGAGGGGCGGAAGGCGGTGCCTTAGTGCCTCCCTCCTTCTGACATTGTAAAGGAACCCTAACTTTATTATTTTTTTAATAGTAAGATATATATATATATGTATGTATATGTTTTTTGTGCTCAGATGAGGTTTGAAGTGTCTGTGTGGTGCAGCTGGTCTGGTCTGTCTCTGTACAGTCGAGGCTGCACCCACCTATAAAAGGTGGAGGCTCACCAGGACATGCACACCTCACAAGTTCCCGGCGCTCTCGACTCGGTTGAAGACGGGTTTCTTGGAGAAGGGGAGGGCAGTGAGGCACAGTCCCCCGTCCCCCGACGCCCCTCGCGATGCCCCTCCTTCTTCGACTAACCCTCTGCAGAGGAGCCGTGAGAGCCAGGAACTTGTGAGTTTTGTATGTCCACTCAGGCATCATTCAAACCTGGTCTGTAGGAAGTTCCTGTCAGAAGGAGGGGGCACCGCGAGGGCGTCGAGGGGCGGAAGGCGGTGCCTTAGTGCCTCCCTCCTTCTGACATTGTAAAGGAACCCTAACTTTATTATTTTTTTAATAGTAAGATATATATATATATATGTATGTATATATTTTTTGTCCTCAGAGGAGGTTTGAAGTGTCTGTGTGGTGCAGCTGGTCTGGTCTGTCTCTGTACAGTCGAGGCTGCACCCACCTATAAAAGGTGGAGGCTCACCAGGACATGCACACCTCACAAGTTCCCGGCTCTCTCGACTCGGTTGAAGACGGGTTTCTTGGAGAAGGGGAGGGCAGTGAGGCACAGTCCCCCGTCCCCCGACGCCCCTCGCGATGCCCCTCCTTCTTCGACTAACCCTCTGCATAGGAGCCGTGAGAGCCAGGAACTTGTGAAATTTGTATGTCCACTCAGGCATCATTCAAACCTGGTCTGTAGGAAGTTCCTGTCAGAAGGAGGGGGCACCGCGAGGGCGTCGAGGGGCGGAAGGCGGTGCCTTAGTGCCTCCCTCCTTCTGACATTGTAAAGGATTCCTAACTTTATTATTTTTTTAATAGTAAGATATATATATATATATATATATATGTATGTATATGTTTTTTGTCCTCAGAGGAGGTTTGAAGTGTCTGTGTGGTGCAGCTGGTCTGGTCTGTCTCTGTACAGTCGAGGCTGCACCCACCTATAAAAGGTGGAGGCTCACCAGGACATGCACACCTCACAAGTTCCCGGCTCTCTCGACTCGGTTGAAGACGGGTTTCTTGGAGAAGGGGAGGGCAGTGAGGCACAGTCCCCCGTCCCCCGACGCCCCTCGCGATGCCCCTCCTTCTTAGACTAACCCTCTGCAGAGGAGCCGTGAGAGCCAGGAACTTGTGAGTTTTGTATGTCCACTCAGGCATCATTCAAACCTGGTCTGTAGGAAGTTCCTGTCAGAAGGAGGGGGCACCGCGAGGGCGTCGAGGGGCGGAAGGCGGTGCCTTAGTGCCTCCCTCCTTCTGACATTGTAAAGGAACCCTAACTTTATTATTTTTTTAATAGTAAGATATATATATATATGTATGTATATGTTTTTTGTCCTCAGAGGAGGTTTGAAGTGTCTGTGTGGTGCAGCTGGTCTGGTCTGTCTCTGTACAGTCGAGGCTGCACCCACCTATAAAAGGTGGAGGCTCACCAGGACATGCACACCTCACAAGTTCCCGGCTCTCTCGACTCGGTTGAAGACGGGTTTCTTGGAGAAGGGGAGGGCAGTGAGGCACAGTCCCCCGTCCCCCGACGCCCCTCGCGATGCCCCTCCTTCTTAGACTAACCCTCTGCAGAGGAGCCGTGAGAGCCAGGAACTTGTGAGTTTTGTATGTCCACTCAGGCATCATTCAAACCTGGTCTGTAGGAAGTTCCTGTCAGAAGGAGGGGGCACCGCGAGGGCGTCGAGGGGCGGAAGGCGGTGCCTTAGTGCCTCCCTCCTTCTGACATTGTAAAGGAACCCTAACTTTATTATTTTTTTAATAGTAAGATATATATATATATGTATGTATGTATATGTTTTTTGTGCTCAGATGAGGTTTGAAGTGTCTGTGTGGTGCAGCTGGTCTGGTCTGTCTCTGTACAGTCGAGGCTGCGCCCACCTATAAAAGGTGGAGGCTCACCAGGACATGCACACCTCACAAGTTCCCGGCGCTCTCGACTCGGTTGAAGACGGGTTTCTTGGAGAAGGGGAGGGCAGTGAGGCACAGTCTCCCGTCCCCCGACGCCCCTCGCGATGCCCCTCCTTCTTCGACTAACCCTCTGCAGAGGAGCCGTGAGAGCCAGGAACTTGTGAGTTTTGTATGTCCACTCAGGCATCATTCAAACCTGGTCTGTAGGAAGTTCCTGTCAGAAGGAGGGGGCACCGCGAGGGCGTCGAGGGGCGGAAGGCGGTGCCTTAGTGCCTCCCTCCTTCTGACATTGTAAAGGAACCCTAACTTTATTATTTTTTTAATAGTAAGATATATATATATATGTATGTATATGTTTTTTGTCCTCAGATGAGGTTTGAAGTGTCTGTGTGGTGCAGCTGGTCTGGTCTGTCTCTGTACAGTCGAGGCTGCACCCACCTATAAAAGGTGGAGGCTCACCAGGACATGCACACCTCACAAGTTCCCGGCTCTCTCGACTCGGTTGAAGACGGGTTTCTTGGAGAAGGGGAGGGCAGTGAGGCACAGTCCCCCGTCCCCCGACGCCCCTCGCGATGCCCCTCCTTCTTCGACTAACCCTCTGCAGAGGAGCCGTGAGAGCCAGGAACTTGTGAGTTTTGTATGTCCACTCAGGCATCATTCAAACCTGGTCTGTAGGAAGTTCCTGTCAGAAGGAGGGGGCACCGCGAGGGCGTCGAGGGGCGGAAGGCGGTGCCTTAGTGCCTCCCTCCTTCTGACATTGTAAAGGAACCCTAACTTTATTATTTTTTTAATAGTAAGATATATATATATATATATGTATGTATATGTTTTTTGTCCTCAGAGGAGGTTTGAAGTGTCTGTGTGGTGCAGCTGGTCTGGTCTGTCTCTGTACAGTCGAGGCTGCACCCACCTATAAAAGGTGGAGGCTCACCAGGACATGCACACCTCACAAGTTCCCGGCTCTCTCGACTCGGTTGAAGACGGGTTTCTTGGAGAAGGGGAGGGCAGTGAGGCACAGTCCCCCGTCCCCCGACGCCCCTCGCGATGCCCCTCCTTCTTCGACTAACCCTCTGCAGAGGAGCCGTGAGAGCCAGGAACTTGTGAGTTTTGTATGTCCACTCAGGCATCATTCAAACCTGGTCTGTAGGAAGCTCCTGTCAGAAGGAGGGGGCACCGCGAGGGCGTCGAGGGGCGGAAGGCGGTGCCTTAGTGCCTCCCTCCTTCTGACATTGTAAAGGAACCCTAACTTTATTATTTTTTTAATAGTAAGATATATATATATATGTATGTATATTTTTTTTTTGTGCTCAGATGAGGTTTGAAGTGTCTGTGTGGTGCAGCTGGTCTGGTCTGTCTCTGTACAGTCGAGGCTGCACCCACCTATAAAAGGTGGAGGCTCACCAGGACATGCACACCTCACAAGTTCCCGGCTCTCTCGACTCTGTTGAAGACGGGTTTCTTGGAGAAGGGGAGGGCAGTGAGGCACAGTCCCCCGTCCCCCGTCGCCCCTCGCGATGCCCCTCCTTCTTCGACTAACCCTCTGCAGAGGAGCCGTGAGAGCCAGGAACTTGTGAGTTTTGTATGTCCACTCAGGCATCATTCAAACCTGGTCTGTAGGAAGTTCCTGTCAGAAGGAGGGGGCACCGCGAGGGCGTCGAGGGGCGGAAGGCGGTGCCTTAGTGCCTCCCTCCTTCTGACATTGTAAAGGAACCCTAACTTTATTATTTTTTTAATAGTAAGATATATATATATATGTATGTATGTATATGTTTTTTGTGCTCAGATGAGGTTTGAAGTGTCTGTGTGGTGCAGCTGGTCTGGTCTGTCTCTGTACAGTCGAGGCTGCACCCACCTATAAAAGGTGGAGGCTCACCAGGACATGCACACCTCACAAGTTCCCGGCGCTCTCGACTCGGTTGAAGACGGGTTTCTTGGAGAAGGGGAGGGCAGTGAGGCACAGTCTCCCGTCCCCCGACGCCCCTCGCGATGCCCCTCCTTCTTCGACTAACCCTCTGCAGAGGAGCCGTGAAAGCCAGGAACTTGTGAGTTTTGTATGTCCACTCAGGCATCATTCAAACCTGGTCTGTAGGAAGTTCCTGTCAGAAGGAGGGGGCACCGCGAGGGCGTCGAGGGGCGGAAGGCGGTGCCTTAGTGCCTCCCTCCTTCTGACATTGTAAAGGAACCCTAACTTTATTATTTTTTTAATAGTAAGATATATATATATATGTATGTATATGTTTTTTGTCCTCAGATGAGGTTTGAAGTGTCTGTGTGGTGCAGCTGGTCTGGTCTGTCTCTGTACAGTCGAGGCTGCACCCACCTATAAAAGGTGGAGGCTCACCAGGACATGCACACCTCACAAGTTCCCGGCTCTCTCGACTCGGTTGAAGACGGGTTTCTTGGAGAAGGGGAGGGCAGTGAGGCACAGTCCCCCGTCCCCCGACGCCCCTCGCGATGCCCCTCCTTCTTCGACTAACCCTCTGCAGAGGAGCCGTGAGAGCCAGGAACTTGTGAGTTTTGTATGTCCACTCAGGCATCATTCAAACCTGGTCTGTAGGAAGTTCCTGTCAGAAGGAGGGGGCACCGCGAGGGCGTCGAGGGGCGGAAGGCGGTGCCTTAGTGCCTCCCTCCTTCTGACATTGTAAAGGAACCCTAACTTTATTATTTTTTTAATAGTAAGATATATATATATATATATGTATGTATATGTTTTTTGTCCTCAGAGGAGGTTTGAAGTGTCTGTGTGGTGCAGCTGGTCTGGTCTGTCTCTGTACAGTCGAGGCTGCACCCACCTATAAAAGGTGGAGGCTCACCAGGACATGCACACCTCACAAGTTCCCGGCTCTCTCGACTCGGTTGAAGACGGGTTTCTTGGAGAAGGGGAGGGCAGTGAGGCACAGTCCCCCGTCCCCCGACGCCCCTCGCGATGCCCCTCCTTCTTCGACTAACCCTCTGCAGAGGAGCCGTGAGAGCCAGGAACTTGTGAGTTTTGTATGTCCACTCAGGCATCATTCAAACCTGGTCTGTAGGAAGCTCCTGTCAGAAGGAGGGGGCACCGCGAGGGCGTCGAGGGGCGGAAGGCGGTGCCTTAGTGCCTCCCTCCTTCTGACATTGTAAAGGAACCCTAACTTTATTATTTTTTTAATAGTAAGATATATATATATATGTATGTATATTTTTTTTTTGTGCTCAGATGAGGTTTGAAGTGTCTGTGTGGTGCAGCTGGTCTGGTCTGTCTCTGTACAGTCGAGGCTGCACCCACCTATAAAAGGTGGAGGCTCACCAGGACATGCACACCTCACAAGTTCCCGGCTCTCTCGACTCGGTTGAAGACGGGTTTCTTGGAGAAGGGGAGGGCAGTGAGGCACAGTCCCCCGTCCCCCGTCGCCCCTCGCGATGCCCCTCCTTCTTCGACTAACCCTCTGCAGAGGAGCCGTGAGAGCCAGGAACTTGTGAGTTTTGTATGTCCACTCAGGCATCATTCAAACCTGGTCTGTAGGAAGTTCCTGTCAGAAGGAGGGGGCACCGCGAGGGCGTCGAGGGGCGGAAGGCGGTGCCTTAGTGCCTCCCTCCTTCTGACATTGTAAAGGAACCCTAACTTTATTATTTTTTTAATAGTAAGATATATATATATATGTATGTATATGTTTTTTGTCCTCAGAGGAGGTTTGAAGTGTCTGTGTGGTGCAGCTGGTCTGGTCTGTCTCTGTACAGTCGAGGCTGCACCCACCTATAAAAGGTGGAGGCTCACCAGGACATGCACACCTCACAAGTTCCCGGCTCTCTCGACTCGGTTGAAGACGGGTTTCTTGGAGAAGGGGAGGGCAGTGAGGCACAGTCCCCCGTCCCCCGACGTCCCTCGCGATGCCCCTCCTTCTTCGACTAACCCTCTGCAGAGGAGCCGTGAGAGCCAGGAACTTGTGAGTTTTGTATGTCCACTCAGGCATCATTCAAACCTGGTCTGTAGGAAGTTCCTGTCAGAAGGAGGGGGCACCGCGAGGGCGTCGAGGGGCGGAAGGCGGTGCCTTAGTGCCTCCCTCCTTCTGACATTGTAAAGGAACCCTTACTTTATTATTTTTTTAATAGTAAGATATATATATATATATATATGTATGTATATGTTTTTTGTCCTCAGAGGAGGTTTGAAGTGTCTGTGTGGTGCAGCTGGTCTGGTCTGTCTCTGTACAGTCGAGGCTGCACCCACCTATAAAAGGCGGAGGCTCACCAGGACATGCACACCTCACAAGTTCCCGGCTCTCTCGACTCGGTTGAAGACGGGTTTCTTGGAGAAGGGGAGGGCAGTGAGGCACAGTCCCCCGTCCCCCGACGCCCCTCGCGATGCCCCTCCTTCTTCGACTAACCCTCTGCAGAGGAGCCGTGAGAGCCAGGAACTTGTGAGTTTTGTATGTCCACTCAGGCATCATTCAAACCTGGTCTGTAGGAAGTTCCTGTCAGAAGGAGGGGGCACCGCGAGGGCGTCGAGGGGCGGAAGGCGGTGCCTTAGTGCCTCCCTCCTTCTGACATTGTAAAGGAACCCTAACTTTATTATTTTTTTAATAGTAAGATATATATATATATGTATGTATATGTTTTTTGTCCTCAGATGAGGTTTGAAGTGTCTGTGTGGTGCAGCTGGTCTGGTCTGTCTCTGTACAGTCGAGGCTGCACCCACCTATAAAAGGTGGAGGCTCACCAGGACATGCACACCTCACAAGTTCCCGGCTCTCTCGACTCGGTTGAAGACGGGTTTCTTGGAGAAGGGGAGGGCAGTGAGGCACAGTCCCCCGTCCCCCGACGCCCCTCGCGATGCCCCTCCTTCTTCGACTAACCGTCTGCAGAGGAGCCGTGAGAGCCAGGAACTTGTGAGTTTTGTATGTCCACTCAGGCATCATTCAAACCTGGTCTGTAGGAAGTTCCTGTCAGAAGGAGGGGGCACCGCGAGGGCGTCGAGGGGCGGAAGGCGGTGCCTTAGTGCCGCCCTCCTTCTGACATTGTAAAGGAACCCTTACTTTATTATTTTTTTAATAGTAAGATATATATATATATATGTATGTATGTATATGTTTTTTGTGCTCAGATGAGGTTTGAAGTGTCTGTGTGGTGCAGCTGGTCTGGTCTGTCTCTGTACAGTCGAGGCTGCACCCACCTATAAAAGGTGGAGGCTCACCAGGACATGCACACCTCACAAGTTCCCGGCTCTCTCGACTCGGTTGAAGACGGGTTTCTTGGAGAAGGGGAGGTCAGTGAGGCACAGTCCCCCGTCCCCCGACGCCCCTCGCGATGCCCCTCCTTCTTCGACTAACCCTCTGCAGAGGAGCCGTGAGAGCCAGGAACTTGTGAGTTTTGTATGTCCACTCAGGCATCATTCAAACCTGGTCTGTAGGAAGTTCCTGTCAGAAGGAGGGGGCACCGCGAGGGCGTCGAGGGGCGGAAGGCGGTGCCTTAGTGCCTCCCTCCTTCTGACATTGTAAAGGAACCCTAACTTTATTATTTTTTTAATAGTAAGATATATATATATATGTATGTATATGTTTTTTGTGCTCAGATGAGGTTTGAAGTGTCTGTGTGGTGCAGCTGGTCTGGTCTGTCTCTGTACAGTCGAGGCTGCACCCACCTATAAAAGGTGGAGGCTCACCAGGACATGCACACCTCACAAGTTCCCGGCTCTCTCGACTCGGTTGAAGACGGGTTTCTTGGAGAAGGGGAGGGCAGTGAGGCACAGTCCCCCGTCCCCCGACGCCCCTCGCGATGCCCCTCCTTCGACTAACCCTCTGCAGAGGAGCCGTGAGAGCCAGGAACTTGTGAGTTTTGTATGTCCACTCAGGCATCATTCAAACCTGGTCTGTAGGAAGCTCCTGTCAGAAGGAGGGGGCACCGCGAGGGCGTCGAGGGGCGGAAGGCGGTGCCTTAGTGCCTCCCTCCTTCTGACATTGTAAAGGAACCCTAACTTTATTATTTTTTTAATAGTAAGATATATATATATATGTATGTATATTTTTTTTTTGTGCTCAGATGAGGTTTGAAGTGTCTGTGTGGTGCAGCTGGTCTGGTCTGTCTCTGTACAGTCGAGGCTGCACCCACCTATAAAAGGTGGAGGCTCACCAGGACATGCACACCTCACAAGTTCCCGGCTCTCTCGACTCGGTTGAAGACGGGTTTCTTGGAGAAGGGGAGGGCAGTGAGGCACAGTCCCCCGTCCCCCGTCGCCCCTCGCGATGCCCCTCCTTCTTCGACTAACCCTCTGCAGAGGAGCCGTGAGAGCCAGGAACTTGTGAGTTTTGTATGTCCACTCAGGCATCATTCAAACCTGGTCTGTAGGAAGTTCCTGTCAGAAGGAGGGGGCACCGCGAGGGCGTCGAGGGGCGGAAGGCGGTGCCTTAGTGCCTCCCTCCTTCTGACATTGTAAAGGAACCCTAACTTTATTATTTTTTTAATAGTAAGATATATATATATATGTATGTATATGTTTTTTGTCCTCAGAGGAGGTTTGAAGTGTCTGTGTGGTGCAGCTGGTCTGGTCTGTCTCTGTACAGTCGAGGCTGCACCCACCTATAAAAGGTGGAGGCTCACCAGGACATGCACACCTCACAAGTTCCCGGCTCTCTCGACTCGGTTGAAGACGGGTTTCTTGGAGAAGGGGAGGGCAGTGAGGCACAGTCCCCCGTCCCCCGACGCCCCTCGCGATGCCCCTCCTTCTTCGACTAACCCTCTGCAGAGGAGCCGTGAGAGCCAGGAACTTGTGAGTTTTGTATGTCCACTCAGGCATCATTCAAACCTGGTCTGTAGGAAGTTCCTGTCAGAAGGAGGGGGCACCGCGAGGGCGTCGAGGGGCGGAAGGCGGTGCCTTAGTGCCTCCCTCCTTCTGACATTGTAAAGGAACCCTAACTTTATTATTTTTTTAATAGTAAGATATATATATATATGTATGTATATGTTTTTTGTCCTCAGATGAGGTTTGAAGTGTCTGTGTGGTGCAGCTGGTCTGGTCTGTCTCTGTACAGTCGAGGCTGCACCCACCTATAAAAGGTGGAGGCTCACCAGGACATGCACACCTCACAAGTTCCCGGCTCTCTCGACTCGGTTGAAGACGGGTTTCTTGGAGAAGGGGAGGGCAGTGAGGCACAGTCCCCCGTCCCCCGACGCCCCTCGCGATGCCCCTCCTTCTTCGACTAACCGTCTGCAGAGGAGCCGTGAGAGCCAGGAACTTGTGAGTTTTGTATGTCCACTCAGGCATCATTCAAACCTGGTCTGTAGGAAGTTCCTGTCAGAAGGAGGGGGCACCGCGAGGGCGTCGAGGGGCGGAAGGCGGTGCCTTAGTGCCGCCCTCCTTCTGACATTGTAAAGGAACCCTTACTTTATTATTTTTTTAATAGTAAGATATATATATATATGTATGTATGTATATGTTTTTTGTGCTCAGATGAGGTTTGAAGTGTCTGTGTGGTGCAGCTGGTCTGGTCTGTCTCTGTACAGTCGAGGCTGCACCCACCTATAAAAGGTGGAGGCTCACCAGGACATGCACACCTCACAAGTTCCCGGCTCTCTCGACTCGGTTGAAGACGGGTTTCTTGGAGAAGGGGAGGTCAGTGAGGCACAGTCCCCCGTCCCCCGACGCCCCTCGCGATGCCCCTCCTTCTTCGACTAACCCTCTGCAGAGGAGCCGTGAGAGCCAGGAACTTGTGAGTTTTGTATGTCCACTCAGGCATCATTCAAACCTGGTCTGTAGGAAGTTCCTGTCAGAAGGAGGGGGCACCGCGAGGGCGTCGAGGGGCGGAAGGCGGTGCCTTAGTGCCTCCCTCCTTCTGACATTGTAAAGGAACCCTAACTTTATTATTTTTTTAATAGTAAGATATATATATATATGTATGTATATGTTTTTTGTGCTCAGAGGAGGTTTGAAGTGTCTGTGTGGTGCAGCTGGTCTGGTCTGTCTCTGTACAGTCGAGGCTGCACCCACCTATAAAAGGTGGAGGCTCACCAGGACATGCACACCTCACAAGTTCCCGGCTCTCTCGACTCGGTTGAAGACGGGTTTCTTGGAGAAGGGGAGGGCAGTGAGGCACAGTCCCCCGTCCCCCGACGCCCCTCGCGATGCCCCTCCTTCGACTAACCCTCTGCAGAGGAGCCGTGAGAGCCAGGAACTTGTGAGTTTTGTATGTCCACTCAGGCATCATTCAAACCTGGTCTGTAGGAAGTTCCTGTCAGAAGGAGGGGGCACCGCGAGGGCGTCGAGGGGCGGAAGGCGGTGCCTTAGTGCCTCCCTCCTTTTGAGATTGTAAAGGAACCCTAACTTTATTATTTTTTTAATAGTAAGATATATATATATATGTATGTATATGTTTTTTGTCCTCAGAGGAGGTTTGAAGTGTCTGTGTGGTGCAGCTGGTCTGGTCTGTCTCTGTACAGTCGAGGCTGCACCCACCTATAAAAGGTGGAGGCTCACCAGGGCATGCACACCTCACAAGTTCCCGGCTCTCTCGACTCGGTTGAAGACGGGTTTCTAGGAAAAGGGGAGGGCAGTGAGGCACAGTCCCCCGTCCCCCGACGCCCCTCGCGATGCCCCTCCTTCTTCGACTAACCCTCTGCAGAGGAGCCGTGAGAGCCAGGAACTTGTGAGTTTTGTATGTCCACTCAGGCATCATTCAAACCTGGTCTGTAGGAAGTTCCTGTCAGAAGGAGGGGGCACCGCGAGGGCGTCGAGGGGCGGAAGGCGGTGCCTTAGTGCCTCCCTCCTTCTGACATTGTAAAGGAACCCTAACTTTATTATTTTTTTAATAGTAAGATATATATATATGTGTATGTATATGTTTTTTGTCCTCATATGAGGTTTGAAGTGTCTGTGTGGTGCAGCTGGTCTGGTCTGTCTCTGTACAGTCGAGGCTGCACCCACCTATAAAAGGTGGAGGCTCACCAGGGCATGCACACCTCACAAGTTCCCGGCTCTCTCGACTCGGTTGAAGACGGGTTTCTAGGAAAAGGGGAGGGCAGTGAGGCACAGTCCCCCGTCCCCCGACGCCCCTCGCGATGCCCCTCCTTCTTCGACTAACCCTCTGCAGAGGAGCCGTGAGAGCCAGGAACTTGTGAGTTTTGTATGTCCACTCAGGCATCATTCAAACCTGGTCTGTAGGAAGTTCCTGTCAGAAGGAGGGGGCACCGCGAGGGCGTCGAGGGGCGGAAGGCGGTGCCTTAGTGCCTCCCTCCTTCTGACATTGTAAAGGAACCCTAACTTTATTATTTTTTAATAGTAAGATATATATATATATGTATGTATATGTTTTTTGTGCTCAGATGAGGTTTGAAGTGTCTGTGTGGTGCAGCTGGTCTGGTCTGTCTCTGTACAGTCGAGGCTGCACCCACCTATAAAAGGTGGAGGCTCACCAGGACATGCACACCTCACAAGTTCCCGGCTCTCTCGACTCGGTTGAAGACGGGTTTCTTGGAGAAGGGGAGGGCAGTGAGGCACAGTCCCCCGTCCCCCGACGCCCCTCGCGATGCCCCTCCTTCTTCGACTAACCCTCTGCAGAGGAGCCGTGAGAGCCAGGAACTTGTGAGTTTTGTATGTCCACTCAGGCATCATTCAGACCTGGTCTGTAGGAAGTTCCTGTCAGAAGGAGGGGGCACCGCGAGGGCGTCGAGGGGCGGAAGGCGGTGCCTTAGTGCCTCCCTCCTTCTGACATTGTAAAGGAACCCTAACTTTATTATTTTTTTAATAGTAAGATATATATATATATATGTATGTATATGTTTTTTGTGCTCAGATGAGGTTTGAAGTGTCTGTGTGGTGCAGCTGGTCTGGTCTGTCTCTGTACAGTCGAGGCTGCACCCACCTATAAAAGGTGGAGGCTCACCAGGACATGCACACCTCACAAGTTCCCGGCTCTCTCGACTCGGTTGAAGACGGGTTTCTAGGAGAAAGGGAGGGCAGTGAGGCACAGTCCCCCGTCCCCCGACGCCCCTCGCGATGCCCCTCCTTCTTCGACTAACCCTCTGCAGAGGAGCCGTGAGAGCCAGGAACTTGTGAGTTTTGTATGTCCACTCAGGCATCATTCAAACCTGGTCTGTAGGAAGTTCCTGTCAGAAGGAGGGGGCACTGCGAGGGCGTCGAGGGGCGGAAGGCGGTGCCTTAGTGCCTCCCTCCTTCTGACATTGTAAAGGAACCCTAACTTTATTTTTTTTTAATAGTAAGATATATATATATATGTATGTATATGTTTTTTGTGCTCAGATGAGGTTTGAAGTGTCTGTGTGGTGCAGCTGGTCTGGTCTGTCTCTGTACAGTCGAGGCTGCACCCACCTATAAAAGGTGGAGGCTCACCAGGACATGCACACCTCACAAGTTCCCGGCTCTCTCGACTCGGTTGAAGACGGGTTTCTAGGAGAAAGGGAGGGCAGTGAGGCACAGTCCCCCGTCCCCCGACGCCCCTCGCGATGCCCCTCCTTCTTCGACTAACCCTCTGCAGAGGAGCCGTGAGAGCCAGGAACTTGTGAGTTTTGTATGTCCACTCAGGCATCATTCAAACCTGGTCTGTAGGAAGTTCCTGTCAGAAGGAGGGGGCACCGCGAGGGCGTCGAGGGGCGGAAGGCGGTGCCTTAGTGCCTCCCTCCTTCTGACATTGTAAAGGAACCCTAACTTTATTATTTTTTTAATAGTAAGATATATATATATATATGTATGTATATGTTTTTTGTCCTCAGAGGAGGTTTGAAGTGTCTGTGTGGTGCAGCTGGTCTGGTCTGTCTCTGTACAGTCGAGGCTGCACCCACCTATAAAAGGTGGAGGCTCACCAGGACATGCACACCTCACAAGTTCCCGGCTCTCTCGACTCGGTTGAAGACGGGTTTCTTGGAGAAGGGGAGGGCAGTGAGGCACAGTCCCCCGTCCCCCGACGCCCCTCGCGATGCCCCTCCTTCTTCGACTAACCCTCTGCAGAGGAGCCGTGAGAGCCAGGAACTTGTGAGTTTTGTATGTCCACTCAGGCATCATTCAAACCTGGTCTGTAGGAAGTTCCTGTCAGAAGGAGGGGGCACTGCGAGGGCGTCGAGGGGCGGAAGGCGGTGCCTTAGTGCCTCCCTCCTTCTGATATTGTAAAGGAACCCTAACTTTATTTTTTTTTAATAGTAAGATATATATATATATATATATGTATGTATATGTTTTTTGTGCTCAGATGAGGTTTGAAGTGTCTGTGTGGTGCAGCTGGTCTGGTCTGTCTCTGTACAGTCGAGGCTGCACCCACCTATAAAAGGTGGAGGCTCACCAGGACATGCACACCTCACAAGTTCCCGGCTCTCTCGACTCGGTTGAAGACGGGTTTCTTGGAGAAGGGGAGGGCAGTGAGGCACAGTCCCCCGTCCCCCGACGCCCCTCGCGATGCCCCTCCTTCTTCGACTAACCCTCTGCAGAGGAGCCGTGAGAGCCAGGAACTTGTGAGTTTTGTATGTCCACTCAGGCATCATTCAAACCTGGTCTGTAGGAAGTTCCTGTCAGAAGGAGGGGGCACTGCGAGGGCGTCGAGGGGCGGAAGGCGGTGCCTTAGTGCCTCCCTCCTTCTGACATTGTAAAGGAACCCTAACTTTATTTTTTTTTAATAGTAAGATATATATATATATATGTATGTATATGTTTTTTGTGCTCAGATGAGGTTTGAAGTGTCTGTGTGGTGCAGCTGGTCTGGTCTGTCTCTGTACAGTCGAGGCTGCACCCACCTATAAAAGGTGGAGGCTCACCAGGACATGCACACCTCCCAAGTTCCCGGCTCTCTCGACTCGGTTGAAGACGGGTTTCTTGGAGAAGGGGAGAGCAGTGAGGCACAGTCCCCCGTCCCCCGACGCCCCTCGCGATGCCCCTCCTTCTTCGACTAACCCTCTGCATAGGAGCCGTGAGAGCCAGGAACTTGTGAGTTTTGTATGTCCACTCAGGCATCATTCAAACCTGGTCTGTAGGAAGTTCCTGTCAGAAGGAGGGGGCACCGCGAGGGCGTCGAGGGGCGGAGGGCGGTGCCTTAGTGCCTCCCTCCTTCTGACATTGTAAAGGAACCCTAACTTTATTATTTTTTTAATAGTAAGATATATATATATATGTATGTATGTATATGTTTTTTGTCCTCAGATGAGGTTTGAAGTGTCTGTGTGGTGCAGCTGGTCTGGTCTGTCTCTGTACAGTCGAGGCTGCACCCACCTATAAAAGGTGGAGGCTCACCAGGACATGCACACCTCACAAGTTCCCGGCTCTCTCGACTCGGTTGAAGACGGGTTTCTAGGAGAAAGGGAGGGCAGTGAGGCACAGTCCCCCGTCCCCCGACGCCCCTCGCGATGCCCCTCCTTCTTCGACTAACCCTCTGCAGAGGAGCCGTGAGAGCCAGGAACTTGTGAGTTTTGTATGTCCACTCAGGCATCATTCAAACCTGGTCTGTAGGAAGTTCCTGTCAGAAGGAGGGGGCACCGCGAGGGCGTCGAGGGGCGGAAGGCGGTGCCTTAGTGCCTCCCTCCTTCTGACATTGTAAAGGAACCCTAACTTTATTATTTTTTTAATAGTAAGATATATATATATATGTATGTATATGTTTTTTGTCCTCAGAGGAGGTTTGAAGTGTCTGTGTGGTGCAGCTGGTCTGGTCTGTCTCTGTACAGTCGAGGCTGCACCCACCTATAAAAGGTGGAGGCTCACCAGGACATGCACACCTCACAAGTTCCCGGCTCTCTCGACTCGGTTGAAGACGGGTTTCTTGGAGAAGGGGAGGGCAGTGAGGCACAGTCCCCCGTCCCCCGACGCCCCTCGCGATGCCCCTCCTTCTTCGACTAACCCTCTGCAGAGGAGCCGTGAGAGCCAGGAACTTGTGAGTTTTGTATGTCCACTCAGGCATCATTCAAACCTGGTCTGTAGGAAGTTCCTGTCAGAAGGAGGGGGCACTGCGAGGGCGTCGAGGGGCGGAAGGCGGTGCCTTAGTGCCTCCCTCCTTCTGACATTGTAAAGGAACCCTAACTTTATTTTTTTTTAATAGTAAGATATATATATATATGTATGTATATGTTTTTTGTGCTCAGATGAGGTTTGAAGTGTCTGTGTGGTGCAGCTGGTCTGGTCTGTCTCTGTACAGTCGAGGCTGCACCCACCTATAAAAGGTGGAGGCTCACCAGGACATGCACACCTCACAAGTTCCCGGCTCTCTCGACTCGGTTGAAGACGGGTTTCTAGGAGAAAGGGAGGGCAGTGAGGCACAGTCCCCCGTCCCCCGACGCCCCTCGCGATGCCCCTCCTTCTTCGACTAACCCTCTGCAGAGGAGCCGTGAGAGCCAGGAACTTGTGAGTTTTGTATGTCCACTCAGGCATCATTCAAACCTGGTCTGTAGGAAGTTCCTGTCAGAAGGAGGGGGCACCGCGAGGGCGTCGAGGGGCGGAAGGCGGTGCCTTAGTGCCTCCCTCCTTCTGACATTGTAAAGGAACCCTAACTTTATTATTTTTTTAATAGTAAGATATATATATATATGTATGTATATGTTTTTTGTCCTCAGATGAGGTTTGAAGTGTATGTGTGGTGCAGCTGGTCTGGTCTGTCTCTGTACAGTCGAGGCTGCACCCACCTATAAAAGGTGGAGGCTCACCAGGACATGCACACCTCACAAGTTCCCGGCTCTCTCGACTCGGTTGAAGACGGGTTTCTTGGAGAAGGGGAGGGCAGTGAGGCACAGTCCCCCGTCCCCCGACGCCCCTCGCGATGCCCCTCCTTCTTCGACTAACCCTCTGCAGAGGAGCCGTGAGAGCCAGGAACTTGTGAGTTTTGTATGTCCACTCAGGCATCATTCAAACCTGGTCTGTAGGAAGTTCCTGTCAGAAGGAGGGGGCACCGCGAGGGCGTCGAGGGGCGGAAGGCGGTGCCTTAGTGCCTCCCTCCTTCTGACATTGTAAAGGAACCCTAACTTTATTATTTTTTTAATAGTAAGATATATATATATATGTATGTATATGTTTTTTGTGCTCAGATGAGGTTTGAAGTGTCTGTGTGGTGCAGCTGGTCTGGTCTGTCTCTGTACAGTCGAGGCTGCACCCACCTATAAAAGGTGGAGGCTCACCAGGACATGCACACCTCACAAGTTCCCGGCTCTCTCGACTCGGTTGAAGACGGGTTTCTAGGAGAAGGGGAGGGCAGTGAGGCACAGTCCCCCGTCCCCCGACGCCCCTCGCGATGCCCCTCCTTCTTCGACTAACCCTCTGCAGAGGAGCCGTGAGAGCCAGGAACTTGTGAGTTTTGTATGTCCACTCAGGCATCATTCAAACCTGGTCTGTAGGAAGTTCCTGTCAGAAGGAGGGGGCACTGCGAGGGCGTCGAGGGGCGGAAGGCGGTGCCTTAGTGCCTCCCTCCTTCTGACATTGTAAAGGAACCCTAACTTTATTTTTTTTTAATAGTAAGATATATATATATATGTATGTATGTATATGTTTTTTGTCCTCAGATGAGGTTTGAAGTGTCTGTGTGGTGCAGCTGGTCTGGTCTGTCTCTGTACAGTCGAGGCTGCACCCACCTATAAAAGGTGGAGGCTCACCAGGACATGCACACCTCCCAAGTTCCCGGCTCTCTCGACTCGGTTGAAGACGGGTTTCTTGGAGAAGGGGAGGGCAGTGAGGCACAGTCCCCCGTCCCCCGACGCCCCTCGCGATGCCCCTCCTTCTTCGACTAACCCTCTGCAGAGGAGCCGTGAGAGCCAGGAACTTGTGAGTTTTGTATGTCCACTCAGGCATCATTCAAACCTGGTCTGTAGGAAGTTCCTGTCAGAAGGAGGGGGCACCGCGAGGGCGTCGAGGGGCGGAAGGCGGTGCCTTAGTGCCTCCCTCCTTCTGACATTGTAAAGGAACCCTAACTTTATTTTTTTTTAATAGTAAGATATATATATATATGTATGTATATGTTTTTTGTGCTCAGATGAGGTTTGAAGTGTCTGTGTGGTGCAGCTGGTCTGGTCTGTCTCTGTACAGTCGAGGCTGCACCCACCTATAAAAGGTGGAGGCTCACCAGGACATGCACACCTCACAAGTTCCCGGCTCTCTCGACTCGGTTGAAGACGGGTTTCTAGGAGAAAGGGAGGGCAGTGAGGCACAGTCCCCCGTCCCCCGACGCCCCTCGCGATGCCCCTCCTTCTTCGACTAACCCTCTGCAGAGGAGCCGTGAGAGCCAGGAACTTGTGAGTTTTGTATGTCCACTCAGGCATCATTCAAACCTGGTCTGTAGGAAGTTCCTGTCAGAAGGAGGGGGCACCGCGAGGGCGTCGAGGGGCGGAAGGCGGTGCCTTAGTGCCTCCCTCCTTCTGACATTGTAAAGGAACCCTAACTTTATTATTTTTTTAATAGTAAGATATATATATATATGTATGTATGTATATGTTTTTTGTCCTCAGAGGAGGTTTGAAGTGTCTGTGTGGTGCAGCTGGTCTGGTCTGTCTCTGTACAGTCGAGGCTGCACCCACCTATAAAAGGTGGAGGCTCACCAGGACATGCACACCTCACAAGTTCCCGGCTCTCTCGACTCGGTTGAAGACGGGTTTCTTGGAGAAGGGGAGGGCAGTGAGGCACAGTCCCCCGTCCCCCGACGCCCCTCGCGATGCCCCTCCTTCTTCGACTAACCCTCTGCAGAGGAGCCGTGAGAGCCAGGAACTTGTGAGTTTTGTATGTCCACTCAGGCATCATTCAAACCTGGTCTGTAGGAAGTTCCTGTCAGAAGGAGGGGGCACCGCGAGGGCGTCGAGGGGCGGAAGGCGGTGCCTTAGTGCCTCCCTCCTTCTGACATTGTAAAGGAACCCTAACTTTATTACTTTTTTTAATAGTAAGATATATATATATGTATGTATGTATGTATATGTTTTTTGTCCTCAGATGAGGTTTGAAGTGTCTGTGTGGTGCAGCTGGTCTGGTCTGTCTCTGTACAGTCGAGGCTGCACCCACCTATAAAAGGTGGAGGCTCACCAGGACATGCACACCTCACAAGTTCCCGGCTCTCTCGACTCGGTTGAAGACGGGTTTCTTGGAGAAGGGGAGGGCAGTGAGGCACAGTCCCCCGTCCCCCGACGCCCCTCGCGATGCCCCTCCTTCTTCGACTAACCCTCTGCAGAGGAGCCGTGAGAGCCAGGAACTTTTGAGTTTTGTATGTCCACTCAGGCATCATTCAAACCTGGTCTGTAGGAAGTTCCTGTCAGAAGGAGGGGGCACCGCGAGGGCGTCGAGGGGCGGAAGGCGGTGCCTTATTGCCTCCCTCCTTTCTGACATTGTAAAGGAACCCTAACTTTATTATTTTTTTAATAGTAAGATATATATATATATGTATGTATATGTTTTTTGTGCTCAGATGAGGTTTGAAGTGTCTGTGTGGTGCAGCTGGTCTGGTCTGTCTCTGTACAGTCGAGGCTGCACCCACCTATAAAAGGTGGAGGCTCACCAGGACATGCACACCTCACAAGTTCCCGGCTCTCTCGACTCGGTTGAAGACGGGTTTCTTGGAGAAGGGGAGGGCAGTGAGGCACAGTCCCCCGTCCCCCGACGCCCCTCGCGATGCCCCTCCTTCTTCGACTAACCCTCTGCAGAGGAGCCGTGAGAGCCAGGAACTTGTGAGTTTTGTATGTCCACTCAGGCATCATTCAAACCTGGTCTGTAGGAAGTTCCTGTCAGAAGGAGGGGGCACCGCGAGGGCGTCGAGGGGCGGAAGGCGGTGCCTTAGTGCCTCCCTCCTTCTGACATTGTAAAGGAACCCTAACTTTATTATTTTTTTAACAGTAAGATATATATATGTATGTATGTATGTATATGTTTTTTGTCCTCAGATGAGGTTTGAATTGTCTGTGTGGTGCAGCTGGTCTGGTCTGTCTCTGTACAGTCGAGGCTGCACCCACCTATAAAAGGTGGAGGCTCACCAGGACATGCACACCTCACAAGTTCCCGGCTCTCTCGACTCGGTTGAAGACGGGTTTCTTGGAGAGGGGGAGGGCAGTGAGGCACAGTCCCCCGTCCCCCGACGCCCCTCGCGATGCCCCTCCTTCTTCGACTAACCCTCTGCATAGGAGCCGTGAGAGCCAGGAACTTGTGAGTTTTGTATGTCCACTCAGGCATCATTCAAACCTGGTCTGTAGGAAGTTCCTGTCAGAAGGAGGGGGCACCGCGAGGGCGTCGAGGGGCGGAAGGCGGTGCCTTAGTGCCTCCCTCCTTCTGACATTGTAAAGGAACCCTAACTTTATTACTTTTTTTAATAGTAAGATATATACATATATATGTATGTATATGTTTTTTGTCCTCAGAGGAGGTTTGAAGTGTCTGTGTGGTGCAGCTGGTCTGGTCTGTCTCTGTACAGTCGAGGCTGCACCCACCTATAAAAGGTGGAGGCTCACCAGGACATGCACACCTCACAAGTTCCCGGCTCTCTCGACTCGGTTGAAGACGGGTTTCTAGGAGAAGGGGAGGGCAGTGAGGCACAGTCCCCCGTCCCCCGACGCCCCTCGCGATGCCCCTCCTTCTTCGACTAACCCTCTGCAGAGGAGCCGTGAGAGCCAGGAACTTGTGAGTTTTGTATGTCCACTCAGGCATCATTCAAACCTGGTCTGTAGGAAGTTCCTGTCAGAAGGAGGATGGACAGTGAACATTTTAAGCCCACTCGGCAGCGACAGATGGCCGCCCCTTCCTGAGCCTGGTTCTGTCGGAGGTTTCTCCCCGTTAAAAGGGAGTTTTTCCTCCCCACCGTCGCCAAGTGCTTGCTCATAGGGGATTTTTTGGGCTTTTTTTTTTAAAACCAACCACTGATAAGTTCACTGGCATCAAGTTTAGGACTCTGCAAATATTTAAATGGATAATTCGTCATCAAGTGAGGAATGATCCATTTAAATCATATTTGAGAGTCACATATATTTGTATATAAATATGATTTGTTGGACAATAAGGCCAATCACAGACTAATTTGGACAATTGGGAAAAATTAAATAAATAAAAAAAATTGGATAAAATGCATGTGTCATTGTTTCATATTGATTTCAAATAACATACCATTTGATTTCAACATATTTTTGTTACACTTGCAGTGGTGTTATTTTGTTATGATCCTGTTCATTTTAAATATAAATATAAATATAAATCATCTAAATAGAAATGGAAAACTAGAAAAATTAAAAATATAGCTTTACTAATCTGAAAGTTATTTGTCATTGGAGCCATCATTCCCACAGTGGAAACACATTATTTCATATTATGTTCAATTCAGTAGTTAAAAGTATAAAATTTAATAATGTCTATTTTTAGTTTACTTTGTTAATAAACACATTTTTTAGTATTTTAGAAACACTAACATCATACATATCCAAATATGAAGCAATGTTTTAACTCCCATTTACATACAGACCTGTGGCCAACTTTATAAACCATTTTGAATTTTTTCCAGCTGAGGCGTTCAAAATAGATATACTTTTGATTGTCACGGTGTTATTTGGGCAGCTGCCTGCCTAATATAACATAACATCACCACAATATTTACATTAAATGAGGAAATGTATCTTTGTTTCCTCAGCTAAGACTGCTTGGCTGCTGTAGCTTGTGTTTATGTTGAGAGTGACATCTGATTTAAAAGCAAGAAGCAAAAGCTACTGAGCACCATCAGTCAGCACAGAGGCAATGCTACAAATTTAAGGAACAAAGGTCAATTCTTTGTGTGTGTACATGCACAGAGCACATGTGCACACGGTTGTGCAGATTAACTCACAGATGTATATGGCAGCTCACGTTTGTGGCATTGACATTGTTTTCCAATCTTAAATGTAATACATACATTTCCGTCATTGGCCATAATTCTTGCAAGGAAGGGACTCAAAGGTCACAAGTTATTAAATAAAATTAATTAAACACACCATTAAAAGAAGTTCACTATTCACCCCTTAAACATCATAGCTAGCAGCAGTTATTTATATCTATGAAAGAGAGAGCTTAATTGTTTGATTAAGCTGGTTGATTAAATAAGTTGGGGGAGCAAAAGTAAAATGAGCTACTTGTGGGATACTATTTAACTTGGGTTGGGTTGGGTAAGCTGCTCATTTTATGCTCATTTTACTTTTCAGATGGTGTCAAGCCTGGCAGTTTGGTGTAATTGTTAGCCTAGTAATTCATAGTAATATATTTCTCACACACAACCTCAACCTCTGCCTCTCCATGTGAGCAGAGACGCAGCAGCATCTTCTTTCTACAGGAAGCCTGATTAAAATGTGAGGCATTTATACGGTGTACAAGATTAAAGAATATAAAACTGATATTACTAAACCTGATTTCCTTCCATCTATTTTCTGCTGCTTATCTGAGTCCGGTCATGATGCCCAGACGTCCCCCTCCCCAGCCACCTACTCCTGCTCTTCCTGGAGAACAGTGAGCCGCCACTCTGGTGCCTTTCGGTGTAAACGAGTAGCTTTCCAAATAACTCAGCTCTTCATCATGTTTCTAAGGCAGAGCTCAGACATCCTTCAGAAGATGCTCATTTAAATAAAATATATATATATATATATATATAAATAAAATTGGCATTGACATAAATTTCTATGCCTATCAAAATGATATCCTCAGCAGTTAAAGGTATGAGTGGTGGTCATTTTTGTTGCTTTTGCTTTCACTATATAATGAATAAACCCATATAAGGAAAAGTCATGAAATATGATGATCATGGGATTTTAATTTAACAGTTTTTACAATTCCAGAGGAGTCAAAATGACCCTTTGGACATGATGAGTGTGACGTTCTGCAAAGAGAAGGAAATCCTCTGGGAAGTTTAAGTCTCTGAATCTAAACGTGCGTGTTATGTCTGTGTTTGGGTTTGGAGTTATTCTGATGTGGTTTGTCACCCCTTACTCACACAATCCCTGGAAAATCTTTGCAGGAAGTGTACAAAATGCACTGATGTGTCACTTTTTTCCATTAAACTGGAATTTGGCCTCAGTGAGGACCTCGGACTCTCCGTTCCTCCTCGACCTCCTTCCTCCTTCTCCCCCGTTCTCCTGCTCCCCGCAGGCGAGCGCTTAGCCGGATGGGCCCCGGGTTACGCGTAAACCGGCCCAAGTGGGGACCGCGGGAGCTCCGTGCTCCGTGGGTACTCTGTGACCCCTTAGTGATCATGATGGGGTATTTCGCCACCCCACACCACATTCGTAAGTTACGATGGCAAATACTGGGGTCTCGAGGGACCCCGAACCACCGGAGCAAACATCTCTCAACTTCACATCATCATCATCATCATCATCGTCTCCTTCCTCTTTCTCCTTGGTCCTTCTACCCTGCGCTTGCAAACGCTCAGCTTTACAGAGGGTAGTCTTCACGTAAACCGGCCCTCTCCTCAGTTCTCCTGGGCCTCGCTGTTGGACGCTTGGCTTTACAGAGGGCAGAGTTCGCGTAAACCGCCCTCCTTGAGGGCCTCAGACTCTCCCTGCCGCCTTCCTACCTCCTTCTGCTCCATTCTCCTGCTCCTCGCAGGCAAGCGCTTAGCCGGGTGGGCCCCAAGTTACGCGTAAACCGGCCTTCATGAGGACCGGGGGTACTCTCTGCTCCGTGGGTACACTGTGACCCCTTTGTAATTGCGATGGGGTATTTCGCAACCCCAATGCACATTCGTAAGTTACGATGGCAAACACTGGGGTCTGGAGGGACCCCGAACCGCCGGAGCAAACAACTCTCAACTTCACCTCATCATCATCGTCATCATCAATGTCTCCTTCTCGGCAGTGCTCGCATAAACCGGCCTAAGTGAGGACTTCGGACTCTCCCTGCCTCCCCGTCCTGCGACCTCCTTCTGCTCCGTTCTCGTGCTTCTCGCAGGTGAGCGCTTTGCCGGATGGGCCTTGGGTTACGCGTAAATGGGCCTAAGTGAGGACCACGGGCTCTCCGTTGCTCCTCGTCTTCCTTGCTCCTTCTCCATCGTTCTCCTGCGCCTCGCTAGTGAAAGAGCAGCTGCTTGGCCTGCCTATTACGCGAACACCGCCCTCCAGTTGGACCTCAGGCTCTCCGAGCCTCCTCGTCCTCCTTGCTCCCTCTACATCCTTGTCACGCTCCTCGCTAGAGTACGCTTAGGTTTGCAGAGGGTGGGTTTTGCGAAAACCGCCATCGGTGAGGACATTGAGCTCTCCGTTGCTCCTCGTCCTCCTTGCTCCTTCTCCATCGTTCTCCTGCGCCTCGCTAGTGAAAGAGCAGCTGCTTGGCCTGCCTATTACGCGAACACCACTCTCTGTTTGGACTTCAGACACTCCTTGTCTCCTCCTCATCTATGCTCCCTTTGCATCGTTCTCATGCTCCTCGCTAGCGTACACATAGGTCTGCGGAAGGCGGGTTTCGCGAACACCCCCTTCGGTGAGGACCTTGGGATCTCCGTTGCTCCCTGTCTTCCTTGCCCCCTCTACATTGCTCTCAAGTGCCTCGCTAGTGAAAGCGCAGCTGTTTGGCCTGCCTATTACGCGAACACCGCCCTCCGTTTATGCTCCTCGCTAGTGTATGCTTAGGTCTGTGGAGGGCCGGTTTCGCGAACACCCCCTTCGGTGAGGACCTCGGGCTCTCCATTGCTCCTTGTCCTCCTTGCTCCTTCTCTACCGTTGTCATGCGCCTCGCTAATGAAAGAGAAGCTGTTTGGCCTTCCTATTATGTGAACACTGCCCTCCAGTTGGACCTCGGGCTCTGCGTTGCTCCTCGTACTCCTTGCTCCCTCTACATCGTTCTCAAGTGCCTCGCTAGTGAAAGCGCAGCTGTTTGGCCTGCCTATTACGCGAACACCGTCCTCCGTTTATGCTCCTCGCTAGCGTACGCTTAGGTCTGTGGAGGGCCGGTTTCGCGAACATCCCCTTCGGTGAGGACCTCGGGCTCTCCGTTGCTCCTCGTCCTCCTTGCTCCTTCTCCTTCGTTGTCATGCGCCTCGCTAGTGAAAAAGCAGCTGTGTGGCCTGCCTATTACGCGAACACCACCCTCCAGTTGGACCTCGGGCTCTGCGTTGCTCCTCGTCCTCCTTGCTCCCTCTTCATCGCTCTCATGCTCCTCGCTAGTGAAAGAGAAGCTCTTTGGCCTACCTATTACGCGAACACCACCCTCCAGTTGGACCTCGGGCTCTCCGTTGCTCCTCATACTCCTTACTCCCTCTACATCGTTCTCAAGCGCCTCGCTAGTGAAAGAGCAGCTGCTTGGCCTGCCTATTATGTGAACACCACCCTTCAGTTGGACCTGGGGCTCTCCATGTCCCTCGTCCTTCTTGCTCCCTCGCCTTCGTTCTCATCTGCCTCGCTAGTGAAAGACCAGCTATGTGGCCTGCCTATTACGCGAACACCGCCCTCCGTTTGGACTTCAGACACTCCTTGCCTCCTCCTCATCCTTGCTCCCTCTACATCGTTCTCAAGAGCCTCGCTAGCGTACGCTTAGGTCTGCGGAGGGCGGGTTACCTGAACACAGCCTTCCGTTTAGACCTCGGACCCTCAGTGTCTCCTCATCCTCCTTTCCCTTTTTTAAAACATTTTCCTCGCTCTCACGCGCCTCGCTGGCGAGCCCTTAGCTTTGGGGAGGGTGGGTTTTGAGAACCCCACCGTCTGTGAGGAACCCAGTACCTCCTACACACACACACACACACACACACACACACACACACACACACACACGAGGCAGTGAGGAGTAGAAGGAAGTTGTTGCTACGCCTGCGTCGCGAAACCAGGGCTCATTGTGTGTGCGCCCGGAGCAGCTACGGGGGAAACACATGGGACAACCGACCAGTTTGGGGCCATGGTTTATTCAACGTGTATTTTCAGTGTGGTTTAACTTGCTAATCTGATCTGAAATACTTTCCTTGAATGTGCCTTAATTTCACCTCTTTTTTATTTCTTCTTTTCTTAGCTTACTGAAAATGTTGGCGACCAAAGGCCGGATCCAGGGATGTGTGCTGCTTGTGCTACTGGCGTTATGTGGGCAAACTGCTCGCTGTCAACATCGATACAAAGGTAAAGTGCAATCCCAGGGTTGTGTGCTGCTTGTGGTACTCGCTTTATGTGGACAAACTGCTTGCTGTCAACATCAATACAAAGATAACAAAAGAATAGCCTAGTGTAACGTAGTGTTTTATGTTTTTTTTTTTCTAGAATGATTCAAATGTTACTATCATTTCCCCAACCCCGCAGGCTCTGCGACCCGTGAAGAACTGAGACTCCTTCTGGTCGGTAAAACAGGATCGGGAAAGAGTGCATCCGGAAACACCATCCTGGGGGATGCGAACGCTTTCAAAGAAGACGTTTCGCCTGAGTCTGTCACCGACGGCTGAGGCAGAGGGCGAAGACGGAAGAAATATCGCTGTGATCGACACTCTGGGGCTGTCTTTTGGATGAAATAGATGAAATGGTGGATTTCAATGGAGGAAACCACTACACCAACGAGATGTATAAGGCGGCCCAGAAGAAACTCGAAGGAGAAAGGCTGAAGAGGAGAAAGGAGGAAGAACAAAGAAAAAGGGAAGAAGAGGAGAGGATCGAATTGAAGGAGCGGTGTAAATTCTTCCGCCTCGCTTCCCTGGGATTATTTGGCACAGGAGCGTACTTTACATCTTATGTTCTCATGGGGCTCGGTGGAGCCCTTGGATATTCTCAGTTAAAGACGCCGAGCTTGACGGTTGGGCGTCTTCTGTACTCGTCGATACCGTGAAAACTGCGTAGGTGTATCACCTACTCGACCTAGTGATCAACGAGTACCGCACCGAAGCATGCAACGGGTGCAAGACCAATCACCCCAGCCAGAGACAACACGAGTGTCTGCGAGTCTTGGTGTCAGGGTCCCTGTGCCTACCCGGTCGGCTCAGTATGGCTACATATGTTTTTCATTTTGTTCCTGCTCTCTCCCTTCCTCTCTTTCCCTCCTCCCTCTGCCAGGGCGGAGCTCACCTGTGGGCTTCTGCCCTTGGTCCACGCACCTGGTCGCCATCACGCACCTGTGGCTCGTTACGAGAGTGTTCCAGCTCCTTTATAAGACGGCAGCTCTGTGTTTCTCGTCGCTGGACGGTTGCCGACCCGCATTCCCTGGACCAACCCCTGTGTTTCCTGAGTGATTGAGTGTGCGAGGAGTGGAGTACGTCATCGTGTTTTCTGTGGAGTGTGGAGAGGAGCGTGAGGAGTGGACGGAGTGCGTGTGGACTTTCAGCGTCTTTTCCCTTTGTGTGTGGACCCCCGGAGCCCGGCTTCCCCCTCACCTCTGTAAATAGATCACCTGGTGTGCTGTAATAAAGATTCTTGTGTTTCCCAACTCAGAGCCTGCGCGTGTGTCCGTTCCATCCCGCTGTGACACTTGGAGGATGACTTTTACGCTGAACATTATTACAGCATCAGGAAAAGACTCCTCACGCCGCGTTTCATTCCTTCCATTCAACGTCTCCTGATCATGTATTCACAGCCACCGAAGGCGCTGTACAGCACCGAGCACCTGAAACACGGACAGTTTGTTGATATTGTAATCAAAAATACAGCCCCGGGGGGGAGGGGGGGTATTTTAAAAATGCACCTCCCTATTGCGCATGTCCCTAAAAGGTATGGCCTTCCAGATTGCCTCAGTTGTATCGTGAGTGTAATTTCAAATAAAATAAAATAAAACTCAGAAGCGTCTGTGTTCTGTATTCTTCTTCTTCTTCTTCTTATTATTATTATTATTATCATTATTATCATTATTGTGATTATGCTTCATTTTTATGTACTGGGGTATCAATGACCCCCACGCTGCCGCAGCAGCTTCTGTGCGTGGCCCCCAAGTGCTACGTTTTCTTTCCCGATCCCCTGACGAACCCATTAGAATCGCTCTGGGGCACTCTTCGACCCCAAATGATCGTTCTGTTTTTTTCATTTTCATTCACCTGTCTCTACTGAGGGTGGGGTACTTTGGGACCCCCGGGGTCTGGGGCTGCCCCGAAGGGGAGCACAAGGGTTAATTGTGTTTGACTTTTGCTACCAGTGCTCACCATTATGCAACACAGGTGCATCACAATGATAATATGTTGACAAGATGTGTCTAAACAGGTGAAAAGTGCTCATGGTTTTGCCAAAAGAGTGACTGATTCAATAAGTGGGTTCAGGCAACTGAGACTTTGGTTCAAACAATAGAGTTTAGTGTTTTCGAGAAAAACTGTAACGAAGTGGAAACACTAGGAGTCAAAATGTATCACACACCAATCAGAAACTTTGATGGATAGAGAAAAGTCAGCTCATTCAGGTTTGAGACAATGGATCCAAAGACATGCAAAGCAAGAGTTTGAGGAGGATGAGGAGGTCTAGGACACCAGGGAATGAGGAGGAGGTGGAGGTAAAGGAACATAATTGCCCATTGGCTTATTGTAAATGTCCCTGGTCAGCAAGGAGGGAATGTCACTCTGTGCGCAGCCATCAGCCAACGAGGGTTACTCCACTGCCAAGCCATTTTAGGACCCTATAACGCTATGCTTCTCGTTGCTTTTCTTGATAGTCTGAGACAACATATGTTCCAGCGGGACTGCAGGGAACCAGCACAAACCAGAGCAGCCCCACTACGTTGTTGTTTGGGATTACGTTAGCTTCCATTACATTGCTATGGTTGATGACTGGTGTTCTAACATCTTTCTGCCTGCATACTCTCCCTTTCTAAACCTGATAGAGGAGTTATTTTGGGCATGGCGGTGGAAAGTGTACGACAAAGAACCATATGTCCATGTGCACCACCTCCAGGCCGTGGAAGATGCCTACCTTGACATATCAGTATAGACCTTATGGATTTGTGTTTACTGTTTTGGGAATATGAGGCATAGTTTCAAGAAATGTGTTTAAGCAATCAAGAAAAACTGTAATCAGCTACCATCTCTCCTATGGATTCTTTAATGTCTACAGTCTCAGATCAACACAGCCCTGCCCTTCAGCACTATCAGCAGCAGGAGCAGCAGCCAACCCCTCAACAGCAACATTGTACCTAGGGCTGCCACAAACGATTATTTTGATAGTCGACTAGTCACTGATTATTTTTGATTAGTCGACTAATCAGATCATGCATCGATTGGACGTAAAACGTACAGCTTATTGCACCAGCAGCATCTGCTCTTATATAACTATCATTAGCTTACAGCTTTAAGTGTTTAAGGTATGTGCTAACTAAAAATAAAGACAAGATGATATTTCATTAAATTGTAATGAAATCTGCAGATAGTTTCGGTGAAGTTTATGAAAATATGTTAAACGTTTATTTTGTGACCCAGAAAGAATAATAAGAGTAATATTAAAACTAACTAGCTGCCGCCATTGTTGGAAACTGAGCAGGGCCGCGCTATGAATTCTGGGACACAGCTGCTTCTTCTTCAGGGTTTAACGGCAGCTAATTCTAATTCCTGAATATTCTTTTTTTTTTTTCTTTTTATGTGATGAGAAAGAAATTATTTTACATCTCATCACAGCTTTCCCTGCTTCCCAGAGAACAGATGTTGATGTTCCAAGGTCATTATAGTCTAAATATAAAGTCCACTCCTTTTATAAAATGTTGAATAAATTCTTCATCTTTGAGCAATGATGTATTAATCTCCAGTTTTTACTTGGTGGAATGTTCTTCTGATGTATTAGTGTTAAAGATAGAGGAGCATGATCGCTGACAGCTATAGGGTGTATCTCGGTGTCTGAAATGTCACTCAACAGTGAGCTGCTGACTACGAAATAATCGTGATGAGAGTAGGAGTGATGGACATATGAGAAAGTATATTCCTTACGGTTGAGGTGAAGGGAGCGCCATGCGTCGCCAAGACCAAAGTCGCTCATATACTGTTTGATTATATTTGTGGACTGCAAATTGTGCTGAGTTCCTGCTGTATTGAGCCTATCCATTTCTTCATTTAGTCCAAAGTTGAGGTTGCCCCAAGAAGTGCGCAATCTGGGTGTTCAGAGAGTGCACTAAAAAAAAAAAATTGGAAGAAGCTATGTACTTACAATACATAGCTTTTTGTTAAGTATAGATAATTTAATGATTAGGAATCTACCCTCTGGATCTATAAATGTGAGTACTGAGAAATTAATATCTTTATGTATTAAAATTGCTTCTCCCCTTTGTCTAAAGTTGTAGGAGGCGGAGAACACAGTGGGAAACTCAGGTATTTTAAGTTCATTTATAGCTGTGACAGGTCTGTTTGTGTCTTGTAATAAAACAACGTCTGCCTGTAGTTTTTTAAGCTGGTTAAATATTTTAACCTCTTTTCTCTGGAGACAGCTCCATGCACATTCCATGTGACAAACTTTAGTGCGCCCATAGTTTTATGCGTATAGCTAGTGATGCACGCTGCATGCATCGGGTGAGGACAATGGAAATACATCACTCGTTTGTAAATAGAAAGAAGAAAAATGTGTGGCGAGATGCTCCATAAGTGTCTTGAAACGGCTGTGTGCAGGCAGGAAAGGACCCAAATGCAGACTCATACACGGAGACGAGACTTAAACTCAAAACCAGCTTTATAAGAGGAAACACCTGGGAACCACGGCTGGCACAAATTACACAGACGAGACTAGGAAGAGCAAACACAACATGACGCACACTGACAAGAGACTATCAAAATAAAACAGGAAGTACTGGAGGGAGAGAGAAAACACAGAGGAGCACGAGGGAGAGAGAGGCCATGACGAGCTTGGGAAAATAGATAAACGTGACGGAATAAAACAGAAGGAGGGAAAACAAGGCACAAAAGCTCACATCACTATTTAAAGACAGACACACAGAGGGAGACACAAAGGGCAAAGACACAAGGGGAAATCTAATCAACAATTCTAAACAGAACAACCCAGGTAATATAGAATAAACAGAGTGGACCTCAAACATAAATAATAAGACAAAATGACAAAAGACACAAGAAAACTCAAAACACTGGTCCATGATAATAAGTCTGATTATGTGTGTGCATATTAGCTAATATGAGCAAGTGTATACACGCTTGAGTGTGTGTCTGTGTGTACTGTGAGGCTGTTGTGGATATGCTGCCCTTGAGCGTGTGTGTGTGTGTGTGTGTGTGATTGTGCTATGTGCATATGTAGAAATGGAGGGTGTTGTTTGTGGCTGCGTAGGGAAACAGGTGATCGAAAGGAGAAGGAAAGAAACCAAGGAAAGGGTGAGCGGGAGGGATGAAAGAGAAAACTGAACAACAACAAAAACAAAACATTGTATTTAATGCATTAACGGAGAATGACGGAGTTTTATCTGCTATAAGACACTGAAATAGCAAATTGATATTAATAAGTTAAACAGGTGTTAATGCAAGAGAATATAAAAGGAAAAAAAAGAAAAATGTAGTAGATTTTTATCTGGAGTGAAGTCAATACAACCACAGAACAGTGCTGGGGTCGCGATAGATCTTGTCCGTCCACGTAGAGCCAGTCCCACAGTGATGACAGCACGGGAGCTCTTTTGAATGAAGCTGAGTCAGACTGGGGACAGGACCTTGTGTGGTTCCAGGATCTCAGGCAAAGGCCTGAAGTGGCATAGGTTTTGAGTTCTGAGTCCTCTTTACTGGAACTAGAAGGTATGATTCGATCATTGGGACAACTGCTCTTGGTGCAACCTAGGTCCCGGCTGAAGACCAGAGGTGACCGTGCCTTTGCTACTGCTGCACCCAACCTCAGGAACAATCTTCCAGCTGACATTCACACACCTGAATCTATTCAATCTTTTAAACTACAATTGAAAGCTTATTTATTTAATCTAGCATTCCTGGCTAGTTAGAGTTTTTATTAGGTAGGATTCATTGTACTTTGCAATTGCACCTATATGCAATCGTAACTTATATTATTATATTACCGGTATAATCTTCCAGTTGATATTCCCGTGTCGGAATTATTTGATCTTTTGAATTACGATCAATAACTTATTTATTTAACTTAAATTTTTTTCATCTGGTAGTGTTTTTTGCACTTCACTATCGCATCCTTATGTAATTTTAATTTTATGTAATTTTATTTTTATTTCCTACTATTGTACTATTGAGAAGCACTTTGGTGTACCTCTGGTCTTTAAATGTGTTATATAAATGAAGTTGTATTGTATTGTACTCTTCACTTCACCATACTTCTTCTTTCGTCGCGAGCCGCCGCTGCAGGCCTGGGATTCAAACAGCAGAGAAGGTGGTGAGCTGGAGATTGGAGGAGTGAATGTTGACAGGGAGAACCCTCCCATTCTGATCACCGGAGACTTGGACGAGGACCAAGCAGTTGATTCATTTGGCCAGAGTCACGTGATCAGTGACGTCATTAAAAAGCTTCATTAAATGCTTTGGTACTTGATTCAGTGGTTTATAAGGAAGTGAATCATTTGCGGGATTTGTGGAGTTTTTTGATGGTGAGAGACAGCAAACCAGTGATTATTCTGTTGAGAGATATGCAGCCAGCCAGGGTGGGAGGAGGTTCTGTCATGTGGGAGTATTTTGAGTTGATTTTGGTCACAACAGAAGCATACTCCATAATGTGTTGTGCATTATTATATGTATATTATATGCAATTTTAATCTATTGTATTTACCAACATCAAGAAGTCACAAGAAAAGAAAGACCACACCATGGCACAAGGAAAGTTTATTGATGAAAATTATTTATTAAACAAATAAACATAACAATTTCTTCACCCCCAAAAATACATGTTCAAAGCAACACAACGGTGGCCCAACATCAGATAGATCTGTTGTCAGAGTTATATTGTTGGATTGTTTTTTATGCTTAGAAACATATAATCATATATGCTTAGAGGTATATAATCGATTGTATAATGACAGGATGTCTGATCCTTAGTAGTCTACAAAGACTCTGTGTGCGTTCCAGAGCACTCTGGCATACACACACATCCTAAGGTCATGAGAGAGGTCGTACCTGCTTTTTCTGATTTATAGTATAGGAGGACACCTACTCTGTGTCTGTTTAGGTGAACTGTTGGACTCACAGGCGCCAGCAGATCATTCACAGGGTCACATCTTGACACACACACACACAGACAAACACACATACCTACACTACACACAGACGAGGTACTCTTTGTTCACACGTACGCCTGTGTAAGATGTCATATGTTAATGAACCTATGCATATTCATGTAACCGCAATAAAAGGCAGTGCTACAGGGGAGCTGACTGAGAGTGACTGGGGTTCGAGCGGCAGGAACAGTGCTCGTCTCAGTCATCTCCCTCGTGCACAAGATCACACAAAGAGCTCTGGTGACTTGCGTCTTGCTTTTGCTAGTTGCAGTAAATTGCCTCGGCTGTTCCAGCAACAGGTTTGTGCCAACATAAACCTAACAACTGTGAACTCCACTCTGTAGCATGGGCAGTCATAATGAAGCAGTTCATTTTATTTTGTGGATTCAAGCTGCTCTTCATATTTTTGGCCACCAGATGTCACCAAAGACGACTGTGTTGAAAAGCTTTGAGTAATGAACACAAGCTTCAATGCTTCAGAAAGCTTCATTTGGCCATCACTAACACTGGGAAGCTAGAAAACTAGAAACCTGAAAACTAGAGACTAAGGACGAAGATCACAGGGAGCTCGGAGGAAAAAAAACACAGTACGGTAAGGGTACGACGCAACAACTAACAGCGAAGCAAAGGACTTAAATACACAAGCATGGCAATGAGAGGATTGGGAACAGGTGGCAACACAGCTGGGACAAATAAGACCTAATGAGACAAGGGAAGAAAAATCAGACACACTGCACACAGGGCAGGGACTATCAAAATAAAAGAGGAAACACACGACAGGCACAGAGGCACGCTCTTGACACTGAATAGGACAAACACGGAGCACAGGGACAGGAGTAACAAACTGCGACATGAGACACAACTAGGGAGCAAGAAAATAAACATGACAGAATTAAACCTACACTTAACATCAGGGGCACAGGAACAAAACCCAAGAACTAGAAATCACAAAACAGAAAAACTAGAAAGCTAGAAATACAAGACAGGAACTAAAACACTAGCAGTCATAAACCATGATGAACTCAAAGCTTGTTATTAACACAGAACACAAAGCACTGGGTCACGGACCTTCAGTGATAAATCTTTGTTTTTACTTGTGAACTATGAAAGCTGTGAACTATGAAAGCTGAGACCAATGAACTAATGATCACGGTATTCAAAATCAAAGCTGATATTTTCTGAATTTTTCTCTCAATAGTTATATGGTGCATCTATTTTTATATGATATTTTTTATATGATTTTACTGTAGTTCAGCCACTTCCATTATGAAATAATTAGAACTTAATTCGAATAAAAGTACTCAGAATGACTTGTAATATTTTTGGTGATCCTGTGACCTTCCCTCATCACATCAAAATGCTGACATATCATTTGTGTTTTGTGCAAATTAGCAAGCATTAGCATGCTTGTGTACTAGCTAAAGCTATAGGGTTAAATGTGATAATTATTTTATTTTTTATATACGCTAAATATTAAGCATAATAATATGCTAAAATCACCATTATCCATTAGCATAAAGCTGTAATAGTTTCAGGTGTAAAACTCGCATATAGTTTTACTATTACCATTTTACTTACTTATTTTTCTTTATTTTCTGACTATCACTTCCTACATTTTTACAGAAATATCTCTATTTGTATAACTGCATTATCAAAACAGCTCATTACTTTAGGTTTAAGATATTTGAGGTGAGTTGTTTCCTGTCACTGTGCATCTATAAACACCAACTCTTTCAGTGTAGTTTGCTACATATATCTGTAAGTCAAAGGTGCAGCTGCTGTATTTTGTCTACTTATCTAGTCCAGTGTCAGGCTTCACCAGAGTCATTCATGCCTATTTAGCATCACCAATTAACCCAACTCCATGCATGTCTTTGGGCTGTTGGGAGGAATGTGAAGTACCTACAAAGGGAAAAAATCCCAGGATGCATTTAAAAATATAACCTTCTTGCTGTGAGGCAATAGCTCTAACCACTATATCACTGTGCTGTCACTGCTGAAGTGACACATAACACAACGTTAGCATAACAAAGTATGCTAACGTTGTGTTATTCAAAGGCTGCTTGAACATAAGAGGCACTCTAGTGCAGGCTACACTTGTTAGTTTGGCGTAGCTAATTGTACTGTTGTTGGACTGATTCATAACAGCTGTGGTGTTCATGGTGTCATGGTTCTGGGTACTTGAGTTTGTGGATATTCACGTTCCATTCATTAATAATACCTGATTCTTAGTTTGCTTATTAGTTACATTTTCTTCTTTATGTATTTTCTTAGTGTATTTCTTGTCCCAATCTCATTTGTCAAATCCGTTTTGTTAAGTTCAATTATGTCTGCATTTCCCTACTTAGTTATTACTTCTCACTTCTTGTTTTTTTTGTTTTTTTTAGAATCATTTATCTCTTGTATTTCACTTTTATTCTACTTGTTCTGCTACCCTACATTCCTCCATTTTACCAAGTGGATCATTATGGCCTTGCCATATTGGTCCATTTGATTGACCTTTATTATAATTATGTATTTATTTTACAAACGGGACAGACATGACTGGGGGATAGGACAGGGAGAAAGAATGAAAGAAAGAGAGGGAGAGAAAGAAAACCAGAGGGGAGAAGAGACGGTGAGAAAGGGGGGAGGAAAGAAAGAAAAACAAACAAAACACCTGGATCACCTGTATGGAGAAAAAAAACCAGAAGAGAAATCAAACAAAAAAAAGAGCAACATAATAAATACAGCACCATCACAATAAACTAGCTAGCAGTAGATAACAGTAGATACTAAACATTAAACGATATTGTGCAGCACGCAAGATAGACAGCGCACAATGTGCTTTGAGGCAGCAGCCAAGAAAGGTGTAGTCCGCGTCTGTGAACACCCGTGTGTACACCTGTGTGCACACCTGTGTGGATCAGCACGCTTGTATTCCAAAGGTTTCTCCATGTAACGATCTGCTACGGAGTGTGGGGAGCCATAGCCCCGTCCCCCAGGGCATGAAGCAGTTATGGAGGAGATCCAGGCCCCAGATATCCAGAGGCCCCAGAGTACAAGGACCCGAGGAGGACCACCAAAAGGGGGGGAACCGTGCCACCCTCCTGGGAAGAGCTGAGTAGAGCCCCAAACGAGAGGTCACCCAGCAGCTACGGAGCAGAGGCCAGAGGGGGTTGCAGTGGCGTGCCCGCGGGCTCTGCCGGCAGCCAGCTGTGCCAGAGAGGACCGAGCTTCAGGCCCAGAGGCCTGAGGGCACCCCACCCCCCGGAAGGGGCCCAGCCGGGCCACAGGCGCCAGGCCCCGCCAATCGGCCACCAGGAGTGAGCCGGTACATACATGAGCGCCCAGCCCCAGACGACAAGGACCACCAACACACCAACGTCTGAGGGCATCAGCCACCGGCAGGGAGTGTGGTGAGGGGAGATAGGCCTCCGTACTTTGGAGGGCCTGAGATGTTCCCAGAGAGGTTGAGTCTAAGACCCAACCTGACATATAGACACAGACGAACAGGCGCACGTGGACACAAACGTGCATTCCCACCCCCATATACACAACCAAATACTCGGCACTCACCCAACGTGTAGACAGACACAAATAGACACTGCACAGACAGTCACACTCCCCAAACATACTCTATATCCCAGGTCCAGGTACCCCCGCCACCAGAGGGGCAAGCCGCACCTAGACCCAGGTGATGTAACCCTTCTCTCTGGGGTGGAGGCAAGCGGACCACCTCCTTATCTGCAGTAGCAGGGAGGCCCCGCATCCCAGACCCCAATCTGACGGCCAGCACCTCCTCCCAGCCCCCCAGCCCTGACGGCTAACAGAACCGGGGTGAGTGAAGACCCCAAACCTCCCTACGCCCGCTCATATGTAGTGTTGCTGTGTGCTGTTCTAAAGTGCATTTAAAACACAGGAGAGCATGGTTCCTGCTTCCTCTCAGAGAGCAGCACGGCTCCTCCCGAAAACCCTTAGTGTCTATATGCATTTAAAATTGAGGGTAGGGCACCAGCGCCAGAGGTGGGTTGGAATACACCGACCATCCTCTGGATGCTGTAAAACGTGCCCACCCCCAAGGCCCTATATGTATGTGTTATGTGAGAGTGTGAGTAATGTGGGTGTCTAGGTTGCAGAATAAAATTGAGGCACAGGCGGCCAAAAATTGAGGCACAGGCGACCAAATTCACACTCCAATGGAGTGTGAATTTGTCCACACTCCAATGGAGTGTGAATTTGAGTGAATGTCAGATAGAAGCACTAAAAACCTTAGATAATGTGCTTGTGTGAATGGGTATGATCGGGTGAATGCACCAGTTGTAGAAAGCACTTTGAGTACTCAGTGAGAGTAGAAAAGCACTATATAAGAACCAGTACATTTACCATTTAAAGTCCTTTAATTTTTTTTCTTTTTTTTTTGAAATCGACAGTCCACCATATAATCCGGTGCGCCTTATGTATGAATTCTGGTCGTGCTTACTGACCTCAAACCGATTTTATGTGGTACAAAGCGCTCAAAAATCTGTCAAAAAACATTTTAGTATGACTTTGCTAAGCTACGAAGCCACAGGCTTGATGGATTGTCGGAGCATTACGGCTACCGTAGTCAGGAGCCTCGCGGAGTAATCTAGGTCCTAAACTCCGTCCATTTCAGGTCCCAAAGTCAAACAAACACTGCGGCATCACTGAGAGTTAAAAACTGTCTAAATTCTTTCATCTCTAATAAAATGATCAGTGTTGCTGCTTTACCAGGTGTAACAATTAAGTTTAACATCCAGGCATCCATGAAAACAGGATTTATTAAATTTAACAGAATTAGAAGTTAGCAGGAAGTTAGCTCGCTAGCTTCCACCTAAACATGATATAGCATGTTCTGATGTACAGCTCTGCTATCACTTCAAACATAAATGAAGACAGAAAACTAAACAGCAGTGACGTTTGTAGGGTTATTGAAGTTGGACTAGCTGGTATATAATGATGTGCAACATTATCACTAGCGACACAGCCATGTTAGCATAACATAAACACAGTGAAGCTGGAGGATGAACGCTAACTTTTTCCCACTCGATAAAAGTTAACGTGAAGGTTCCTGATGGTTAGGGACAAATGCAATCGCATGGCAGGATGCTGTAAATGGACCAAACTTCAGTCCGGAGAACAACTGAGATAATCCATCCACAATACGAGGTTAGTCATTAATATACTGCAACAACACGGGAATAGAGCTGCTGCGACAGAATTCAGTATTAATAATTCAATGGTACGGAAGTGGAGGAAGCAAGAAGAATGAGTTGAGTAAAGTTTGACTTATCTGACTGCTTTGTTTGCTTAATGCGCCTTATAATCCGGTGCGCTTTATGGTCCGAAAAATACGATACTATTACTTGAGTAAAGAAGCAGTTCTTCAACCTTTGCAGGAAGATCTGTACTTATACTTAAGTTACCAGTGTGTGTACTTTATCCACCTGTGGTTGTAACATTGTAACACAACAGTAACACATTTAAAATGTGCTTATTGATGATGTCAATTTATTTTTACTGTACTCCATTTGACCTTTTGTGTACATAAATAGGTCAAAACACAACAACAACAACAATTAGCGAGCGGAAAAATTAAATAATGAGTGTGACATAAATAAAACAAAATAAAAAGTTATGGTAAAGCTTAATAAAGTTAACATAACAATAACAGTATTAAGTACATACGCTGCTGTTAACTTTTTAACAATAAAATTAAATATCCAAAAATATATTGACACAGTTACTCTTCTTTCTTTTTTTTTTTTACTGTGCCTTATTTAGCATTCAAAATCTTCCTTAAGCAAGTTAGAAAACTGGCTTCTCTAGTATTTGGTGCAGGGCAAGAAGTAGCTGTTGCTCAGCACACGGTACAGCCTCCCGCTCCACATGGCATACTCAAACATTTGTGGTCCACTGTAGAGGTAGGTGTACCCTGCAGAACAGAGATGCTACATGTTAGTGCTGCATAACAGACCAGAGGGATTTTTAAACATGTTAAAATAGCAATCATTCATTACATGTAAACTCAAAAGATAAAAACAGAAATATCAAAAACAGAAGTCATTGTCTCGTTTCAGTGGTCTTCAAGCCTGAATTGCTGCTCACCTCCTTGCTGCAGAGCTGCAGTCACTTTGGAGGTCATTCCCAAGAAGGTCTCATCCACCTGTTTGGGGAATCCTTTATCCATCTTCTTTGTGGCCTCATTATAACTGGGAAAAGAAAAATGTATTTAGATTCATCTAACATTTGTAATACAACTTGTAAGCTGCTGTATGGAAATCGGTTGCCTAATTTTCTCAGGTCTTAGTGGAACACACCTGTAGTATTCACTGCCTACAAAGAACAGAGTCTTCCCACTTTGTTCGTCATAGAGGGCCGCATCAACTTTCTTCACGGTTTTGGGCAGACCAAAGCTGGATATTGGTTTAGGATAGCCACTTACAAGATCATAGCCGCTGAAAGCCCACACCTTCTGACCTGTCAACAAATAAGAAGTAGACTTTATAGTAAAGCTATGTAAAGGCACAAAAATGCTGACTTCAAAGGAGTGCTGCATTAGGTGGACACTGGCAAAGCATACCTTTAAAAAGTAAGACACGGTCTAATTGTTGGCTCTCATAAGCAGCATCAATATTAACAGGGGCATCGGGCCAGTTAGCTGAGATGAGAGCTTGTACAGGTGTGCTGATCTGAGGGTGTTTGCGCCAGACTAATCTGTAAACGCACGCACAAAATGTAAATTAATGTAAATGATCAATCAGCCAATGTCAGAAGCCAGCTCTGCTATGAGAGATTTCTCACTCAGGTATTCAAGCATTTATTTTGTGATACCTGTCTTTGAAGAAGAGCATCTCTCCTCGCAGTGTGGCAACAGCATCCAAAACCATCGTTGAATCACAGGCATCAGGAGTAGTGGGGGCTGTAGGTCCAGGCATCTCTTTGTCATTTGGACCTGGAGGTAATTTAATAAATATCACACTGTTGTAAGTTGTAAAATTATTTATGCACAGGTTCTTCTAAGATTTTGGTCAACTCAAATATTTTTAATTGAATAAAACCAAAAAAAGAATTTAGCACTCACCATAGAGGGACTGGATGCCATTAACGTCATCCCGGGGAAGAACATAGGTGTCAGGGTTACTGTATGAGTACACTGGGTACATGAGAGCACCGGGGTCATTGGAGTGAGACAAGCCCAGAGAGTGACCAAATTCATGGGCAGCAACCATAAAGAGGACGTAGCCTGAAGTAGAAAACACAGAATGACAATTGGTTACAGCTCAGGATAACTCAGGTCGCACGCTACAGAGTAATAATTTGGACACCACAGTTCATAAAAGTAAACAAACTTACCTTTGCTTGAGTGGAACGTGAACGTTTCATCTTCGTCAAAATGGGCATCCCCTCCAATGCCAGCACCGGGAGCAAATGCGTGGGCGAGAGTGCCATCAGGGCCATCAAAGGGGTAACCATCACCATGTGCTGTTAGAAGATAGTGGTATTAGACTTGGCCAAACAAAACAAAAAAAAACACTAAAAAATATAGGTGAGATGGTGAGATAGGTGGGATGATCATGTCTTGTGCAATAATACAATAAAAACGTTCAGTGATTATATTACTTAGTGTGTTTTTAGACTCACCCCAGCGACCAAAGGAGATCATAATATCAGCAATGCCGCTGTAGATCCTTGTGAACGTCAGTGGAGTGACTTTGGCCCACACCTGCAGAGCTTTGTCTATGGAGTCATCCACCTCTGCCACAGACATGTCAGGTGTGTAGTTCTCTATCCTGCAGAGCACAACAATATCCAAGAAAATCATTAGTGTGGTCACATTTTCTCACGTTGTGTGTTACGTTGTGTCTTTAGATCATTCACCTGTATGTGAGGCTGTTTTTCTCCCATTTGAGGTTGTTTTCAAAAGTGGAGAAACGAGCGACCTGTTCATCGGGAACCCCACAGCGGGGCTTCTTCATCATGGCCAAAGTGTCAGCATCCAGAGACCCGGTGATCTGGAGACCAAAGAATCTCTGCATCTCAGCCAGCTTCTTGTTCAGTGGGCTGATGCCCCTTCTGACAGCTGGACCCTCCTCCTCTGTGAGGTTGAAGAATTTCTTCAGGTAGTTCTGGAAGAGAGAAATATTCAGAGCTTTACACTCAAATATCTGTCAGCATGTTTAAGCTCAAGAAACAAGACAAATAACAACATGGGATGGACAATTAAAATAATCACAAAGTTTGTCCACTCTGGCCTATGCCAAAAAATAAAAAACAGCCAAGTACACATACCTTTGCAAAACTTTCATCTTGCCCAGTAATCTGAGATACTGGCATGCAGTAAACTGCCACTGCCAGACCAAGCAGAATGCTCAGAGTCCAAGTCTTCATGCTTCCTCGTTGTGTGCAACTTGTGTCTCAGTGCTGTGAGAAGCTGTTATATAGGCTGGAGTTTGGATGTGTTGAGTAACTACCTGCCGTCAGTGACTAAGGAAATGCTCCTTTTATGGTGAAGATGGGAACTCTGGTTTTGATTGCTCATGACGGTGTTACCCAAAACACTGATATTGAATCATTGTTGCAGTTTGCAGAGGAAATTGGTCATGAGATAATAATTAGAAGAGCCCCAAATCTGTAATTATCAGATTTTAATAATAATAATAATGGATTGGATTTATATAGCGCTTTTCGAGACCCTCAAAGCGCTTTACAATTCCACTATTCATTCACTCTCGCATTCACACACTGGTGGAGGCAAGCTACGGTTGTAGCCACAGCTGCCCTGGGGCAGACTGACAGAAGCGAGGCTTTTAGTTCATTTGATTTTTATTCACATATGACCTCCATGTCCCGCAGTGTGAAGAAAATCAAATAGATTTTATGGAGCTCACAGAAGCTCAGTGAACTCAGGTTAAAGTTGTTTTTCCTCTTTCTGAAAGTTCTAGAAATAAAATTTAAATTTATTCCTATTTTCAAGCTCTTGAACAAAGATAACAAGCGTCCATTTTTTTCTTTTCCAGAATTGACCTCATAGCTGATTTAAAGCAGATTTAATCACATATTTGAAGATTTTCTTTGTGTGTTTGTTCCACAATTATTATTATTGTTGTTGATTCACTTCATTTTAATATAGGGTTCAAAGCTGGTTTCCTTCTTTTAGTTTAGCTGTTATTATTTAAAAATTAGTTTTCTATTTTTCTTTCATATTTTCTCAGTGGTATTTGGTATCTGGACTTAATAAGCTCAGAACAGTTCTTGTCTCATTAAACACTGTTGTGGAAGTTTTCCACTTAAATAAAGCCTGCAGACGAGCGGTGAGCGGTAGCTAACATTCTTTAATCAAAGCACACAAAGAACAGACAACCAAGCTTGTGGAGCCCCTGCATGACCGCGGGACAGACGGTCAGCAGAGTTCTCTCTGAGCCTTGCATGGCTCTCAGTTAAATACCTTCTTCAGGAACAAAAGGCAGTACACAGCTGTTTCACACCTTAAGGTTCACACTCCCTTGCTACTTCCCAGAGTCCTCGAAGAGACAAAAGACTGGTCCTCTGGAGTTCCTGTTTCCCCCAACATCTTTACTACACCCCCTACCATTTGTCTTAAGTATGAGTGTCAGACATGTTAAAATCCAGTGGCACCAAGGCATTACAATAACGTGATTAATACATAAGTGAAAGAAATTCCTATACAATCCCTCCCTTTGATTCTTAAATCAAGAATCACATTAAAACCAGAATTTCTTTCCTGACATTCTGTATATCACATCAACATTATTGTACACTTAAAGGAGTTTCACACTGTGTATCCTCACTTCACTCTTCTCCCACCACCCTTTGTTCATCTTTAATCTTCCCCACAATCTAAACTCCCACATGCAAATGGAAACAATGATACAGAGGAAAGGTCTTCTCCAGAGTGTCAAAGTACTTTGCATGGCAAAGTGAAACAGCATTAGGTGGTCATTCTCAGTCACAGTCATGGCTCCTGGTGTCTGTGCCATTTACAGAGTCATAATTCCAACGCTGATCTCTCATCTCTCCCCCTTGCAGCAGTCCAGTGAGAGTCAGTTGTCTTTCAGCTTTGTCCTGTGTCTTTAACACTCTCATCTTGCCATTTTTGCGCCGAAAGTGGCAAATGTCCAACTCAAGCAGTCTTTTCAAAGGTCTATTCACACACAGTGAAGGTGCAGCTCGTTGGAAATGCACATCCATCCATCCAGTCATGATGATGCCATTTTTCTCCTTGCTGTCGCTGTCTTGCACAGCTGTTGCTGCTGGACCTTTTCTTCACTGCTCAGGATGCTGCTGTGAGCTCTTGAGATCCATCTGGAACTGCATTTCTAGTCTTCAGGGAGAGATTCTTGGAGCTTGTGTTCTCAGGGTGACAAACACGTGGAAGTTAAGCTGTAAAACAATTCAGCCAAAAACTTGGCTTGAGTGTTTCTAATGGTGTTAACCTATAATTTTCTTCCGACTGCTGCACGTGGAAAATTGATCAGGGTCTGTTCTTCACCTGCAAGTACACACTGAGACATTTTGATCATTGTTCTCATTGCTTAAAACAACACATCTCCTCTCTCTGGTTCTAAATTCCCCTTTCTTAAAAACCCAGAGAGATTGTAGTTGTTCTACATTGAAAAACACCAAACCCTCTTCCTATTTTATTGCTTATTTCTATCAACAATTCTGTTAAAAATAATTTTTTTCATGTGTCCACCCTAGGGGAGCTGGTGGCCTGCAGTACCACCTTCTCCCGCTAGTTGGAAACAACTTTTACACACATTTCTACACTCTTCTCTCTCTTTTTTTTTTCTTGTTTTTGTTCCCCATTTTCAACATTTTGTAACCCCATTTCTCACTGTATTTTCCCACACATCAACTTTTCTCACACAACCATTCTCTGCAATCTTACACACCACACATTTACTCAATTCTTACCATACAGTCACGTATTGAGTTTTGTCTCTGGAAGGCCTGCCGCTTTACTGGATCCAGTTTCCTATTACTACATGAGGCGTCCCCCATGAGGTTCCTTGCCTTCTACGGACCAAGGAACGGACACCGCCACTCTGCGCACTGCAGTACGCAGAAATGGACTCCGACAGTGTACCCGAACCGCTGTCCCTGTGATGTACTTGGACCGAACACAGGTCTGGGCTGGCTTCTCCCCAACAGCGTGTGCGAGCCACTGTCCTTGTGATGGACCGTACCCAACACAAGCCTGGGGCCTCAAACCGCCAGGATTTTCCCTCCGGAGACTCGAACTCCGGAGTCGGCCAGCGTTCTCCCCTCGGTCAGACAAAAAACTCTCCATGACGGTATACACGTTAGCTACAACTCACCCATCTGCAGAAGTCCCCTCAAAATCGATGATCTCGGTGGTGACTGAAACACACGGCTCCGTGACTCCTCCATTTCCTTCGCTTCAACAGCTGGTAGGACAAAGGTACCTTTTCCCTCAGGGGTGATCAGCCCGTCCACGGAACCGTTGTTCAGTGACCACACGGACCATCCCATCCTCGTCACCATTTTGTTGTGGAAGTTTTCCATTTAAATAAAGCCTGCAGACGAGCGGTGAGCGGTAGCTAACATTCTTTAATCAAAGCACACAAAGAACAGACAACCAAGCTTGTGGAGCCCCTGCATGACCGCGGGACAGACGGTCAGCAGAGTTCTCTCTGAGCCTAGCATGGCTCTCAGTTAAATACCTTCTTCAGGAACAAAAGGCAGTACACAGCTGTTTCACACCTTAAGGTTCACACTCCCTTGCTACTTCCCAGAGTCCTCGAAGAGACAAAAGACTGGTCCTCTGGAGTTCCTGTTTCCCCCAACATCCTTACTACACCCCCTACCATTTGTCTTAAGTATGAGTGTCAGACATGTTAAAATCCAGTGGCACCAAGGCATTACAATAACGTGATTAATACATAAGTGAAAGAAATTCCTATACAACACTTTCACCTGTGTTTTCTTGTAATGGATGTGTTAACATAAATTTAATATTCTGTCAAACACTGCATTGAGGAATTGGAAGGGTTTTTTTTTTTTCACTATGAACACTTTGGTTATTGCACGATCCAACATGATTCCAAATGAAAAGAAGTATTTTGCCAGGAATTGGTCATGGAGGGTTTCAAGTGCTGCGCATCACATACAGGAAAGGATGATTAATGTTGACTTTGCGACCATTGTGCAACCACATCTTCTACAATGAGCCACCTTTTGAGGTGCGTGGAACAAACCCGTGGACCAAGCTGAAGTCTATTAGCTGAAGTTCTTGAAAACCCTGTCCTTAATGCACACCATGTACTTTAAACGTGTGCCTCACACCAGAGCCAAGACAAGATCAGATTCACTTTACTACCTCAAGTCTTGAAATTGCTACAGTGAAGTGTTAATGTTATCAGTGGGGTGGCTCAGATGGCAGAGCAGATCAGCTACTGATCAGAAGGTTGGTGGTTTGATCCTTGGCTTCCCCAGTCTGCGTGCCAAGTATCCTTGAGATACTAACCCCAAATTGCCCTCTGATGCATTCATCAGAGTGTGAATGTGTGTGAATGCAGATTAGTTTGCACCTGTGTTTAGAAGTGCTTGTATGAGTGGGTGTGAATGAGGCATGTTGTATAGATCAGCGGTCCCCGGGCCTCGGACCGGTACCGGTCCGTGAGTCGTTTGGTACCGGGCCGCGAGAGTTGAAGCTCAGGTGTGAAATGCAGGGTTTTTATCGGTTTTCGGCGTTATTTTGTTATCGTTTTTATCGTCAACTCGGTTTTCCTGGGTCTTTTCACGTGTGTTATGAATAAATCTTATTTTTTTCGGTACTGGTACTAGTTTTATTTTGTTGTATTTATCCGCGACACCTTAAAGGCCGGTCCGTGAAAATATTGTCAGGCATAAACCGGTTCGTGGCGCAAAAAAGGTTGGGGACCACTGGTAAAGAGCACTTTGAGTACTCCAGGAGAGTAGAAAAGCGCTATATAAGAATCAGTCCATTTACCAGAAACATTAAAGTCAGTTTATTCTACACATTCAATAGTGCCCAACCGCATAACATTTTGGAAACTGGAAACTTTTTTTTTCTGTGAGTCAACTGCAGGTGGTTATTTTCCACCTTACCTGTAATTATCCCCAACCACTTTGTGTCAGTGTTACACAATACTGGACACAGGGATGAAGAGTTTTGACTTTATAAAGTAACGTTCAGCCTCAGGTAATCAGAATCAGAATCAGAATACTTTATTAATCCCGAAGGAAATTAGGGTTACAGCAGGCAACACGCTAATGGCGCATGCGCACTTACAAAGGAACCTTCTGACCAACTTTACACAAACATCACATTGGGGAGACATGTCAGAGAGGTAGGCTGATAGGAAAAAAACAACGAAAATACATAACATGAGGTAAGAGGAGGAGAAAAAAAACTCCACTCAGACTGAGCTCCTAGTGGGACAACAGTTTGATAACAGAAAAAACACCTCAGCACAAAAAGCACAAGACTATCAATACACCATAGAAACACAAGACAAGCAACAGGGGAGGGTAAAGGGTAAGAGAGAGCCGGTGTAGACAGCGCATCCGGTCCTGCAGCATGTCTGCGCTGGTCCAGTCGACTGCCATCTTCCCCGGTAGGGCACAAGCATCAAAGGCGTTTGGAAAGGGAGGTGGGATCAGTGTGTGCATATCAGTGTATGTGTGTGTGTGTGTCCAGAGTTCAGCTGAGACAGTGTCCTTCGCCCCGCCAGGCTAAGTAAACAGTCTTCCAGCCAACCCAGGTGGCCTTGCATGGAATGGGAAGAATAGTCAACACACAGTCGTTATCTGGGAGCTTTTGTTCGGCTCCAGCCTTGGGCCCGCAGCTGGCGCCGAGGTATCCGCATTCTGATGTTGATGTTGTTGATTTTTCTTTTATGCGAGCAGCTCAGGAGAATTTCAAAGCTGTTCTTTAACACTCCGACACTGGTCTCTCAATCTCCCGTTGGAGAACCGCGAGCCTCCCCATGATGGTATCAAACTTCTGTTCCGTGGTGTTGTCATTCTTTTGATTCTGAGACCTCACAACTGCAGTGAGCTGTTCTGCGATGTGATCCAACTGTCGCTCAAAGGTGTCATTTTGAGCAGGCCTCTCCTTGATGTATCCCAATATACGCTCAGAGATGTTATTTTGAGTCTTCACGGCAGCTGTAAGCGTCTCCAAGGTCTTAACCATGCTGCTTTTGTTGTGAGAAGTCGCGCCTCGTCCCATCGTTCCAATCCCAGCGGGCAGCCCTGGGGGGGTGTTACATCCCCCAGGAGGATGTCTCTTCTCCCTACTAACCCTTTGTTTTGTCCAGGCTCCACCTCCTCTGTCCTGATTGGATGCTGCGCAGAGTCCGGCTAATTGGTAATCAGCAGAGCACTATTTAAGGCCTGTGGAGCTGTGCTTCTGTGCCCTCTGGCCATTTTGGTTGCCATACCTGTGCAGGCTTGCATGCCTTTGTATCTTGTGTGAGCATTGTTGTTTCATGTTCGGACTGCTTGTAGGGGAGAGCTGCCTTTTGTTTTGACTCCCTGTTTTCTCCTGTTTATGTGTTGTTAGGTAGGTTATGGTTATAGGTTGTATATCTTGTTTCTTTGGAGTTAGGTAAGTTTCTTTTATTTCTACATCAGGGATGTTTTGTTTGTTATGTTGGCCTTGGCTCTCCCTGACGTTATACCTCAGTCTGAACCCAAATCCCATCACCAGTATTAAATAAACCTTCTAAAATTACCATCTTGGCTCCTCCTTCTCTATCCACCTTTATGTTCGTCCCTTCAACCCCCTAGACTAGCCAGGGGACGTAACATAAATTGGCGGCTCGTCCGGGATAAAATCCTGTTTAATCCAGCCGGTTCCGCTGTCTTAATTCTCCGATAAGCCAGGGCCAAGCCAGCTCCGATCAGCAAGAACCCTGTTATCATGGTTCCGAATAGGTAGATACCTTCAGCGTCCTCGATCAACAGTCCCGCCAGGCACACAATCCTCCATTTCTGCCACCTGTCCATCGTGTATCCGGCAGGGAAAGTCCCTCCAGGGCACTCGGGCTCTCCCGAGCCCAGACTTCTCGTTGAGAAAAGGGTGTCAATAGCATTCAGTAAATTAGGCAACAGCAGTAAAACGAGACATACACACACACACACACGCACACACACACATGCACGCACACACACACACACGCACACACACGCACACACACGCACACACACGCACACACACACAGTGAATATGTTTTAATAGAAAAGCAAAGATATCTTTTTTTATCAGGAAAATATCAATTTTTCTTTGCTAAGTAAAAAATAAATCCCTCTGATGGAACGACATGAGCTTAAAATAAATGTTACGTTTGGCTGAATAGCTCTATATCACATGTTGATGTTTGTATAGAGAGATTTAAAATTAAAATTAGCAGCAAAATAAGATTAAAACACACATTTCAAATCATGAAAACTGTACAAATTCCAATATTACATCACTGTATTACACACTGAGGTAAGACTAACCACACACTAACCACTTCTCTATTTTATACATTGTGGTCATTGCTGGACGTAAAACTTTGTGTATGCATGCACAGCACCATCAAGCTCCAGGGAAAGCATTACTTCACTTATCTCCTCTCTGTCACTGTTTCATTGCCTTCCTTCACTTCACATTCCAGCAGCTCATTAACACGACTGATGGAGTGCACACGTTTGAAGTTGGAGTCGTATTTGTAGTCCAAGTTTCCCTTGAAGAAGTGCACAGATCCTGTGGGGAAATCAATATTCATTTAGAATTTGAAACTTAAAATGTATTGTAGCAAACTGTGTTTGCTGTATGGGGCAAGGACTGTCTGTGTACAGTGCATTCAAAAGTATTCATAATGAAAAGGTTTAAGTACCTTGGATAGTACTGCCTTGGTTATAAACCTTTATACCTTACATCTTTTTTTTTTACTCTATGTCTATATGCAAGTATTTTCCAATCACAGTTAGTGAAGATATTCTATTAATCTGAGAGTCAAACAGCAAAGGAGCAGAAAAATATCAAGTGTTAGTGTAAATGTACTGTAAATTTTGTTGGATTGAATTTCTTTTTATGAGAAATTGACATTTTAAAGGGCTGTAAAAGAAAAGTGATGTAAGTACCATCATAGAAGACAGCAGCATCTATAGGCATTGGGATCTCTGGCCACTGCTCCTCAATAGACATTGGTGATCCCTCCATCAACCTTTGTTGCTCGTTGTACCTACATTATCACATATAATAATAAAATATAATAGTGATTTTAGAAAAGCAGAGATTAATGTCAGTATTTTCTTGTTTATGGATGACAACATTTCCATGGGAAGTGTAATAAAGTACGTGACTAATTTACTTAAAGCACCGTTTTGATGACAAATAGTCAAGTTGGTGACAACAATTGATTCTGCAACCACTTGTACTAGAGATGTGTAATTTTGTATTACATCAAAGCGTAAGCAGGAAGCCTGTCTGGTCTAGACTGGTTCTCACGGAATGATGTTCTGTTTCTATGTGTGAAATAATAACAGTACTCACACATAGCCATACAAAATTCTTTAAAGAAAATTTTAAAACTGTGGAACGATGGCTGCTGTCAGTGCACCGCTACATAGATGAAATGTATTTGAATTAATCTATACCTGCTAGTGTTTTTTCATTTCCATCACAATGTTCTTAATCTGAAGGTTTAAAATAAATGGGTCACAATCCTGTTTAGAGAGCTCTCTGTTTGACCCATTTACTAACCACGTCTTCACTGACCACCTTACCCACTCATCACCAACCTTGTTGTATTCTACAACGTGAAAATAATGACCAAAGTCCAAACGGGGAACTAAACTTCTAATTCAAGTTCCTATTTAGAACTGACAAACTGTGCTTCAAACCTAAGTAGGCCGCTTTACATAAACCTTGTGTAAAACATATTTGGACACAATCTTTAGGTAAAAGTAAATATATTCTCCCAAACCCATATGAAGGTATAAGCAGTCTTTTCCACTTTATGCCGGCTGCAGCTTGTTGTTTTATTATTACTCTTTTTAACATATTTTTGCTGGTTTTAACAGAAGAGGACAGTCTGGATCTCATATATCTGATTGCTCTTTCATCTACCTACTATCAGGAACACCCATCTATGTAAGATCTCAGCAGTGTGCAACTGCTTATACTAGATTGGGGAGCAGTGGCCAGGGATCCCAACGCCTATAGATGCATCTGTCTTCTGTGATGGTAGTTACATCACTTTTCCTGTCATCTCATTGTATAAAGGTGATTCCAGGACATAAACATGTCTCACACTTCTCCAGGTACATCAGTAAAATTTAAATGAAAAGTTTCAAGACGTGACAAATCAAAAATTAAAGGGTGGTTAATCTGCCCATTCTATCTCAACAATTTCTATCTGTCATGTTTCCTGGTAATATATTTTCTTGTTAGCCCCCTTTTGAACTTTTATTGAGATTCTTTCCTCTCTTCAGAATTCCCTAGGTGTCACGGCTGGAGGCCGTCAGGCAGAGTGGACTCAAGGCACAGATTCAACACACAGGTACTCGAAGTGTGACTATTTACCATGACGGGAGGATGCACAGGAAGCTATTTACAGGGGATTTAGTGAGGGGACTATACACAACAGTGAGGCAATACGATTTACAAACGTGGAAAACTAAACACAGCAGACCATAAACATGAACGAGAGCTGGGATCAGTGGCTAATGAACACAGGTTACATGAACTTGAGTGCAGTGCACATGATTATTCCAGGGTTCCAGGAAGTAATTCATAGGGCTGACATGATTAGGTGGGTTATAGGCCGGAGGTCAGAAACTCTGTAACAGAGGAAAAAGAGATGTTACTGCGATGTCAAGTGGATGTTTCACTGGCAACGAGTTGTTGCCAGCAACGAGTTGTTGCCAGTGTGTGTTTCTTTTAGCTGCTTACTTGTTTTCAGTTGGAGGCATGACCAGGGAGGGAAGGGAAAGATGGAGTCGGTCCGGATGAGTGTTAAGGATATGATCCGATTCCAGAAATCCAAGAGAGTTGGCCGAGAGGCAGGCAGGTGAGAATGAGACTGGAGTCCATGCTGAGACTGACTTGGCATAAGTATTTGCGAGCAGACCAGCAGCCCAGACTATGGACAGCTGCAGGCAACAGATGAGTAATGATCCGTGGAGTTGACTGGAGACAGAAAAGCACATGGTCAGAAATAGTACAAAACTTAATCCAAGACTTGAATGAGCCAAGAACTAACGCAGGGTCCCAGACAATCTGGCAAAGAGTAGTAGTCAGCGCTGGCCTTATATACTGCCATGATAATGAGCTCCAGGTGCGATTCCAGAGAGGAAATTAGGTCAACTCCGCCCACGGGAGGAGACACGAAACTGCCGGAAAAATAATACCACTCACCCGGACCATGAAACTAGGCTTCCCTGGGATTCCTCGTCTTTGCCTGTTGCTGTGTCGTTCTTGTTCTGTATTGTTTGACCTGCCATTAACCTGATGATTGTATACTGCTTGCTCTTTTTTTCTTGTTTGTTTTTGGATTTTCTTGTGTTAGAGTCCTCTCTCCAAAATTCATTCATTTATTCACAATCCATCAGTATGAATTGATGGTAATTGAAAATATGGTGCATACATTCATCAATAGGATGACCTGTAACAAGGTTTTGAAGTTAAAGTGGGCTGTGATGTGAATGAACTGGGAGGTCACGTCAAATGCAACTTTTCAGCAGCTCAACAAATATGAGCGAATACAAACCTCACCTGCCAAACCCACTGTGAACAGCATCATATTTTTTATATATATACACACACACACGTGTGTGTAAATAAGGACAGAAGTAATTTATAGACAAATAATCATCTAAAACTCTATAAAGAGTATTAGCATCTTTCACCTCCTCTTTTGCTTTACAGCTGCTTACTTCATGTTTTTTATCCTCGTTATCAGCTACAGCAGGAAGCTGTTTTTAGACAACAACAAAATACTTCAATAACTGACTGACGGCGCAGGACCAGAAGAGGCATTGACCTCTTGTGGGGACGGCGCCGAAGGTGGCGCTGGATGTACTCTCCAAAGCCTCCAGCAGGAACAGATGGCAGTGTATAAGCTGCATGTGGATGGACAGACTCCTCAGAGACCCCAGCGGAGACAGCTGGATGGACTCTCCAGGGTTCTGGATGCTTTTAACCAGGGAACCGGCTTAGGTGCAGGAGCTAGCTGGCCCACTGCTGCACCCACCCGAGGAAGTGGAATCATGGAATACATGTACCAGTGCTACATATTTAAAATACAAAATATGAGTAACTTTATTCAGTTACAGCTACTGCTTAAATGGGTGGTAATCAGAATACAGTTACGTTGTTGAAATAAATAGAATACACGGCGGTCATTTCCAGTTTCTCCAATTTTGGTGATTAAATGCAGTCAGGCGCAGGTTTAGCTCAGTTGGATAAGCATGTAGTCATATATTGAATGGCTGTGAACGCATGGCCCGGGTTCGAGTGCAACTCGATTGTTTGTTTGTTTTTTAACTCAATTTCCATCTGGGATTAATACAGTTTCTCTGTATTACAAAACACACAATAGGAGGCTTTAAATTAAGCGTCCTGTTAATGTTGGTGACGTCAGTTACACAATAGACCCAGAGCAAGCAGTGCACGGGCAGGAATGCATTTTTTACTTGGAAAATCCGACAACACTTCATAAGAAGAATGGGATAGGCGAAACTTCAGTATCTATTCAGTAACTCTTCAGTAACTATTGCGGTGTGACTTTAAATTACTATTAATGAAGGATACTCGCCACCGACCTAACATTGTTAGCTGGCGTTACCTGAGGTTAGTTAACAGACTGCAGACTGTTAGGCCGTTTCTAAATACTCAAGTACGCAAGTCTGTACTCGTGTTCTCACGAGTCTGGACTTCGTAAGTTCACACAGGAGTCCAGACTTCCTGAGAACGCAGCGCGATCGTTCTACAATTGGGACGGCAGTGTACTCGATGACATCACAGTTATGGAGTTTTTACTGCCATTCCCTCTTAATTTAAGCACTTTGGCAAAATTCACTTTTACATATCATCTGTTGCATAATAAGCTTCATACAGTTAAGCACAATCACTACATGACAGAAACACAAGCTTAATCTCTCTTAATAAAAATAGTATACATATATGACTGAATAAAAACAAACAACTGAGATGTTAGAATGCTTTTATTTTTATATTAGTAAACACTCAAAACTTACAATAGACAGCTGGGGTTTGGAAGAGAATTGAACAAATATTAAAAATATATTCTGATCATTTTTGGAGTAGCCTTCAGGATCTCCACTTGTTAATATGCTGTTTTTAGACTTGATGGTGTATAGGAATTTCTTTCACTTATGTATTAATCACGTTATTGTAATGCCTTGGTGCCACTGGATTTTAACATGTCTGACACTCATACTTAAGACAAATGGTAGGGGGTGTAGTAAGGATGTTGGGGGAAACAGGAACTCCAGAGGACGAGTCTTTTGTCTCTTCGAGGACTCTGGGAAGTAGCAAGGGAGTGTGAACCTTAAGGTGTGAAACAGCTGTGTACTGCCTTTTGTTCCTGAAGAAGGTATTTAACTGAGAGCCATGCTAGGCTCAGAGAGAACTCTGCTGACCGTCTGTCCCGCGGTCATGCAGGGGCTCCACAAGCTTGGTTGTCTGTTCTTTGTGTGCTTTGATTAAAGAATGTTAGCTACCGCTCACCGCTCGTCTGCAGGCTTTATTTAAGTGGAAAACTTCCACAACAAAATGGCGACGAGGATGGGATGGTCCGTGTGGTCGCTGAACAACGGTTCCGTGGACGGGCTGATCACCCCTGAGGGAAAAGGTACCTTTGTCCTACCAGCTGTTGAAGCGAAGGAAATGGAGGAGTCACGGAGCCGTGTGTTTCAGTCACCACCGAGATCATCGATTTTGAGGGGACTTCTGCAGATGGGTGAGTTGTAGCTAACGTGTATACCGTCATGGAGAGTTTTTTGTCTGACCGAGGGGAGAACGCTGGCCGACTCCGGAGTTCGAGTCTCCGGAGGGAAAATCCTGGGGTTCGAGTCCCCAGGCTTGTGTTCGGTCCCGGTGTTGTGCAAAAGAAAAGCAGTCGTCTGCCAGAGTAATTGCAAAAACACCGGTCTATCACAGGGAACGGTGGTTCGAGTCCACCGTTGATAATCACGTCTGCACAATACAGTGTGTGGAGTGACGGTATTTTAGCACTTTTCTGCCGGTAAGGGAAGAAGGCCATTGCAGGGGACGCTCTGAATGTAAATATGGGATCTAGATCCAGTAGCAGCGCTCCACCGGGCGGCCAGAGACAAAACTCAATACGTGACTGTATGGTAAGAATTGAGTAAATGTGTGGTGTGTAAGATTGCAGAGAATGGTTGTGTGGGAAAAGTTGATGTGTGTGTAAAACAGTGAGAAATGGGGTTACAAAATGTTGAAAATGGGGAACAAAAACAAGGAAAAAAAAAGAGAGAGGAGTGTAGAAATGTGTGTAAAAGTTGTTTCCAACTAGCGGGAGAGGGTGGTACTGCAGGCCACCGGCTCCCCTAGGGTGGACACACACAAAATTAGCAGAATTGTTGATGAAAATAAGCAATAAAATTAGGGAAAGGGTTTTCTGTTTAATGATCAAAATGTCTCAGTGTGTACTTGCAGGTGAAGAACAGACCCGGATCAATTTTCCACGTGCAGCAGTCGGAAGAAAATTATAGGTTAACACCATTAGAAACACTCAAGCCAAGTTTTGGCTGAATTGTTTTACAGCTTAACTTCCACGTGTTTGTCACCCTGAGAACACAAGCTCCAAGAATCTCTCCCTGAAGACTAGAAATGCAGTTCCAGATGGATCTCAAGAGCTCACAGCAGCATCCTGAGCAGTGAAGAAAAGGTCCAGCAGCAACAGCTGTGCAAGACAGCGACAGCAAGGAGAAAAATGGCATCATCATGACTGGATGGATGGATGTGCATTTCCAACGAGCTGCACCTTCACTGTGTGTGAATAGACCTTTGAAAAGACTGCTTGAGTTGGACATTTGCCACTTTCGGCGCAAAAATGGCAAGATGAGAGTGTTAAAGACACAGGACAAAGCTGAAAGACAACTGACTCTCACTGGACTGCTGCAAGGGGGAGAGATGAGATGAGACCACAGTGGAAGGAGCAGGGGAGGACATGGAGGAAGCTGTTTTAATGTGGGAATGAAATTTGGGTTTAGGAAACTGGGAAGAAAAAACGACTGCCTTGCGTGGAGAATTGAAAAATGTCTGGAGCACCGCAAAGAGGAGAGGTACACAAAAAATTACACAAACAGAAAAATGCATTAATCCTACTAACACAAACACACATGCAATGAAGCTCATGAAGACCAAATAGTATTTTAAGCATGCATTTCTGTTAACATCATCTTGTCAGGTTCACTTAGTGGGTTAAGAAGTGATACATAGACTAGTGAACTAGTATTATTTTTGGGGAAGGATGATTGAATCATAGCAGGGGTGAACAGAATGCTGCAGGGGGGTCAGATGAGTGGAGACTAATAGATTGAGTTTCTTGTTTCTGATGTGTGAGGGAGGTCTTATCATGACACACATCTGGGTACATGGGGGAAAACAAAAACTCATCATCTAATAGAATATTGCTGTTGTGTGAGGTGTGTGACTGGTGGATGAAAGTTTTGGGGATTTACTGATGCATTTTCTTTGGTACCATTTTTAACCTACAAATTAGTTTTGTTTTGATCGATCATTCTAAGAGAATATGCTTAGACAACTTCTAAAAGAGGCCTTCACATTTTTGATTTTTAACAGTGCACTGAGATTTTTGTTTGGCAACTTTCTCTTTTTCAAGCAGGCCTGCAAGATCGGGATCGAAAGCACTACACAACATGTTGAACAATCGCAAGTGAGCTTCTCCAAAATTAAAATGGGCTCGGGAGAAAGCCACTTATTTGGGACAATCAGAAAACAAGTCCCTGTCAAAAAGGATTCAGCGAGGTAATCCAGTCTAAATTCTTTTTTCCTTTTTTGAAATGACGTCATTGCTGGCAGTAGAAACTTATTGCGTCACGAGAGGTTCTACTGTCAGCAAATAAAAAATGGGGACTGACTGGACTGACAAAAGCTTTCATTGACTTGACACCAGTATGCAAGATTGCAGCTCCACCCAGAGTGACAAAAGGGTGGATGTATGTATGTTTCTTTTTACAGGAGCAGAAAGGTGACAGCAACATCCTGGGTTGCATGAGCTTTTGGGCCGTGCTGACTTAACCTTTTAATTGCCCCTTTCTGTGTCTTTGTGAATTTACCAGGGGTGTGTTATTCATGACCTTGTATTGTTTACAGTGCAGAGGTCACTGTGAGAAAGTGTGCATGCAGATGCGCTGCGCTAACATCTACATCACTTTTTCCACAGCAGAGGGTTAATCGTGGGATCTAATCACATGATTTACAGCAGGACACACCACTGGCTAATGTTTTTTCTTACGACAGGGCCTGGAGTGAAGCTACTCCACGGGAGAAGCCCTGAGAATTTTTAAGAGACAATGCACAACTTTATTGTGTATGTCTAATTGTGCTAAGCTGACATAGGGCAAAAGAGGGTTTTCCGGGGAAGTTTTCATTTTTAAATTGCAGGAACCGTGACATGAGGGATATGGAAGGATTGAGTGAGGCGCAGATGCAGACCATGACTGGGAGAGAATGCTTCAACAAGACCAGTGGGAAGCAGGGACCATCTGCAGGACAACTGACAAACGACAGTGGGCTGCACCACTGGGCTTCCAAAGGATTGTCACGAGGAGATTTTGAACAGCAAAATCTTAAAATAAAATGAAAGAGTTTCGCCGTTGGCGCTGAGGAAGACAACTAAGGTGTACGACGTGCCCTGCCTTAAATCTACAGCCGCGTTGGAACAGAAATCGAGGGATGGAGAGAGCGTGCCAAGCTCCAAAAGTGACAGTGCAGAGGGAGACCAGCGTTGGAATTATGACTCTGTAAATGGCACAGACACCAGGAGCCATGACTGTGACTGAGAATGACCACCTAATGCTGTTTCACTTTGCCATGCAAAGTACTTTGACACTCTGGAGAAGACCTTTCCTCTGTATCATTGTTGTTTCCATTTGCATGTGGAAGCTTAGACTGTGGGGAAGATTAAAGATGAACAAAGGGTGGAGGGAGAACAGAACAGTGAGGATACACAGTGTGAAACTCCTTTAAGTGTACAATAATGTTGATGTGATATACAGAATGTCAGGAAAGAAATTCTGGTTTTAATGTGATTCTTGATTTAAGAATCAAAGGGAGGGATTGTATAGGAATTTCTTTCACTTATGTATTAATCACGTTATTGTAATGCCTTGGTGCCACTGGATTTTAACATGTCTGACACTCATACTTAAGACAAATGGTAGGGGGTGTAGTAAGGATGTTGGGGGAAACAGGAACTCCAGAGGACGAGTCTTTTGTCTCTTCGAGGACTCTGGGAAGTAGCAAGGGAGTGTGAACCTTAAGGTGTGAAACAGCTGTGTACTGCCTTTTGTTCCTGAAGAAGGTATTTAACTGAGAGCCATGCTAGGCTCAGAGAGAACTCTGCTGACCGTCTGTCCCGCGGTCATGCAGGGGCTCCACAAGCTTGGTTGTCTGTTCTTTGTGTGCTTTGATTAAAGAATGTTAGCTACCGCTCACCGCTCGTCTGCAGGCTTTATTTAAGTGGAAAACTTCCACAACAATGGACAGCATTAACAACCTGCTAGCTGCAAATAATCATGTGCTGTTCCACGTGATTATTAACAGACAAAAAGAAAACATCTTACTGATACAGAAATAGTTTTCTATACAAGATCACTGCAAAAAAGTGCAGCCTTACCTAATGTCCACCCCACTGTTACTCAATTTATGTTAAGATTGAAAAATCTAATTGGTATAGGTATGGCGAGTAGCCTTCAGTAATAATAGAAAATCACACAGCAATAGTACATTCATGTAGTTGTAAAAAGCATGGCAATATATTGTGTCATGTGGGGAGCGGCTAGTTATCTCCTATCATGCCTTGGGAATATGTGTTGCTCTTTAAGATGTTTATTGTTTATGGTTACGTGACTCTTAACTGTTCTCTTAACTGTTCTTGTTGATGCTGCAGTATGAATTTAATCACAGTTATTGTTGATGGAAAGAATGTAGTACCATGAGTGAGTTCAGGCTTGAAGTTATTGAGCCTCTGAAGCACAGTGTAGTACAGGGAAGGGTTCAATAAAGAGCTCTCCTCTCTGTTTGGGATAGAACACCAAGATCGACGTCTGTGTGGATGCTTTGTTGTTAAGATTCCTCAGCTCGCCACAATATTAAGTAATCCAAGGTATTCAGAATACATTACTCTCACTGAGTAACTTAATGGAATATGTGACAAAATACTTTTTGGCTCATGTAATCTGTAGTGGATTACAATTTAAAAGTAACCTTCCCAACACTGTACAGGAGTCAGCAGAGTCACAGTTGGGTCACCTGGGGAACCGGGATTGGCACAGGTAATGACTTGGTGTCCGCCATCCCCACCCGAGTAGGTACAGGTGCAGGGACAAACAGAGCCTCAGCCTGCCTGGGAACTGAAGCAGGGACCAGCTGGGCCTCAGGCTCCCTCACCTGAGGAACTGCAATGGGTGCAGGGAAAGCTGGGCCCGAGCTCCCCTGGGAGCTGGAACAGGTGGAGGAGTGAGGAGCTCAGGAGCAGTCACAGGAGCAGTAGATTTAACAGTCTCAAAAGCAGGGGCACCCCCAAAGATTTCTTACTTTTTTTGACAATATTTGCTGTTTGTGTAACACACTACTAAAAATATAAAAAGCATACAGTACTTAATTGAGATGGAACATTTTCACAACAAAAGATAACCCCCCCCCCCCACTCTTGCTCTAGCGCCGTTGCTGTGGCTGAGACGCAGCGGAGCGAAGGCATAGGTGCCTGGCTTAAAACAGGACATATTAGCTGCATTTAACCTTCGGGAGAATTTGAATTTTTTTTTTTATTTATTATTTTTTTTCTTTCTCATTTCGGTCCACTCTCCACACCAGTTGGTGGCGGTAATGCACCATTTTGCTGTTTGCCAACTGCCAGTAAACCCTATACAGAAGAAGAAGAAGAAGCATTTAACCTTCAGTTACTCTTTATATAGTTAGGTAGGAGTCAGGCCACGTTTCTTTTTAACTGAAAAACATTACATCCAGGTAACCTGCTGTGTTGAAAACGTGTTTCCCGACTATGTTTGCTACCCTACAATCCGTCCTACTCCGTTGTAAAATCAGCGATATTTGACCGTCCTGTTGCTCCCATTGAAATGTATACAGCCTATTTAAAATCTAAAACTTAACATTGTCTGTAGCCTGCTGCTGTTACCACTGTTCTGTTTGAAATGTAATGAGAGAAACTAGTTATTTTATCATATGTGCATGTGCTGATATTGAACCCAAGGTACTAACTAGCTAACTGACTGGTTGCCCATTAACCTTATAACTCCTGGTGTGTGTGTGTGTGTGTGTGTGTGTATACAGAGAGACAGCCAGGTTCATATAAGATCAGATCAAATGATCCATCAATAAAGGATAATGTTGGATCAGTGTTTCAATATTTATATCTTTTATTAGATGTACATGTGGTTTGGTTATTTGCCTTTTGGTTGAAAGTACACTGAGAGAGGACTTTTTTATTAGTGCTCTTAATAGTATTTTTTTTTTAAATCTAATTGAATACAATCTATTTGTGTATGATTGTCAGTCCAAAGAGGGCGAGAGGAAAGAGGAGAACATGAGGAGAAAGTACAAGATCAGGAAGAACCAGGTAGGAAAACAGGCAGGGAGTACTAACAGGCACAACACAAACTGTTAAACTGGCAAAGAAAAAAACAACAACTAATTTTACTCGTACAATCTGGAAGTTGTGTTCTCCCTATATTAAAGCTGCTATACAGAATCTGCTAAACAAACTGGGTTGTCAGCCCTGGCACTGCATTACCATATTGAGCTTCAGTCAGAGGAAGTCATGGTTGCCAAAAACTTTTTGAAGCTCAAGAGTGTGGCTGGTGCCATTCCAGATATGTTAACATTGTACAATCTTCTGGATAATCAGATCTTCCCCACACTGAAAACTGTTATTCAGGTTGCCCTAACAAACCCAGTTAGCAGCTGTAGCTGTGAGAGGTCTTTTAGTGTCTTGAGTCAGCTCCATACCTGGCTGAGAAGGACCATGGGTCAAAGCTGACTCCAGCACCTGGCTGTGATGTCAGTTGAGAAAGATGCTTGAGAGACTTGACCACCAAAATGTGATAGACAGATTTACCAACCTCAAGGTGAGGCAACATAGGTTAAAAGAAAAGAAAAGATCTGCAGAGCCATAGTAGTATCTGCAGTAAAGATATTTTCATACATTGTATACATTGTACCATAGGCCAAGGTGTCTCCATTTTTCTAATTTTTTAATAATATTTTGTACATTTCAAGGACTCTATTTTTGGAGTGTATTTTTATGTATCTGTATTATATATACACTTTAAAAGTGAATCTCTGTCCAAAATATGCACTCAGTTTACTTCTTACTCACTATGAGCATCATTCATTATTCTCCCCCAGTAATTAAGGTTAGGATATGTTTTTTTTTTAAATTCCAATCCATTCTTCTTTAGCAACATTTAAAGAACCTTTATCAGATTTGATGGTTTTGTTACAGACTTTAAAATAGTGTTTTGCTTTTCTTTCACAAATGTGGGGATTAAATTGTGTTAAAATGCACAAAACAGTGATGTCATGTTTTGTGACGAGGACCCAGGCACAGAGAGACTTGATGAATTTAAGAATCTTATGATTTAATAAAGAAATTTGCAGACTTGCACAGAGATGGTAAAATTATGATGACTGATAACGGAGACGAAGAGGGAGGAACAGGGGTGTAAATGCACCAAGGAGACAGTCAGAGGGAACTCAGGACAACTGGAGACGTTTAAGGATGCAGGGACTGACAGAGACAGGGAAGAAGTCTCATTGTGACGAGTAAAGTTTACCTTGCCTGGCTGGGCAGCTCTCTGGGTGCTCAGCACCCCCAAAGCTCTGATCCTAGAATCGCCCCTGCTCAAAAGCATGGCAGACATTGGAATAAGCCCTTCAAAGAGTCTCTATACAAAGTGGTGGGGAAACAAAACAGTCATTAGGAGGAGCATCATGCTTAACAGTCTCTGAACTAGGAGCTATAGTAGGTGTGTTGCAGAGTATAGCATGGTGGAAAAGAAGGGAGAGAATCCCCCACTAAACCTTTTTTTTTTTTTTTTTAATAATTGCATGCTTTGGTGTTTTTTTGTGTGTCTTGTGTGAGGTGTGGGCCACACCCATGTGGGAGTGGAGATTCTACTCTAGTCCAGCTGCCAGCTATTTGGAGTTGAGTACAGGGAGTAGCTGATTGGGAAGGATTGGAGCCCTTCTCTATAAAAGGGAGAGGAAACGGGAAGAGGAGGTTGTTGGTTTTTTTTTTGTTTTTTTTTAAAGAAGGACACTGTTGCAGCAGGGAAGCCTCGGAGACTCCAGGATGAAGTGTGCACATTTTAAAGGAAAGGATTTTTTACCTGGCCTGGTTTTGCTTTTAAAATAATCTGATGATGTTGGAGGGAGGACTCATTTTCATTAGGAATTGTGTGGATCTGCTGGGAGAAAAACACTGTATTGGAGACTCTCTGTGCCCATGGAAAGGAAACTGGCCAAGTTTTAGGGAAGTTTCAGCTCGAGAGTGGAAGCCCCAGCATCTGGTGTGGAGACCCACCCTCGAACGACGCCAGGCCTGAAAAGGTGGGTGGCACGCCTTTCTGAGGAAGATTTTTGGCTGCTTGTTGACCACCTTTGCCCTGTTTGTAATCAGGCTAACAACCCTGACCACGGTGGCTTTGGGACTTGGATTCCTGGCCAGAGTTGTGTTTCCAGCCAGTAGTTTGACTCTGAGGGAAAACAATAAATCTTGTGTACCCCATTGCAGTGTGAGTGTGGTGGTTCCTTACTGGTCAATATTAGAGCTTACCACGTTCTGGTATTTAAGCCACTTCAGGCCATACATAACAATAGATCAGATAAGGGGATGGAAAGAGGAAGCGAGAACAAAGAGTAATTCACAGGCAGAGCCTAGCTTATTTCCCACAGTGTTTTTAAATCTGTTGCCTTATGGTTCTAAGCACTGTTACCAGTCTTTGCTTATTATTATCTCATAACACTTGTTTAGTTTTTCTCGATTGCTTAAACACTATAACCAATCTTGTGAACCCAAATTTCAAAACCATAATGCCACTTTCCAAAAAGCACACCCATTTCCCTGAACTATGAACACTATGCCCCTGCTTTACCACATGAGTCAGATGTGGTGAACTGTTACTGCAAAATTCTACACCCAAATCCCTATATTTGTCAGTGCTGACACCATGTGGTCAGTTAGAAAGCACTAGCAGTCAATGTTAACTCACATACACAGCACAGCATTAGCTCAATTAGCACCCAATTGCAGTTTTTCACGACTGCTAAGACACATTCCTGGAAAGCTGCTCTCATTTTCCCCAAACTGTGAATGTAGAGAGTTGGAAATGGCTTTCTATTAAAATCTGGTATCAGAAATAAACCAAGGAAAACGCCTTCCCCTCCCCAAAAAAGGTTTTGTGTGTATTTGTGTACCTGTCAGTTTAAAATGCTATCCTACATCCAGCCGCTAGAGGGTGCATTGCGCACAGCGGTATCGAGTAGCGTTTTGGGGCACAGAGGAAGAATAAACCTTCCTGTTGTGAAACTGACATCAGCTCAACGTGTCTTTTTCTATTCTTTATCACAGGTTAGTAAATGCATTTAAATGAATGTATACTGCAGACCTTACAAACAGAGGATGTTGTTTATGTGGGTAATGAGTGCAGCTCGCTAAAGAAATGGGTTCGTTCTGAGTTGTGTCAGAATTGTGGGTTACGGCTGCAGGCTAAATAATGCTAATGCTAGCAGACTTGGCTAATGCGGGCCTGTCTCAAAGTGCGTACTTGTGCGTACTTGCGTTCTCATGTACTCGTGATACCATCAGTCGTGTGTGGGGAAGCTAATCTGATCTGTGAGAGACTGCTGGACTCTGAACCATTAATGTATTATGCACTCTGTTAAATGGGTTTTATACTATGTTTTATTCTTCTGGTTAATGTTGTGGTTACAAGAACAATTTTGTGGTTTAATACCAAAGACATTTATAGAGTGTTATAAGGAAACTGTTTGATCAATGCTGACTGCGTAGTAGTAGTGACTGCTGTTAAAGGAGCATTGCACTTGTGGAAAATACATTATTAGACATTAGGGCTTTTATTTGTAACATGTTAATCTAGATGCTTTTGAACGTGCATAACAGCTACAGCTAAGTACAGGATGTGCGCCAGATGGGTACAAAAAATAGAGATTGACAGACCACGTGACTTTCGCGTATTGCATGCCGGGTACTCGTGGCAAAACAATCAACGCAATTTGCAGCACCGCAAAATGTTCATTCTCCGGTTCCAATACCTTCTTGCTTTTTCTTTGTCCCCCAAAAAAAGTTATGTACAAAACGAAGGAGAACAATGCCGGTCCGTACAAAGACAGACTTGATGAAAAGATACGAGGAAAAAAATCAAAGGAGTGAAAGGGTTAGACCCTTACGAGCACACAGAGTGGACAAAATACGTTAGTGTGCTGCCCAACTTTCACCACGCTCATATTTATAATTATACGGTTCTTGGAGTGAGTGCATACACTCATGAAGTTTAGTAACTTCAGGTCACTGCAACAAGCCCAGGTACAGTTTACCGACGGATGGGTACAGGACCTTGAAATGCACCGTGTAGAACGAAAGACCATCGTACGTATCATAAGTTTACCAGTCTCACAAATCGTCTTCATAAATACACATTCGTTAACCGTTTATTAATAGGACCTTTGAGCTCAACGGTAATTAATTAGTAGTGGAGATAAATTCTGGTTCGCATTACAGAAATGTAGCATTGACAATAATATTGTATGCTGTAATCGCACTGGGCAATTAGTGATACAAAAAAAACAGTTTTATCCTGTGAATAAAAGTATGTTTTTGTCAATGTACCATGGTAATAACAGAAGCGAAACGCAATATTGTCAGGACAATTCACTATTTATGCACAATAAACAAAGGAGCATTGCACGACAATTTCTGTTCAGCGCCCGACTTGCTTGTAACCTATATCACCAATTATGTTATGAAAAATGATGTATTAACTACTACAAAACACTGACCTTCGTGTAAATGCTTGGAGCAGACTAACCTGTGAGCTGGAGTGTTCTGGGACGTTATATTTGGTCTTTGAATGGCTGCAATCCAGGCCATCCGTCGCCTCTTTGTTACTTCGGAAACATGGCTCGAACAATTTCTCTTCAACGACGTAATCCGATAACAACCGATCTCTTTACCTGCCGGCTTCCCGTGGCTGTCATGCGACCGGCTATTGCAGTTAATAATACAACAGCTTCTTGCCATTTTTGTTTCTTTTTATTGCTGTGTAATGTAATTTCAATTGAAAGCCTGCGTGCGCTAGTACCTCTTGCCACGAGTTCCCAGAATCCTTTGCGGTTTTACCCCTGAATGATGTCACATTTTCAATCTCTATAGAAAAACAGGAAACATTTGCAGTCTAAGACGACAGAAATAGTTCTTTAAGACACACAGATAGAGGAAGTGTCTAAAGGTCACTAACTAATAGATGTATGATATGTTATTTGCTTACGCACAAAGAGGCTGAACCTGATATACAAAAGCAGTGTGATGTGTGGGTTTTTTTTTTTTTTGTTTTGTTTTGTTTTGTTTTTTTGAGATCTATGCAGACGGTGACATTGTGTACTTCTTTAATAAATCATTCACTCTACTTGGCTGGTGTATTGGTGGTTTTGTTCTCAACACCACATCAAAGAATCAGGACAGTTGTTGGTGCTGTGACTCCGGATGTGGTGTGGTTGAGGAGGTTTGATGGAGGAATCAAGAGTCCAAGTGAGAGTGTACGGACACCATCCGGCAGATCGACAGAGTTGGACTGTATAGTTGTAGGTTTGTTTTATGTCAAAGATACTATATTTTTGTAAAGAGTAAAATAGCTATATAAAACAAAAACAGAAGTTACATTGTCAGTACAGTGGAAACACCTTTCACATAAATAATTGAGTGCTGAAACAATTAAAATGTTTAAAAACGAGTTCATTTGTGTGTAAATGTAGTTAAAAACAAATTACAGTGTACACTATTGTGTTTTGTTTATCTTTGTGAAATAAGTGTTTTATGGTGATACATTGTGGATCTGATATTATCAATGAATTTAAGCAACATTTTGTTTATGTTTTGTCAAAATTGTGTTGAGAGATTAATACAGTCTCAAGCTCAGGAAACTGTGGCCTTGTATGGTAAATTGGACTGAAGCATAAGGCCATTTCTTTGCTGTTAGTGTGGTGATACCTGAAGCTGTTCTAAGATGTGAGAAGAATAAACTTTCCTGTTGTGGAACTGACATCACCTCAAAGTGTCCCTTTTTCTATTCTTTATCACAGCACCACACGTTGTTGAACTGGAAACCAGTTGCCCCTCTGGTCATCGTCTTAGGGAGGCAACATGAACACAAAACCCAATTTTCAAGCTACATTCACAAAACCTCTGACTCTTCTTGCAAAACCAAACTTTCACCTCAAAACAGTTCAATCTGTGCTCAAAACTGACCTATGCCGTCAAATCATGCCTCAAGTCAATCTAAATTATATACTCCGAGTAGTCACTAAGCACTACATAGAAAAAAGGAAAACACAATGCTCAGGACATGAAGCGGTAGAAATAAATGTTTATTTAGGCTAAATGCATGTTGCATAACAAAATACCTGGGCATTTCTAACACTTGTACGTAGAAAAGAGAATTTGCCAAAAAACAGAAATCCTGTGCATTTACATGTAGCACTTGTACGTAGAAATAAAGCACAGAAATATAAAAATGAAGTACAAAGAAACGAAGTGCATTCCTCCGCCACAGCATCATTTCTCCATACTGGGTCTGGCCAAAGGACTTCATCTACATCACAGGCCACATTTTCTCTGGCCAGGCAATGAGGCGTGGCCTGGCATGCCGTATCCAGGCTTGAAATGCCTCCACCCCCATGACACCACAGGCCAGTTCCATGGCTTGCAGGAGATTTACCCTGGTGTAAGGTTGGTGTGCATATACCTTCCACCTCCATGAGAAGAATTCTTCAATGGGGTTCAAGAAAGTGGAGTACGGTGTGTTAATATCAACACTTCAGAGTTCTTTTGATTCCTCAGAGGCATCCGATGGAAAACAAAACACTGCTCAGTAGACCATTTAACACTTTATTTCTCTTTCACATTAGTTCTAGAAGGGAGATACGTCCTGCATGACACGTTGCCACGGATCTCCAAATGGTGGTGTGCCCCTGACAGTTTTATTACAAAAGCTCTCTCATTCTAGCCTAAACAACAGTGTCTCAGTAACTTTCCACTAGAGATGGTCCCCTGTTATCTACATTTTCCCAGTAAACATTTTCCTAGTAAAGCGCTATACAAATACAGGCCATTTACCATTAATAAAAAGCATAGCATTATTGAGGCACTGAAAAATTATTTATTCCCAACAGGTTGAAGGCAAACCTTGGTTCATATTGAACCACTCCCTAACCTGGAGGCCTCCGTGAAAACTCATTGTCCCAAACAACAACATATCAAATCAAATCAAATCAAAATTTATTTATATAGCACATATTAAAACAACAGTGTTGACCATAGTGCTTCACAGTCAATAAAAACATGAGACAGTTAAAACAAACAATAAAAGAGGACAACAAACAATAGGTAACAACGCAACAAGCTAAAACAGCCAACTAGACAGAATCAAAAGCCAAAGTAAAAAAATAAGTTTTAAGACGTAATTTAAAAGACTGGATAGACTCGGCAGTGCGAATATGAACGGGGAGGTTATTCCAGAGTCTGGGTGCCACGGATGCAAAGGCCCGGTCGCCTCTCGACTTCATTCGAGTCCTAGGTTGTGCTAGGAGCCTATGGTTGGACGATCTAAGTGCCCTGTTGGGATTGTATGAATGGAGTAAATCAGAAAGATAACTGGGCGCTAAATTATTCAAAATATTAAAAGTGAACAAAAGAATTTTAAAATCTATACGATATTTAACAGGGAGCCAATGTAATTTGGCTAAAATTGGAGTTATGTGTTCATGAATTCTCGTACCTGTTAAAAGACGCGCAGCTGCATTTTGAATTAACTGGAGCCGGCAAAGAGAGGAGTGTTGGAGGCCCGAGTAGAGGGAGTTACAGTAGTCCAATCTGGATGTAATAAATGCGTGAATAAGCTTTTCAAGGTCCTTTAAAGGAAGGAACGGCTTTGCTTTGGAAATCTGACGCAACTGGTAAAAGCTGTTTTTTACCACAGTGGACACCTGTTTCTCGAGTTTAAAAGAGCCATCCAGGAACACTCCGAGGTTTCTTACAGTGGACGAAAGATGGCTAGCGAGAGGGCCTAGGGCATCAGCTAACTGGTCTAGCGGAGTGTGACAACCAAAGACTATGATTTCGGTCTTATTCTCGTTCAATGTAAGAAAATTATGTGATAACCAAATTTTAACTTCATGCAAACAGTTGAACAGAGGTTGCAAAGAAGCAGTCACATCGGATTTCAAAGGTAAATAAATCTGGATATCATCGGCATAACAGTGGAAGGAGATGTTGTATTTACTAAAAATTAATCCCAAGGGCAACATGTACAAAGAGAAAAGAACAGGACCGAGCACGGACCCTTGAGGCACACCACAATAAATAGGGACACAAGCCGAGGAGTGTTGCCCCATAGCAACAGAGAACGACCTCTCTGAGAGATAGGATTTAAACCAAGATAAAACCGTACCTTTGAGACCAACAACATGTTCCAGTCTTGATAGAAGAATGTTGTGGTTAACCGTGTCAAAAGCAGCAGACAAGTCAAGTAAAACTAAGACCACAGAATATCCAGAATCAACAGTTAAAAGAAGATCATTAAAAACTCTAAGTAATGCTGTCTCTGTGCTGTGGCGAGGTTTAAAACCAGACTGAAACTTTTCATTAATACCATTTGCATCTAAAAAGGCCTGTAGTTGTTTTAGAACTACCTTTTCAACATAGATGGGTTGCTCATCATGCTGCCCTAACAGAACATCTCGCATTTGATTGAGGAAGATGAGGAGCTGGTGAGTGTTGTAGGGCCCTAGGTTGGAATGATGGTGGACCACACCATGATTGCTGATGGCAGCACACAATGTGACATTGCCACCACGCTGCCCAGGGACACCAACAATGGCCCATTGGCCAACCACACTACGGCCTCTCCTTCTTCATCCATCCAGCTTCATCCATGTAGATGTATTCATGGAGTTTTTCCATTGCATCCAGTTCGAAAACTCTCTAGAAATATATTGAATGCATTTTTGTAAGTGATGTAGGCCAACTACAGCAAATCACTACTTACAGTAACCAACATTTGTATGTCTGGATATATACCCACCTGTACATACTGGAATCTTTGCTCTTTGACTCTATCAGAGTTGCGTTCAAAGGGCACTCTGTACAGCTGTTTCACGTGCAGTCTGTTGCGCTTGAGGACACAAAATGCACATGGTCCTCAATGATCCTCAGCTGAATTTCACGCAGTTTAATGGTGTTGTTCTCATGGACCATGTCAACAATTAGGGTCTCTTGGTGTGGGGAGAACATGGATGTCCTACCACCCCCATGTGGCAGCTTTCAATTCTACAAAAACAGAGCATGCACTTACAAAAATACATACATGGAATAGGCCTACAAACAGTCAGACTAACCCTCCATTACAAAACTACAGTACACTGGCACAGTGATGTACTGAAACATGTTTGCTGTGGGAAAGTATGTAGTACAGTCATTGTACATATGTAATTGTTGTCAACATTTACATACTATGATGTGCTCTTCTCTAAATTTTCGGATTATAGTAGACACAGTGAATCTACTGATGTTTGGTTGTACTCTTAGTCTGGCCTCCTTCATTGTCATACTATGGACAAGAACATGGTCAATCACAGTAGCTCTGATTTCATCTGATATTACTGTTCTTTGTCCTCGCTGACCACCTTGACCTCCTCTCATACGAACTCTTCTTGGATTTCTAACCATTGTACTGCCTCACAAACCAGTGATCTGGCTTATATGTACCCTTACATCAGTGGTTCCCAAACTTTTTTTGCTGGGCCCCCCTTGTTTTACAAGAAAAATGTTCGCGCCCCCCCCTTCTCACACGCGCGCACAAACACATACTCAAACCACACACACCCATATTTTGCTCCATTGCGGTTTTCTTTCACACCTCAAACATTTAGTAAACAATTAAGCAAATACAAGTAATCTGCAATAAATTAAGGTAGTAATAAAATAAACTACTAACTCTTTTACACTGTGTCCACACCTACACGGGTATTTTTAATAACGCAGCTGTTTCGTCCACACGGAAACGGCGTTTCCAATCACCGAAAACGGAGATTTTTTTTAAAACTCCTTTCTTGCGTTTACGTGTGGACAAGGAATACAGAGTTGGTCACGCAACGTCAAAGGTATGTGCCTTTTTCACGTCACGCTGTGCGCACGTTATTGTTTACATGAGATGAATTGCAGAATGGCAGATAGTCAGATTAACAGTATTTTGTCTCTATCTTCAGTTTTTACACGCTTACATACACACACGCAGTTACTGTTCCTCCATTTAGAAAGGCATGGTGTGATTATTTTACGTGTAGTTTTTTTTTCATGTGTAATAATATTCAACATTGCTATCAATACATTTTTCAAAAGATGCCTCTCTGTGCAAAATGGGTTTAAAAATATAAACAACTGTGGGATACTGTTTGTCCGTGATTTGAACAGCCCAGCGCTGCTCCTGACGACGGGAAAACCAATTCTGCAGAGGAGAGCTACCTCGGCACTTGTGCAGGTGAAACCAAAGGAAGATATGCTTCACCATATTTTCTAGTCTTTGGCTTACAATGAAGTTGGTTTGGAAACATTCAGCTATGCTTCATCTCCTGCTTTGCGTTTCTGTGTGCGCCCCGTGCTAGCAGTGTCCAAGCGTTTTGTCCCCCCCCTTCGCAAAACAGGGCGCCGGTTCGCGGTGGGGGCAGATGGGGGTCAGGCGGACCCCCGGCTATAGCGGGTCTCGTCACAGCGTCGGACAAAGGCACCTAATTGGTTGTAACCCTCCATCGATCGCGTAAGTTACGATGGCAAACCTTCGGGTCTGGAGGGACCCCAAAGCGCCACGGCAACAACTCTCAACTTCACATTATCATCATCATCATCGTCTCCTTCTTGAGAGTCTTCGCGTACACCGGCCTCAGTGAGGACCTCGGACTCTCCGTTCCTCCTCGACCTCCTTCCTCCTTCTCCCCCGTTCTCCTGCTCCCCGCAGGCGAGCGCTTAGCCGGATGGGCCCCGGGTTACGCGTAAACCGGCCCAAGTGGGGACCGCGGGTGCTCCGTGCTCCGTGGGTACTCTGTGACCCCTTAGTGATCATGATGGGGTATTTCGCCACCCCACACCACATTCGTAAGTTACGATGGCAAATACTGGGGTCTCGAGGGACCCCGAAACGTCGGAGGAAACAACTCTCAATTTCAGATCATCATCATCATCATCATCATCATCGTCTCCTTCTTGGCAGTGTTCGCATAAACCGGCCTAAGTAAGGACCTCGGACACTACCTGCCTCCTAGTCCTCCCTCCTTCTCCTCGGTTCTCCTGTGCCTCGCTGTCGGACGCTTAGCTTTGCAGAGGGCAGTGTTCGCGTAAACTGGCCTCTATGAGGACCTCGGACGCCCCCTGCATCCTTGTCCTCCTACCTCCTGCTCCTCGGTTCTCCTGCTCCTCACAGGGGAGGGCTTAGCCGGACGGGCCCAGGTTACACGTAAACCGGCCTAAGTGAGGACCTCGGACTCTCCCTGCCTCCTAGTCCTCCTTCCTCCTTCTGATCTGTTCTCCTGCTCCTCGAAGGCGAGCACCTTGCCGGATCAGCCCCGGGTTACGCATAAACCGGCCTAAGCGAGGACCTCGGACTCTCTCTGACTCCCTGTCCTCTTTCCTCCTTCTGCTCCGTTCTCCTGCGCCTTGCAGGTGAGCGCTTTGCCGGATGGGCCCCGGGTTACGCGTAAACCACCCTAAACGAGGACCTTGGACTCTCCCTGCCTCTTCCTCTTTCTGCTCCGTTCTCCTGCTCCTCGCAGGAGAGCGCTTAGCTGCTGGGTCCCGGGTTACGCGTAAACCGGCCTTCGCGAGGACTGGGGGTGCTTTCTACTCCGTGAGTACACTGTGACCCCTTAGTAATCGCGATGGGGTATTTCGCAACCCCAATGCACATTCGTAGGTTACAATGGCTAACACTGGGGTCTGGAGGGACCCCGAACCGCCGGAGGAAACAACTCTCAACTTCACATCATCATCATCGTCTCCTTTTCGGCAGTGTTCGCGTAAACGGGCCTCAGTGAGGACCTCGGACTCTCCCTGCCTCAGCGTCCTCCTTCTTCGTTCTGCTCCGTTCTCCTGCTCCTCGCAGGCGAGCGCTTAGCCGGATGGGCCCCAGGTTATGCGAAAACAGGCCTCCGTGAGGACCTCGGACTCCCCCTTTCTTCTAGTCCTCCTACCTCCTTCTGTTCCTTTCTCCTGCTCCTCGCATGGGAGCACTTAGCCAGGTGGGCCCCGGGTTACGCGTAAACCGGCCTTCGCGAGGACCGGGGGTGCTCTCTGCTCCGCGATTACTAAGGGGTCAAAGTGTACCCACGATGGGGTATTTCGCAACCCCAATGCACATTCGTAAGTTACGATGGCAAACACTGGGGTATGGGGGGACCCCGAACCGCCGGAGGAAACAACTCTCAACTTCACATCATCATCATCATCATCATCATCGTCTCCTTCTCAAGAGTGTTCGCGTAAACCAGCCTAAGTGAGGACCTCGGACTCTCCCTGAGTCCCCGTCCTCCTTCCTCCTTCTCCTCGGTTCTCCTGTGCCTCGCTGTCGGACACTTAGCTTTGCAGAGGGCAGTGTTCGCGTAAACTTGCCTCCATGAGGACCTCGGACGCCTCCAACATCCCAGTCCTCCTACCTCCTGCTCCTCGCAGGGGAGGGCTTAGCCGGACGGGCCCCGGGTTACGCGTAAACTGGCCTAAGTGAGGACCTCGGACTCTCACAGCCTCCTAGTTCTCCTTCCTCCTTTTGCGCCGTTCTCCTGCTCCTCGCAGGCAAGCACTTAGCCGAATGGTTCCCGAGTTACGCGTAAACCAGCCTTCATGAGGACCGGGGATACTCTCTGCTCCGTGGGTACACTGTGACCCCTTTGTAATTGCGATGGGGTAATTCGCAACCCCAATGCACATTCGTAAGTTACGATGGCAAACACTGGGGTCTGGAGGGACCCCGAACCGCCGGAGCAAACAACTCTCAACTTCACTTCATCATCATTATCATCATCATCATCAATGTCTCCTTCTCGGCAGTGTTCGCATAAACGGGCCTAAGTGAGGACTTCGGACTCTCCCTGCCTCCCCGTCCTGCGACCTCCTTCTGCTCCATTCTCCTGCTCCTCGCAGGTGAGCGCTTTGCCGGATGGGCCTTGGGTTACGCGTAAATGGGCCTAAGTGAGGACCACGGGCTCTCCGTTGCTCCTCGTCTTCCTTGCTCCTTCTCCATCGTTCTCCTGCGCCTCGCTAGTGAAAGAGCAGCTGCTTGGCCTGCCTATTACGCGAACACCGCCCTCCAGTTGGACCTCAGGCTCTCCTTTCCTCCTCCTCATCCTTGCTCCCTCTACATCGTTCTCATGCTCCTCGGTAGCGTACGCTTAGGTCTCCAGAGGGCCGGTTTCGCGAACACCCCCATCGGTGAGGAACTCGGGCTTTCCGTGCCTCCGTGTCCTCCTTGCTCTCTCTCTCCATCATTCTCAAGTGCCTCGCTAGTGAAAGAGCAGCCATTTTCCCTGCCCATTACGCGAACACCACCCTCCGTTTATGCTCCTCGCTAGCGTACGCTTAGGTCTGCATAGGGCCGGTTTCGTGAACACCCCCTTCGGTGAGGACCTCGGGATCTCCGTTGCTCCTCGTCCTCCTTGCTCCTTCTCCTTCGTTGTCATCTGCCTCGCTAGTGAAAGACCAGCTATGTGGCCTGCCTATTACGCGAACACCGCCCTCCGTTTGGACAGACACTCCTTGCCTCCTCCTCATCCTTGCTCCCTCTACATCATTCTCAAGAGCCTCGCTAGCGTACGCTTAGGTCTGCGGAGGGCAGGTTACCTGAACACAGCCTTCCGTTTAGACCTCGGACCCTCAGTGTCTCCTCATCCTCCTTTCCCTTTTTTAAAACATTTTCCTCGCTCTCACGCGACTCGCTGGCGAGCCCTTAGCTTTGGGGAGGGTGGGTTTCGCGAACACCACCGTCTGTGAGGAACCCAGTACCTCCTACACACACACACACACACACACACACACACACACACACACACACACACACACACACACACACATACAGGAGGCAGTGAGGAGTAGAAGGAGGTTGTTGCTACGCCTGCGTCGCGAAACCAGGGCTCATTGTGTGTGCGCCCGGAGCAGCTACGGGGGAAACACATGGGACAACCGACCAGTTTGGGGCCATGGTTTATTCAACGTGTATTTTCAGTGTGGTTTAACTTGCTAATCTGATCTGAAATACTTTCCTTGAATGTGCCTTAATTTCACCTCTTTTTTATTTCTTCTTTTCTTAGCTTAGTGAAAATGTTGGCGACCAAAGGCCGGATCCAGGGATGTGTGCTGCTTGTGCTACTGGCGTTATGTGGGCAAACTGCTCGCTGTCAACATCGATACAAAGGTAAAGTGCAATCCCAGGGTTGTGTGCTGCTTGTGGTACTCGCTTTATGTGGACAAACTGCTTGCTGTCAACATCAATACAAAGATAACAAAAGAATAGCCTAGTGTAACGTAGTGTTTTATGTTTTTTTTTTTTCTAGAATGATTCAAATGTTACTATCATTTCCCCAACCCCGCAGGCTCTGCGACCCGTGAAGAACTGAGACTCCTTCTGGTCGGTAAAACAGGATCGGGAAAGAGTGCATCCGGAAACACCATCCTGGGGGATGCGAACGCTTTCAAAGAAGACGTTTCGCCTGAGTCTGTCACCGACGGCTGTCTCAGAAAAGAGGCAGAGGGCGAAGACGGAAGAAATATCGCTGTGATCGACAGCTGTGATCGATGAAATGGTGGATTTCAATGGAGGAAACCACTACACAAACGAGATGTATAAGGCGGCCCAGAAGAAACTCGAAGGAGAAAGGCTGAAGAGGAGAAAGGAGGAAGAACAAAGAAAAAGGGAAGAAGAGGAGAGGATCGAATTGAAGGAGCGGTGTAAATTCTTCCGCCTCGCTTCCCTGGGATTATTTGGCACAGGAGCGTACTTTACATCTTATGTTCTCATGGGGCTCGGTGGAGCCCTTGGATATTCTCAGTTAAAGACGCCGAGCTTGACGGTTGGGCGTCTTCTGTACTCGTCGATACCGTGAAAACTGCGTAGGTGTATCACCTACTCGACCTAGTGATCAACGAGTACCGCACCGAAGCATGCAACGGGTGCAAGACCAATCACCCCAGCCAGAGACAACACGAGTGTCTGCGAGTCTTGGTGTCAGGGTCCCTGTGCCTACCTGGTCGGCTCAGTATGGCTACATGTTTTTCATTTTGTTCCTGCTCTCTCCCTTCCTCTCTTTCCCTCCTCCCTCTGCCAGGGCGGAGCTCACCTGTGGGCTTCTGCCCTTGGTCCACGCACCTGGTCGCCATCACGCACCTGTGGCTCGTTACGAGAGTGTTCCAGCTCCTTTATAAGACGGCAGCTCTGTGTTTCTCGTCGCTGGACCGTTGCCGACCCGCATTCCCTGGACCAACCCCTGTGTTTCCTGAGTGATTGAGTGTGCGAGGAGTGGAGTACGTCATCGTGTTTTCTGTGGAGTGTGGAGAGGAGCGTGAGGAGTGGACGGAGTGCGTGTGGACTTTCAGCGTCTTTTCCCTTTGTGTGTGGACCCCCGGAACCCGGCTTCCCCCTCACCTCTGTAAATAGATCACCTGGTGTGCTGTAATAAAGATTCTTGTGTTTCCCAACTCAGAGCCTGCGCGTGTGTCCGTTCCATCCCGCTGTGACACTTGGAGGATGACTTTTACGCTGAACATTATTACAGCATCAGGAAAAGACTCCTCACGCCGCGTTTCATTCCTTCCATTCAACGTCTCCTGATCATGTATTCACAGCCACCGAAGGCGCTGTACAGCACCGAGCACCTGAAACACGGACAGTTTGTTGATATTGTAATCAAAAATACAGCCCCGGGGGGGAGGGGGGGCATTTTAAAAATGCACCCTCCCTATTGCGGATGTCCCTAAAAGGTATGGCCTTCCAGATTGCCTCAGTTGTATTGTGAGTGTAATTTCAAATAAAATAAAATAAAACTCAGAAGCGTCTGTGTTCTGTCTTCTTCTTCTTCTTCTTCTTATTATTATTATCATCATTATTATCATTATTGTGATTATGCTTCATTTTTATGTACTGGGGTATCAATGACCCCCACGCTGCCGCAGCAGCTTCTGTGCGTGGCCCCCAAGTGCTACGTTTTCTTTCCCGATCCCCTGACGAACCCATTAGAATCGCTCTGGGGCACTCTTCGACCCCAAATGATCGTTCTGTTTTTTTCATTTTCATTCACCTGTCTCTACTGAGGGTGGGGTACTTTGGGACCCCCGGGGTCTGGGGCTGCCCCGAAGGGGAGCACAAGGGTTAAGATTCTGTAGGTTTAACCATGTTTTCTGGTAATTATATGATTAATATTTAAATCTTTTTAAGTGTCTTGTCATGTTCTCCTGTGCCTCTGTGGTTCTCTCCAGGTTCCTCCTTCAGTAAAATACAAACTTGTTAGATTAAAGCTTCTGTTACTGACGCAGACAGCTGGAGACTCGATGGCTGAGTGTTCATTCCTGTTATATTTTCTAAAAGTGTGGTTGAAGTCTGCCGTCTGTGTGGTGCATTATAATGTGGATGCTCTCTGTGTTAGCCTACAAAGCTGGCTGGGATTTCCTCCATCCCTGCTGGATGGATGTCGTCATAAAATCTATTAAGATGTAAATACGGTTAACCTCTCCACACATGATTGAAATATTTGGATTGGACGTGGATCTTTAACATGTCACCAATTATAATTCTGACTTTGAAGTAAAGCCACTTTTTGTTTTGGCTGTTTTTAATCAGTTCCAGTTGTGTTTAACCCCCACTTGGATTTACTTTCCCAAACTTTGTGGCACTAATGATTCTGTGTCCAAACACCTGCTCTCTGAATTTGTACAGAAATTCTAGAGTAAGTGTGAGTTTTGTGCTGCTTTGGAGAATTAGTTGTTTTATATTAACAGAGTCCTGAGTAAAGTGTGGTATTAATGCAGGCATGGTCTCAGTGTTTTCTTCAGTGTTCTGGCTGATGTTATTGAAGCCACAGTGAGCATTTTTGTCCATTCACCAGTGTGGCGGTATTTGAAAAATATACATCACGGGTGAAATGAAGATGGTTAAACTGTTACATCGCAGCTTTAATTTGAATTAACGTGTTTGTCTGTCTGCAGGCTTCTCAGCCGGACGAGCTGACCATCGAGGAGCAGGAAATCTTGGAGGTCATCGATGATGGCGACATGGAGGACTGGGTCAAGGTACAATAATAACACAAACACAGTTGTGTAGCAGAAGCACTCTCATGTTTGAGGGTTGGTTGTTTTGTTTATTAGTTCACTCTCTGGCTCTTAGACTGTTTGACAAACATTTAGTTTCAGTTTTTATAAGACCTCGCACCGGTACAGACTATCTACTGGACGTTTTAGTGTTTCTCTGCGATCAGGACTGATGTGGCTTCAGGAATTAGAATAATTCAACTAAAATGTGTGCGGTGCATTGAGGCAGGTCAGGTTGGCCTGGGTGGTAGAAGCTCTGCTGAACATAAAGACAAATCAAAAAATGTACAAATACACAGTTCTCTGCTTCTTTTTTTGGCCCCGCAGCCATGAAGGGCTGATGGGAGATTCTCGTCACCCAGCCGGGCAGGCAGGTGGGCGGGCATGGCACCCAAGTTTGTGAATGCAATAATTCATGAATGAGGCAGTTTTTAAATTCATACCTTAAGTGCAGCTACTGAAAATCTGGGCCAAATCCTGATTGATGGTGATCCAATCCTGCCTCAGCAGCGCTCCGGTTTGATCACAGTTTGTCAGCTTCTGCTTTTTAACAGCGGTTCGTGGACTCTTGATCAGTTTTAGATCTGCGGAGTGACCTGGTCATGGATATAAAATGTTAATTTGATGATCTCCCAGCTACTTAGTTATCATTTTCACTTTGTTTGTCACAGACTGTTACAAAGTTGCTCCTGGACCTTTGGGAGAAAATTTGAGAAGTCTTTGAGGACATTTTTCGGGTGGTCAGTGGTGTACACTTAAATGTAGAAATGTCAGCTGTGGATGCTCCCATCATTGTGTGAAGTCATTCTTTTATAAACGCCTCTGCAGAGCTGCTGGTGTGTAGTCATTGTGTACTTTGTGTGTGGTTGTTTTCAGATCATTTCCCTGAAGGAACATTGTGCATTGTTGCTGTTTTACTTTGGTTTATTGTGTAAGTCTGGCTTTCCTGTGAGCCATTGTGCAAATGTTCCACATGTTGAGCCAATATTTTATGTATATTTACTTAGGTGATTATCTTTTCATATACAGATATAGTGTTTTAATGGGGTATTTATTTTAATGAATATAATCATACATAAAAATGTGAGCAATATCATTTATATAGATCTGTTTTAGTGCTGTGATGTCTGTGTGCATTGTCTGTGTTTCCAGGCCAGAAACCGTAGCGGACAGGTGGGCTACGTCCCAGAGAAATACCTGCAGCTGCCCTCCTCCAACAGCCTGCTGAGCATGCTGCAGTCGCTGGCCGCGCTGGACGCCCGATCCCATTCCTCCAGCAACTCCACTGAACCTGAAACCGAACTCCCAACCGGCTCCGTCAACGGAGACTCCAGTGGTGAGATCCGCCTCCACCAGATAATATCGGAGTTTTGATTTCCTGCTTTGTTTAATACCCTCGTTGCCACTGTCTGTGTTGCAGTTTCATTCGCAAAGGCTTTGTACGACTACGCGGGACAAACGGAAGATGAGCTGTCGTTCCCAGAAGGCGCCATCATCCGCATCCTGAGCAGAGAGACCCACGAGGACGATGGCTTCTGGGAGGGCGAGTTTAACAGCGTTGTTGGTGTGTTCCCCGCAGTTCTTGTGGAGGATCTCACCGTGACCAGCGAGAATGGAGATGGGCAAAGAGACGGCAGCGCACAGGTAGGCTCACGCTGACTTAAATTTCATGTTCTACACAATTAAAGTTCTTCTGGTTGAACGCACACACACTGTGTCCCCCCCTGGATCAGCTGCCTCTACATCAGCGCAGTACAAATCTACTGTAGCAACTTATTTGTGACACTAAGTCCTGTGTTGTTAAATAATTTATTTCTTTTTATTTTATATAAAATATTAAAGTTTGCACACCTGTCCACTGTTTGTGTTGAAGGCTTCCCCGTCCACACTCTCTCAGTGCGACCGCTCCCCTCGTGGTCCCTTCCAGCCGGGACCTCTCCACAGCAGCCCCCTTCAGACCCACCGTGTCCTCTCCAGTGTCGAGTCCCTGCAGCGCCACAGCCTCTCCCATTGGCCGACCACCCTCCTATCACAACGGACACCACAGACCGCCGCCGGCTCCACACAAAAGCCCCTTTCACAGTAAGAATCTCTGGTTTGTCTGTGAGTGGTTATCTGTAAGAAAAAAGGCCGGTGTGAATAATAATCTGCCTCCTCTGCCCTCTTCAGGTCCAGCACAAAGCTCCCCCCAACCCCCCAAATACCCGGAGAGCGGCGGTGGCACCATCCGACCCGTGAGTAAAACCTTCTGTGGTGACGTAAATGACAGCAGACTTTTTTTTATCTTCATTTTAACTGAGTCGGTGGATTTTTACAGGTACGTGCCGCACCTCCGCCCCCGAAGCAGCATCCTCGCGGGCAGGTGAAGCGGCGAGAGGAGGTTGAGATCACACTGGTGTGAAGGCGGCACCCCCTCGAGCAGGGACTCGTAAAAACACTCCCAAAGGAAACCCAAGGAAACTTAAAAACTCCTGAAGACGCCTGGAGACGGAAGAAGCCCCCCCACTCGGAGAAGGAACACCGCTGCGCCTTTTTCTTTTAACTTCCCGTTCAGTGTTCTCGTTTCTCAACACTACTTTACCCAGAGTTTGTACAAGGCTTCATTCTCACCCCCGAACAGTTAATAAGGTGATAACGAGCAAAAGAAGTTGATAGAAAAGTTAGCATCATTTTATCCGTTAGTAAAAATCAGTGTGTTTGGACTCGCTGGCTGATATTTTAGGGAGTCGAGCTCATTCGTTCCCTTGCAGAGAGCTCAGTGTGGTATCATTCATCAGTTCGAGCAGCCAGTTTGGTTCTAAAGAACATGCAGCTGACTGAATGAGGCGTTTCATGATATTTAACGCACCGACAGCATAAAACAGAGTGGTTAGCTGATGAGCAGACCCTGGATTTTCTGTTGTTTGAGACTCGGTCATAGCAGCGTTTCATGTTAAAGTAAAACATGTTAGACTGGACTGACCTTGACCTTTGAGAGGTCAAACTGAAGGAAGCGTTTGTGTCTTACCTTCATTTTTCTGTTTATGAACAAAGACACGAGTCTGCAGAACATATCGTCGATCAGGCCTCTGTTCCCTAGATTTAGACACATTTCACACCCCTTCAGTGAGTCTTGATAATTTCAGCTGTGTTCTGAAATGAGAAACTGAACCCTTGAACACATCAGGGAACTGTTCACAGAGGTCCCAGAGACCTCTATAGGACCAGAAGTCTTTTACAGACGCAGGGGTCGCCCCCTGGTGGCCTGTAAATAGAGTACAAATTTTTTTTGTTGCTTCACTTTTCCAACCTGGCAGCTGTGTCAATGTTCTGATGTCTGTGGTCCTTTTTGGCAGTGACGTCATTCCCGAGTTTGTGCATTCCAGCAGGAAAGTCAGAAAAGCAAAGTAAGATGGGATTTATTTTAGCTGCAGCACGTTCATTGATAGAATGTGGTAAGTGCTTAGCGTGTGGCTTATATCATGAGTCACAAATACAGGTGAGTGACAGAGCAGATTATGTTTATTTCTCTGTCACCATCTTGGATTGTTGAGGCTGCTCTGACTTTCCAAGAAGGAAATACTAGTTGAGGGGGAGTTCCAGATGAAAATTACTACTGGGAGCTCAGGAATTCCGACTTCCGACTCAATCTGGAATGCACCGTAAGCCAAGGGCCAACAAGACAACAGCAGATATTTTGACGTCGCCCCCTGGTGACAGGACAAGGTTACAGCACCATTGTACAACCACACCGCTGCCTTCAGTGACCTTGCTTTTTAGGTGTAACCACTTTTCTGTATCTCTGTTGACACTTAATCGCAAAAAAAAAATGTTGTTTGAAGTCAAAATACAAAGAAATTGTGAGCAGTAATGGGCAAAAATAGTCTGATAATCGCTAATTACATCATCAGCAAACCATAAATCAATTTTCTGTTTTCACCTGAGCGATCTTTAAGCTGCCCGTGCTCCACACGGGTATTGCACATGTTTTCACTTCTTTTTTGGCTTCATTAGTCGATTATGTTTAAGATAAACTGCCTCCTGGCTCCGGTTTCACATTAAAGTCTCTGCAAGAAAACAGATAAGTTCTTCCTTCAGCTCGTCGGAAAACATCACTTCTAACTGATCGTGTTATGGATGCCTTAGCTGCAGAATTTCTCCTCGTTTATGGATTGAAGAAAGAATTTTTTATGTTATAGTTATGATTTCGCCCCCGTTGTGTCTCACGTCGTAGCTCTTTGTTACCACCATCAGATTCACGTCTATGCAACAGAGCTGCACTTGTGAGCAAACCAAAAGTCTCGAAAAGAGGCTGGTCCTCTCCGCCGACACACGTGACCGCTCGCGGTTACACAAACAAGGGAAAAGTGGCAATTTTTACCTGTGATTGTTTTGGATCCCTTATCTTTTTTTACCCTTCTAATGTTTAGGAAAAGTTTAAAGTGGGAAACATAGCACGTAAACACACAAACACACAGTCTAACTCTTTTGTTTTTATGTTGCATAATACAGAAAAAAACTGTTTTTACGACACTAATGATGCCAGTAACAGTCGCTGTTGGGGAGGACAGTTTACACTGAGCATGTGCAGTTTAAAGATGCCTTTTATTTTTAAGGAGGAAACCATCCTGAGCTGCTAGCTGTCCAGTTTAAAATCTATAGTGAAGCACTTTCTGATGTCTTCTTATTCCTTTTCAGTATAGTGGATGTTTTGTTCAATATTTCCTGTTATTTAGCCGTAAATAGCCATTGTAGTGTCTTTGATTGAGATATGACTTATCGATCGTATTGATAGTTTACGGAGAGCTTAGAGATGGATATCTGTGCAAGTAATGGCACAGCTTTTTTCCCCTTTTTTGTTTTTAGAATTAGGATTTTAAGAAAACAAAAACAATTAAACTGTAGCTGAATCTGATCAGAGGAAAAGAGGTATCCGTCAGCCGTGACGCTGCGTTCTCGTTGATCTCCTTGAGATCTGAATGACATCAAACTTATTTTTGAAGTTTGCATTTACCCTGTTGTATTAAAAGAATAACTAAAGTTTCTTTTCCATTAGAGAATTTTTTGTTAACCTGTTTACTGGTCTTGATTATGCATCAAGTCAGAATCTGAAATTCATTTTTTTTAAAAAGGACGTAAAAACTCCCACGTTTTACAGCGTCGGCTATGCGGAGGCTGCCAGGCGTCGTATTTACACACCCATGGATGTTTAACTGTATTTATTGTGTACAAATAAATGTGAAATAAAGATAGCTTAAATGGAACAAGACTCTGTTTTAACTCTTAATTCCTGCATCCACCTGTTTAAAATATATTATTTTAAAATAATGTGTTACATGACTACACAGAAGGATGTTTCAGCTCAGTATATAGCAAATATAAAAAATATAAATAATTCTTAATTTTAAAATAAACATTAATCTGATTATTAAAAAAATTATTGGACAAAAAGTACATGGAAAAAAGAACTCGGTGAAATAGAAAAAATAAAGTTCAATATCTTGAAAATCAAATAGAATACAAGCTTTGTTTTCTTCTTTGTTTTCTGTATTTATCTGTTTGTATAAGACAAACAGTTTATCATAAGTAACTGAAAGTCTTTCGGCTCTTCGAAGAAAAACTGATGGGATCCAACAAATAAACATAACTAAAAACTGCAGCCTCAAAAGTAAAACTCATTTGTTGCTGATAACGAACGCAAATCCAAAGTGTTGTTGTTCCCACCCCAGAGCAGCAGGTGGCAGCAGCACGATACAAAGGAACTGTACTGTACTGGGATTTCTGTTCGTTTATTTATTTTTTTCCAAAAAAAGAAGCCGTTTTTAACGTAAACTGTTGATTAAAGAGTTTTTTGTTGCAGTTTGACCTTCAGCTGAACTTAATGTTGGGTTTCTATTGATTTTAGAGAAGCTATTCGCTGAGAGGTTGTCATAATTCATGCATGAAAGGGTTAAAACTTATCCTTTGTTTCATTTTTTAGTGAAACTCTGGTAGAGTAGCTTTGAAACTGATAATTCAGCATATACTAAAAAATAAAAGCCTTTTCTTACAGTATATTTGTGTGTGTTTTATTTTGCAATATTTCTAATTACCACACTTAAAAGTGAACAGCCTGTAATGCTATCATGACTCATCACTCAGATGCGTTTTCGTTTGAAAACGCATCTTTTTCTCTCCGTTTTGGCCTTCCGTCCACACTGAGACAGCGTTTTCGGTCAAGGAAAGCGCAGCATTTTGAAAACGCTCTCCAAAGCGTATACATTTGACGCCGTTTTCGCGTAGCATTGTGGAAAGCGAACTGGAGCCTTTTTAAAAACAATGATACATTGTAGACTACGTCCTCACGTACACGGGTATTTCTGAAAACTGAGATTTTTCGTTTTTTTAAAAAATCCCATCCACACCTCAACACAAAAAACGAAGGAAAATGCTGCCAGGAGCATGCCAAAGCAACAGGTGGCGATATATTCCTAACCGTGTAGAAATGTTGGCCAATCAGATGTCTAGACGCCTGGGCGGGAAAGAGTAAACAAAGATGGCGGCGCAAAGAAGCAGAAGTGAGTTCTATGTGTGGAGGGACAGTAACTGTCTGTGTATGTAAGAATTTAAACACTACAGAGAGTAAAATTAACAGTATTTTGTCTAAGTCCGCCATTGTAGAAATTAATTTCACCGAAACAATAACTTGGCGCACAGTGTGACGTCAAAAAAGGCGCACACCTTTGACCCTGCGTTTTCTCCGTTTTCCTTGTCCATAGTAAACGCAAAAACGGAGTTCTTGAAAATCTCCACCCAGGCAGGAATTTTTAAAACTCTCCGTTTTGAGTGGCCGAAACGTGTGGACGAAAGGTACAAATGCATAGAAAAATCTACGTTTTCAAAAATACCCATACATGTGGACATAGCCTAGTCAAGTGATGCAATCATGTGATAAATTGTGACAGCCCCGTTAAAGATTAATATCAGTTTGTACATGCTCCAGATAGCTTTTCTTCAAATTCTTTAATTCTCAATCGCTTTTGCAACTTTGTACTTTTGTATTACTTGCAGCAACAACTCCACCTCATTGTTAGTCCATTTAAAAAACTCGTCGCTTTTCCTCGACATTTTGCCGCGACGTTTCAAAGAGCCGGAAAGTAAATAAACGGCAGACAGAAATGAGGCAGGTCGAGTCACCTTGCGTTTCGCGCATGCGCAGTACTGGAGCGTAAGCGTTTTCGGCCGTTTCAATGTGGACGCACAACTCTGTGAAAACGGTAGTCTGGTCACGGAGCGTTTTCAAACGAAAACGCCTTTTTCAAATTTATCCGGGCTAGTGTGACTAAGATCACAGGCCGTTCCAATGATGTCACCAATCACCACACTTCAAAGCACAAAGCCTGCGTTGTCACAGTAACGCATTCTGCGATAGGAGGTCATATATAGGAGTGAACTTGACTCTCACACAGCCTGAACTGTCTGCCTGTCCTCATGTCTGCAATGCTGCTGTCTCCTGTCACCCGTCACCCTGCATGTTTCTAAGGTTAGTTTTCTCCATATGAGGTTTGAAGTGTCTCTGTGGTGCAGCTGGTCTGGTCTGTCTCTGTACAGTCGAGGCTGCACCCACCTATAAAAGGTGGAGGCTCACCAGGACATGCACACCTCACAAGTTCCCGGCTCTCTCGACTCGGTTGAAGACGGGTTTCTTGGAGAAGGGGAGGGCAGTGAGGCACAGTCCCCCGTCCCCCGACGCCCCTCGCGATGCCCCTCCTTCTTCGACTAACCCTCTGCAGAGGAGCCGTGAGAGCCAGGAACTTGTGAGTTTTGTATGTCCACTCAGGCATCATTCAAACCTGGTCTGTAGGAAGTTCCTGTCAGAAGGAGGGGGCACCGCGAGGGCGTCGAGGGGCGGAAGGCGGTGCCTTAGTGCCTCCCTCCTTCTGACATTGTAAAGGAACCCTAACTTTATTACTTTTTTTAATAGTAAGATATATATATATATATATGTATGTATATGTTTTTTGTGCTCAGATGAGGTTTGAAGTGTCTGTGTGGTGCAGCTGGTCTGGTCTGTCTCTGTACAGTCGAGGCTGCACCCACCTATAAAAGGTGGAGGCTCACCAGGACATGCACACCTCACAAGTTCCCGGCTCTCTCGACTCGGTTGAAGACGGGTTTCTTGGAGAAGGGGAGGGCAGTGAGGCACAGTCCCCCGTCCCCCGACGCCCCTCGCGATGCCCCTCCTTCTTCGACTAACCCTCTGCAGAGGAGCCGTGAGAGCCAGGAACTTGTGAGTTTTGTATGTCCACTCAGGCATCATTCAAACCTGGTCTGTAGGAAGTTCCTGTCAGAAGGAGGGGGCACCGCGAGGGCGTCGAGGGGCGGAAGGCGGTGCCTTAGTGCCTCCCTCCTTCTGACATTGTAAAGGAACCCTAACTTTATTATTTTTTTAACAGTAAGATATATATATGTATGTATGTATGTATATGTTTTTTGTCCTCAGAGGAGGTTTGAAGTGTCTGTGTGGTGCAGCTGGTCTGGTCTGTCTCTGTACAGTCGAGGCTGCACCCACCTATAAAAGGTGGAGGCTCACCAGGACATGCACACCTCACAAGTTCCCGGCTCTCTCGACTCGGTTGAAGACGGGTTTCTTGGAGAAGGGGAGGGCAGTGAGGCACAGTCCCCCGTCCCCCGACGCCCCTCGCGATGCCCCTCCTTCTTCGACTAACCCTCTGCAGAGGAGCCGTGAGAGCCAGGAACTTGTGAGTTTTGTATGTCCACTCAGGCATCATTCAAACCTGGTCTGTAGGAAGTTCCTGTCAGAAGGAGGGGGCACCGCGAGGGCGTCGAGGGGCGGAAGGCGGTGCCTTAGTGCCTCCCTCCTTCTGACATTGTAAAGGAACCCTAACTTTATTATTTTTTTAATAGTAAGATATATATATATGTATGTATATGTTTTTTGTCCTCAGATGAGGTTTGAATTGTCTGTGTGGTGCAGCTGGTCTGGTCTGTCTGTGTACAGTCGAGGCTGCACCCACCTATAAAAGGTGGAGGCTCACCAGGACATGCACACCTCACAAGTTCCCGGCTCTCTCGACTCGGTTGAAGACGGGTTTCTTGGAGAAGGGGAGGGCAGTGAGGCACAGTCCCCCGTCCCCCGACGCCCCTCGCGATGCCCCTCCTTCTTCGACTAACCCTCTGCAGAGGAGCCGTGAGAGCCAGGAACTTGTGAGTTTTGTATGTCCACTCAGGCATCATTCAAACCTGGTCTGTAGGAAGTTCCTGTCAGAAGGAGGGGGCACCGCGAGGGCGTCGAGGGGCGGAAGGCGGTGCCTTAGTGCCTCCCTCCTTCTGACATTGTAAAGGAACCCTAACTTTATTATTTTTTTAATAGTAAGATATATATATATATGTATGTATATGTTTTTTGTCCCCAGATGAGGTTTGAAGTGTCTGTGTGGTGCAGCTGGTCTGGTCTGTCTCTGTACAGTCGAGGCTGCACCCACCTATAAAAGGTGGAGGCTCACCAGGACATGCACACCTCACAAGTTCCCGGCTCTCTCGACTCGGTTGAAGACGGGTTTCTTGGAGAAGGGGAGGGCAGTAAGGAACAGTCCCCCGTCCCCCGACGCCCCTCGCGATGCCCCTCCTTCTTCGACTAACCCTCTGCAGAGGAGCCGTGAGAGCCAGGAACTTGTGAGTTTTGTATGTCCACTCAGGCATCATTCAAACCTGGTCTGTAGGAAGTTCCTGTCAGAAGGAGGGGGCACCGCGAGGGCGTCGAGGGGCGGAAGGCGGTGCCTTAGTGCCTCCCTCCTTCTGACATTGTAAAGGAACCCTAACTTTATTATTTTTTTAATAGTAAGATATATATATGTATGTATGTATATGTTTTTTGTCCCCAGATGAGGTTTGAAGTGTCTGTGTGGTGCAGCTGGTCTGGTCTGTCTCTGTACAGTCGAGGCTGCACCCACCTATAAAAGGTGGAGGCTCACCAGGACATGCACACCTCACAAGTTCCCGGCTCTCTCGACTCGGTTGAAGACGGGTTTCTTGGAGAAGGGGAGGGCAGTGAGGCACAGTCCCCCGTCCCCCGACGCCCCTCGCGATGCCCCTCCTTCTTCGACTAACCCTCTGCAGAGGAGCCGTGAGAGCCAGGAACTTGTGAGTTTTGTATGTCCACTCAGGCATCATTCAAACCTGGTCTGTAGGAAGTTCCTGTCAGAAGGAGGGGGCACCGCGAGGGCGTCGAGGGGCGGAAGGCGGTGCCTTAGTGCCTCCCTCCTTCTGACATTGTAAAGGAACCCTAACTTTATTATTTTTTTAATAGTAAGATATATATATGTATGTATATGTTTTTTGTCCTCAGAGGAGGTTTGAAGTGTCTGTGTGGTGCAGCTGGTCTAGTCTGTCTCTGTACAGTCGAGGCTGCACCCACCTATAAAAGGTGGAGGCTCACCAGGACATGCACACCTCACAAGTTCCCGGCTCTCTCGACTCGGTTGAAGACGGGTTTCTTGGAGAAGGGGAGGGCAGTGAGGCACAGTCCCCCGTCCCCCGACGCCCCTCGCGATGCCCCTCCTTCCTCGACTAACCCTCTGCAGAGGAGCCGTGAGAGCCAGGAACTTGTGAGTTTTGTATGTCCACTCAGGCATCATTCAAACCTGGTCTGTAGGAAGTTCCTGTCAGAAGGAGGGGGCACCGCGAGGGCGTCGAGGGGCGGAAGGCGGTGCCTTAGTGCCTCCCTCCTTCTGACATTGTAAAGGAACCCTAACTTTATTACTTTTTTTAATAGTAAGATATATATATATATGTATGTATGTATATGTTTTTTGTCCTCAGATGAGGTTTGAAGTGTCTGTGTGGTGCAGCTGGTCTGGTCTGTCTCTGTACAGTCGAGGCTGCACCCACCTATAAAAGGTGGAGGCTCACCAGGACATGCACACCTCACAAGTTCCCGGCTCTCTCGACTCGGTTGAAGACGGGTTTCTTGGAGAAGGGGAGGGCAGTGAGGCACAGTCCCCCGTCCCCCGACGCCCCTCGCGATGCCCCTCCTTCTTCGACTAACCCTCTGCAGAGGAGCCGTGAGAGCCAGGAACTTGTGAGTTTTGTATGTCCACTCAGGCATCATTCAAACCTGGTCTGTAGGAAGTTCCTGTCAGAAGGAGGGGGCACCGCGAGGGCGTCGAGGGGCGGAAGGCGGTGCCTTAGTGCCTCCCTCCTTCTGACATTGTAAAGGAACCCTAACTTTATTATTTTTTTAATAGTAAGATATATATATATATATGTATGTATATGTTTTTTGTCCTCAGAGGAGGTTTGAATTGTCTGTGTGGTGCAGCTGGTCTGGTCTGTCTCTGTACAGTCGAGGCTGCACCCACCTATAAAAGGTGGAGGCTCACCAGGACATGCACACCTCACAAGTTCCCGGCTCTCTCGACTCGGTTGAAGACGGGTTTCTTGGAGAAGGGGAGGGCAGTGAGGCACAGTCCCCCGTCCCCCGACGCCCCTCGCGATGCCCCTCCTTCTTCGACTAACCCTCTGCAGAGGAGCCGTGAGAGCCAGGAACTTGTGAGTTTTGTATGTCCACTCAGGCATCATTCAAACCTGGTCTGTAGGAAGTTCCTGTCAGAAGGAGGGGGCACCGCGAGGGCGTCGAGGGGCGGAAGGCGGTGCCTTAGTGCCTCCCTCCTTCTGACATTGTAAAGGAACCCTAACTTTATTACTTTTTTTAATAGTAAGATATATATATATATGTATGTATGTATATGTTTTTTGTCCTCAGATGAGGTTTGAAGTGTCTGTGTGGTGCAGCTGGTCTGGTCTGTCTCTGTACAGTCGAGGCTGCACCCACCTATAAAAGGTGGAGGCTCACCAGGACATGCACACCTCACAAGTTCCCGGCTCTCTCGACTCGGTTGAAGACGGGTTTCTTGGAGAAGGGGAGGGCAGTGAGGCACAGTCCCCCGTCCCCCGACGCCCCTCGCGATGCCCCTCCTTCTTCGACTAACCCTCTGCAGAGGAGCCGTGAGAGCCAGGAACTTGTGAGTTTTGTATGTCCACTCAGGCATCATTCAAACCTGGTCTGTAGGAAGTTCCTGTCAGAAGGAGGGGGCACCGCGAGGGCGTCGAGGGGCGGAAGGCGGTGCCTTAGTGCCTCCCTCCTTCTGACATTGTAAAGGAACCCTAACTTTATTATTTTTTTAATAGTAAGATATATATATGCATGTATGTATAATTTTTTTGTGCTCAGATGAGGTTTGAATTGTCTGTGTGGTGCAGCTGGTCTGGTCTGTCTCTGTACAGTCGAGGCTGCACCCACCTATAAAAGGTGGAGGCTCACCAGGACATGCACACCTCACAAGTTCCCGGCTCTCTCGACTCGGTTGAAGACGGGTTTCTAGGAGAAGGGGAGGGCAGTGAGGCACAGTCCCCCGTCCCCCGACGCCCCTCGCGATGCCCCTCCTTCTTCGACTAACCCTCTACATAGGAGCCGTGAGAGCCAGGAACTTGTGAGTTTTGTATGTCCACTCAGGCATCATTCAAACCTGGTCTGTAGGAAGTTCCTGTCAGAAGGAGGGGGCACCGCGAGGGCGTCGAGGGGCGGAAGGCGGTGCCTTAGTGCCTCCCTCCTTCTGACATTGTAAAGGAACCCTAACTTTATTACTTTTTTTAATAGTAAGATATATATATGTATGTATGTATGTATATGTTTTTTGTGCTCAGATGAGGTTTGAATTGTCTGTGTGGTGCAGCTGGTCTGGTCTGTCTCTGTACAGTCGAGGCTGCACCCACCTATAAAAGGTGGAGGCTCACCAGGACATGCACACCTCACAAGTTCCCGGCTCTCTCGACTCGGTTGAAGACGGGTTTCTTGGAGAAGGGGAGGGCAGTGAGGCACAGTCCCCCGTCCCCCGACGCCCCTCGCGATGCCCCTCCTTCTTCGACTAACCCTCTGCAGAGGAGCCGTGAGAGCCAGGAACTTGTGAGTTTTGTATGTCCACTCAGGCATCATTCAAACCTGGTCTGTAGGAAGTTCCTGTCAGAAGGAGGGGGCACCGCGAGGGCGTCGAGGGGCGGAAGGCGGTGCCTTAGTGCCTCCCTCCTTCTGACATTGTAAAGGAACCCTAACTTTATTATTTTTTTAATAGTAAGATATATATATGTATGTATATGTTTTTTGTCCTCAGAGGAGGTTTGAAGTGTCTGTGTGGTGCAGCTGGTCTGGTCTGTCTCTGTACAGTCGAGGCTGCACCCACCTATAAAAGGTGGAGGCTCACCAGGACATGCACACCTCACAAGTTCCCGGCTCTCTCGACTCGGTTGAAGACGGGTTTCTTGGAGAAGGGGAGGGCAGTGAGGCACAGTCCCCCGTCCCCCGACGCCCCTCGCGATGCCCCTCCTTCCTCGACTAACCCTCTGCAGAGGAGCCGTGAGAGCCAGGAACTTGTGAGTTTTGTATGTCCACTCAGGCATCATTCAAACCTGGTCTGTAGGAAGTTCCTGTCAGAAGGAGGGGGCACCGCGAGGGCGTCGAGGGGCGGAAGGCGGTGCCTTAGTGCCTCCCTCCTTCTGACATTGTAAAGGAACCCTAACTTTATTATTTTTTTAATAGTAAGATATATATATACATGTATGTATATGTTTTTTGTGCTCAGATGAGGTTTGAAGTGTCTGTGTGGTGCAGCTGGTCTGGTCTGTCTCTGTACAGTCGAGGCTGCACCCACCTATAAAAGGTGGAGGCTCACCAGGACATGCACACCTCACAAGTTCCCGGCTCTCTCGACTCGGTTGAAGACGGGTTTCTTGGAGAAGGGGAGGGCAGTGAGGCACAGTCCCCCGTCCCCCGACGCCCCTCGCGATGCCCCTCCTTCTTCGACTAACCCTCTGCAGAGGAGCCGTGAGAGCCAGGAACTTGTGAGTTTTGTATGTCCACTCAGGCATCATTCAAACCTGGTCTGTAGGAAGTTCCTGTCAGAAGGAGGGGGCACCGCGAGGGCGTCGAGGGGCGGAAGGCGGTGCCTTAGTGCCTCCCTCCTTCTGACATTGTAAAGGAACCCTAACTTTATTATTTTTTTAATAGTAAGATATATATATGTATGTATATGTTTTTTGTCCTCAGAGGAGGTTTGAAGTGTCTGTGTGGTGCAGCTGGTCTGGTCTGTCTCTGTACAGTCGAGGCTGCACCCACCTATAAAAGGTGGAGGCTCACCAGGACATGCACACCTCACAAGTTCCCGGCTCTCTCGACTCGGTTGAAGACGGGTTTCTAGGAGAAGGGGAGGGCAGTGAGGCACAGTCCCCCGTCCCCCGACGCCCCTCGCGATGCCCCTCCTTCTTCGACTAACCCTCTACATAGGAGCCGTGAGAGCCAGGAACTTGTGAGTTTTGTATGTCCACTCAGGCATCATTCAAACCTGGTCTGTAGGAAGTTCCTGTCAGAAGGAGGGGGCACCGCGAGGGCGTCGAGGGGCGGAAGGCGGTGCCTTAGTGCCTCCCTCCTTCTGACATTGTAAAGGAACCCTAACTTTATTACTTTTTTTAATAGTAAGATATATATATATATGTATGTATATGTTTTTTGTCGTCAGAGGAGGTTTGAAGTGTCTGTGTGGTGCAGCTGGTCTGGTCTGTCTCTGTACAGTCGAGGCTGCACCCACCTATAAAAGGTGGAGGCTCACCAGGACATGCACACCTCACAAGTTCCCGGCTCTCTCGACTCGGTTGAAGACGGGTTTCTTGGAGAAGGGGAGGGCAGTGAGGCACAGTCCCCCGTCCCCCGACGCCCCTCGCGATGCCCCTCCTTCTTCGACTAACCCTCTGCAGAGGAGCCGTGAGAGCCAGGAACTTGTGAGTTTTGTATGTCCACTCAGGCATCATTCAAACCTGGTCTGTAGGAAGTTCCTGTCAGAAGGAGGGGGCACCGCGAGGGCGTCGAGGGGCGGAAGGCGGTGCCTTAGTGCCTCCCTCCTTCTGACATTGTAAAGGAACCCTAACTTTATTATTTTTTTAATAGTAAGATATATATATACATGTATGTATATGTTTTTTGTGCTCAGATGAGGTTTGAAGTGTCTGTGTGGTGCAGCTGGTCTGGTCTGTCTCTGTACAGTCGAGGCTGCACCCACCTATAAAAGGTGGAGGCTCACCAGGACATGCACACCTCACAAGTTCCCGGCTCTCTCGACTCGGTTGAAGACGGGTTTCTAGGAGAAGGGGAGGGCAGTGAGGCACAGTCCCCCGTCCCCCGACGCCCCTCGCGATGCCCCTCCTTCTTCGACTAACCCTCTGCAGAGGAGCCGTGAGAGCCAGGAACTTGTGAGTTTTGTATGTCCACTCAGGCATCATTCAAACCTGGTCTGTAGGAAGTTCCTGTCAGAAGGAGGGGGCACCACGAGGGCGTCGAGGGGCGGAAGGCGGTGCCTTAGTGCCCCCCTCCTTCTGACATTGTAAAGGAACCCTAACTTTATTACTTTTTTTAATAGTAAGATATATATATATATGTATGTATATGTTTTTTGTCCTCAGAGGAGGTTTGAAGTGTCTGTGTGGTGCAGCTGGTCTGGTCTGTCTCTGTACAGTCGAGGCTGCACCCACCTATAAAAGGTGGAGGCTCACCAGGACATGCACACCTCACAAGTTCCCGGCTCTCTCGACTCGGTTGAAGACGGGTTTCTTGGAGAAGGGGAGGGCAGTGAGGCACAGTCCCCCGTCCCCCGACGCCCCTCGCGATGCCCCTCCTTCTTCGACTAACCCTCTGCAGAGGAGCCGTGAGAGCCAGGAACTTGTGAGTTTTGTATGTCCACTCAGGCATCATTCAAACCTGGTCTGTAGGAAGTTCCTGTCAGAAGGAGGGGGCACCGCGAGGGCGTCGAGGGGCGGAAGGCGGTGCCTTAGTGCCTCCCTCCTTCTGACATTGTAAAGGAACCCTAACTTTATTACTTTTTTTAATAGTAAGATATATATATATATGTATGTATATGTTTTTTGTCCTCAGATGAGGTTTGAAGTGTCTGTGTGGTGCAGCTGGTCTGGTCTGTCTCTGTACAGTCGAGGCTGCACCCACCTATAAAAGGTGGAGGCTCACCAGGACATGCACACCTCACAAGTTCCCGGCTCTCTCGACTCGGTTGAAGACGGGTTTCTTGGAGAAGGGGAGGGCAGTGAGGCACAGTCCCCCGTCCCCCGACGCCCCTCGCGATGCCCCTCCTTCTTCGACTAACCCTCTGCAGAGGAGCCGTGAGAGCCAGGAACTTGTGAGTTTTGTATGTCCACTCAGGCATCATTCAAACCTGGTCTGTAGGAAGTTCCTGTCAGAAGGAGGGGGCACCGCGAGGGCGTCGAGGGGCGGAAGGCGGTGCCTTATTGCCTCCCTCCTTTCTGACATTGTAAAGGAACCCTAACTTTATTATTTTTTTAATAGTAAGATATATATATATATGTATGTATATGTTTTTTGTGCTCAGATGAGGTTTGAAGTGTCTGTGTGGTGCAGCTGGTCTGGTCTGTCTCTGTACAGTCGAGGCTGCACCCACCTATAAAAGGTGGAGGCTCACCAGGACATGCACACCTCACAAGTTCCCGGCTCTCTCGACTCGGTTGAAGACGGGTTTCTTGGAGAAGGGGAGGGCAGTGAGGCACAGTCCCCCGTCCCCCGACGCCCCTCGCGATGCCCCTCCTTCTTCGACTAACCCTCTGCAGAGGAGCCGTGAGAGCCAGGAACTTGTGAGTTTTGTATGTCCACTCAGGCATCATTCAAACCTGGTCTGTAGGAAGTTCCTGTCAGAAGGAGGATGGACAGTGAACATTTTAAGCCCACTCGGCAGCGACAGATGGCCGCCCCTTCCTGAGCCTGGTTCTGTCGGAGGTTTCTCCCTGTTAAAAGGGAGTTTTTCCTCCCCACCGTCGCCAAGTGCTTGCTCATAGGGGATTTTTTGGGCTTTTTTTTTTTAAACCAACCGCTGATAAGTTCACTGGCATCAAGTTTAGGACTCTGCAAATATTTAAATGGATAATTCGTCATCAAGTGAGGAATGATCCATTTAAATCATATTTGAGAGTCACATATATTTGTATATAAATATGATTTGTTGGACAATAAGGCCAATCACAGACTAATTTGGACAATTGGGAAAAATTAAATAAATAAAAAAAATTGGATAAAATGCATGTGTCATTGTTTCATATTGATTTCAAATAACATACCATTTGATTTCAACATATTTTTGTTACACTTGCAGTGGTGTTATTTTGTTATGATCCTGTTCATTTTAAATATAAATATAAATATAAATCATCTAAATAGAAATGGAAAACTAGAAAAATTAACAATATAGCTTTACTAATCTGAAAGTTATTTGTCATTGGAGCCATCATTCCCACAGTGGAAACACATTATTTCATATTATGTTCAATTCAGTAGTTAAAAGTATAAAATTTAATAATGTCTATTTTTAGTTTACTTTGTTAATAAACACATTTTTTAGTATTTTAGAAACACTAACATCATACATATCCAAATATGAAGCAATGTTTTAGCTCCCATTTACATACAGACCTGTGGCCAACTTTATAAACCATTTTGAATTTTTTCCAGCTGAGGCGTTCAAAACAGATATACTTTTGATTGTCACGGTGTTATTTGGGCAGCTGCCTGCCTAATATAACATAACATCACCACAATATTTACATTAAATGAGGAAATGTATCTTTGTTTCCTCAGCTAAGACTGCTTGGCTGCTGTAGCTTGTGTTTATGTTGAGAGTGACATCTGATTTAAAAGCAAGAAGCAAAAGCTACTGAGCACCATCAGTCAGCACAGAGGCAATGCTACAAATTTAAGGAACAAAGGTCAATTCTTTGTGTGTGTACATGCACAGAGCACATGTGCACACGGTTGTGCAGATTAACTCACAGATGTATATGGCAGCTCACGTTTGTGGCATTGACATTGTTTTCCAATCTTAAATGTAATACATACATTTCCGTCATTGGCCATAATTCTTGCAAGGAAGGGACTCAAAGGTCACAAGTTATTAAATAAAATTAATTAAACACACCATTAAAAGAAGTTCACTATTCACTCCTTAAACATCATAGCTAGCAGCAGTTATTTATATCTATGAAAGAGAGAGCTTAATTGTTTGATTAAGCTGGTTGATTAAATAAGTTGGGGGAGCAAAAGTAAAATGAGCTACTTGTGGGATACTATTTAACTTGGGTTGGGTTGGGTAAGCTGCTCATTTTATGCTCATTTTACTTTTCAGATGGTGTCAAGCCTGGCAGTTTGGTGTAATTGTTAGCCTAGTAATTCATAGTAATATATTTCTCACACACAACCTCAACCTCTGCCTCTCCATGTGAGCAGAGACGCAGCAGCATCTTCTTTCTACAGGAAGCCTGATTAAAATGTGAGGCATTTATACGGTGTACAAGATTAAAGAATATAAAACTGATATTACTAAACCTGATTTCCTTCCATCTATTTTCTGCTGCTTATCTGAGTCCGGTCATGATGCCCAGACGTCCCCCTCCCCAGCCACCTACTCCTGCTCTTCCTGGAGAACAGTGAGCCGCCACTCTGGTGCCTTTCGGTGTAAACGAGTAGCTTTCCAAATAACTCAGCTCTTCATCATGTTTCTAAGGCAGAGCTCAGACATCCTTCAGAAGATGCTCATTTGTGTCAGATTTTAGCCATAGGTAAAGGTATGACTGTAGACTGACGGGTAAATCAACAGGGATCAATACCCTGCTCCTCTTTTTTCCAATACAAGTTCCTCTATCAAATCATTTTTTGACACTTGAGTCAGCAGTCCAAGCAGAGATGTCCAGAAGTTCCTTTTCCCACTTAAGTGGTATTTATGGTCACACAAATGCGTCTGACAACAGACAGGCAGCGAATACTGGGATACCACGGCGAGCCGGCCGAGATACATAATGTGTCCCAGTGTGTCCAGTGTGTGTTTGGTCTGCCCTTACCAGCTCGTCTAGGAGACATTCTGGAGGCCTCCTATTTCAGATGCCAGTCAAACCACCTACACTGGCTCCTTTCTTTTCTGTGAATGATCACAGTTGAGGAGGAGAAGCTATGCTGTCCCCTGGTATGGTCTCCCCAAGGCAGCTGGTTCTTGATGAGGGGCCAAACTTAAGTACAATTCAAAAGACCAAAGTTACTAGCCTGGGACCAGTACTGGGGAGGTTTCTTTTTTTTCCAGAACAGCTGATAGCTGTGCCCCATGAGTTCAGCTTAAAATATCCACACAGGTACTTCATCCTCCCTCGGGTGGGCAGAGAGCTTTGTGGTCCAGGTGGTGGTCCAGTCCCCGGCTGCTTTAGCTGGCTTTAGAAAAAACCTGAAATTAGAATTAAAACTGTTTGTACCTTCACCTGTGTTACTTACAGTGATATGTTATGTCATTTGTTAACTGTCTCTTTAAGCTTTCAGCAGCTGGAGGGTGAGCGTTTGTTAAAAATAGTCTGTGTGAAAATAGGCAGGCGGTGAACTCGAGCCTGTGATAAGTTTTTAATGTCAGGCTGTGACCACAAACACCAGAGTGGTCATCAGCATTCAGATCAGCTGATAGTAACCAGAAACGGCTTTATGGTCATTCTCTTAATTGTTATTGCCGTTTTCTTTTATTTGACTTGTGTAAAATAATAAAAAGCTGATTTGGGTTCATTTCATAAGCAAATCAAATAACTTAATACAACAGAAATAAACTGACAGAGTAGTGGAAAATAAAAAATTATAAATGTGGCCCTAAGCTACACGGATCACTGGCCACAATTCATTCAGCTGGAGGTCTTTTTTTTTTTTAAAGTTAATTTTAAATAGAAATAAATGTGGGCAAGAAATTAAAACTAAATAGGGAGCAAGCCTGAACCCTAAAGGCTTTACTAAGTGTTAATTATGCAGGTTTAGACATGGGCTGATTTGTAAGCTTGTGATAAACCTTAAATAAGTATATATGTATATTTTTGTCTGTTCCCTTGAAACACATGCAGGTTCTGCAGGAGTTTCACCAGCAGCTGTTTGTGCAGAAGAACATGGCGTTCCAGCAAGCACCAGACTTCATGTTCCAGCCTGTCGACTCAGACACGGTAAATACTGATGTTTTTCTCTTTTTATTCATTATTAAATGCATAAAATATCACATGCGATTGCTTTTAGTGATTATTGGGGAAAATAAACTCGTATTTATTATGCATGGAATGAAATCCCCCAACCTTAAAAATTTAGAACTCAACATGATTTCTCTAAAATGTTCAAGTAAAACTTGAAGAATAATTTTTGAAACTATTAAAATCCAAATCTCAAAGTGTTTGGGTTGCTTTTAATACAAATTTTGTAGCATAAAATAAGGTACGTGTTTGACTAATTTAGTTGGCAGGAGGTGTTGATCAGTTTACCGGAAAATCAATTTCTACAGAAAGGTGAAGTGAAAATGTGGATCCTTCAGGTTTGAACTGCACAGGTTGGAAACCACAGATAAAATGCTGTAATGAAAACAGATCAGAGGAGATTGTTGAGAAGTGGAACAAAGCTCAACAGATGACAGATTCATTTGTTTAGACAACAATCAATACAAAATCAGACGTGTGGAACAAGCAGCTCACGGGCATCCTGAAAGCTGAGCTGGCCGGGCCACGTGGCCACAAAAGCCCGGACTGGACTGGGCTCAGGACCTTGATGCTCAAAGCGGCTTTAGGCAGAGCAGATCCACCATTTTGGTCCAGAGTTAAACATCTCAACAATACCAGATGCAGAAAAGATTTTTTGTTTTTAGACATTCATGATCACTGGATTATGAAGCTTGAGAAGCTGGGGGATGACTTTTCCTCTAAATTGATACACAAGCAGGAAAAAATGTTCAAATTTTTCTAATTTTCTAAAAATTTGTAAGTAACAGACAAAGTAGCTCCATTGTTTGAGTGTCAATAATCTGTCTGCACTGAAACAAACGACTAATTTAAATAGATTTTAATCACAAAAGTGCTGCACACACATTATGGAACAGTCTGGGTAAGAAGTCAAAGCAGGAAACATAATAAGTCCTGCGTGATTGGTCTTTATCTTTGTTAGTCTGAACTATGAGCCTGAAGGCAGAACAGTGAACTCTTGACTTTGTACTGTACTCCTCGCCCTGCACAGGAACTTAGATTATTTCCCATTTTTAGTTTTTATTTACAGATGTGTCGTCTCATTTCCTCACCGTGGGACTATTTCCAGCTCGTGTTTGTTCCGACTTTATCAGACTGTTTATCTTCCTAAATAAATGCACAACCTCTACTTTTAATTTGCACGTCAGTACACACACACACACACACATACATACATATATATATATATATATATATATACACACACCTTTTAAAAAGCATATCTTAACTAGTCGCTGTCCTAAACACAGAGGAATATCTGCACAATATAATGACATTTTCCATTTTTATTGTTAATGCACACCACGCACTTATTCCTCTGAACTTCACACTTCCAGGAAGTGTAAACAGATAAACGCGTGCTTTAAAGATTGTCTCAGCTCATTGTCCTCACTTCTAAATGACCTGTGATTATAAGACAAGATACAGACACAGTAATCTGGAAAAGACTGTCACTGTTTTCCATTTACTTTTTCTTCCAAGCTCTCGTTTTGTCTTGTGCTTTAAATCAAAGAGTTTCGCCTCGTTTTAGAAGTCCAAACACTTGTTGTTTATTCATCTTGAGCCATAAGGTTATGAAAAGAGACATAGTATCTGCAGTCTTCTTTATCTGTGATTACCTGGTCTATTTCAGTCATTTTAGAGGCCATCAAAATCCATCTGGCAGCATCAGGCAAAATCTACCTAACTGATATCTGACAGATGCCAGCTAGAAGATGATCCTGGTATAAATATGGAGAAGTTTCATTTGCACTCACTTGGTAGCACACATGTTAAGAGCTTTGAGAGTTTTACTCAAAATGCTGTATTCGCCGGTGAATTAATAGAAAACACACAAAACATCCGGCAGCACCGATGTTTGCTTCTGTTTCTCCACATCATAGAGATTAAATTGGTGCAGGATTGCTGTTTGAAACTACTTGAAACAACTCAAAGTTGATTAAAGGAAACAAGATTTTGGCTTTAGATTGTGGCATGTGGGTTAAAGTTGATTATTTGCAGTTTTTTTGTTTGTTTGTTTTTTACCAGAGCTTTAATGTGTTTTTCCAGCCCTGTTAATTTCACATAGATATCTCCTGTACTTATAAAATTATGAATCTTCAAAAGCGCAGTTGAAAAAGTTTTACATTTCAACCCACCACTATGCACTTTCTGCGCCTATAATTCATAAAAATGTACTAAAGTTATTACACATATATATTCAGCTGATTGTAACGGGGTCATGTGGGGTCATGTGTGTGTGGAATGACCCAGGATTTTTATTTTATAAAACACCCGCAGGTCTGAACCTCCCTTTCTACATGATAGCCCTGTGCAACAGGTCATGTAACATGTAACAGGCCTTTAAAGTTAGGTAAGAAGTTTACAGAAAATCGAATGCTGCTGTTCACCTCATGATTGCCACAATATGGCTGGTGAAATGATGCTGCTGAGATAACTTCCCAGAGTTGCTAAATTCTTCCTTCCTTCCTTCTTTGCTTCCCTCCGACTGTTTTGCATCTGTTACGCTCTCAGCTTTATGGATTTCTCAGTTCAACTTGACTGCCTGGATTGTTTTTCAGTGCCAGTTCAGGTCTGAAACCTCTGCTGTGGTCAAAATCTGCCCTGGGAGCTGCACTTTAGGTGATAAAAGTAGATATGCGTATATAAAATACACATCCTAAACTCCTTTACGAGTCCCATTGCAGACATGGGTGCAATTCAGGTGCACCTGCTCATGAAGCCCGCAGTGTCTCCTTGTGGCCTTAAGTCTATTTTAAATAATTTTACAGCCACATTTGGCTTTTATTGGATTCTTTGCCCACTATAAAAATTAATGTAAATGTCAGCTTTGGTCCAAAAATATTTTCCTATCAGGCTGTAAGGTGACGCCGCAGGTCTGCCAAGCGATGTGTTACGACTCCCGTTCGTGGATGTAAAAGAGTCCGATTCTGACACCGTGCAGTGAATTAAGTTACACATGGTGTATGTAAATGATTAAAGCACGGTGTGGATATTTGAAAACACAGCAGGTAACACTGGTCTTTGTGCTCCGAGTAAAGCGTGTGATCATTATTCACAGCGATCCAGTAACCAAATGACTTCAAATCGAATCATACAGTCAGTCAAATAAGATGTTATATTTAAAACAGCAGATACACATAGGAGATAGGTTTTCTTTATTGTAATGACATAAGCATGTTCTCTTCTTGTTGTGTAAGAGACGATTTGACTGGATGGCTGTTCGACACAGAAACGTCCTGAAAGTCCATCTGTTACAATCCGGTCAGTGCCAGCGTAGCACCATCTGCTGTTTCGCAACAGAAACAACTTCTCTGTGTTTTGTCAGATTCATAAAGCGAAGCAAAAAAATTGGCAAATTCCGGTTTTAAACATAAAGCACCTTAAAAAAAAGTCCCACAAAGTTGATGTTTAAATTCTCTTTTAGGGTGTAAAAATCTGCTAGTTTTAGAGCTACAGATTACTTGTTGAGCCCTCTATTGTTAAAAATAGATCCTGTAGCTTTTTTGGAGAATCTGTGGATTTAAAAATATGTTAAAATTAGTCCATGTTTTCATATTGAGAAAAAATGTAATGCTAGACCTGCCCCCATCCTGCAACAGCAGCAGTTGAGGCAATATATTTACCCATCAGTCATGTCTAGGTAGCTCTGGCTCACGTTACTGCAGCCTTCTAATCAAAATGCATTTGCAATCTCTATTTTAAATTTTATTTTCTTGTTCTCACTGCCTTGAGCCTCTTCTGTTTAAGCACATTTTGCATGTTATGAAATGTGCTCTATAAATAAAATTGGCATTGACATAAATTTCTATGCCTATCAAAATGATATCCTCAGCAGTTAAAGGTATGAGTGGTGGTCATTTTTGTTGCTTTTGCTTTCACTATATAATGAATAAACCCATATAAGGAAAAGTCATGAAATATGATTATCATGGGATTTTAATTTAACAGTTTTTACAATTCCAGAGGAGTCAAAATGACCCTTTGGACATGATGAGTGTGACGTTCTGCAAAGAGAAGGAAATCCTCTGGGAAGTTTAAGTCTCTGAATCTAAACGTGCGTGTTATGTCTGTGTTTGGGTTTGGAGTTATTCTGATGTGGTTTGTCACCCCTTACTCACACAATCCCTGGAAAATCTTTGCAGGAAGTGTACAAAATGCACTGATGTGTCACTTTTTTCCATTAAACTGGAATTTGGCCTTTAATGCAGCGAAGCCGGTCAACTGGATGATAATAATAAACCTCGGCATCATAAACTCCTCCATATTTTACTGTGGCATGAAAGGATAAAATTGATAAGAGCTCCGTCTCACTGGTTTATTGCGAAAGCTGGTTTAAGATAAGTGAGCACAGCTCGTGCAGCGACCTGTTTCCAGATGTCCCTGGTTATGTTGATCGCTTTATTGTTGGACCGTTTCCATCTATTCCATGTGTTCCTTTGTATACGTCACCACAATAGTTGTAATTGTTTTGTTTTCAGGCCCTGGAGGAGTACGGGACCCAGGAAGCTTCGGAGCCAAACAACAGCGAGCTGGAGACCAAGATGGAGGTGGCCAGGCAGAGTCTCCGGAGGGCAGAGGTCCATCTTCTGAATCAGTTTCTCCTTATTTAAAGTTGCCCCAGTGCGCCACCTGCTGGTTTGAAAGGTGAAGTGACAGATTTAAAGGATTAATGTTTTGTTAGAAGAGAGCAGAGGTGTTTAAAACACATTAAGTATTTATTTTATTTTCATACTAATCTCATTGTGTTTTCTTTAAAGAAAACACAATGAGATCAGTATTCTTTGGGGGGGTGGGGGGCTTGTCAGTGGGTTGTGAAAGTCTAGTGGTCTTTAACTCACCTTTATTTTATTTATTTTTTGCTGCTAGACGGTGAAAGCGAAAGCCGAGGCCTGGCTGGACCTGCTAAGGGAGGCGGGAGTCCCGGTTGAAACGTGGCTGAAGAGTGCGATGAACCAGGTGATGGAGGAGCTGGAGAACGAGCGCTGGAACAACCTCAGTACCCACGATCCTTCACTCTCCGTAAGACAAAAACTCCAATTCCACAGTGCTGTAGTTTTGAAGTATATGCGCTGTAGATTTGTGCCCTAAACGCAGATGTCGGTCTAACATCCGTAGGTAACAGCAGATTTGGAGCGAGAGGATGAAGAGGAGATGGAGGACAGCGGTGAAGTGTTGGATGACAGCAGCTCCAGCCCCTCCAGCACCTTGAAAAACTATCCACTCACCTGCAAAGTGCTCTACTCCTACAAGGTAACGGCACACGCTTAAGCAGAGTCGTAGCCGATGAGTCAGTCAGTGCCCAGAGAAATGGGGACATCTACAAAGCCTCATGTGTTTGTATCAATCAGTGTCGCTGCTCTGGAAAAAACACTGTTTGATTGCTGTTGCAGCATCTCGCTTTCTGTATTGACAACTCGTTAAAATACGTGTACAGGCCGGTCTTGCCTCGAGCTCGAGGCACGGGGAGTGCGTGTTGGGAGTTACAGAAGCAGTCATTATTAGAAAATGCAGGAAGCTGGCGTAGCTGGATATTGATGGATGAAGATTCAGGAGCCACAAAAAATGTGTTTTTAGAAGAACAGTGACTTGCAGAGTTACACGTACTGTCCTCTGTAAACCTCATTTTCATGCAGAATACATAAAACGGCTGGAAGTGAAAGGAGAAGTATTTTTAACCCTTGTGCGCCCTGGAACAAAAAAAAAAAAAAGAAGGGGGGGGGGGTCACGCAGACCCCGGCAGCGCGGAACCAGGTCTCGTCGTGAAACAGGGCGCCGGTTCGCGGTGGGGGCAGATGGGGGTCAGGCGGACCCCCGGCTATAGCGGGTCTCGTCACAGCGTCGGACAAAGGCACCTAATTGGTTGTAACCCTCCATCGATCGCGTAAGTTACGATGGCAAACCTTGGGGTCTGGAGGGACCCCAAAGCGCCACAGCAACAACTCTCAACTTCACATTATCATCATCATCATCGTCGTCTCCTTCTCGAGAGTGTTCGCGTACACCGGCCTCAGTGAGGACCTCGGACTCTCCGTTCCTCCTCGACCTCCTTCCTCCTTCTCCCCCGTTCTCCTGCTCCCCGCAGGCGAGCGCTTAGCCGGATGGGCCCCGGGTTACGCGTAAACCGGCCCAAGTGGGGACCGCGGGCGCTCCGTGCTCCGTGGGTACTCTGTGACCCCTTAGTGATCATGATGGGGTATTTCGCCACCCCACACCACATTCGTAAGTTACGATGGCAAATACTGGGGTCTCGAGGGACCCCGAAACGTCGGAGGAAACAACTCTCAATTTCAGATCATCATCATCATCATCATCGTCTCCTTCTTGGCAGTGTTCGCATAAACCGGCCTAAGTAAGGACCTCGGACACTACCTGCCTCCTAGTCCTCCCTCCTTCTCCTCGGTTCTCCTGTGCCTCGCTGTCGGACACTTAGCTTTGCAGAGGGCAGTGTTCGCGTAAACTTGCCTCCATGAGGACCTCGGACGCCTCCAACATCCCAGTCCTCCTACCTCCTGCTCCTCGGTTCTCCTGCTCCTCGCAGGGGAGGGCTTAGCCGGACGGGCCCCGGGTTACGCGTAAACCGGCCTAAGTGAGGACCTCGGACTCTCACAGCCTCCTAGTTCTCCTTCCTCCTTCTGCTCCGTTCTCCTGCTCCTCGCAGGCAAGCGCTTAGCCGAATGTGCCCCGAGTTACGCGTAAACCGGCCTTCATGAGGACCGGGGGTACTCTCTGCTCCGTGGGTACACTGTGACCCCTTTGTAATTGCGATGGGGTAATTCGCAACCCCAATGCACATTCGTAAGTTACGATGGCAAACACTGGGGTCTGGAGGGACCCCGAACCGCCGGAGCAAACAACTCTCAACTTCAGATCATCATCATCATCATCATCATCAATGTCTCCTTCTCAGCAGTGTTCGCATAAACCGGCCTAAGTGAGGACTTCTGACTCTCCCTGCCTCCCCGTCCTGCGACCTCCTTCTGCTCCGTTCTCCTGCTCCTCGCAGGTGAGCGCTTTGCCGGATGGGCCTTGGGTTACGCGTAAATGGGCCTAAGTGAGGACCACGGGCTCTCCGTTGCTCCTCGTCTTCCTTGCTCCTTCTCCATCATTCTCCTGCGCCTCGCTAGTGAAAGAGCAGCTGCTTGGCCTGCCTATTACGCGAACACCGCCCTCCAGTTGGACCTCAGGCTCTCCGAGCCTCCTCGTCCTCCTTGCTCCCTCTACATCCTTGTCACGCTCCTCGCTAGAGTACGCTTAGGTTTGCAGAGGGTGGGTTTTGCGAAAACCGCCGTCGGTGAGGACATTGAGCTCTCCGTTGCTCCTCGTCCTCCTTGCTCCTTCTCCATCGTTCTCCTGCGCCTCGCTAGTGAAAGAGCAGTTGCTTGGCCTGCCTATTACGCGAACACCACTCTCTGTTTGGACTTCAGACACTCCTTGCCTCCTCCTCATCTATGCTCCCTTTACATCGTTCTGATGCTCCTCGCTAGCGTACACATAGGTCTGCGAAAGGCGGGTTTCGCGAACACCCCCTTCGGTGAGGACCTTGGGATCTCCGTTGCTCCCTGTCTTCCTTGCCCCCTCTACATTGCTCTCAAGTGCCTCGCTAGTGAAAGAGCAGCTGCTTGGCCTGCCTATTGCGCGAACACCGCCCTCCGTTTGGACTTGAGAAACTCCTTGCCTCCTCCTCATCCTTGCTCCCTCTACATCGTTCTCATGCTCCTCGCTAGTGTATGCTTAGGTCTTCAGAGGGCCGGTTTCGCGAACACCCCCTTCGGTGAGGACCTCGGGCTCTCCGTTGCTCCTCGTCCTCCTTGCTCCTTCTCTACCGTTGTCATGCGCCTCGCTAGTGAAAGAGAAGCTGTTTGGCCTTCCTATTACGCGAACACCACCCTCCAGTTGGACCTCGGGCTCTCCGTTGCTCCTCGTACTCCTTACTCCCTCTACATCGTTCTCAAGCGCCTCGCTAGTGAAAGAGCAGCTGCTTGGCCTGCCTATTATGTGAACACCACCCTCCAGTTGGACCTGGGGCTCTCCATGCCCCTCGTCCTTCTTGCTCCCTCGCCTTTGTTCTCATCTGCCTCGCTAGTGAAAGACCAGCTATGTGGCCTGCCTATTACGCGAACACCGCCCTCCGTTTGGACTTCAGACACTCCTTGCCTCCTCCTCATCCTTGCTCCCTCTACATCGTTCTCAAGAGCCTCGCTAGCGTACACTTAGGTCTGCGGAGGGCGGGTTACCTGAACACAGCCTTCCGTTTAGACCTCGGACCCTCAGTGTCTCCTCATCCTCCTTTCCCTTTTTTAAAACATATTCCTCGCTCTCACGCGCCTCGCTGGCGAGCCCTTAGCTTTGAGGAGGGTGGGTTTCGCGAACACCACCGTCTGTGAGGAACCCAGTACCTCCTACACACACACACACACATACAGGAGGCAGTGAGGAGTAGAAGGAGGTTGTTGCTACGCCTGCGTCGCGAAACCAGGGCTCATTGTGTGTGCGCCCGGAGCAGCTACGGGGGAAACACATGGGACAACCGACCAGTTTGGGGCCATGGTTTATTCAACGTGTATTTTCAGTGTGGTTTAACTTGCTAATCTGATCTGAAATACTTTCCTTGAATGTGCCTTAATTTCACCTCTTTTTTATTTCTTCTTTTCTTAGCTTACTGAAAATGTTGGCGACCGAGGCCGGATCCAGGGATGTGTGCTACTTGTGCTACTGGCGTTATGTGGGCAAACTGCTCGCTGTCAACATCGATACAAAGGTAAAGTGCAATCCCAGGGTTGTGTGCTGCTTGTGGTACTCGCTTTATGTGGACAAACTTCTTGCTGTCAACATCGATACAAAGATAACAAAAGAATAGCCTAGTGTAACGTAGTGTTTTATGTTTTTTTTTTTTCTAGAATGATTCAAATGTTACTATCATTTCCCCAACCCCGCAGGCTCTGCGACCCGTGAAGAACTGAGACTCCTTCTGGTCGGTAAAACAGGATCGGGAAAGAGTGCATCCGGAAACACCATCCTGGGGGATGCGAACGCTTTCAAAGAAGACGTTTTGCCTAAGTCTGTCACCGACGGCTGTCTCAGAAAAGAGGCAGAGGGCGAAGACGGAAGAAATATCGCTGTGATCGACAGCTGTGATCGATGAAATGGTGGATTTCAATGGAGGAAACCACTACACAAACGAGATGTATAAGGCGGCCCAGAAGAAACTCGAAGGAGAAAGGCTGAAGAGGAGAAAGGAGGAAGAACAAAGAAAAAGGGAAGAAGAGGAGAGGATCGAATTGAAGGAGCGGTGTAAATTCTTCCGCCTCGCTTCCCTGGGATTATTTGGCACAGGAGCGTACTTTACATCTTATGTTCTCATGGGGCTCGGTGGAGCCCTTGGATATTCTCAGTTAAAGACGCAGAGCTTGACGGTTGGGCGTCTTCTTTACTCGTCGATACCGTGAAAACTGCGTAGGTGTATCACCTACTCGACCTAGTGATCAACGAGTACCGCACCGAAGCGTGCAACGGGTGCAAGACCAATCACCCCAGCCAGAGACAACACGAGTGTCTGCGAGTCTTGGTGTCAGGGTCCCTGTGCCTACCCGGTCGGCTCAGTATGGCTACATATGTTTTTCATTTTGTTCCTGCTCTCTCCCTTCCTCTCTTTCCTCTCTTTCCCTCTGCCAGGGCGGAGCTCACCTGTGGGCTTCTGCCCTTGGTCCACGCACCTGGTCGCCATCACGCACCTGTGGCTCGTTACGAGAGTGTTCCAGCTCCTTTATAAGACGGCAGCTCTGTGTTTCTCGTCGCTGGACGGTTGCCGACCCGCATTCCCTGGACCAACCCCTGTGTTTCCTGAGTGATTGAGTGTGCGAGGAGTGGAGTACGTCATCGTGTTTTCTGTGGAGTGTGGAGAGGAGCGTGAGGAGTGGACGGAGTGCGTGTGGACTTTCAGCGTCTTTTCCCTTTGTGTGTGGACCCCCGGAGCCCGGCTTCCCCCTCACCTCTGTAAATAGATCACCTGGTGTGCTGTAATAAAGATTCTTGTGTTTCCCAACTCAGAGCCTGCGCGTGTGTTCGTTCCATCCCGCTGTGACACTTGGAGGATGACTTTTACGCTGAACATTATTACAGCATCAGGAAAAGACTCCTCACGCTACGTTTCATTCCTTCCATTCAACGTCTCCTGATCATGTATTCACAGCCACCGAAGGCGCTGTACAGCACCGAGCACCTGAAACACGGACAGTTTGTTGATATTGTAATCAAAAATACAGCCCCGGGGGGGAGGGGGGGCATTTTAAAAACGCACCCTCCCTATTGCGCATGTCCCTAAAAGGTATGGCCTTCCAGATTGCCTCAGTTGTATCGTGAGTGTAATTTCAAATAAAATAAAATAAAACTCAGAAGCGTCTGTGTTCTGTCTTCTTCTTCTTCTTCTTCTTCTTCTTCTTATTATTATTATTATCATTATTGTGATTATGCATCATTTTTATGTACTGGGGTATCAATGACCCCCACGCTGCCGCAGCAGCTTCTGTGCGTGGCCCCCAAGTGCTACGTTTTCTTTCCCGATCCCCTGACGAACCCATTAGAATCGCTCTGGGGCACTCTTCGACCCCAAATGATCGTTCTGTTTTTTTCATTTTCATTCACCTGTCTCTACTGAGGGTGGGGTACTTTGGGACCCCCGGGGTCTGGGGCTGCCCCGAAGGGGAGCACAAGGGTTAAGATTCTGTAGGTTTAACCATATTTTCTGGTAATTACATGATTAATATTTAAATCTTTTTAAGTGTCTTGTCATGTTCTCCTGTGCCTCTGTGGTTCTCTCCAGGTTCCTCCTTCAGTAAAATACAAACTTGTTAGATTAAAGCTTCTGTTACTGACGCAGACAGCTGGAGACTCGATGGCTGAGTGTTCATTCCTGTTATATTTTCTAAAAGTGTGGTTGAAGTCTGCCGTCTGTGTGGTGCATCATAATGTGGATGCTCTCTGTGTTAGCCTACAAAGCTGGCTGGGATTTCCTCCATCCCTGCTGGATGGATGTCGTCATAAAATCTATTAAGATGTAAATACGGTTAACCTCTCCACACATGATTGAAATATTTGGATTGGACGTGGATCTTTAACATGTCACCAATTATACTTCTGACTTTGAAGTAAAGCCACTTTTTGTTTTGGCTGTTTTTAATCAGTTCCAGTCGTGTTTAACCCCCACTTGAATTTACTTTCCCAAACTTTGTGGCACTAATGATTCTGTGTCCAAACACCTGCTCTCTGAGTTTGTACAGAAATTCTAGTGTAAGTCTGAGTTTTGTGCTGCTTTGGAGAATTAGTTGTTTTATATTAACAGAGTCCTGAGTAAAGTGTGGTATTAATGCAGGCATGGTCTCAGTGTTTTCTTCAGTGTTCTGGCTGATGTTATTGAAGCCACAGTGAGCATTTTTGTCCATTCACCAGTGTGGCGGTATTTGAAAAATATACATCACGGGTGAAATGAAGATGGTTAAACTGTTACATCGCAGCTTTAATTTGAATTAACGTGTTTGTCTGTCTGCAGGCTTCTCAGCCGGACGAGCTGACCATCGAGGAGCAGGAAATCTTGGAGGTCATCGATGATGGCGACATGGAGGACTGGGTCAAGGTACAATAATAACACAAACACAGTTGTGTAGCAGAAGCACTCTCATGTTTGAGGGTTGGTTGTTTTGTTTATTAGTTCACTCTCTGGCTCTTAGACTGTTTGACAAACATTTAGTTTCAGTTTTTATAAGACCTCGCACCGGTACAGACTATCTACTGGACGTTTTAGTGTTTCTCTGCGATCAGTTGGACTGATGTGGCTTCAGGAATTAGAATAATTCAACTAAAATGTGTGCGGTGCATTGAGGCAGGTCAGGTTGGCCTGGGTGGTAGAAGCTCTGCTGAACATAAAGACAAATCAAAAAATGTACAAATACACAGTTCTCTGCTTCTTTTTTTGGCCCCGCAGCCATGAAGGGCTGATGGGAGATTCTCGTCACCCAGCCGGGCAGGCAGGTGGGCGGGCATGGCACCCAAGTTTGTGAATGCAATAAGTCATGAATGAGGCAGTTTTTAAATTCATACCTTAAGTGCAGCTACTGAAAATCTGGGCCAAATCCTGATTGATGGTGATCCAATCCTGCCTCAGCAGCGCTGCGGTTTGATCACAGTTTGTCAGCTTCTGCTTTTTAACAGCGGTTCGTGGACTCTTGATCAGTTTTAGATCTGCGGAGTGACCTGGTCATGGATATAAAATGTTAATTTGATGATCTCCCAGCTACTTAGTTATCATTTTCACTTTGTTTGTCACAGACTGTTACAAAGTTGCTCCTGGACCTTTGGGAGAAAATTTGAGAAGTCTTTGAGGACATTTTTCGGGTGGTCAGTGGTGTACACTTAAATGTAGAAATGTCAGCTGTGGATGCTCCCATCATTGTGTGAAGTCATTCTTTTATAAACGCCTCTGCAGAGCTGCTGGTGTGTAGTCATTGTGTACTTTGTGTGTGGTTGTTTTCAGATCATTTCCCTGAAGGAACATTGTGCATTGTTGCTGTTTTACTTTGGTTTATTGTGTAAGTCTGGCTTTCCTGTGAGCCATTGTGCAAATGTTCCACATGTTGAGCCAATATTTTATGTATATTTACTTAGGTGATTATCTTTTCATATACAGATATAGTGTTTTAATGGGGTATTTATTTTAATGAATATAATCATACATAAAAATGTGAGCAATATCATTTATATAGATCTGTTTTAGTGCTGTGATGTCTGTGTGCATTGTCTGTGTTTCCAGGCCAGAAACCGTAGCGGACAGGTGGGCTACGTCCCAGAGAAATACCTGCAGCTGCCCTCCTCCAACAGCCTGCTGAGCATGCTGCAGTCGCTGGCCGCGCTGGACGCCCGATCCCATTCCTCCAGCAACTCCACTGAACCTGAAACCGAACTCCCAACCGGCTCCGTCAACGGAGACTCCAGTGGTGAGATCCGCCTCCACCAGATAATATCGGAGTTTTGATTTCCTGCTTTGTTTAATACCCTCGTTGCCACTGTCTGTGTTGCAGTTTCATTCGCAAAGGCTTTGTACGACTACGCGGGACAAACGGAAGATGAGCTGTCGTTCCCAGAAGGCGCCATCATCCGCATCCTGAGCAGAGAGACCCACGAGGACGATGGCTTCTGGGAGGGCGAGTTTAACAGCGTTGTTGGTGTGTTCCCCGCAGTTCTTGTGGAGGATCTCACCGTGACCAGCGAGAATGGAGATGGGCAAAGAGACGGCAGCGCACAGGTAGGCTCACGCTGACTTAAATTTCATGTTCTACACAATTAAAGTTCTTCTGGTTGAACGCACACACACTGTGTCCCCCCTGGATCAGCTGCCTCTACATCAGCGCAGTACAAATCTACTGTAGCAACTTATTTGTGACACTAAGTCCTGTGTTGTTAAATAATTTATTTCTTTTTATTTTATATAAAATATTAAAGTTTGCACACCTGTCCACTGTTTGTGTTGAAGGCTTCCCCGTCCACACTCTCTCAGTGCGACCGCTCCCCTCGTGGTCCCTTCCAGCCGGGACCTCTCCACAGCAGCCCCCTTCAGACCCACCGTGTCCTCTCCAGTGTCGAGTCCCTGCAGCGCCACAGCCTCTCCCATTGGCCGACCACCCTCCTATCACAACGGACACCACAGACCGCCGCCGGCTCCACACAAAAGCCCCTTTCACAGTAAGAATCTCTGGTTTGTCTGTGAGTGGTTATCTGTAAGAAAAAAGGCCGGTGTGAATAATAATCTGCCTCCTCTGCCCTCTTCAGGTCCAGCACAAAGCTCCCCCCAACCCCCCAAATACCCGGAGAGCGGCGGTGGCACCATCCGACCCGTGAGTAAAACCTTCCGTGGTGACGTAAATGACAGCAGACTTTTTTTTATCTTCATTTTAACTGAGCCGGTGGATTTTTACAGGTACGTGCCGCACCTCCGCCCCCGAAGCAGCATCCTCGCGGGCAGGTGAAGCGGCGAGAGGAGGTTGAGATCACACTGGTGTGAAGGCGGCACCCCCTCGAGCAGGGACTCGTAAAAACAATCCCAAAGGAAACCCAAGGAAACTTAAAAACTCCTGAAGACGCCTGGAGACGGAAGAAGCCCCCCCCACTCGGAGAAGGAACACCGCTGCGCCTTTTTCTTTTAACTTCCCGTTCAGTGTTCTCGTTTCTCAACACTACTTTACCCAGAGTTTGTACAAGGCTTCATTCTCACCCCCGAACAGTTAATAAGGTGATAACGAGCAAAAGAAGTTGATAGAAAAGTTAACATCATTTTATCCGTTAGTAAAAATAAGTGTGTTTGGACTCGCTGGCTGATATTTTAGGGAGTCGAGCTCATTCGTTCCCTTGCAGAGAGCTCAGTGTGGTATCATTCATCAGTTCGAGCAGCCAGTTTGGTTCTAAAGAACATGCAGCTGACTGAATGAGGCGTTTCATGATATTTAACGCACCGACAGCATAAAACAGAGTGGTTAGCTGATGAGCAGACCCTGGATTTTCTGTTGTTTGAGACTCGGTCATAGCAGCGTTTCATGTTAAAGTAAAACATGTTAGACTGGACTGACCTTGACCTTTGAGAGGTCAAACTGAAGGAAGCGTTTGTGTCTTACCTTCATTTTTCTGTTTATGAACAAAGACACGAGTCTGCAGAACATATCGTCGATCAGGCCTCTGTTCCCTAGATTTAGACACATTTCACACCCCTTCAGTGAGTCTTGATAATTTCAGCTGTGTTCTGAAATGAGAAACTGAACCCTTGAACACATCAGGGAACTGTTCACAGAGGTCCCAGAGACCTCTATAGGACCAGAAGTCTTTTACAGACGCAGGGGTCGCCCCCTGGTGGCCTGTAAATAGAGTACAATTTTTTTTTGTTGCTTCACTTTTCCAACCTGGCAGCTGTGTCAATGTTCTGATGTCTGTGGTCCTTTTTGGCAGTGACGTCATTCCCGAGTTTGTGCATTCCAGCAGGAAAGTCAGAAAAGCAAAGTAAGATGGGATTTATTTTAGCTGCAGCACGTTCATTGATAGAATGTGGTAAGTGCTTAGCGTGTGGCTTATATCATGAGTCACAAATACAGGTGAGTGACAGAGCAGATTATGTTTATGTTCTCTGTCACCATCTTGGATTGTTGAGGCTGCTCTGACTTTCCAAGAAGGAAATACTAGTTGAGGGGGAGTTCCAGATGAAAATTACTACTGGGAGCTCAGGAATTCCGACTTCCGACTCAATCTGGAATGCACCGTAAGCCAAGGGCCAACAAGACAACAGCAGATATTTTGACGTCGCCCCCTGGTGACAGGACAAGGTTACAGCACCATTGTACAACCACACCGCTGCCTTCAGTGACCTTGCTTTTTAGGTGTAACCACTTTTCGGTATCTCTGTTGACACTTAATCGCAAAAAAAAATGTTGTTTGAAGTCAAAATACAAAGAAATTGTGAGCAGTAATGGGCAAAAATAGTCTGATAATCGCTAATTACATCATCAGCAAACCATAAATCAATTTTCTGTTTTCACCTGAGCGATCTTTAAGCTGCCCGTGCTCCACACGGGTATTGCACATGTTTTCACTTCTTTTTTGGCTTCATTAGTCCATTATGTTTAAGATAAACTGCCTCCTGGCTCCGGTTTCACATTAAAGTCTCTGCAAGAAAACAGATAAGTTCTTCCTTCAGCTCGTCGGAAAACATCACTTCTAACTGATCGTGTTATGGATGCCTTAGCTGCAGAATTTCTCCTCGTTTATGGATTGAAGAAAGAATTTTTTATGTTATAGTTATGATTTCGCCCCCGTTGTGTCTCACGTCGTAGCTCTTTGTTACCACCATCAGATTCACGTCTATGCAACAGAGCTGCACTTGTGAGCAAACCAAAAGTCTCGAAAAGAGGCTGGTCCTCTCCGCCGACACACGTGACCGCTCGCGGTTACACAAACAAGGGAAAAGTGGCAATTTTTACCTGTGATTGTTTTGGATCCCTTATCTTTTTTCCCCTTCTAATGTTTAGGAAAAGTTTAAAGTGGGAAACATAGCACGTAAACACACAAACACACAGTCTAACTCTTTTGTTTTTATGTTGCATAATACAGAAAAAAACTGTTTTTACGACACTAATGATGCCAGTAACAGTCGCTGTTGGGGAGGACAGTTTACACTGAGCATGTGCAGTTTAAAGATGCCTTTTATTTTTAAGGAGGAAACCATCCTGAGCTGCTAGCTGTCCAGTTTAAAATCTATAGTGAAGCACTTTCTGATGTCTTCTTATTCCTTTTCAGTATAGTGGATGTTTTGTTCAATATTTCCTGTTTGATGTTTGTTTACCAGCCGTATTGGTATCAATACTTCCTGTTATTTAGCCGTAAATAGCCATTGTAGTGTCTTTGATTGAGATATGACTTATCGATCGTATTGATAGTTTACGGAGAGCTTAGAGATGGATATCTGTGCAAGTAATGGCACAGCTTTTTTCCCCTTTTTTGTTTTTGGAATTAGGATTTTAAGAAAACAAAAACAATTAAACTGTAGCTGAATCTGATCAGAGGAAAAGAGGTATCCGTCAGCCGTGACGCTGCGTTCTCGTTGATCTCCTTGAGATCTGAATGACATCAAACTTATTTTTGAAGTTTGCATTTACCCTGATGTATTAAAAGAATAACTAAAGTTTCTTTTCCATTAGAGAATTTTTTGTTAACCTGTTTACTGGTCTTGATTATGCATCAAGTCAGAATCTGAAATTCATTTTTTTTAAAAAGGACGTAAAAACTCCCACGTTTTACAGCGTCGGCTATGCGGAGGCTGCCAGGCGTCGTATTTACACACCCATGGATGTTTAACTGTATTTATTGTGTACAAATAAATGTGAAATAAAGATAGCTTAAATGGAACAAGACTCTGTTTTAACTCTTAATTCCTGCATCCACCTGTTTAAAATATATTATTTTAAAATAATGTGTTACATGACTACACAGAAGGATGTTTCAGCTCAGTATATAGCAAATATAAAAAATATAAATAATTCTTAATTTTAAAATAAACATTAATCTGATTATTAAAAAAATTATTGGACAAAAAGTACATGGAAAAAAGAACTCGGTGAAATAGAAAAAATAAAGTTCAATATCTTGAAAATCAAATAGAATACAAGCTTTGTTTTCTTCTTTGTTTTCTGTATTTATCTGTTTGTATAAGACAAACAGTTTATCATAAGTAACTGAAAGTCTTTCGGCTCTTCGAAGAAAAACTGATGGGATCCAACAAATAAACATAACTAAAAACTGCAGCCTCAAAAGTAAAACTCATTTGTTGCTGATAACGAACGCAAATCCAAAGTGTTGTTGTTCCCACCCCAGAGCAGCAGGTGGCAGCAGCACGATACAAAGGAACTGTACTGTACTGGGATTTCTGTTCGTTTATTTATTTTTTTCCAAAAAAAGAAGCCGTTTTTAAGGTAAACTGTTGATTAAAGAGTTTTTTGTTGCAGTTTGACCTTCAGCTGAACTTAATGTTGGGTTTCTATTGATTTTAGAGAAGCTATTCGCTGAGAGGTTGTCATAATTCATGCATGAAAGGGTTAAAACTTATCCTTTGTTTCATTTTTTAGTGAAACTCTGGTAGAGTAGCTTTGAAACTGATAATTCAGCATATACTAAAAAATAAAAGCCTTTTCTTACAGTATATTTGTGTGTGTTTTATTTTGCAATATTTCTAATTACCACACTTAAAAGTGAACAGCCTGTAATGCTATCATGACTCATCACTCAGATGCGTTTTCGTTTGAAAACGCATCTTTTTCTCTCCGTTTTGGCCTTCCGTCCACACTGAGACAGCGTTTTCGGTCAAGGAAAGCGCAGCATTTTGAAAACGCTCTCCAAAGCGTATACATTTGACGCCGTTTTCCCGTAGCATTGTGGAAAGCGAACTGGAGCCTTTTTAAAAACAATGATACATTGTAGACTACGTCCTCACGTACACGGGTATTTCTGAAAACTGAGATTTTTCGTTTTTTTAAAAAATCCCATCCACACCTCAACACAAAAAACGAAGGAAAATGCTGCCAGGAGCATGCCAAAGCAACAGGTGGCGATATATTCCTAACCGTGTAGAAATGTTGGCCAATCAGATGTCTAGACGCCTGGGCGGGAAAGAGTAAACAAAGATGGCGGCGCAAAGAAGCAGAAGTGAGTTCTATGTGTGGAGGGACAGTAACTGTCTGTGTATGTAAGAATTTAAACACTACAGAGAGTAAAATTGACAGTATTTTGTCTAAGTCCGCCATTGTAGAAATTAATTTCACCGAAACAATAACTTGGCGCACAGTGTGACGTCAAAAAAGGCGCACACCTTTGACCCTGCGTTTTCTCCGTTTTCCTTGTCCATAGTAAACGCAAAAACGGAGTTCTTGAAAATCTCCACCCAGGCAGGAATTTTTAAAACTCTCCGTTTTCAGTGGCCGAAACGTGTGGACGAAAGGTACAAATGCATAGAAAAATCTACGTTTTCAAAAATACCCATACATGTGGACATAGCCTAGTCAAGTGATGCAATCATGTGATAAATTGTGACAGCCCCGTTAAAGATTAATATCAGTTTGTACATGCTCCAGATAGCTTTTCTTCAAATTCTTTAATTCTCAATCGCTTTTGCAACTTTGTACTTTTGTATTACTTGCAGCAACAACTCCACCTCATTGTTAGTCCATTTAAAAAACTCGTCGCTTTTCCTCGACATTTTGCCGCGACGTTTCAAAGAGCCGGAAAGTAAATAAACGGCAGACAGAAATGAGGCAGGTCGAGTCACCTTGCGTTTCGCGCATGCGCAGTACTGGAGCGTAAGCGTTTTCGGCCGTTTCAATGTGGACGCACAACTCTGTGAAAACGGTAGTCTGGACACGGAGCGTTTTCAAACGAAAACGCCTTTTTCAAATTTATCCGGGCTAGTGTGACTAAGATCACAGGCCGTTCCAATGATGTCACCAATCACCACACTTCAAAGCACAAAGCCTGCGTTGTCACAGTAACGCATTCTGCGATAGGAGGTCATATATAGGAGTGAACTTGACTCTCACACAGCCTGAACTGTCTGCCTGTCCTCATGTCTGCAATGCTGCTGTCTCCTGTCACCCGTCACCCTGCATGTTTCTAAGGTTAGTTTTCTCCATATGAGGTTTGAAGTGTCTGTGTGGTGCAGCTGGTCTGGTCTGTCTCTGTACAGTCGAGGCTGCACCCACCTATAAAAGGTGGAGGCTCACCAGGACATGCACATCTCACAAGTTCCCGGCTCTCTCGACTCGGTTGAAGACAGGTTTCTAGGAGAAGGGGAGGGCAGTGAGGCACAGTCCCCCGTCCCCCGACGCCCCTCGCGATGCCCCTCCTTCTTCGACTAACCCTCTGCAGAGGAGCCGTGAGAGCCAGGAACTTGTGAGTTTTGTATGTCCACTCAGGCATCATTCAAACCTGGTCTGTAGGAAGTTCCTGTCAGAAGGAGGGGGCACCGCGAGGGCGTCGAGGGGCGGAAGGCGGTGCCTTAGTGCCTCCCTCCTTCTGACATTGTAAAGGAACCCTAACTTTATTATTTTTTTAATAGTAAGATATATATATATATGTATGTATATGTTTTTTGTGCTCAGATGAGGTTTGAATTGTCTGTGTGGTGCAGCTGGTCTGGTCTGTCTCTGTACAGTCGAGGCTGCACCCACCTATAAAAGGTGGAGGCTCACCAGGACATGCACACCTCACAAGTTCCCGGCTCTCTCGACTCGGTTGAAGACGGGTTTCTTGGAGAAGGGGAGGGCAGTGAGGCACAGTCCCCCGTCCCCCGACGCCCCTCGCGATGCCCCTCCTTCTTCGACTAACCCTCTGCATAGGAGCCGTGAGAGCCAGGAACTTGTGAGTTTTGTATGTCCACTCAGGCATCATTCAAACCTGGTCTGTAGGAAGTTCCTGTCAGAAGGAGGGGGCACCGCGAGGGCGTCGAGGGGCGGAAGGCGGTGCCTTAGTGCCTCCCTCCTTCTGACATTGTAAAGGAACCCTAACTTTATTACTTTTTTTAATAGTAAGATATATATATATATGTATGTATGTATATGTTTTTTGTCCTCAGATGAGGTTTGAAGTGTCTGTGTGGTGCAGCTGGTCTGGTCTGTCTCTGTACAGTCGAGGCTGCACCCACCTATAAAAGGTGGAGGCTCACCAGGACATGCACACCTCACAAGTTCCCGGCTCTCTCGACTCGGTTGAAGACGGGTTTCTTGGAGAAGGGGAGGGCAGTGAGGCACAGTCCCCCGTCCCCCGACGCCCCTCGCGATGCCCCTCCTTCTTCGACTAACCCTCTGCAGAGGAGCCGTGAGAGCCAGGAACTTGTGAGTTTTGTATGTCCACTCAGGCATCATTCAAACCTGGTCTGTAGGAAGTTCCTGTCAGAAGGAGGGGGCACCGCGAGGGCGTCGAGGGGCGGAAGGCGGTGCCTTAGTGCCTCCCTCCTTCTGACATTGTAAAGGAACCCTAACTTTATTATTTTTTTAATAGTAAGATATATATATATATGTATGTATATGTTTTTTGTCCTCAGAGGAGGTTTGAATTGTCTGTGTGGTGCAGCTGGTCTGGTCTGTCTCTGTACAGTCGAGGCTGCACCCACCTATAAAAGGTGGAGGCTCACCAGGACATGCACACCTCACAAGTTCCCGGCTCTCTCGACTCGGTTGAAGACGGGTTTCTTGGAGAAGGGGAGGGCAGTGAGGCACAGTCCCCCGTCCCCCGACGCCCCTCGCGATGCCCCTCCTTCTTCGACTAACCCTCTGCAGAGGAGCCGTGAGAGCCAGGAACTTGTGAGTTTTGTATGTCCACTCAGGCATCATTCAAACCTGGTCTGTAGGAAGTTCCTGTCAGAAGGAGGGGGCACCGCGAGGGCGTCGAGGGGCGGAAGGCGGTGCCTTATTGTCTCCCTCCTTTCTGACATTGTAAAGGAACCCTAACTTTATTATTTTTTTAATAGTAAGATATATATATATATGTATGTATATGTTTTTTGTGCTCAGATGAGGTTTGAAGTGTCTGTGTGGTGCAGCTGGTCTGGTCTGTCTCTGTACAGTCGAGGCTGCACCCACCTATAAAAGGTGGAGGCTCACCAGGACATGCACACCTCACAAGTTCCCGGCTCTCTCGACTCGGTTGAAGACGGGTTTCTTGGAGAAGGGGAGGGCAGTGAGGCACAGTCCCCCGTCCCCCGACGCCCCTCGCGATGCCCCTCCTTCTTCGACTAACCCTCTGCAGAGGAGCCGTGAGAGCCAGGAACTTGTGAGTTTTGTATGTCCACTCAGGCATCATTCAAACCTGGTCTGTAGGAAGTTCCTGTCAGAAGGAGGGGGCACCGCGAGGGCGTCGAGGGGCGGAAGGCGGTGCCTTAGTGCCTCCCTCCTTCTGACATTGTAAAGGAACCCTAACTTTATTATTTTTTTAATAGTAAGATATATATATACATGTATGTATATGTTTTTTGTGCTCAGATGAGGTTTGAAGTGTCTGTGTGGTGCAGCTGGTCTGGTCTGTCTCTGTACAGTCGAGGCTGCACCCACCTATAAAAGGTGGAGGCTCACCAGGACATGCACACCTCACAAGTTCCCGGCTCTCTCGACTCGGTTGAAGACGGGTTTCTTGGAGAAGGGGAGGGCAGTGAGGCACAGTCCCCCGTCCCCCGACGCCCCTCGCGATGCCCCTCCTTCTTCGACTAACCCTCTGCAGAGGAGCCGTGAGAGCCAGGAACTTGTGAGTTTTGTATGTCCACTCAGGCATCATTCAAACCTGGTCTGTAGGAAGTTCCTGTCAGAAGGAGGGGGCACCGCGAGGGCGTCGAGGGGCGGAAGGCGGTGCCTTAGTGCCTCCCTCCTTCTGACATTGTAAAGGAACCCTAACTTTATTACTTTTTTTAATAGTAAGATATATATATATATGTATGTATATGTTTTTTGTGCTCAGATGAGGTTTGAAGTGTCTGTGTGGTGCAGCTGGTCTGGTCTGTCTCTGTACAGTCGAGGCTGCACCCACCTATAAAAGGTGGAGGCTCACCAGGACATGCACACCTCACAAGTTCCCGGCTCTCTCGACTCGGTTGAAGACGGGTTTCTTGGAGAAGGGGAGGGCAGTGAGGCACAGTCCCCCGTCCCCCGACGCCCCTCGCGATGCCCCTCCTTCTTCGACTAACCCTCTGCAGAGGAGCCGTGAGAGCCAGGAACTTGTGAGTTTTGTATGTCCACTCAGGCATCATTCAAACCTGGTCTGTAGGAAGTTCCTGTCAGAAGGAGGGGGCACCGCGAGGGCGTCGAGGGGCGGAAGGCGGTGCCTTATTGCCTCCCTCCTTTCTGACATTGTAAAGGAACCCTAACTTTATTATTTTTTTAATAGTAAGATATATATATATATGTATGTATATGTTTTTTGTGCTCAGATGAGGTTTGAAGTGTCTGTGTGGTGCAGCTGGTCTGGTCTGTCTCTGTACAGTCGAGGCTGCACCCACCTATAAAAGGTGGAGGCTCACCAGGACATGCACACCTCACAAGTTCCCGGCTCTCTCGACTCGGTTGAAGACGGGTTTCTTGGAGAAGGGGAGGGCAGTGAGGCACAGTCCCCCGTCCCCCGACGCCCCTCGCGATGCCCCTCCTTCTTCGACTAACCCTCTGCAGAGGAGCCGTGAGAGCCAGGAACTTGTGAGTTTTGTATGTCCACTCAGGCATCATTCAAACCTGGTCTGTAGGAAGTTCCTGTCAGAAGGAGGGGGGCACCGCGAGGGCGTCGAGGGGCGGAAGGCGGTGCCTTAGTGCCTCCCTCCTTCTGACATTGTAAAGGAACCCTAACTTTATTACTTTTTTTAATAGTAAGATATATATATATATATATATGTATGTATATGTTTTTTGTCCTCAGAGGAGGTTTGAATTGTCTGTGTGGTGCAGCTGGTCTGGTCTGTCTCTGTACAGTCGAGGCTGCACCCACCTATAAAAGGTGGAGGCTCACCAGGACATGCACACCTCACAAGTTCCCGGCTCTCTCGACTCGGTTGAAGACGGGTTTCTTGGAGAAGGGGAGGGCAGTGAGGCACAGTCCCCCGTCCCCCGACGCCCCTCGCGATGCCCCTCCTTCTTCGACTAACCCTCTGCAGAGGAGCCGTGAGAGCCAGGAACTTGTGAGTTTTGTATGTCCACTCAGGCATCATTCAAACCTGGTCTGTAGGAAGTTCCTGTCAGAAGGAGGGGGCACCGCGAGGGCGTCGAGGGGCGGAAGGCGGTGCCTTAGTGCCTCCCTCCTTCTGACATTGTAAAGGAACCCTAACTTTATTATTTTTTTAATAGTAAGATATATATATGTATGTATATGTTTTTTGTCCTCAGAGGAGGTTTGAAGTGTCTGTGTGGTGCAGCTGGTCTGGTCTGTCTCTGTACAGTCGAGGCTGCACCCACCTATAAAAGGTGGAGGCTCACCAGGACATGCACACCTCACAAGTTCCCGGCTCTCTCGACTCGGTTGAAGACGGGTTTCTTGGAGAAGGGGAGGGCAGTGAGGCACAGTCCCCCGTCCCCCGACGCCCCTCGCGATGCCCCTCCTTCCTCGACTAACCCTCTGCAGAGGAGCCGTGAGAGCCAGGAACTTGTGAGTTTTGTATGTCCACTCAGGCATCATTCAAACCTGGTCTGTAGGAAGTTCCTGTCAGAAGGAGGGGGCACCGCGAGGGCGTCGAGGGGCGGAAGGCGGTGCCTTAGTGCCTCCCTCCTTCTGACATTGTAAAGGAACCCTAACTTTATTATTTTTTTAATAGTAAGATATATATATACATGTATGTATATGTTTTTTGTGCTCAGATGAGGTTTGAAGTGTCTGTGTGGTGCAGCTGGTCTGGTCTGTCTCTGTACAGTCGAGGCTGCACCCACCTATAAAAGGTGGAGGCTCACCAGGACATGCACACCTCACAAGTTCCCGGCTCTCTCGACTCGGTTGAAGACGGGTTTCTTGGAGAAGGGGAGGGCAGTGAGGCACAGTCCCCCGTCCCCCGACGCCCCTCGCGATGCCCCTCCTTCTTCGACTAACCCTCTACAGAGGAGCCGTGAGAGCCAGGAACTTGTGAGTTTTGTATGTCCACTCAGGCATCATTCAAACCTGGTCTGTAGGAAGTTCCTGTCAGAAGGAGGGGGCACCGCGAGGGCGTCGAGGGGCGGAAGGCGGTGCCTTAGTGCCTCCCTCCTTCTGACATTGTAAAGGAACCCTAACTTTATTATTTTTTTAATAGTAAGATATATATATACATGTATGTATATGTTTTTTGTGCTCAGATGAGGTTTGAAGTGTCTGTGTGGTGCAGCTGGTCTGGTCTGTCTCTGTACAGTCGAGGCTGCACCCACCTATAAAAGGTGGAGGCTCACCAGGACATGCACACCTCACAAGTTCCCGGCTCTCTCGACTCGGTTGAAGACGGGTTTCTAGGAGAAGGGGAGGGCAGTGAGGCACAGTCCCCCGTCCCCCGACGCCCCTCGCGATGCCCCTCCTTCTTCGACTAACCCTCTACATAGGAGCCGTGAGAGCCAGGAACTTGTGAGTTTTGTATGTCCACTCAGGCATCATTCAAACCTGGTCTGTAGGAAGTTCCTGTCAGAAGGAGGGGGCACCGCGAGGGCGTCGAGGGGCGGAAGGCGGTGCCTTAGTGCCTCCCTCCTTCTGACATTGTAAAGGAACCCTAACTTTATTATTTTTTTAATAGTAAGATATATATATACATGTATGTATATGTTTTTTGTGCTCAGATGAGGTTTGAAGTGTCTGTGTGGTGCAGCTGGTCTGGTCTGTCTCTGTACAGTCGAGGCTGCACCCACCTATAAAAGGTGGAGGCTCACCAGGACATGCACACCTCACAAGTTCCCGGCTCTCTCGACTCGGTTGAAGACGGGTTTCTAGGAGAAGGGGAGGGCAGTGAGGCACAGTCCCCCGTCCCCCGACGCCCCTCGCGATGCCCCTCCTTCTTCGACTAACCCTCTACATAGGAGCCGTGAGAGCCAGGAACTTGTGAGTTTTGTATGTCCACTCAGGCATCATTCAAACCTGGTCTGTAGGAAGTTCCTGTCAGAAGGAGGGGGCACCGCGAGGGCGTCGAGGGGCGGAAGGCGGTGCCTTAGTGCCTCCCTCCTTCTGACATTGTAAAGGAACCCTAACTTTATTATTTTTTTAATAGTAAGATATATATATACATGTATGTATATGTTTTTTGTGCTCAGATGAGGTTTGAAGTGTCTGTGTGGTGCAGCTGGTCTGGTCTGTCTCTGTACAGTCGAGGCTGCACCCACCTATAAAAGGTGGAGGCTCACCAGGACATGCACACCTCACAAGTTCCCGGCTCTCTCGACTCGGTTGAAGACGGGTTTCTAGGAGAAGGGGAGGGCAGTGAGGCACAGTCCCCCGTCCCCCGACGCCCCTCGCGATGCCCCTCCTTCTTCGACTAACCCTCTGCAGAGGAGCCGTGAGAGCCAGGAACTTGTGAGTTTTGTATGTCCACTCAGGCATCATTCAAATCTGGTCTGTAGGAAGTTCCTGTCAGAAGGAGGGGGCACCGCGAGGGCGTCGAGGGGCGGAAGGCGGTGCCTTAGTGCCTCCCTCCTTCTGACATTGTAAAGGAACCCTAACTTTATTACTTTTTTTAATAGTAAGATATATATATATATATATGTATGTATATGTTTTTTGTCCTCAGAGGAGGTTTGAAGTGTCTGTGTGGTGCAGCTGGTCTGGTCTGTCTCTGTACAGTCGAGGCTGCACCCACCTATAAAAGGTGGAGGCTCACCAGGACATGCACACCTCACAAGTTCCCGGCTCTCTAGACTCGGTTGAAGACGGGTTTCTAGGAGAAGGGGAGGGCAGTGAGGCACAGTCCCCCGTCCCCCGACGCCCCTCGCGATGCCCCTCCTTCTTCGACTAACCCTCTACATAGGAGCCGTGAGAGCCAGGAACTTGTGAGTTTTGTATGTCCACTCAGGCATCATTCAAACCTGGTCTGTAGGAAGTTCCTGTCAGAAGGAGGGGGCACCGCGAGGGCGTCGAGGGGCGGAAGGCGGTGCCTTAGTGCCTCCCTCCTTCTGACATTGTAAAGGAACCCTAACTTTATTATTTTTTTAATAGTAAGATATATATATATATATGTATGTATATGTTTTTTGTCCTCAGATGAGGTTTGAAGTGTCTGTGTGGTGCAGCTGGTCTGGTCTGTCTCTGTACAGTCGAGGCTGCACCCACCTATAAAAGGTGGAGGCTCACCAGGACATGCACACCTCACAAGTTCCCGGCTCTCTCGACTCGGTTGAAGACGGGTTTCTTGGAGAAGGGGAGGGCAGTGAGGCACAGTCCCCCGTCCCCCGACGCCCCTCGCGATGCCCCTCCTTCTTCGACTAACCCTCTGCAGAGGAGCCGTGAGAGCCAGGAACTTGTGAGTTTTGTATGTCCACTCAGGCATCATTCATACCTGGTCTGTAGGAAGTTCCTGTCAGAAGGAGGGGGCACCGCGAGGGCGTCGAGGGGCGGAAGGCGGTGCCTTAGTGCCTCCCTCCTTCTGACATTGTAAAGGAACCCTAACTTTATTATTTTTTTAATAGTAAGATATATATATGTATGTATATGTTTTTTGTCCTCAGAGGAGGTTTGAAGTGTCTGTGTGGTGCAGCTGGTCTGGTCTGTCTCTGTACAGTCGAGGCTGCACCCACCTATAAAAGGTGGAGGCTCACCAGGACATGCACACCTCACAAGTTCCCGGCTCTCTCGACTCGGTTGAAGACGGGTTTCTTGGAGAAGGGGAGGGCAGTGAGGCACAGTCCCCCGTCCCCCGACGCCCCTCGCGATGCCCCTCCTTCTTCGACTAACCCTCTGCAGAGGAGCCGTGAGAGCCAGGAACTTGTGAGTTTTGTATGTCCACTCAGGCATCATTCAAACCTGGTCTGTAGGAAGTTCCTGTCAGAAGGAGGGGGCACCGCGAGGGCGTCGAGGGGCGGAAGGCGGTGCCTTAGTGCCTCCCTCCTTCTGACATTGTAAAGGAACCCTAACTTTATTATTTTTTTAATAGTAAGATATATATATACATGTATGTATATGTTTTTTGTGCTCAGATGAGGTTTGAAGTGTCTGTGTGGTGCAGCTGGTCTGGTCTGTCTCTGTACAGTCGAGGCTGCACCCACCTATAAAAGGTGGAGGCTCACCAGGACATGCACACCTCACAAGTTCCCGGCTCTCTCGACTCGGTTGAAGACGGGTTTCTTGGAGAAGGGGAGGGCAGTGAGGCACAGTCCCCCGTCCCCCGACGCCCCTCGCGATGCCCCTCCTTCTTCGACTAACCCTCTACAGAGGAGCCGTGAGAGCCAGGAACTTGTGAGTTTTGTATGTCCACTCAGGCATCATTCAAACCTGGTCTGTAGGAAGTTCCTGTCAGAAGGAGGGGGCACCGCGAGGGCGTCGAGGGGCGGAAGGCGGTGCCTTAGTGCCTCCCTCCTTCTGACATTGTAAAGGAACCCTAACTTTATTATTTTTTTAATAGTAAGATATATATATACATGTATGTATATGTTTTTTGTCCTCAGATGAGGTTTGAAGTGTCTGTGTGGTGCAGCTGGTCTGGTCTGTCTCTGTACAGTCGAGGCTGCACCCACCTATAAAAGGTGGAGGCTCACCAGGACATGCACACCTCACAAGTTCCCGGCTCTCTCGACTCGGTTGAAGACGGGTTTCTTGGAGAAGGGGAGGGCAGTGAGGCACAGTCCCCCGTCCCCCGACGCCCCTCGCGATGCCCCTCCTTCTTCGACTAACCCTCTACATAGGAGCCGTGAGAGCCAGGAACTTGTGAGTTTTGTATGTCCACTCAGGCATCATTCAAACCTGGTCTGTAGGAAGTTCCTGTCAGAAGGAGGGGGCACCGCGAGGGCGTCGAGGGGCGGAAGGCGGTGCCTTAGTGCCTCCCTCCTTCTGACATTGTAAAGGAACCCTAACTTTATTATTTTTTTTAATAGTAAGATATATATATATATGTATGTATATGTTTTTTGTCCTCAGAGGAGGTTTGAAGTGTCTGTGTGGTGCAGCTGGTCTGGTCTGTCTCTGTACAGTCGAGGCTGCACCCACCTATAAAAGGTGGAGGCTCACCAGGACATGCACACCTCACAAGTTCCCGGCTCTCTCGACTCGGTTGAAGACGGGTTTCTTGGAGAAGGGGAGGGCAGTGAGGCACAGTCCCCCGTCCCCCGACGCCCCTCGCGATGCCCCTCCTTCTTCGACTAACCCTCTGCAGAGGAGCCGTGAGAGCCAGGAACTTGTGAGTTTTGTATGTCCACTCAGGCATCATTCAAACCTGGTCTGTAGGAAGTTCCTGTCAGAAGGAGGGGGCACCGCGAGGGCGTCGAGGGGCGGAAGGCGGTGCCTTAGTGCCTCCCTCCTTCTGACATTGTAAAGGAACCCTAACTTTATTACTTTTTTTAATAGTAAGATATATATATATATATGTATGTATATGTTTTTTGTGCTCAGATGAGGTTTGAAGTGTCTGTGTGGTGCAGCTGGTCTGGTCTGTCTCTGTACAGTCGAGGCTGCACCCACCTATAAAAGGTGGAGGCTCACCAGGACATGCACACCTCACAAGTTCCCGGCTCTCTCGACTCGGTTGAAGACGGGTTTCTTGGAGAAGGGGAGGGCAGTGAGGCACAGTCCCCCGTCCCCCGACGCCCCTCGCGATGCCCCTCCTTCTTCGACTAACCCTCTGCAGAGGAGCCGTGAGAGCCAGGAACTTGTGAGTTTTGTATGTCCACTCAGGCATCATTCAAACCTGGTCTGTAGGAAGTTCCTGTCAGAAGGAGGGGGCACCGCGAGGGCGTCGAGGGGCGGAAGGCGGTGCCTTAGTGCCTCCCTCCTTCTGACATTGTAAAGGAACCCTAACTTTATTATTTTTTTAATAGTAAGATATATATATACATGTATGTATATGTTTTTTGTCCTCAGATGAGGTTTGAAGTGTCTGTGTGGTGCAGCTGGTCTGGTCTGTCTCTGTACAGTCGAGGCTGCACCCACCTATAAAAGGTGGAGGCTCACCAGGACATGCACACCTCACAAGTTCCCGGCTCTCTCGACTCGGTTGAAGACGGGTTTCTTGGAGAAGGGGAGGGCAGTGAGGCACAGTCCCCCGTCCCCCGACGCCCCTCGCGATGCCCCTCCTTCTTCGACTAACCCTCTACAGAGGAGCCGTGAGAGCCAGGAACTTGTGAGTTTTGTATGTCCACTCAGGCATCATTCAAACCTGGTCTGTAGGAAGTTCCTGTCAGAAGGAGGGGGCACCGCGAGGGCGTCGAGGGGCGGAAGGCGGTGCCTTAGTGCCTCCCTCCTTCTGACATTGTAAAGGAACCCTAACTTTATTATTTTTTTAATAGTAAGATATATATATACATGTATGTATATGTTTTTTGTGCTCAGATGAGGTTTGAAGTGTCTGTGTGGTGCAGCTGGTCTGGTCTGTCTCTGTACAGTCGAGGCTGCACCCACCTATAAAAGGTGGAGGCTCACCAGGACATGCACACCTCACAAGTTCCCGGCTCTCTCGACTCGGTTGAAGACGGGTTTCTAGGAGAAGGGGAGGGCAGTGAGGCACAGTCCCCCGTCCCCCGACGCCCCTCGCGATGCCCCTCCTTCTTCGACTAACCCTCTACATAGGAGCCGTGAGAGCCAGGAACTTGTGAGTTTTGTATGTCCACTCAGGCATCATTCAAACCTGGTCTGTAGGAAGTTCCTGTCAGAAGGAGGGGGCACCGCGAGGGCGTCGAGGGGCGGAAGGCGGTGCCTTAGTGCCTCCCTCCTTCTGACATTGTAAAGGAACCCTAACTTTATTATTTTTTTTAATAGTAAGATATATATATATATGTATGTATATGTTTTTTGTCCTCAGAGGAGGTTTGAAGTGTCTGTGTGGTGCAGCTGGTCTGGTCTGTCTCTGTACAGTCGAGGCTGCACCCACCTATAAAAGGTGGAGGCTCACCAGGACATGCACACCTCACAAGTTCCCGGCTCTCTCGACTCGGTTGAAGACGGGTTTCTTGGAGAAGGGGAGGGCAGTGAGGCACAGTCCCCCGTCCCCCGACGCCCCTCGCGATGCCCCTCCTTCTTCGACTAACCCTCTGCAGAGGAGCCGTGAGAGCCAGGAACTTGTGAGTTTTGTATGTCCACTCAGGCATCATTCAAACCTGGTCTGTAGGAAGTTCCTGTCAGAAGGAGGGGGCACCGCGAGGGCGTCGAGGGGCGGAAGGCGGTGCCTTAGTGCCTCCCTCCTTCTGACATTGTAAAGGAACCCTAACTTTATTACTTTTTTTAATAGTAAGATATATATATATATATGTATGTATATGTTTTTTGTGCTCAGATGAGGTTTGAAGTGTCTGTGTGGTGCAGCTGGTCTGGTCTGTCTCTGTACAGTCGAGGCTGCACCCACCTATAAAAGGTGGAGGCTCACCAGGACATGCACACCTCACAAGTTCCCGGCTCTCTCGACTCGGTTGAAGACGGGTTTCTTGGAGAAGGGGAGGGCAGTGAGGCACAGTCCCCCGTCCCCCGACGCCCCTCGCGATGCCCCTCCTTCTTCGACTAACCCTCTGCAGAGGAGCCGTGAGAGCCAGGAACTTGTGAGTTTTGTATGTCCACTCAGGCATCATTCAAACCTGGTCTGTAGGAAGTTCCTGTCAGAAGGAGGGGGCACCGCGAGGGCGTCGAGGGGCGGAAGGCGGTGCCTTATTGCCTCCCTCCTTTCTGACATTGTAAAGGAACCCTAACTTTATTATTTTTTTAATAGTAAGATATATATATATATGTATGTATATGTTTTTTGTGCTCAGATGAGGTTTGAAGTGTCTGTGTGGTGCAGCTGGTCTGGTCTGTCTCTGTACAGTCGAGGCTGCACCCACCTATAAAAGGTGGAGGCTCACCAGGACATGCACACCTCACAAGTTCCCGGCTCTCTCGACTCGGTTGAAGACGGGTTTCTTGGAGAAGGGGAGGGCAGTGAGGCACAGTCCCCCGTCCCCCGACGCCCCTCGCGATGCCCCTCCTTCTTCGACTAACCCTCTGCAGAGGAGCCGTGAGAGCCAGGAACTTGTGAGTTTTGTATGTCCACTCAGGCATCATTCAAACCTGGTCTGTAGGAAGTTCCTGTCAGAAGGAGGGGGCACCGCGAGGGCGTCGAGGGGCGGAAGGCGGTGCCTTAGTGCCTCCCTCCTTCTGACATTGTAAAGGAACCCTAACTTTATTATTTTTTTAATAGTAAGATATATATATATATGTATGTATATGTTTTTTGTGCTCAGATGAGGTTTGAAGTGTCTGTGTGGTGCAGCTGGTCTGGTCTGTCTCTGTACAGTCGAGGCTGCACCCACCTATAAAAGGTGGAGGCTCACCAGGACATGCACACCTCACAAGTTCCCGGCTCTCTCGACTCGGTTGAAGACGGGTTTCTTGGAGAAGGGGAGGGCAGTGAGGCACAGTCCCCCGTCCCCCGACGCCCCTCGCGATGCCCCTCCTTCTTCGACTAACCCTCTGCAGAGGAGCCGTGAGAGCCAGGAACTTGTGAGTTTTGTATGTCCACTCAGGCATCATTCAAACCTGGTCTGTAGGAAGTTCCTGTCAGAAGGAGGGGGGCACCGCGAGGGCGTCGAGGGGCGGAAGGCGGTGCCTTAGTGCCTCCCTCCTTCTGACATTGTAAAGGAACCCTAACTTTATTATTTTTTTAATAGTAAGATATATATATATATGTATGTATATGTTTTTTGTCCTCAGAGGAGGTTTGAATTGTCTGTGTGGTGCAGCTGGTCTGGTCTGTCTCTGTACAGTCGAGGCTGCACCCACCTATAAAAGGTGGAGGCTCACCAGGACATGCACACCTCACAAGTTCCCGGCTCTCTCGACTCGGTTGAAGACGGGTTTCTTGGAGAAGGGGAGGGCAGTGAGGCACAGTCCCCCGTCCCCCGACGCCCCTCGCGATGCCCCTCCTTCTTCGACTAACCCTCTGCAGAGGAGCCGTGAGAGCCAGGAACTTGTGAGTTTTGTATGTCCACTCAGGCATCATTCAAACCTGGTCTGTAGGAAGTTCCTGTCAGAAGGAGGGGGCACCGCGAGGGCGTCGAGGGGCGGAAGGCGGTGCCTTATTGTCTCCCTCCTTTCTGACATTGTAAAGGAACCCTAACTTTATTATTTTTTTAATAGTAAGATATATATATATATATGTATGTATGTATATGTTTTTTGTGCTCAGATGAGGTTTGAATTGTCTGTGTGGTGCAGCTGGTCTGGTCTGTCTCTGTACAGTCGAGGCTGCACCCACCTATAAAAGGTGGAGGCTCACCAGGACATGCACACCTCACAAGTTCCCGGCTCTCTCGACTCGGTTGAAGACGGGTTTCTTGGAGAAGGGGAGGGCAGTGAGGCACAGTCCCCCGTCCCCCGACGCCCCTCGCGATGCCCCTCCTTCCTCGACTAACCCTCTGCAGAGGAGCCGTGAGAGCCAGGAACTTGTGAGTTTTGTATGTCCACTCAGGCATCATTCAAACCTGGTCTGTAGGAAGTTCCTGTCAGAAGGAGGGGGCACCGCGAGGGCGTCGAGGGGCGGAAGGCGGTGCCTTAGTGCCTCCCTCCTTCTGACATTGTAAAGGAACCCTAACTTTATTATTTTTTTAATAGTAAGATATATATATACATGTATGTATATGTTTTTTCTGCTCAGATGAGGTTTGAATTGTCTGTGTGGTGCAGCTGGTCTGGTCTGTCTCTGTACAGTCGAGGCTGCACCCACCTATAAAAGGTGGAGGCTCACCAGGACATGCACACCTCACAAGTTCCCGGCTCTCTCGACTCGGTTGAAGACGGGTTTCTAGGAGAAGGGGAGGGCAGTGAGGCACAGTCCCCCGTCCCCCGACGCCCCTCGCGATGCCCCTCCTTCTTCGACTAACCCTCTGCAGAGGAGCCGTGAGAGCCAGGAACTTGTGAGTTTTGTATGTCCACTCAGGCATCATTCAAACCTGGTCTGTAGGAAGTTCCTGTCAGAAGGAGGGGGCACCGCGAGGGCGTCGAGGGGCGGAAGGCGGTGCCTTAGTGCCTCCCTCCTTCTGACATTGTAAAGGAACCCTAACTTTATTATTTTTTTAATAGTAAGATATATATATATATATATGTATGTATATGTTTTTTGTCCTCAGATGAGGTTTGAAGTGTCTGTGTGGTGCAGCTGGTCTGGTCTGTCTCTGTACAGTCGAGGCTGCACCCACCTATAAAAGGTGGAGGCTCACCAGGACATGCACACCTCACAAGTTCCCGGCTCTCTCGACTCGGTTGAAGACGGGTTTCTTGGAGAAGGGGAGGGCAGTGAGGCACAGTCCCCCGTCCCCCGACGCCCCTCGCGATGCCCCTCCTTCTTCGACTAACCCTCTACAGAGGAGCCGTGAGAGCCAGGAACTTGTGAGTTTTGTATGTCCACTCAGGCATCATTCAAACCTGGTCTGTAGGAAGTTCCTGTCAGAAGGAGGGGGCACCGCGAGGGCGTCGAGGGGCGGAAGGCGGTGCCTTAGTGCCTCCCTCCTTCTGACATTGTAAAGGAACCCTAACTTTATTATTTTTTTAATAGTAAGATATATATATACATGTATGTATATGTTTTTTGTGCTCAGATGAGGTTTGAAGTGTCTGTGTGGTGCAGCTGGTCTGGTCTGTCTCTGTACAGTCGAGGCTGCACCCACCTATAAAAGGTGGAGGCTCACCAGGACATGCACACCTCACAAGTTCCCGGCTCTCTCGACTCGGTTGAAGACGGGTTTCTAGGAGAAGGGGAGGGCAGTGAGGCACAGTCCCCCGTCCCCCGACGCCCCTCGCGATGCCCCTCCTTCTTCGACTAACCCTCTACATAGGAGCCGTGAGAGCCAGGAACTTGTGAGTTTTGTATGTCCACTCAGGCATCATTCAAACCTGGTCTGTAGGAAGTTCCTGTCAGAAGGAGGGGGCACCGCGAGGGCGTCGAGGGGCGGAAGGCGGTGCCTTAGTGCCTCCCTCCTTCTGACATTGTAAAGGAACCCTAACTTTATTATTTTTTTTAATAGTAAGATATATATATATATGTATGTATATGTTTTTTGTCCTCAGAGGAGGTTTGAAGTGTCTGTGTGGTGCAGCTGGTCTGGTCTGTCTCTGTACAGTCGAGGCTGCACCCACCTATAAAAGGTGGAGGCTCACCAGGACATGCACACCTCACAAGTTCCCGGCTCTCTCGACTCGGTTGAAGACGGGTTTCTTGGAGAAGGGGAGGGCAGTGAGGCACAGTCCCCCGTCCCCCGACGCCCCTCGCGATGCCCCTCCTTCTTCGACTAACCCTCTGCAGAGGAGCCGTGAGAGCCAGGAACTTGTGAGTTTTGTATGTCCACTCAGGCATCATTCAAACCTGGTCTGTAGGAAGTTCCTGTCAGAAGGAGGGGGCACCGCGAGGGCGTCGAGGGGCGGAAGGCGGTGCCTTAGTGCCTCCCTCCTTCTGACATTGTAAAGGAACCCTAACTTTATTACTTTTTTTAATAGTAAGATATATATATATATATGTATGTATATGTTTTTTGTGCTCAGATGAGGTTTGAAGTGTCTGTGTGGTGCAGCTGGTCTGGTCTGTCTCTGTACAGTCGAGGCTGCACCCACCTATAAAAGGTGGAGGCTCACCAGGACATGCACACCTCACAAGTTCCCGGCTCTCTCGACTCGGTTGAAGACGGGTTTCTTGGAGAAGGGGAGGGCAGTGAGGCACAGTCCCCCGTCCCCCGACGCCCCTCGCGATGCCCCTCCTTCTTCGACTAACCCTCTGCAGAGGAGCCGTGAGAGCCAGGAACTTGTGAGTTTTGTATGTCCACTCAGGCATCATTCAAACCTGGTCTGTAGGAAGTTCCTGTCAGAAGGAGGGGGCACCGCGAGGGCGTCGAGGGGCGGAAGGCGGTGCCTTAGTGCCTCCCTCCTTCTGACATTGTAAAGGAACCCTAACTTTATTATTTTTTTAATAGTAAGATATATATATATATGTATGTATATGTTTTTTGTGCTCAGATGAGGTTTGAAGTGTCTGTGTGGTGCAGCTGGTCTGGTCTGTCTCTGTACAGTCGAGGCTGCACCCACCTATAAAAGGTGGAGGCTCACCAGGACATGCACACCTCACAAGTTCCCGGCTCTCTCGACTCGGTTGAAGACGGGTTTCTTGGAGAAGGGGAGGGCAGTGAGGCACAGTCCCCCGTCCCCCGACGCCCCTCGCGATGCCCCTCCTTCTTCGACTAACCCTCTGCAGAGGAGCCGTGAGAGCCAGGAACTTGTGAGTTTTGTATGTCCACTCAGGCATCATTCAAACCTGGTCTGTAGGAAGTTCCTGTCAGAAGGAGGGGGGCACCGCGAGGGCGTCGAGGGGCGGAAGGCGGTGCCTTAGTGCCTCCCTCCTTCTGACATTGTAAAGGAACCCTAACTTTATTATTTTTTTAATAGTAAGATATATATATATATGTATGTATATGTTTTTTGTCCTCAGAGGAGGTTTGAATTGTCTGTGTGGTGCAGCTGGTCTGGTCTGTCTCTGTACAGTCGAGGCTGCACCCACCTATAAAAGGTGGAGGCTCACCAGGACATGCACACCTCACAAGTTCCCGGCTCTCTCGACTCGGTTGAAGACGGGTTTCTTGGAGAAGGGGAGGGCAGTGAGGCACAGTCCCCCGTCCCCCGACGCCCCTCGCGATGCCCCTCCTTCCTCGACTAACCCTCTGCAGAGGAGCCGTGAGAGCCAGGAACTTGTGAGTTTTGTATGTCCACTCAGGCATCATTCAAACCTGGTCTGTAGGAAGTTCCTGTCAGAAGGAGGGGGCACCGCGAGGGCGTCGAGGGGCGGAAGGCGGTGCCTTAGTGCCTCCCTCCTTCTGACATTGTAAAGGAACCCTAACTTTATTATTTTTTTAATAGTAAGATATATATATACATGTATGTATATGTTTTTTCTGCTCAGATGAGGTTTGAATTGTCTGTGTGGTGCAGCTGGTCTGGTCTGTCTCTGTACAGTCGAGGCTGCACCCACCTATAAAAGGTGGAGGCTCACCAGGACATGCACACCTCACAAGTTCCCGGCTCTCTCGACTCGGTTGAAGACGGGTTTCTAGGAGAAGGGGAGGGCAGTGAGGCACAGTCCCCCGTCCCCCGACGCCCCTCGCGATGCCCCTCCTTCTTCGACTAACCCTCTGCAGAGGAGCCGTGAGAGCCAGGAACTTGTGAGTTTTGTATGTCCACTCAGGCATCATTCAAACCTGGTCTGTAGGAAGTTCCTGTCAGAAGGAGGGGGCACCGCGAGGGCGTCGAGGGGCGGAAGGCGGTGCCTTAGTGCCTCCCTCCTTCTGACATTGTAAAGGAACCCTAACTTTATTATTTTTTTAATAGTAAGATATATATATATATATATATGTATGTATATGTTTTTTGTCCTCAGATGAGGTTTGAAGTGTCTGTGTGGTGCAGCTGGTCTGGTCTGTCTCTGTACAGTCGAGGCTGCACCCACCTATAAAAGGTGGAGGCTCACCAGGACATGCACACCTCACAAGTTCCCGGCTCTCTCGACTCGGTTGAAGACGGGTTTCTTGGAGAAGGGGAGGGCAGTGAGGCACAGTCCCCCGTCCCCCGACGCCCCTCGCGATGCCCCTCCTTCTTCGACTAACCCTCTGCAGAGGAGCCGTGAGAGCCAGGAACTTGTGAGTTTTGTATGTCCACTCAGGCATCATTCAAACCTGGTCTGTAGGAAGTTCCTGTCAGAAGGAGGGGGCACCGCGAGGGCGTCGAGGGGCGGAAGGCGGTGCCTTAGTGCCTCCCTCCTTCTGACATTGTAAAGGAACCCTAATTTTATTATTTTTTTAATAGTAAGATATATATATATATATATGTATGTATATGTTTTTTGTGCTCAGATGAGGTTTGAAGTGTCTGTGTGGTGCAGCTGGTCTGGTCTGTCTCTGTACAGTCGAGGCTGCACCCACCTATAAAAGGTGGAGGCTCACCAGGACATGCACACCTCACAAGTTCCCGGCTCTCTCGACTCGGTTGAAGACGGGTTTCTTGGAGAAGGGGAGGGCAGTGAGGCACAGTCCCCCGTCCCCCGACGCCCCTCGCGATGCCCCTCCTTCTTCGACTAACCCTCTGCAGAGGAGCCGTGAGAGCCAGGAACTTGTGAGTTTTGTATGTCCACTCAGGCATCATTCAAATCTGGTCTGTAGGAAGTTCCTGTCAGAAGGAGGGGGCACCGCGAGGGCGTCGAGGGGCGGAAGGCGGTGCCTTAGTGCCTCCCTCCTTCTGACATTGTAAAGGAACCCTAACTTTATTACTTTTTTTAATAGTAAGATATATATATATATATATATGTATGTATATGTTTTTTGTCCTCAGAGGAGGTTTGAAGTGTCTGTGTGGTGCAGCTGGTCTGGTCTGTCTCTGTACAGTCGAGGCTGCACCCACCTATAAAAGGTGGAGGCTCACCAGGACATGCACACCTCACAAGTTCCCGGCTCTCTCGACTCGGTTGAAGACGGGTTTCTAGGAGAAGGGGAGGGCAGTGAGGCACAGTCCCCCGTCCCCCGACGCCCCTCGCGATGCCCCTCCTTCTTCGACTAACCCTCTACATAGGAGCCGTGAGAGCCAGGAACTTGTGAGTTTTGTATGTCCACTCAGGCATCATTCAAACCTGGTCTGTAGGAAGTTCCTGTCAGAAGGAGGGGGCACCGCGAGGGCGTCGAGGGGCGGAAGGCGGTGCCTTAGTGCCTCCCTCCTTCTGACATTGTAAAGGAACCCTAACTTTATTATTTTTTTAATAGTAAGATATATATATATATATGTATGTATATGTTTTTTGTCCTCAGATGAGGTTTGAAGTGTCTGTGTGGTGCAGCTGGTCTGGTCTGTCTCTGTACAGTCGAGGCTGCACCCACCTATAAAAGGTGGAGGCTCACCAGGACATGCACACCTCACAAGTTCCCGGCTCTCTCGACTCGGTTGAAGACGGGTTTCTTGGAGAAGGGGAGGGCAGTGAGGCACAGTCCCCCGTCCCCCGACGCCCCTCGCGATGCCCCTCCTTCTTCGACTAACCCTCTGCAGAGGAGCCGTGAGAGCCAGGAACTTGTGAGTTTTGTATGTCCACTCAGGCATCATTCAAACCTGGTCTGTAGGAAGTTCCTGTCAGAAGGAGGGGGCACCGCGAGGGCGTCGAGGGGCGGAAGGCGGTGCCTTAGTGCCTCCCTCCTTCTGACATTGTAAAGGAACCCTAACTTTATTATTTTTTTAATAGTAAGATATATATATGTATGTATATGTTTTTTGTCCTCAGAGGAGGTTTGAAGTGTCTGTGTGGTGCAGCTGGTCTGGTCTGTCTCTGTACAGTCGAGGCTGCACCCACCTATAAAAGGTGGAGGCTCACCAGGACATGCACACCTCACAAGTTCCCGGCTCTCTCGACTCGGTTGAAGACGGGTTTCTTGGAGAAGGGGAGGGCAGTGAGGCACAGTCCCCCGTCCCCCGACGCCCCTCGCGATGCCCCTCCTTCCTCGACTAACCCTCTGCAGAGGAGCCGTGAGAGCCAGGAACTTGTGAGTTTTGTATGTCCACTCAGGCATCATTCAAACCTGGTCTGTAGGAAGTTCCTGTCAGAAGGAGGGGGCACCGCGAGGGCGTCGAGGGGCGGAAGGCGGTGCCTTAGTGCCTCCCTCCTTCTGACATTGTAAAGGAACCCTAACTTTATTATTTTTTTAATAGTAAGATATATATATATATGTATGTATATGTTTTTTGTGCTCAGATGAGGTTTGAAGTGTCTGTGTGGTGCAGCTGGTCTGGTCTGTCTCTGTACAGTCGAGGCTGCACCCACCTATAAAAGGTGGAGGCTCACCAGGACATGCACACCTCACAAGTTCCCGGCTCTCTCGACTCGGTTGAAGACGGGTTTCTAGGAGAAGGGGAGGGCAGTGAGGCACAGTCCCCCGTCCCCCGACGCCCCTCGCGATGCCCCTCCTTCTTCGACTAACCCTCTACATAGGAGCCGTGAGAGCCAGGAACTTGTGAGTTTTGTATGTCCACTCAGGCATCATTCAAACCTGGTCTGTAGGAAGTTCCTGTCAGAAGGAGGGGGCACCGCGAGGGCGTCGAGGGGCGGAAGGCGGTGCCTTAGTGCCTCCCTCCTTCTGACATTGTAAAGGAACCCTAACTTTATTATTTTTTTAATAGTAAGATATATATATATATGTATGTATATGTTTTTTGTCCTCAGATGAGGTTTGAAGTGTCTGTGTGGTGCAGCTGGTCTGGTCTGTCTCTGTACAGTCGAGGCTGCACCCACCTATAAAAGGTGGAGGCTCACCAGGACATGCACACCTCACAAGTTCCCGGCTCTCTCGACTCGGTTGAAGACGGGTTTCTTGGAGAAGGGGAGGGCAGTGAGGCACAGTCCCCCGTCCCCCGACGCCCCTCGCGATGCCCCTCCTTCCTCGACTAACCCTCTGCAGAGGAGCCGTGAGAGCCAGGAACTTGTGAGTTTTGTATGTCCACTCAGGCATCATTCAAACCTGGTCTGTAGGAAGTTCCTGTCAGAAGGAGGGGGCACCGCGAGGGCGTCGAGGGGCGGAAGGCGGTGCCTTAGTGCCTCCCTCCTTCTGACATTGTAAAGGAACCCTAACTTTATTATTTTTTTAATAGTAAGATATATATATACATGTATGTATATGTTTTTTGTGCTCAGATGAGGTTTGAAGTGTCTGTGTGGTGCAGCTGGTCTGGTCTGTCTCTGTACAGTCGAGGCTGCACCCACCTATAAAAGGTGGAGGCTCACCAGGACATGCACACCTCACAAGTTCCCGGCTCTCTCGACTCGGTTGAAGACGGGTTTCTTGGAGAAGGGGAGGGCAGTGAGGCACAGTCCCCCGTCCCCCGACGCCCCTCGCGATGCCCCTCCTTCTTTGACTAACCCTCTGCAGAGGAGCCGTGAGAGCCAGGAACTTGTGAGTTTTGTATGTCCACTCAGGCATCATTCAAACCTGGTCTGTAGGAAGTTCCTGTCAGAAGGAGGGGGCACCGCGAGGGCGTCGAGGGGCGGAAGGCGGTGCCTTAGTGCCTCCCTCCTTCTGACATTGTAAAGGAACCCTAACTTTATTATTTTTTTAATAGTAAGATATATATATACATGTATGTATGTATGTATATGTTTTTTGTGCTCAGATGAGGTTTGAAGTGTCTGTGTGGTGCAGCTGGTCTGGTCTGTCTCTGTACAGTCGAGGCTGCACCCACCTATAAAAGGTGGAGGCTCACCAGGACATGCACACCTCACAAGTTCCCGGCTCTCTCGACTCGGTTGAAGACGGGTTTCTAGGAGAAGGGGAGGGCAGTGAGGCACAGTCCCCCGTCCCCCGACGCCCCTCGCGATGCCCCTCCTTCTTCGACTAACCCTCTACATAGGAGCCGTGAGAGCCAGGAACTTGTGAGTTTTGTATGTCCACTCAGGCATCATTCAAACCTGGTCTGTAGGAAGTTCCTGTCAGAAGGAGGGGGCACCGCGAGGGCGTCGAGGGGCGGAAGGCGGTGCCTTAGTGCCTCCCTCCTTCTGACATTGTAAAGGAACCCTAACTTTATTACTTTTTTTAATAGTAAGATATATATATATGTATGTATATGTTTTTTGTCCTCAGAGGAGGTTTGAAGTGTCTGTGTGGTGCAGCTGGTCTGGTCTGTCTCTGTACAGTCGAGGCTGCACCCACCTATAAAAGGTGGAGGATCACCAGGACATGCACACCTCACAAGTTCCCGGCTCTCTCGACTCGGTTGAAGACGGGTTTCTTGGAGAAGGGGAGGGCAGTGAGGCACAGTCCCCCGTCCCCCGACGCCCCTCGCGATGCCCCTCCTTCTTCGACTAACCCTCTGCAGAGGAGCCGTGAGAGCCAGGAACTTGTGAGTTTTGTATGTCCACTCAGGCATCATTCAAACCTGGTCTGTAGGAAGTTCCTGTCAGAAGGAGGGGGCACCGCGAGGGCGTCGAGGGGCGGAAGGCGGTGCCTTATTGCCTCCCTCCTTTCTGACATTGTAAAGGAACCCTAACTTTATTATTTTTTTAATAGTAAGATATATATATATATGTATGTATATGTTTTTTGTGCTCAGATGAGGTTTGAAGTGTCTGTGTGGTGCAGCTGGTCTGGTCTGTCTCTGTACAGTCGAGGCTGCACCCACCTATAAAAGGTGGAGGCTCACCAGGACATGCACACCTCACAAGTTCCCGGCTCTCTCGACTCGGTTGAAGACGGGTTTCTTGGAGAAGGGGAGGGCAGTGAGGCACAGTCCCCCGTCCCCCGACGCCCCTCGCGATGCCCCTCCTTCTTCGACTAACCCTCTGCAGAGGAGCCGTGAGAGCCAGGAACTTGTGAGTTTTGTATGTCCACTCAGGCATCATTCAAACCTGGTCTGTAGGAAGTTCCTGTCAGAAGGAGGGGGCACCGCGAGGGCGTCGAGGGGCGGAAGGCGGTGCCTTAGTGCCTCCCTCCTTTCTGACATTGTAAAGGAACCCTAACTTTATTATTTTTTTAATAGTAAGATATATATATATATGTATGTATATGTTTTTTGTGCTCAGATGAGGTTTGAAGTGTCTGTGTGGTGCAGCTGGTCTGGTCTATCTCTGTACAGTCGAGGCTGCACCCACCTATAAAAGGTGGAGGCTCACCAGGACATGCACACCTCACAAGTTCCCGGCTCTCTCGACTCGGTTGAAGACGGGTTTCTTGGAGAAGGGGAGGGCAGTGAGGCACAGTCCCCCGTCCCCCGACGCCCCTTGCGATGCCCCTCCTTCTTCGACTAACCCTCTGCAGAGGAGCCGTGAGAGCCAGGAACTTGTGAGTTTTGTATGTCCACTCAGGCATCATTCAAACCTGGTCTGTAGGAAGTTCCTGTCAGAAGGAGGGGGCACCGCGAGGGCGTCGAGGGGCGGAAGGCGGTGCCTTAGTGCCTCCCTCCTTCTGACATTGTAAAGGAACCCTAACTTTATTATTTTTTTAATAGTAAGATATATATATATATGTATGTATATGTTTTTTGTCCTCAGATGAGGTTTGAAGTGTCTGTGTGGTGCAGCTGGTCTGGTCTGTCTCTGTACAGTCGAGGCTGCACCCACCTATAAAAGGTGGAGGCTCACCAGGACATGCACACCTCACAAGTTCCCGGCTCTCTCGACTCGGTTGAAGACGGGTTTCTTGGAGAAGGGGAGGGCAGTGAGGCACAGTCCCCCGTCCCCCGACGCCCCTCGCGATGCCCCTCCTTCTTCGACTAACCCTCTGCAGAGGAGCCGTGAGAGCCAGGAACTTGTGAGTTTTGTATGTCCACTCAGGCATCATTCAAACCTGGTCTGTAGGAAGTTCCTGTCAGAAGGAGGGGGCACCGCGAGGGCGTCGAGGGGCGGAAGGCGGTGCCTTAGTGCCTCCCTCCTTCTGACATTGTAAAGGAACCCTAACTTTATTATTTTTTTAATAGTAAGATATATATATGTATGTATATGTTTTTTGTCCTCAGAGGAGGTTTGAAGTGTCTGTGTGGTGCAGCTGGTCTGGTCTGTCTCTGTACAGTCGAGGCTGCACCCACCTATAAAAGGTGGAGGCTCACCAGGACATGCACACCTCACAAGTTCCCGGCTCTCTCGACTCGGTTGAAGACGGGTTTCTTGGAGAAGGGGAGGGCAGTGAGGCACAGTCCCCCGTCCCCCGACGCCCCTCGCGATGCCCCTCCTTCCTCGACTAACCCTCTGCAGAGGAGCCGTGAGAGCCAGGAACTTGTGAGTTTTGTATGTCCACTCAGGCATCATTCAAACCTGGTCTGTAGGAAGTTCCTGTCAGAAGGAGGGGGCACCGCGAGGGCGTCGAGGGGCGGAAGGCGGTGCCTTAGTGCCTCCCTCCTTCTGACATTGTAAAGGAACCCTAACTTTATTATTTTTTTAATAGTAAGATATATATATACATGTATGTATATGTTTTTTGTGCTCAGATGAGGTTTGAAGTGTCTGTGTGGTGCAGCTGGTCTGGTCTGTCTCTGTACAGTCGAGGCTGCACCCACCTATAAAAGGTGGAGGCTCACCAGGACATGCACACCTCACAAGTTCCCGGCTCTCTCGACTCGGTTGAAGACGGGTTTCTTGGAGAAGGGGAGGGCAGTGAGGCACAGTCCCCCGTCCCCCGACGCCCCTCGCGATGCCCCTCCTTCTTCGACTAACCCTCTGCAGAGGAGCCGTGAGAGCCAGGAACTTGTGAGTTTTGTATGTCCACTCAGGCATCATTCAAACCTGGTCTGTAGGAAGTTCCTGTCAGAAGGAGGGGGCACCGCGAGGGCGTCGAGGGGCGGAAGGCGGTGCCTTAGTGCCTCCCTCCTTCTGACATTGTAAAGGAACCCTACCTTTATTATTTTTTTAATAGTAAGATATATATATACATGTATGTATGTATGTATATGTTTTTTGTGCTCAGATGAGGTTTGAAGTGTCTGTGTGGTGCAGCTGGTCTGGTCTGTCTCTGTACAGTCGAGGCTGCACCCACCTATAAAAGGTGGAGGCTCACCAGGACATGCACACCTCACAAGTTCCCGGCTCTCTCGACTCGGTTGAAGACGGGTTTCTTGGAGAAGGGGAGGGCAGTGAGGCACAGTCCCCCGTCCCCCGACGCCCCTCGCGATGCCCCTCCTTCTTCGACTAACCCTCTGCAGAGGAGCCGTGAGAGCCAGGAACTTGTGAGTTTTGTATGTCCACTCAGGCATCATTCAAACCTGGTCTGTAGGAAGTTCCTGTCAGAAGGAGGGGGCACCGCGAGGGCGTCGAGGGGCGGAAGGCGGTGCCTTAGTGCCTCCCTCCTTCTGACATTGTAAAGGAACCCTAACTTTATTACTTTTTTTAATAGTAAGATATATATATATATGTATGTATATGTTTTTTGTCCTCAGATGAGGTTTGAAGTGTCTGTGTGGTGCAGCTGGTCTGGTCTGTCTCTGTACAGTCGAGGCTGCACCCACCTATAAAAGGTGGAGGCTCACCAGGACATGCACACCTCACAAGTTCCCGGCTCTCTCGACTCGGTTGAAGACGGGTTTCTTGGAGAAGGGGAGGGCAGTGAGGCACAGTCCCCCGTCCCCCGACGCCCCTCGCGATGCCCCTCCTTCTTCGACTAACCCTCTGCAGAGGAGCCGTGAGAGCCAGGAACTTGTGAGTTTTGTATGTCCACTCAGGCATCATTCAAACCTGGTCTGTAGGAAGTTCCTGTCAGAAGGAGGGGGCACCGCGAGGGCGTCGAGGGGCGGAAGGCGGTGCCTTATTGCCTCCCTCCTTTCTGACATTGTAAAGGAACCCTAACTTTATTATTTTTTTAATAGTAAGATATATATATATATGTATGTATATGTTTTTTGTGCTCAGATGAGGTTTGAAGTGTCTGTGTGGTGCAGCTGGTCTGGTCTGTCTCTGTACAGTCGAGGCTGCACCCACCTATAAAAGGTGGAGGCTCACCAGGACATGCACACCTCACAAGTTCCCGGCTCTCTCGACTCGGTTGAAGACGGGTTTCTTGGAGAAGGGGAGGGCAGTGAGGCACAGTCCCCCGTCCCCCGACGCCCCTCGCGATGCCCCTCCTTCTTCGACTAACCCTCTGCATAGGAGCCGTGAGAGCCAGGAACTTGTGAGTTTTGTATGTCCACTCAGGCATCATTCAAACCTGGTCTGTAGGAAGTTCCTGTCAGAAGGAGGGGGCACCGCGAGGGCGTCGAGGGGCGGAAGGCGGTGCCTTAGTGCCTCCCTCCTTTCTGACATTGTAAAGGAACCCTAACTTTATTATTTTTTTAATAGTAAGATATATATATATATGTATGTATATGTTTTTTGTGCTCAGATGAGGTTTGAAGTGTCTGTGTGGTGCAGCTGGTCTGGTCTGTCTCTGTACAGTCGAGGCTGCACCCACCTATAAAAGGTGGAGGCTCACCAGGACATGCACACCTCACAAGTTCCCGGCTCTCTCGACTCGGTTGAAGACGGGTTTCTTGGAGAAGGGGAGGGCAGTGAGGCACAGTCCCCCGTCCCCCGACGCCCCTCGCGATGCCCCTCCTTCTTCGACTAACCCTCTGCAGAGGAGCCGTGAGAGCCAGGAACTTGTGAGTTTTGTATGTCCACTCAGGCATCATTCAAACCTGGTCTGTAGGAAGTTCCTGTCAGAAGGAGGGGGCACCGCGAGGGCGTCGAGGGGCGGAAGGCGGTGCCTTAGTGCCTCCCTCCTTCTGACATTGTAAAGGAACCCTAACTTTATTATTTTTTTAATAGTAAGATATATATATATATATATGTATGTATGTATATGTTTTTTGTCCTCAAAGGAGGTTTGAAGTGTCTGTGTGGTGCAGCTGGTCTGGTCTGTCTCTGTACAGTCGAGGCTGCACCCACCTATAAAAGGTGGAGGCTCACCAGGACATGCACACCTCACAAGTTCCCGGCTCTCTCGACTCGGTTGAAGACGGGTTTCTTGGAGAAGGGGAGGGCAGTGAGGCACAGTCCCCCGTCCCCCGACGCCCCTCGCGATGCCCCTCCTTCTTCGACTAACCCTCTGCAGAGGAGCCGTGAGAGCCAGGAACTTGTGAGTTTTGTATGTCCACTCAGGCATCATTCAAACCTGGTCTGTAGGAAGTTCCTGTCAGAAGGAGGGGGCACCGCGAGGGCGTCGAGGGGCGGAAGGCGATGCCTTAGTGCCTCCCTCCTTCTGACATTGTAAAGGAACCCTAACTTTATTACTTTTTTTAATAGTAAGATATATATATGTATGTATGTATATGTTTTTTGTCCTCAGATGAGGTTTGAAGTGTCTGTGTGGTGCAGCTGGTCTGGTCTGTCTCTGTACAGTCGAGGCTGCACCCACCTATAAAAGGTGGAGGCTCACCAGGACATGCACACCTCACAAGTTCCCGGCTCTCTCGACTCGGTTGAAGACGGGTTTCTAGGAGAAGGGGAGGGCAGTGAGGCACAGTCCCCCGTCCCCCGACGCCCCTCGCGATGCCCCTCCTTCTTCGACTAACCCTCTGCAGAGGAGCCGTGAGAGCCAGGAACTTGTGAGTTTTGTATGTCCACTCAGGCATCATTCAAACCTGGTCTGTAGGAAGTTCCACTCGGCAGCGACAGATGGCCGCCCCTTCCTGAGCCTTGTTCTGTCGGAGGTTTCTCCCCGTTAAAAGGGAGTTTTTCCTCCCCACCGTCGCCAAGTGCTTGCTCATAGGGGATTTTTTGGGCTTTTTTTTTTTTAAACCAACCGCTGATAAGTTCACTGGCATCAAGTTTAGGACTCTGCAAATATTTAAATGGATAATTCGTCATCAAGTGAGGAATGATCCATTTAAATCATATTTGAGAGTCACATATATTTGTATATAAATATGATTTGTTGGACAATAAGGCCAATCACAGACTAATTTGGACAATTGGGAAAAATTAAATAAATAAAAAAAATTGGATAAAATGCATGTGTCATTGTTTCATATTGATTTCAAATAACATACCATTTGATTTCAACATATTTTTGTTACACTTGCAGTGGTGTTATTTTGTTATGATCCTGTTCATTTTAAATATAAATATAAATATAAATCATCTAAATAGAAATGGAAAACTAGAAAAATTAAAAATATAGCTTTACTAATCTGAAAGTTATTTGTCATTGGAGCCATCATTCCCACAGTGGAAACACATTATTTCATATTATGTTCAATTCAGTAGTTAAAAGTATAAAATTTAATAATGTCTATTTTTAGTTTACTTTGTTAATAAACACATTTTTTAGTATTTTAGAAACACTAACATCATACATATCAAAATATGAAGCAATGTTTTAACTCCCATTTACATACAGACCTGTGGCCAACTTTATAAACCATTTTGAATTTTTTCCAGCTGAGGCGTTCAAAACAGATATACTTTTGATTGTCACGGTGTTATTTGGGCAGCTGCCTGCCTAATATAACATAACATCACCACAATATTTACATTAAATGAGGAAATGTATCTTTGTTTCCTCAGCTAAGACTGCTTGGCTGCTGTAGCTTGTGTTTATGTTGAGAGTGACATCTGATTTAAAAGCAAGAAGCAAAAGCTACTGAGCACCATCAGTCAGCACAGAGGCAATGCTACAAATTTAAGGAACAAAGGTCAATTCTTTGTGTGTGTACATGCACAGAGCACATGTGCACACGGTTGTGCAGATTAACTCACAGATGTATATGGCAGCTCACGTTTGTGGCATTGACATTGTTTTCCAATCTTAAATGTAATACATACATTTCCGTCATTGGCCATAATTCTTGCAAGGAAGGGACTCAAAGGTCACAAGTTATTAAATAAAATTAATTAAACACACCATTAAAAGAAGTTCACTATTCACTCCTTAAACATCATAGCTAGCAGCAGTTATTTATATCTATGAAAGAGAGAGCTTAATTGTTTGATTAAGCTGGTTGATTAAATAAGTTGGGGGAGCAAAAGTAAAATGAGCTACTTGTGGGATACTATTTAACTTGGGTTGGGTTGGGTAAGCTGCTCATTTTATGCTCATTTTACTTTTCAGATGGTGTCAAGCCTGGCAGTTTGGTGTAATTGTTAGCCTAGTAATTCATAGTAATATATTTCTCACACACAACCTCAACCTCTGCCTCTCCATGTGAGCAGAGACGCAGCAGCATCTTCTTTCTACAGGAAGCCTGATTAAAATGTGAGGCATTTATACGGTGTACAAGATTAAAGAATATAAAACTGATATTACTAAACCTGATTTCCTTCCATCTATTTTCTGCTGCTTATCTGAGTCCGGTCATGATGCCCAGACGTCCCCCTCCCCAGCCACCTACTCCTGCTCTTCCTGGAGAACAGTGAGCCGCCACTCTGGTGCCTTTCGGTGTAAACGAGTAGCTTTCCAAATAACTCAGCTCTTCATCATGTTTCTAAGGCAGAGCTCAGACATCCTTCAGAAGATGCTCATTTGTGTCAGATTTTAGCCATAGGTAAAGGTATGACTGTAGACTGACGGGTAAATCAACAGGGATCAATACCCTGCTCCTCTTTTTTCCAATACAAGTTCCTCTATCAAATCATTTTTTGACACTTGAGTCAGCAGTCCAAGCAGAGATGTCCAGAAGTTCCTTTTCCCACTTAAGTGGTATTTATGGTCACACAAATGCGTCTGACAACAGACAGGCAGCGAATACTGGGATACCACGGCGAGCCGGCCGAGATACATAATGTGTCCCAGTGTGTCCAGTGTGTGTTTGGTCTGCCCTTACCAGCTCGTCTAGGAGACATTCTGGAGGCCTCCTATTTCAGATGCCAGTCAAACCACCTACACTGGCTCCTTTCTTTTCTGTGAATGATCACAGTTGAGGAGGAGAAGCTATGCTGTCCCCTGGTATGGTCTCCCCAAGGCAGCTGGTTCTTGATGAGGGGCCAAACTTAAGTACAATTCAAAAGACCAAAGTTACTAGCCTGGGACCAGTACTGGGGAGGTTTCTTTTTTTTCCAGAACAGCTGATAGCTGTGCCCCATGAGTTCAGCTTAAAATATCCACACAGGTACTTCGTCCTCCCTCGGGTGGGCAGAGAGCTTTGTGGTCCAGGTGGTGGTCCAGTCCCCGGCTGCTTTAGCTGGCTTTAGAAAAAACCTGAAATTAGAATTAAAACTGTTTGTACCTTCACCTGTGTTACTTACAGTGATATGTTATGTCATTTGTTAACTGTCTCTTTAAGCTTTCAGCAGCTGGAGGGTGAGCGTTTGTTAAAAATAGTCTGTGTGAAAATAGGCAGGCGGTGAACTCGAGCCTGTGATACGTTTTTAATGTCAGGCTGTGACCACAAACACCAGAGTGGTCATCAGCATTCAGATCAGCTGATAGTAACCAGAAACGGCTTTATGGTCATTCTCTTAATTGTTATTGCCGTTTTCTTTTATTTGACTTGTGTAAAATAATAAAAAGCTGATTTGGGTTCATTTCATAAGCAAATCAAATAACTTAATACAACAGAAATAAACTGACAGAGTAGTGGAAAATAAAAAATTATAAATGTGGCTCTAAGCTACACGGATCACTGGCCACAATTCATTCAGCTGGAGGTCTTTTTTTTTTTTAAAGTTAATTTTAAATAGAAATAAATGTGGGCAAGAAATTAAAACTAAATAGGGAGCAAGCCTGAACCCTAAAGGCTTTACTAAGTGTTAATTATGCAGGTTTAGACATGGGCTGATTTGTAAGCTTGTGATAAACCTTAAATAAGTATATATGTATATTTTTGTCTGTTCCCTTGAAACACATGCAGGTTCTGCAGGAGTTTCACCAGCAGCTGTTTGTGCAGAAGAACATGGCGTTCCAGCAAGCACCAGACTTCATGTTCCAGCCTGTCGACTCAGACACGGTAAATACTGATGTTTTTCTCTTTTTATTCATTATTAAATGCATAAAATATCACATGCGATTGCTTTTAGTGATTATTGGGGAAAATAAACTCGTATTTATTATGCATGGAATGAAATCCCCAACCTTAAAAATTTAGAACTCAACATGATTTCTCTAAAATGTTCAAGTAAAACTTGAAGAATCATTTTTGAAACTATTAAAATCCAAATCTCAAAGTGTTTGGGTTGCTTTTAATACAAATTTTGTAGCATAAAATAAGGTACGTGTTTGACTAATTTAGTTGGCAGGAGGTGTTGATCAGTTTACCGGAAAATCAATTTCTACAGAAAGGTGAAGTGAAAATGTGGATCCTTCAGGTTTGAACTGCACAGGTTGGAAACCACAGATAAAATGCTGTAATGAAAACAGATCAGAGGAGATTGTTGAGAAGTGGAACAAAGCTCAACAGATGACAGATTCATTTGTTTAGACAACAATCAATACAAAATCAGACGAGTGGAACAAGCAGCTCACGGGCATCCTGAAAGCTGAGCTGGCCGGGCCACGTGGCCACAAAAGCCCGGACTGGACTCGGCTCAGGACCTTGATGCTCAAAGCGGCTTTAGGCAGAGCAGATCCACCATTTTGGTCCAGAGTTAAACATCTCAACAATACCAGATGCAGAAAAGATTTTTTGTTTTTAGACATTCATGATCACTGGATTATGAAGCTTGAGAAGCTGGGGGATGACTTTTCCTCTAAATTGATACACAAGCAGGAAAAAATGTTCAAATTTTTCTAATTTTCTAAAAATTTGTAAGTAACAGACAAAGTAGCTCCATTGTTTGAGTGTCAATAATCTGTCTGCACTGAAACAAACGACTAATTTAAATAGATTTTAATCACAAAAGTGCTGCACACACATTATGGAACAGTCTGGGTAAGAAGTCAAAGCAGGAAACATAATAAGTCCTGCGTGATTGGTCTTTATCTTTGTTAGTCTGAACTATGAGCCTGAAGGCAGAACAGTGAACTCTTGACTTTGTACTGTACTCCTCGCCCTGCACAGGAACTTAGATTATTTCCCATTTTTAGTTTTTATTTACAGATGTGTCGTCTCATTTCCTCACCGTGGGACTACTTCCAGCTCGTGTTTGTTCCGACTTTATCAGACTGTTTATCTTCCTAAATAAATGCACAACCTCTACTTTTAATTTGCACTTCAGTACACACACACACACAAATACATATATATATATATATATATATATATATACACACACACCTTTTAAAAAGCATATCTTAACTAGTCGCTGTCCTAAACACAGAGGAATATCTGCACAATATAATGACATTTTCCATTTTTATTGTTAATGCACACCACGCACTTATTCCTCTGAACTTCACACTTCCAGGAAGTGTAAACAGATAAACGCGTGCTTTAAAGATTGTCTCAGCTCATTGTCCTCACTTCTAAATGACCTGTGATTATAAGACAAGATACAGACACAGTAATCTGGAAAAGACTGTCACTGTTTTCCATTTACTTTTTCTTCCAAGCTCTCGTTTTGTCTTGTGCTTTAAATCAAAGAGTTTCGCCTCGTTTTAGAAGTCCAAACACTTGTTGTTTATTCATCTTGAGCCATAAGGTTATGAAAAGAGACATAGTATCTGCAGTCTTCTTTATCTGTGATTACCTGGTCTATTTCAGTCATTTTAGAGGCCATCAAAATCCATCTGGCAGCATCAGGCAAAATCTACCTAACTGATATCTGACAGATGCCAGCTAGAAGATGATCCTGGTATAAATATGGAGAAGTTTCATTTGCACTCACTTGGTAGCACACATGTTAAGAGCTTTGAGAGTTTTACTCAAAATGCTGTATTCGCCGGTGAATTAATAGAAAACACACAAAACATCCGGCAGCACCGATGTTTGCTTCTGTTTCTCCACATCATAGAGATTAAATTGGTGCAGGATTGCTGTTTGAAACTACTTGAAACAACTCAAAGTTGATTAAAGGAAACAAGATTTTGGCTTTAGATTGTGGCATGTGGGTTAAAGTTGATTATTTGCAGTTTTTTTGTTTGTTTGTTTTTTACCAGAGCTTTAATGTGTTTTTCCAGCCCTGTTAATTTCACATAGATATCTCCTGTACTTATAAAATTATGAATCTTCAAAAGCGCAGTTGAAAAAGTTTTACATTTCAACCCACCACTATGCACTTTCTGCGCCTATAATTCATAAAAATGTACTAAAGTTATTACACATATATATTCAGCTGATTGTAACGGGGTCATGTGGGGTCATGTGTGTGTGGAATGACCCAGGATTTTTATTTTATAAAACACCCGCAGGTCTGAACCTCCCTTTCTACATGATAGCCCTGTGCAACAGGTCATGTAACATGTAACAGGCCTTTAAAGTTAGGTAAGAAGTTTACAGAAAATCGAATGCTGCTGTTCACCTCATGATTGCCACAATATGGCTGGTGAAATGATGCTGCTGAGATAACTTCCCAGAGTTGCTAAATTCTTCCTTCCTTCCTTCTTTGCTTCCCTCCGACTGTTTTGCATCTGTTACGCTCTCAGCTTTATGGATTTCTCAGTTCAACTTGACTGCCTGGATTGTTTTTCAGTGCCAGTTCAGGTCTGAAACCTCTGCTGTGGTCAAAATCTGCCCTGGGAGCTGCACTTTAGGTGATAAAAGTAGATATGCGTATATAAAATACACATCCTAAACTCCTTTACGAGTCCCATTGCAGACATGGGTGCAATTCAGGTGCACCTGCTCATGAAGCCCGCAGTGTCTCCTTGTGGCCTTAAGTCTATTTTAAATAATTTTACAGCCACATTTGGCTTTTATTGGATTCTTTGCCCACTATAAAAATTAATGTAAATGTCAGCTTTGGTCCAAAAATATTTTCCTATCAGGCTGTAAGGTGACGCCGCAGGTCTGCCAAGCGATGTGTTACGACTCCCGTTCGTGGATGTAAAAGAGTCCGATTCTGACACCGTGCAGTGAATTAAGTTACACATGGTGTATGTAAATGATTAAAGCACGGTGTGGATATTTGAAAACACAGCAGGTAACACTGGTCTTTGTGCTCCGAGTAAAGCGTGTGATCGTTATTCACAGCGATCCAGTAACCAAATGACTTCAAATCGAATCATACAGTCAGTCAAATAAGATGTTATATTTAAAACAGCAGATACACATAGGAGATAGGTTTTCTTTATTGTAATGACATAAGCATGTTCTCTTCTTGTTGTGTAAGAGACGATTTGACTGGATGGCTGTTCGACACAGAAACGTCCTGAAAGTCCATCTGTTACAATCCGGTCAGTGCCAGCGTAGCACCATCTGCTGTTTCGCAACAGAAACAACTTCTCTGTGTTTTGTCAGATTCATAAAGCGAAGCAAAAAAATTGGCAAATTCTGGTTTTAAACATAAAGCACCTTAAAAAAAGTCCCACAAAGTTGATGTTTAAATTCTCTTTTAGGGTGTAAAAATCTGCTAGTTTTAGAGCTACAGATTACTTGTTGAGCCCTCTATTGTTAAAAATAGATCCTGTAGCTTTTTTGGAGAATCTGTGGATTTAAAAATATGTTAAAATTAGTCCATGTTTTCATATTGAGAAAAAATGTAATGCTAGACCTGCCCCCATCCTGCAACAGCAGCAGTTGAGGCAATATATTTACCCATCAGTCATGTCTAGGTAGCTCTGGCTCACGTTACTGCAGCCTTCTAATCAAAATGCATTTGCAATCTCTATTTTAAATTTTATTTTCTTGTTCTCACTGCCTTGAGCCTCTTCTGTTTAAGCACATTTTGCATGTTATGAAATGTGCTCTATAAATAAAATTGGCATTGACATAAATTTCTATGCCTATCAAAATGATATCCTCAGCAGTTAAAGGTATGAGTGGTGGTCATTTTTGTTGCTTTTGCTTTCACTATATAATGAATAAACCCATATAAGGAAAAGTCATGAAATATGATTATCATGGGATTTTAATTTAACAGTTTTTACAATTCCAGAGGAGTCAAAATGACCCTTTGGACATGATGAGTGTGACGTTCTGCAAAGAGAAGGAAATCCTCTGGGAAGTTTAAGTCTCTGAATCTAAACGTGCGTGTTATGTCTGTGTTTGGGTTTGGAGTTATTCTGATGTGGTTTGTCACCCCTTACTCACACAATCCCTGGAAAATCTTTGCAGGAAGTGTACAAAATGCACTGATGTGTCACTTTTTTCCATTAAACTGGAATTTGGCCTTTAATGCAGCGAAGCCGGTCAACTGGATGATAATAATAAACCTCGGCATCATAAACTCCTCCATATTTTACTGTGGCATGAAAGGATAAAATTGATAAGAGCTCCGTCTCACTGGTTTATTGCGAAAGCTGGTTTAAGATAAGTGAGCACAGTTCGTGCAGCGACCTGTTTCCAGATGTCCCTGGTTATGTTGATCGCTTTATTGTTGGACCGTTTCCATCTATTCCATGTGTTCCTTTGTATACGTCACCACAATAGTTGTAATTGTTTTGTTTTCAGGCCCTGGAGGAGTACGGGACCCAGGAAGCTTCGGAGCCAAACAACAGCGAGCTGGAGACCAAGATGGAGGTGGCCAGGCAGAGTCTCCGCAGGGCAGAGGTCCATCTTCTGAATCAGTTTCTCCTTATTTAAAGTTGCCCCAGTGTGCCACCTGCTGGTTTGAAAGGTGAAGTGACAGATTTAAAGGATTAATGTTTTGTTAGAAGAGAGCAGAGGTGTTTAAAACACATTAAGTATTTATTTTATTTTCATACTAATCTCATTGTGTTTTCTTTAAAGAAAACACAATGAGATCAGTATTCTTTGGGGGGGTGGGGGGCTTGTCAGTGGGTTGTGAAAGTCTAGTGGTCTTTAACTCACCTTTATTTTATTTATTTTTTGCTGCTAGACGGTGAAAGCGAAAGCCGAGGCCCGGCTGGACCTGCTAAGGGAGGCGGGAGTCCCGGTTGAAACGTGGCTGAAGAGTGCGATGAACCAGGTGATGGAGGAGCTGGAGAACGAGCGCTGGAACAACCTCAGTACCCACGATCCTTCACTCTCCGTAAGACAAAAACTCCAATTCCACAGTGCTGTAGTTTTGAAGTATATGCGCTGTAGATTTGTGCCCTAAACGCAGATGTCGGTCTAACATCCGTAGGTAACAGCAGACTTGGAGCGAGAGGATGAAGAGGAGATGGAGGACAGCGGTGAAGTGTTGGATGACAGCAGCTCCAGCCCCTCCAGCACCTTGAAAAACTATCCACTCACCTGCAAAGTGCTCTACTCCTACAAGGTAACGGCACACGCTTAAGCAGAGTCGTAGCCGATGAGTCAGTCAGTGCCCAGAGAAATGGGGACATCTACAAAGCCTCATGTGTTTGTATCAATCAGTGTCGCTGCTCTGGAAAAAACACTGTTTGATTGCTGTTGCAGCATCTCGCTTTCTGTATTGACAACTCGTTAAAATACGTGTACAGGCCGGCCTTGCCTCGAGCTCGAGGCACGGGGAGTGCGTGTTGGGAGTTACAGAAGCAGTCATTATTAGAAAATGCAGGAAGCTGGCGTAGCTGGATATTGATGGATGAAGATTCAGGAGCCACAAAAAATGTGTTTTTAGAAGAACAGTGACTTGCAGAGTTACACGTTCTGTCCTCTGTAAACCTCATTGTAATGCAGAATACATAAAACGGCTGGAAGTGAAAGGAGAAGTATTTTTAACCCTTGTGCGCCCTGGACCAAAAAAAAAAAAAAGAAGGGGGGGGGGGTCACGCAGACCCCGGCAGCGCGGAACCAGGTCTCGTCGTGAAACAGGGCGCCGGTTCGCGGTGGGGGCAGATGGGGGTCAGGCGGACCCCCGGCTATAGCGGGTCTCGTCACAGCGTCGGACAAAGGCACCTAATTGGTTGTAACCCTCCATCGATCGCGTAAGTTACGATGGCAAACCTTCGGGTCTGGAGGGACCCCAAAGCGCCACGGCAACAACTCTCAACTTCACATTATCATCATCATCATCGTCGTCTCCTTCTCGAGAGTGTTCGCGTACACTGGCCTCAGTAAGGACCTCGGACTCTCCGTTCCTCCTCGACCTCCTTCCTCCTTCTCCCCCGTTCTCCTGCTCCCCGCAGGCGAGCGCTTAGCCGGATGGGCCCCGGGTTACGCGTAAACCGGCCCAAGTGGGGACCGCGGGCGCTCCGTGCTCCGTGGGTACTCTGTGACCCCTTAGTGATCATGATGGGGTATTTCGCCACCCCACACCACATTCGTAAGTTACGATGGCAAATACTGGGGTCTCGAGGGACCCCGAACGACCGGAGCAAACATCTCTCAACTTCACATCATCATCATCATCATCACCATCGTCTCCTTCCTCCTTCTCCTTGGTCCTTCTACCCTGCGCTTGCAAACGCTCAGCTTTACAGAGGGTAGTCTTCACGTAAACAGGCCCTCTCCTCAGTTTTCCTGGGCCTCACTGTTGGACGCTTGGCTTTACAGAGGGCAGAGTTCGCGTAAACCGCCCTCCTTGAGGGCCTCAGACTCTCCCTGCCGCCTTCCTACCTCCTTCTGCTCCATTCTCCTGCTCCTCGCAGGCAAGCGCTTAGCCGGGTGGGCCCCAAGTTACGCGTAAACCGGCCTTCGCGAGGACTGGGGGTACTCTCTGCTCCGTGGGTACACTGTGACCCCTTAGTAATGGCGATGGGGTATTTCGCAACCCCAATGCACATTCGTAAGTTACGATGACAAACACTGGGGTCTGGAGGGACCCCGAAACGTCGGAGGAAACAACTCTCAACTTCAGATCATCATCATCATCGTCTCCTTCTTGGCAGTTTTCGCGTAAACCGGCCTAAGTAAGGACCTCGGACACTACCTGCCTCCTAGTCCTCCCTCCTTCTCCTCGGTTCTCCTGTGCCTCGCTGTCGGACGCTTAGCTTTGCAGAGGGCAGTGTTCGCGTAAACTGGCCTCTATGAGGACCTCGGACGCCCCCTGCATCCTTGCCCTCCTACCTCCTGCTCCTCGGTTCTCCTGCTCCTCGCAGGGGAGCGCTTAGCCGGATGGGCCCCAGGTTATGCGAAAACAGGCCTCTGTGAGGACCTCGGACTCCCCCTTTCTTCTAGTCCTCCTACCTCCTTCTGTTCCTTTCTCCTGCTCCTCGCAGGGGAGCACTTAGCCAGGTGGGCCCCGGGTTACGTTTAAACCGGCCTTCGCGAGGACCGGGGATGCTCTCTACTCCACGATTACTATGGGGTCAAAGTGTACCCACGATGGGGTATTTCGCAACCCCAATGGACATTCGTAAGTTACGATGGCAAACACTGGGGTCTGGAGGGACCCCCAAGCACCACGGCAACAACTCTCAACTTCACATCATCATCATCATCATCATCATCGTCTCCTTCTCGAGAGTGTTCGCATAAACCAGCCTAAGTGAGGACCTCGGACTCTCCCTGAGTCCCCGTCCTCCTTCCTCCTTCTCCTCGGTTCTCCTGTGCCTCGCTGTCGGACGCTTAGCTTTGCAGAGGGCAGTGTTCGCGTAAACTTGCCTCCATGAGGACCTCGGACGCCTCCAACATCCCAGTCCTCCTACCTCCTGCTCCTCGGTTCTCCTGCTCCTCGCAGGGGAGGGCTTAGCCGGACGGGCCCCGGGTTACGCGTAAACCGGCCTAAGTGAGGACCTCGGACTCTCACAGCCTCCTAGTTCTCCTTCCTCCTTCTGCTCCGTTCTCCTGCTCCTCGCAGGCAAGCGCTTAGCCGAATGGGCCCCGAGTTACGCATAAACCGGCCTTCATGAGGACCGGGGGTACTCTCTGCTCCGTGGGTACACTGTGACCCCTTTGTAATTGCGATGGGGTAATTTGCAACCCCAGTGCACATTCGTAAGTTACGATGGCAAACACTGGGGTCTGGAGGGACCCCGAACCGCCGGAGCAAACAACTCTCAACTTCACCTCATCATCATCATCAATGTCTCCTTCTCGGCAGTGTTCGCATAAACCGGCCTAAGTGAGGACTTCGGACTCTCCCTGCCTCCCCGTCCTGCGACCTCCTTCTGCTCCGTTCTCCTGCTCCTCGCAGGTGAGCGCTTTGCCGGATGGGCCTTGGGTTACGCGTAAATGGGCCTAAGTGAGGACCACGGGCTCTCCGTTGCTCCTCGTCTTCCTTGCTCCTTCTCCATCGTTCTCCTGCGCCTCGCTAGTGAAAGAGCAGCTGCTTGGCCTGCCTATTACGCGAACACCGCCCTCCAGTTGGACCTCAGGCTCTCCGAGCCTCCTCGTCCTCCTTGCTCCCTCTACATCCTTGTCACGCTCCTCGCTAGAGTACGCTTAGGTTTGCAGAGGGTGGGTTTTGCGAAAACCGCTGTCGGTGAGGACATCGAGCTCTCCGTTGCTCCTCGTCCTCCTTGCTCCTTCTCCATCATTCTCCTGCGCCTCGCTAGCGTACGCTTAGGTCTCCAGAGGGCCGTTTTCGCGAACACCCCCGTCGGTGAGGAACTCGGGCTTTCCGTGCCTCCGTGTCCTCCTTGCTCCTTCTCTACCGTTGTCATGCGCCTCGCTAGTGAAAGCGCAGCTGTTTGGCCTGCCTATTACGCGAACACCGCCCTCCGTTTATGCTCCTCCCTAGTGTATGCTTAGGTCTGCGGAGGGCCGGTTTCGCGAACACCCCCTTCGGTGAGGACCTCGGGCTCTCCGTTGCTCCTCGTCCTCCTTGCTCCTTCTCTACCGTTGTCATGCGCCTCGCTAGTGAAAGAGAAGCTGTTTGGCCTTCCTATTACGCGAACACCACCCTCCAGTTGGACCTCGGGCTCTGCGTTGCTCCTCGTACTCCTTGCTCCCTCTACATCGTTCTCAAGTGCCTCGCTAGTGAAAGCGCAGCCGTTTGGCCTGCCCATTACGCGAACACCGCCCTCCGTTTATGCTCTTCGCGAGCGTACGCTTAGGTCTGCGGATGGCCGGTTTCGCGAACACCGCCCTCTAGTTGGACCTCGGGCTCTCCGTTGCTCCTCGTACTCCTTACTCCCTCTACATCGTTCTCAAGCGCCTCGCTAGTGAAAGAGCAGCTGCTTGGCCTGCCTATTATGTGAACACCACCCTCCAGTTGGACCTGGGGCTCTCCATGCCCCTCGTCCTTCTTGCTCCCTCGCCTTCGTTCTCATCTGCCTCGCTAGTGAAAGACCAGCTATGTGGCCTGCCTATTACGCGAACACCGCCCTCCGTTTGGACTTCAGACACTCCTTGCCTCCTCCTCATCCTTGCTCCCTCTACATCGTTCTCAAGAGCCTCGCTAGCGTACGCTTAGGTCTGCGGAGGGCAGGTTACCTGAACACAGCCTTCCGTTTAGACCTCGGACCCTCAGTGTCTCCTCATCCTCCTTTCCCTTTTTTTAAAACATTTTCCTCGCTCTCACGCGACTCGCTGGCGAGCCCTTAGCTTTGGGGAGGGTGGGTTTCGCGAACACCACCGTCTGTGAGGAACCCAGTACCTCCTACACACACACACACACACACACACACACACACACACACACACACATACAGGAGGCAGTGAGGAGTAGAAGGAGGTTGTTGCTACGCCTGCGTCGCGAAACCAGGGCTCATTGTGTGTGCGCCCGGAGCAGCTACGTGGGAAACACATGGGACAACCGACCAGTTTGGGGCCATGGTTTATTCAACGTGTATTTTCAGTGTGGTTTAACTTGCTAATCTGATCTGAAATACTTTCCTTGAATGTGCCTTAATTTCACCTCTTTTTTTATTTCTTCTTTTCTTAGCTTACTGAAAATGTTGGCGACCAAAGGCCGGATCCAGGGATGTGTGCTGCTTGTGCTACTGGCGTTATGTGGGCAAACTGCTCGCTGTCAACATCGATACAAAGGTAAAGTGCAATCCCAGGGTTGTGTGCTGCTTGTGGTACTCACTTTATGTGGACAAACTGCTTGCTGTCAACATCAATACAAAGATAACAAAAGAATAGCCTAGTGTAACGTAGTGTTTTATGTTTTTTTTTTTTCTAGAATGATTCAAATGTTACTATCATTTCCCCAACCCCGCAGGCTCTGCGACCCGTGAAGAACTGAGACTCCTTCTGGTCGGTAAAACAGGATCGGGAAAGAGTGCATCCGGAAACACCATCCTGGGGGATGCGAACGCTTTCAAAGAAGACGTTTCGCCTGAGTCTGTCACCGACGGCTGAGGCAGAGGGCGAAGACGGAAGAAATATCGCTGTGATCGACACTCTGGGGCTGTCTTTTGGATGAAATAGATGAAATGGTGGATTTCAATGGAGGAAACCACTACACCAACAAGATGTATAAGGCGGCCCAGAAGAAACTCGAAGGAGAAAGGCTGAAGAGGAGAAAGGAGGAAGAACAAAGAAAAAGGGAAGAAGAGGAGAGGATCGAATTGAAGGAGCGGTGTAAATTCTTCCGCCTCGCTTCCCTGGGATTATTTGGCACAGGAGCGTACTTTACATCTTATGTTCTCATGGGGCTCGGTGGAGCCCTTGGATATTCTCAGTTAAAGACGCCGAGCTTGACGGTTGGGCGTCTTCTTTACTCGTCGATACCGTGAAAACTGCGTAGGTGTATCACCTACTCGACCTAGTGATCAACGAGTACCGCACCGAAGCATGCAACGGGTGCAAGACCAATCACCCCAGCCAGAGACAACACGAGTGTCTGCGAGTCTTGGTGTCAGGGTCCCTGTGCCTACCCGGTCGGCTCAGTATGGCTACATATGTTTTTCATTTTGTTCCTGCTCTCTCCCTTCCTCTCTTTCCCTCCTCCCTCTGCCAGGGCGGAGCTCACCTGTGGGCTTCTGCCCTTGGTCCACGCACCTGGTCGCCATCACGCACCTGTGGCTCGTTACGAGAGTGTTCCAGCTCCTTTATAAGACGGCAGCTCTGTGTTTCTCGTGGCTGGACGGTTGCCGACCCGCATTCCCTGGACCAACCCCTGTGTTTCCTGAGTGATTGAGTGTGCGAGGAGTGGAGTACGTCATCGTGTTTTCTGTGGAGTGTGGAGAGGAGCGTGAGGAGTGGACGGAGTGCGTGTGGACTTTCAGCGTCTTTTCCCTTTGTGTGTGGACCCCCGGAGCCCGGCTTCCCCCTCACCTCTGTAAATAGATCACCTGGTGTGCTGTAATAAAGATTCTTGTGTTTCCCAACTCAGAGCCTGCGCGTGTGTCCGTTCCATCCCGCTGTGACACTTGGAGGATGACTTTTACGCTGAACATTATTACAGCATCAGGAAAAGACTCCTCACGCCGCGTTTCATTCCTTCCATTCAACGTCTCCTGATCATGTATTCACAGCCACCGAAGGCGCTGTACAGCACCGAGCACCTGAAACACGGACAGTTTGTTGATATTGTAATCAAAAATACAGCCCCGGGGGGGGGGGGCATTTTAAAAACGCACCCTCCCTATTGCGCATGTCCCTAAAAGGTATGGCCTTCCAGATTGCCTCAGTTGTATCGTGAGTGTAATTTCAAATAAAATAAAATAAAACTCAGAAGCGTCTGTGTTCTGTCTTCTTCTCCTCATTATTATTATTATTATTATTATTATCATCATTATTATCATTATTGTGATTATGCTTCATTTTTATGTACTGGGGTATCAATGACCCCCACGCTGCCGCAGCAGCTTCTGTGCGTGGCCCCCAAGTGCTACGTTTTCTTTCCCGATCCCCTGACGAACCCATTAGAATCGCTCTGGGGCACTCTTCGACCCCAAATGATCGTTCTGTTTTTTTCATTTTCATTCACCTGTCTCTACTGAGGGTGGGGTACTTTGGGACCCCCGGGGTCTGGGGCTGCCCCGAAGGGGAGCACAAGGGTTAAGATTCTGTAGGTTTAACCATATTTTCTGGTAATTATATGATTAATATTTAAATCTTTTTAAGTGTCTTGTCATGTTCTCCTGTGCCTCTGTGGTTCTCTCCAGGTTCCTCCTTCAGTAAAATACAAACTTGTTAGATTAAAGCTTCTGTTACTGACACAGACAGCTGGAGACTCGATGGCTGAGTGTTCATTCCTGTTATATTTTCTAAAAGTGTGGTTGAAGTCTGCCGTCTGTGTGGTGCATTATAATGTGGATGCTCTCTGTGTTAGCCTACAAAGCTGGCTGGGATTTCCTCCATCCCTGCTGGATGGATGTCGTCATAAAATCTATTAAGATGTAAATACGGTTAACCTCTCCACACATGATTGAAATATTTGGATTGGACGTGGATCTTTAACATGTCACCAATTATAATTCTGACTTTGAAGTAAAGCCACTTTTTGTTTTGGCTGTTTTTAATCAGTTCCAGTTGTGTTTAACCCCCACTTGGATTTACTTTCCCAAACTTTGTGGCACTAATGATTCTGTGTCCAAACACCTGCTCTCTGAATTTGTACAGAAATTCTAGAGTAAGTGTGAGTTTTGTGCTGCTTTGGAGAATTAGTTGTTTTATATTAACAGAGTCCTGAGTAAAGTGTGGTATTAATGCAGGCATGGTCTCAGTGTTTTCTTCAGTGTTCTGGCTGATGTTATTGAAGCCACAGTGAGCATTTTTGTCCATTCACCAGTGTGGCGGTATTTGAAAAATATACATCACGGGTGAAATGAAGATGGTTAAACTGTTACATCGCAGCTTTAATTTGAATTAACGTGTTTGTCTGTCTGCAGGCTTCTCAGCCGGACGAGCTGACCATCGAGGAGCAGGAAATCTTGGAGGTCATCGATGATGGCGACATGGAGGACTGGGTCAAGGTACAATAATAACACAAACACAGTTGTGTAGCAGAAGCACTCTCATGTTTGAGGGTTGGTTGTTTTGTTTATTAGTTCACTCTCTGGCTCTTAGACTGTTTGACAAACATTTAGTTTCAGTTTTTATAAGACCTCGCACCGGTACAGACTATCTACTGGACGTTTTAGTGTTTCTCTGCGATCAGTTGGACTGATGTGGCTTCAGGAATTAGAATAATTCAACTAAAATGTGTGCGGTGCATTGAGGCAGGTCAGGTTGGCCTGGGTGGTAGAAGCTCTGCTGAACATAAAGACAAATCAAAAAATGTACAAATACACAGTTCTCTGCTTCTTTTTTTGGCCCCGCAGCCATGAAGGGCTGATGGGAGATTCTCGTCACCCAGCCGGGCAGGCAGGTGGGCGGGCATGGCACCCAAGTTTGTGAATGCAATAATTCATGAATGAGGCAGTTTTTAAATTCATACCTTAAGTGCAGCTACTGAAAATCTGGGCCAAATCCTGATTGATGGTGATCCAATCCTGCCTCAGCAGCGCTGCGGTTTGATCACAGTTTGTCAGCTTCTGCTTTTTAACAGCGGTTCGTGGACTCTTGATCAGTTTTAGATCTGCGGAGTGACCTGGTCATGGATATAAAATGTTAATTTGATGATCTCCCAGCTACTTAGTTATCATTTTCACTTTGTTTGTCACAGACTGTTACAAAGTTGCTCCTGGACCTTTGGGAGAAAATTTGAGAAGTCTTTGAGGACATTTTTCGGGTGGTCAGTGGTGTACACTTAAATGTAGAAATGTCAGCTGTGGATGCTCCCATCATTGTGTGAAGTCATTCTTTTATAAACGCCTCTGCAGAGCTGCTGGTGTGTAGTCATTGTGTACTTTGTGTGTGGTTGTTTTCAGATCATTTCCCTGAAGGAACATTGTGCATTGTTGCTGTTTTACTTTGGTTTATTGTGTAAGTCTGGCTTTCCTGTGAGCCATTGTGCAAATGTTCCACATGTTGAGCCAATATTTGATGTATATTTACTTAGGTGATTATCTTTTCATATACAGATATAGTGTTTTAATGGGGTATTTATTTTAATGAATATAATCATACATAAAAATGTGAGCAATATCATTTATATAGACCTGTTTTAGTGCTGTGATGTCTGTGTGCATTGTCTGTGTTTCCAGGCCAGAAACCGTAGCGGACAGGTGGGCTACGTCCCAGAGAAATACCTGCAGCTGCCCTCCTCCAACAGCCTGCTGAGCATGCTGCAGTCGCTGGCCGCGCTGGACGCCCGATCCCATTCCTCCAGCAACTCCACTGAACCTGAAACCGAACTCCCAACCGGCTCCGTCAACGGAGACTCCAGTGGTGAGATCCGCCTCCACCAGATAATATCGGAGTTTTGATTTCCTGCTTTGTTTAATACCCTCGTTGCCACTGTCTGTGTTGCAGTTTCATTCGCAAAGGCTTTGTACGACTACGCGGGACAAACGGAAGATGAGCTGTCGTTCCCAGAAGGCGCCATCATCCGCATCCTGAGCAGAGAGACCCACGAGGACGATGGCTTCTGGGAGGGCGAGTTTAACAGCGTTGTTGGTGTGTTCCCCGCAGTTCTTGTGGAGGATCTCACCGTGACCAGCGAGAATGGAGATGGGCAAAGAGACGGCAGCGCACAGGTAGGCTCACGCTGACTTAAATTTCATGTTCTACACAATTAAAGTTCTTCTGGTTGAACGCACACACACTGTGTCCCCCCCTGGATCAGCTGCCTCTACATCAGCGCAGTACAAATCTACTGTAGCAACTTATTTGTGACACTAAGTCCTGTGTTGTTAAATAATTTATTTCTTTTTATTTTATATAAAATATTAAAGTTTGCACACCTGTCCACTGTTTGTGTTGAAGGCTTCCCCGTCCACACTCTCTCAGTGCGACCGCTCCCCTCGTGGTCCCTTCCAGCCAGGACCTCTGCACAGCAGCCCCCTTCAGACCCACCGTGTCCTCTCCAGTGTCGAGTCCCTGCAGCGCCACAGCCTCTCCCATTGGCCGACCACCCTCCTATCACAACGGACACCACAGACCGCCGCCGGCTCCACACAAAAGCCCCTTTCACAGTAAGAATCTCTGGTTTGTCTGTGAGTGGTTATCTGTAAGAAAAAAGGCCGGTGTGAATAATAATCTGCCTCCTCTGCCCTCTTCAGGTCCAGCACAAAGCTCCCCCCAACCCCCCAAATACCCGGAGAGCGGCGGTGGCACCATCCGACCCGTGAGTAAAACCTTCCGTGGTGACGTAAATGACAGCAGACTTTTTTTTATCTTCATTTTAACTGAGCCGGTGGATTTTTACAGGTACGTGCCGCACCTCCGCACCCGAAGCAGCATCCTCGCGGGCAGGTGAAGCGGCGAGAGGAGGTTGAGATCACACTGGTGTGAAGGCGGCACCCCCTCGAGCAGGGACTCGTAAAAACAATCCCAAAGGAAACCCAAGGAAACTTAAAAACTCCTGAAGACGCCTGGAGACGGAAGAAGCCCCCCCACTCGGAGAAGGAACACCGCTGCGCCTTTTTCTTTTAACTTCCCGTTCAGTGTTCTCGTTTCTCAACACTACTTTACCCAGAGTTTGTACAAGGCTTCATTCTCACCCCCGAACAGTTAATAAGGTGATAACGAGCAAAAGAAGTTGATAGAAAAGTTAACATCATTTTATCCGTTAGTAAAAATAAGTGTGTTTGGACTCGCTGGCTGATATTTTAGGGAGTCGAGCTCATTCGTTCCCTTGCAGAGAGCTCAGTGTGGTATCATTCATCAGTTCGAGCAGCCAGTTTGGTTCTAAAGAACATGCAGCTGACTGAATGAGGCGTTTCATGATATTTAACGCACCGACAGCATAAAACAGAGTGGTTAGCTGATGAGCAGACCCTGGATTTTCTGTTGTTTGAGACTCGGTCATAGCAGCGTTTCATGTTAAAGTAAAACATGTTAGACTGGACTGACCTTGACCTTTGAGAGGTCAAACTGAAGGAAGCGTTTGTGTCTTACCTTCATTTTTCTGTTTATGAACAAAGACACGAGTCTGCAGAACATATCGTCGATCAGGCCTCTGTTCCCTAGATTTAGACACATTTCACACCCCTTCAGTGAGTCTTGATAATTTCAGCTGTGTTCTGAAATGAGAAACTGAACCCTTGAACACATCAGGGAACTGTTCACAGAGGTCCCAGAGACCTCTATAGGACCAGAAGTCTTTTACAGACGCAGGGGTCGCCCCCTGGTGGCCTGTAAATAGAGTACAAATTTTTTTTGTTGCTTCACTTTTCCAACCTGGCAGCTGTGTCAATGTTCTGATGTCTGTGGTCCTTTTTGGCAGTGACGTCATTCCCGAGTTTGTGCATTCCAGCAGGAAAGTCAGAAAAGCAAAGTAAGATGGGATTTATTTTAGCTGCAGCACGTTCATTGATAGAATGTGGTAAGTGCTTAGCGTGTGGCTTATATCATGAGTCACAAATACAGGTGAGTGACAGAGCAGATTATGTTTATTTCTCTGTCACCATCTTGGATTGTTGAGGCTGCTCTGACTTTCCAAGAAGGAAATACTAGTTGAGGGGGAGTTCCAGATGAAAATTACTACTGGGAGCTCAGGAATTCCGACTTCCGACTCAATCTGGAATGCACCGTAAGCCAAGGGCCAACAAGACAACAGCAGATATTTTGACGTCGCCCCCTGGTGACAGGACAAGGTTACAGCACCATTGTACAACCACACCGCTGCCTTCAGTGACCTTGCTTTTTAGGTGTAACCACTTTTCTGTATCTCTGTTGACACTTAATCGCAAAAAAAAAATGTTGTTTGAAGTCAAAATACAAAGAAATTGTGAGCAGTAATGGGCAAAAATAGTCTGATAATCGCTAATTACATCATCAGCAAACCATAAATCAATTTTCTGTTTTCACCTGAGCGATCTTTAAGCTGCCCGTGCTCCACACGGGTATTGCACATGTTTTCACTTCTTTTTTGGCTTCATTAGTCGATTATGTTTAAGATAAACTGCCTCCTGGCTCCGGTTTCACATTAAAGTCTCTGCAAGAAAACAGATAAGTTCTTCCTTCAGCTCGTCGGAAAACATCACTTCTAACTGATCGTGTTATGGATGCCTTAGCTGCAGAATTTCTCCTCGTTTATGGATTGAAGAAAGAATTTTTTATGTTATAGTTATGATTTCGCCCCCGTTGTGTCTCACGTCGTAGCTCTTTGTTACCACCATCAGATTCACGTCTATGCAACAGAGCTGCACTTGTGAGCAAACCAAAAGTCTCGAAAAGAGGCTGGTCCTCTCCGCCGACACACGTGACCGCTCGCGGTTACACAAACAAGGGAAAAGTGGCAATTTTTACCTGTGATTGTTTTGGATCCCTTATCTTTTTTTACCCTTCTAATGTTTAGGAAAAGTTTAAAGTGGGAAACATAGCACGTAAACACACAAACACACAGTCTAACTCTTTTGTTTTTATGTTGCATAATACAGAAAAAAACTGTTTTTACGACACTAATGATGCCAGTAACAGTCGCTGTTGGGGAGGACAGTTTACACTGAGCATGTGCAGTTTAAAGATGCCTTTTATTTTTAAGGAGGAAACCATCCTGAGCTGCTAGCTGTCCAGTTTAAAATCTATAGTGAAGCACTTTCTGATGTCTTCTTATTCCTTTTCAGTATAGTGGATGTTTTGTTCAATATTTCCTGTTATTTAGCCGTAAATAGCCATTGTAGTGTCTTTGATTGAGATATGACTTATCGATCGTATTGATAGTTTACGGAGAGCTTAGAGATGGATATCTGTGCAAGTAATGGCACAGCTTTTTTCCCCTTTTTTGTTTTTAGAATTAGGATTTTAAGAAAACAAAAACAATTAAACTGTAGCTGAATCTGATCAGAGGAAAAGAGGTATCCGTCAGCCGTGACGCTGCGTTCTCGTTGATCTCCTTGAGATCTGAATGACATCAAACTTATTTTTGAAGTTTGCATTTACCCTGTTGTATTAAAAGAATAACTAAAGTTTCTTTTCCATTAGAGAATTTTTTGTTAACCTGTTTACTGGTCTTGATTATGCATCAAGTCAGAATCTGAAATTCATTTTTTTTAAAAAGGACGTAAAAACTCCCACGTTTTACAGCGTCGGCTATGCGGAGGCTGCCAGGCGTCGTATTTACACACCCATGGATGTTTAACTGTATTTATTGTGTACAAATAAATGTGAAATAAAGATAGCTTAAATGGAACAAGACTCTGTTTTAACTCTTAATTCCTGCATCCACCTGTTTAAAATATATTATTTTAAAATAATGTGTTACATGACTACACAGAAGGATGTTTCAGCTCAGTATATAGCAAATATAAAAAATATAAATAATTCTTAATTTTAAAATAAACATTAATCTGATTATTAAAAAAATTATTGGACAAAAAGTACATGGAAAAAAGAACTCGGTGAAATAGAAAAAATAAAGTTCAATATCTTGAAAATCAAATAGAATACAAGCTTTGTTTTCTTCTTTGTTTTCTGTATTTATCTGTTTGTATAAGACAAACAGTTTATCATAAGTAACTGAAAGTCTTTCGGCTCTTCGAAGAAAAACTGATGGGATCCAACAAATAAACATAACTAAAAACTGCAGCCTCAAAAGTAAAACTCATTTGTTGCTGATAACGAACGCAAATCCAAAGTGTTGTTGTTCCCACCCCAGAGCAGCAGGTGGCAGCAGCACGATACAAAGGAACTGTACTGTACTGGGATTTCTGTTCGTTTATTTATTTTTTTCCAAAAAAAGAAGCCGTTTTTAAGGTAAACTGTTGATTAAAGAGTTTTTTGTTGCAGTTTGACCTTCAGCTGAACTTAATGTTGGGTTTCTATTGATTTTAGAGAAGCTATTCGCTGAGAGGTTGTCATAATTCATGCATGAAAGGGTTAAAACTTATCCTTTGTTTCATTTTTTAGTGAAACTCTGGTAGAGTAGCTTTGAAACTGATAATTCAGCATATACTAAAAAATAAAAGCCTTTTCTTACAGTATATTTGTGTGTGTTTTATTTTGCAATATTTCTAATTACCACACTTAAAAGTGAACAGCCTGTAATGCTATCATGACTCATCACTCAGATGCGTTTTCGTTTGAAAACGCATCTTTTTCTCTCCGTTTTGGCCTTCCGTCCACACTGAGACAGCGTTTTCGGTCAAGGAAAGCGCAGCATTTTGAAAACGCTCTCCAAAGCGTATACATTTGACGCCGTTTTCGCGTAGCATTGTGGAAAGCGAACTGGAGCCTTTTTAAAAACAATGATACATTGTAGACTACGTCCTCACGTACACGGGTATTTCTGAAAACTGAGATTTTTCGTTTTTTTAAAAAATCCCATCCACACCTCAACACAAAAAACGAAGGAAAATGCTGCCAGGAGCATGCCAAAGCAACAGGTGGCGATATATTCCTAACCGTGTAGAAATGTTGGCCAATCAGATGTCTAGACGCCTGGGCGGGAAAGAGTAAACAAAGATGGCGGCGCAAAGAAGCAGAAGTGAGTTCTATGTGTGGAGGGACAGTAACTGTCTGTGTATGTAAGAATTTAAACACTACAGAGAGTAAAATTAACAGTATTTTGTCTAAGTCCGCCATTGTAGAAATTAATTTCACCGAAACAATAACTTGGCGCACAGTGTGACGTCAAAAAAGGCGCACACCTTTGACCCTGCGTTTTCTCCGTTTTCCTTGTCCATAGTAAACGCAAAAACGGAGTTCTTGAAAATCTCCACCCAGGCAGGAATTTTTAAAACTCTCCGTTTTGAGTGGCCGAAACGTGTGGACGAAAGGTACAAATGCATAGAAAAATCTACGTTTTCAAAAATACCCATACATGTGGACATAGCCTAGTCAAGTGATGCAATCATGTGATAAATTGTGACAGCCCCGTTAAAGATTAATATCAGTTTGTACATGCTCCAGATAGCTTTTCTTCAAATTCTTTAATTCTCAATCGCTTTTGCAACTTTGTACTTTTGTATTACTTGCAGCAACAACTCCACCTCATTGTTAGTCCATTTAAAAAACTCGTCGCTTTTCCTCGACATTTTGCCGCGACGTTTCAAAGAGCCGGAAAGTAAATAAACGGCAGACAGAAATGAGGCAGGTCGAGTCACCTTGCGTTTCGCGCATGCGCAGTACTGGAGCGTAAGCGTTTTCGGCCGTTTCAATGTGGACGCACAACTCTGTGAAAACGGTAGTCTGGTCACGGAGCGTTTTCAAACGAAAACGCCTTTTTCAAATTTATCCGGGCTAGTGTGACTAAGATCACAGGCCGTTCCAATGATGTCACCAATCACCACACTTCAAAGCACAAAGCCTGCGTTGTCACAGTAACGCATTCTGCGATAGGAGGTCATATATAGGAGTGAACTTGACTCTCACACAGCCTGAACTGTCTGCCTGTCCTCATGTCTGCAATGCTGCTGTCTCCTGTCACCCGTCACCCTGCATGTTTCTAAGGTTAGTTTTCTCCATATGAGGTTTGAAGTGTCTCTGTGGTGCAGCTGGTCTGGTCTGTCTCTGTACAGTCGAGGCTGCACCCACCTATAAAAGGTGGAGGCTCACCAGGACATGCACACCTCACAAGTTCCCGGCTCTCTCGACTCGGTTGAAGACGGGTTTCTTGGAGAAGGGGAGGGCAGTGAGGCACAGTCCCCCGTCCCCCGACGCCCCTCGCGATGCCCCTCCTTCTTCGACTAACCCTCTGCAGAGGAGCCGTGAGAGCCAGGAACTTGTGAGTTTTGTATGTCCACTCAGGCATCATTCAAACCTGGTCTGTAGGAAGTTCCTGTCAGAAGGAGGGGGCACCGCGAGGGCGTCGAGGGGCGGAAGGCGGTGCCTTAGTGCCTCCCTCCTTCTGACATTGTAAAGGAACCCTAACTTTATTATTTTTTTAATAGTAAGATATATATATATGTATGTATATGTTTTTTGTCCTCAGATGAGGTTTGAATTGTCTGTGTGGTGCAGCTGGTCTGGTCTGTCTCTGTACAGTCGAGGCTGCACCCACCTATAAAAGGTGGAGGCTCACCAGGACATGCACACCTCACAAGTTCCCGGCTCTCTCGACTCGGTTGAAGACGGGTTTCTTGGAGAAGGGGAGGGCAGTGAGGCACAGTCCCCCGTCCCCCGACGCCCCTCGCGATGCCCCTCCTTCTTCGACTAACCCTCTGCAGAGGAGCCGTGAGAGCCAGGAACTTGTGAGTTTTGTATGTCCACTCAGGCATCATTCAAACCTGGTCTGTAGGAAGTTCCTGTCAGAAGGAGGGGGCACCGCGAGGGCGTCGAGGGGCGGAAGGCGGTGCCTTAGTGCCTCCCTCCTTCTGACATTGTAAAGGAACCCTAACTTTATTATTTTTTTAATAGTAAGATATATATATATGTATGTATATGTTTTTTGTCCTCAGATGAGGTTTGAATTGTCTGTGTGGTGCAGCTGGTCTGGTCTGTCTCTGTACAGTCGAGGCTGCACCCACCTATAAAAGGTGGAGGCTCACCAGGACATGCACACCTCACAAGTTCCCGGCTCTCTCGACTCGGTTGAAGACGGGTTTCTTGGAGAAGGGGAGGGCAGTGAGGCACAGTCCCCCGTCCCCCGACGCCCCTCGCGATGCCCCTCCTTCTTCGACTAACCCTCTGCAGAGGAGCCGTGAGAGCCAGGAACTTGTGAGTTTTGTATGTCCACTCAGGCATCATTCAAACCTGGTCTGTAGGAAGTTCCTGTCAGAAGGAGGGGGCACCGCGAGGGCGTCGAGGGGCGGAAGGCGGTGCCTTAGTGCCTCCCTCCTTCTGACATTGTAAAGGAACCCTAACTTTATTATTTTTTTAACAGTAAGATATATATATATATATGTATGTATATGTTTTTTGTGCTCAGATGAGGTTTGAAGTGTCTGTGTGGTGCAGCTGGTCTGGTCTGTCTCTGTACAGTCGAGGCTGCACCCACCTATAAAAGGTGGAGGCTCACCAGGACATGCACACCTCACAAGTTCCCGGCTCTCTCGACTCGGTTGAAGACGGGTTTCTTGGAGAAGGGGAGGGCAGTGAGGCACAGTCCCCCGTCCCCCGACGCCCCTCGCGATGCCCCTCCTTCTTCGACTAACCCTCTGCAGAGGAGCCGTGAGAGCCAGGAACTTGTGAGTTTTGTATGTCCACTCAGGCATCATTCAAACCTGGTCTGTAGGAAGTTCCTGTCAGAAGGAGGGGGCACCGCGAGGGCGTCGAGGGGCGGAAGGCGGTGCCTTAGTGCCTCCCTCCTTCTGACATTGTAAAGGAACCCTAACTTTATTATTTTTTTAATAGTAAGATATATATATATGTATGTATATGTTTTTTGTCCTCAGATGAGGTTTGAATTGTCTGTGTGGTGCAGCTGGTCTGGTCTGTCTCTGTACAGTCGAGGCTGCACCCACCTATAAAAGGTGGAGGCTCACCAGGACATGCACACCTCACAAGTTCCCGGCTCTCTCGACTCGGTTGAAGACGGGTTTCTTGGAGAAGGGGAGGGCAGTGAGGCACAGTCCCCCGTCCCCCGACGCCCCTCGCGATGCCCCTCCTTCTTCGACTAACCCTCTGCAGAGGAGCCGTGAGAGCCAGGAACTTGTGAGTTTTGTATGTCCACTCAGGCATCATTCAAACCTGGTCTGTAGGAAGTTCCTGTCAGAAGGAGGGGGCACCGCGAGGGCGTCGAGGGGCGGAAGGCGGTGCCTTAGTGCCTCCCTCCTTCTGACATTGTAAAGGAACCCTAACTTTATTATTTTTTTAACAGTAAGATATATATATGTATGTATGTATGTATATGTTTTTTGTCCTCAGAGGAGGTTTGAAGTGTCTGTGTGGTGCAGCTGGTCTGGTCTGTCTCTGTACAGTCGAGGCTGCACCCACCTATAAAAGGTGGAGGCTCACCAGGACATGCACACCTCACAAGTTCCCGGCTCTCTCGACTCGGTTGAAGACGGGTTTCTTGGAGAAGGGGAGGGCAGTGAGGCACAGTCCCCCGTCCCCCGACGCCCCTCGCGATGCCCCTCCTTCTTCGACTAACCCTCTGCAGAGGAGCCGTGAGAGCCAGGAACTTGTGAGTTTTGTATGTCCACTCAGGCATCATTCAAACCTGGTCTGTAGGAAGTTCCTGTCAGAAGGAGGGGGCACCGCGAGGGCGTCGAGGGGCGGAAGGCGGTGCCTTAGTGCCTCCCTCCTTCTGACATTGTAAAGGAACCCTAACTTTATTACTTTTTTTAATAGTAAGATATATATATATATATGTATGTATGTATATGTTTTTTGTCCTCAGATGAGGTTTGAAGTGTCTGTGTGGTGCAGCTGGTCTGGTCTGTCTCTGTACAGTCGAGGCTGCACCCACCTATAAAAGGTGGAGGCTCACCAGGACATGCACACCTCACAAGTTCCCGGCTCTCTCGACTCGGTTGAAGACGGGTTTCTTGGAGAAGGGGAGGGCAGTGAGGCACAGTCCCCCGTCCCCCGACGCCCCTCGCGATGCCCCTCCTTCTTCGACTAACCCTCTGCAGAGGAGCCGTGAGAGCCAGGAACTTGTGAGTTTTGTATGTCCACTCAGGCATCATTCAAACCTGGTCTGTAGGAAGTTCCTGTCAGAAGGAGGGGGCACCGCGAGGGCGTCGAGGGGCGGAAGGCGGTGCCTTAGTGCCTCCCTCCTTCTGACATTGTAAAGGAACCCTAACTTTATTATTTTTTTAACAGTAAGATATATATATGTATGTATGTATGTATATGTTTTTTGTCCTCAGATGAGGTTTGAATTGTCTGTGTGGTGCAGCTGGTCTGGTCTGTCTCTGTACAGTCGAGGCTGCACCCACCTATAAAAGGTGGAGGCTCACCAGGACATGCACACCTCACAAGTTCCCGGCTCTCTCGACTCGGTTGAAGACAGGTTTCTTGGAGAAGGGGAGGGCAGTGAGGCACAGTCCCCCGTCCCCCGACGCCCCTCGCGATGCCCCTCCTTCTTCGACTAACCCTCTGCAGAGGAGCCGTGAGAGCCAGGAACTTGTGAGTTTTGTATGTCCACTCAGGCATCATTCAAACCTGGTCTGTAGGAAGTTCCTGTCAGAAGGAGGGGGCACCGCGAGGGCGTCGAGGGGCGGAAGGCGGTGCCTTAGTGCCTCCCTCCTTCTGACATTGTAAAGGAACCCTAACTTTATTACTTTTTTAATAGTAAGATATATATATATATATGTATGTATATGTTTTTTGTGCTCAGATGAGGTTTGAAGTGTCTGTGTGGTGCAGCTGGTCTGGTCTGTCTCTGTACAGTCGAGGCTGCACCCACCTATAAAAGGTGGAGGCTCACCAGGACATGCACACCTCACAAGTTCCCGGCTCTCTCGACTCGGTTGAAGACGGGTTTCTTGGAGAAGGGGAGGGCAGTGAGGCACAGTCCCCCGTCCCCCGACGCCCCTCGCGATGCCCCTCCTTCTTCGACTAACCCTCTGCAGAGGAGCCGTGAGAGCCAGGAACTTGTGAGTTTTGTATGTCCACTCAGGCATCATTCAAACCTGGTCTGTAGGAAGTTCCTGTCAGAAGGAGGGGGCACCGCGAGGGCGTCGAGGGGCGGAAGGCGGTGCCTTAGTGCCTCCCTCCTTCTGACATTGTAAAGGAACCCTAACTTTATTATTTTTTTAACAGTAAGATATATATATGTATGTATGTATGTATATGTTTTTTGTCCTCAGAGGAGGTTTGAAGTGTCTGTGTGGTGCAGCTGGTCTGGTCTGTCTCTGTACAGTCGAGGCTGCACCCACCTATAAAAGGTGGAGGCTCACCAGGACATGCACACCTCACAAGTTCCCGGCTCTCTCGACTCGGTTGAAGACGGGTTTCTTGGAGAAGGGGAGGGCAGTGAGGCACAGTCCCCCGTCCCCCGACGCCCCTCGCGATGCCCCTCCTTCTTCGACTAACCCTCTGCAGAGGAGCCGTGAGAGCCAGGAACTTGTGAGTTTTGTATGTCCACTCAGGCATCATTCAAACCTGGTCTGTAGGAAGTTCCTGTCAGAAGGAGGGGGCACCGCGAGGGCGTCGAGGGGCGGAAGGCGGTGCCTTAGTGCCTCCCTCCTTCTGACATTGTAAAGGAACCCTAACTTTATTACTTTTTTTAATAGTAAGATATATATATATATATGTATGTATGTATATGTTTTTTGTCCTCAGATGAGGTTTGAAGTGTCTGTGTGGTGCAGCTGGTCTGGTCTGTCTCTGTACAGTCGAGGCTGCACCCACCTATAAAAGGTGGAGGCTCACCAGGACATGCACACCTCACAAGTTCCCGGCTCTCTCGACTCGGTTGAAGACGGGTTTCTTGGAGAAGGGGAGGGCAGTGAGGCACAGTCCCCCGTCCCCCGACGCCCCTCGCGATGCCCCTCCTTCTTCGACTAACCCTCTGCAGAGGAGCCGTGAGAGCCAGGAACTTGTGAGTTTTGTATGTCCACTCAGGCATCATTCAAACCTGGTCTGTAGGAAGTTCCTGTCAGAAGGAGGGGGCACCGCGAGGGCGTCGAGGGGCGGAAGGCGGTGCCTTAGTGCCTCCCTCCTTCTGACATTGTAAAGGAACCCTAACTTTATTACTTTTTTTAATAGTAAGATATATATATATATATGTATGTATGTATATGTTTTTTGTCCTCAGATGAGGTTTGAAGTGTCTGTGTGGTGCAGCTGGTCTGGTCTGTCTCTGTACAGTCGAGGCTGCACCCACCTATAAAAGGTGGAGGCTCACCAGGACATGCACACCTCACAAGTTCCCGGCTCTCTCGACTCGGTTGAAGACGGGTTTCTTGGAGAAGGGGAGGGCAGTGAGGCACAGTCCCCCGTCCCCCGACGCCCCTCGCGATGCCCCTCCTTCTTCGACTAACCCTCTGCAGAGGAGCCGTGAGAGCCAGGAACTTGTGAGTTTTGTATGTCCACTCAGGCATCATTCAAACCTGGTCTGTAGGAAGTTCCTGTCAGAAGGAGGGGGCACCGCGAGGGCGTCGAGGGGCGGAAGGCGGTGCCTTAGTGCCTCCCTCCTTCTGACATTGTAAAGGAACCCTAACTTTATTATTTTTTTAACAGTAAGATATATATATGTATGTATGTATGTATATGTTTTTTGTCCTCAGATGAGGTTTGAATTGTCTGTGTGGTGCAGCTGGTCTGGTCTGTCTCTGTACAGTCGAGGCTGCACCCACCTATAAAAGGTGGAGGCTCACCAGGACATGCACACCTCACAAGTTCCCGGCTCTCTCGACTCGGTTGAAGACAGGTTTCTTGGAGAAGGGGAGGGCAGTGAGGCACAGTCCCCCGTCCCCCGACGCCCCTCGCGATGCCCCTCCTTCTTCGACTAACCCTCTGCAGAGGAGCCGTGAGAGCCAGGAACTTGTGAGTTTTGTATGTCCACTCAGGCATCATTCAAACCTGGTCTGTAGGAAGTTCCTGTCAGAAGGAGGGGGCACCGCGAGGGCGTCGAGGGGCGGAAGGCGGTGCCTTAGTGCCTCCCTCCTTCTGACATTGTAAAGGAACCCTAACTTTATTACTTTTTTAATAGTAAGATATATATATATATATGTATGTATATGTTTTTTGTGCTCAGATGAGGTTTGAAGTGTCTGTGTGGTGCAGCTGGTCTGGTCTGTCTCTGTACAGTCGAGGCTGCACCCACCTATAAAAGGTGGAGGCTCACCAGGACATGCACACCTCACAAGTTCCCGGCTCTCTCGACTCGGTTGAAGACGGGTTTCTTGGAGAAGGGGAGGGCAGTGAGGCACAGTCCCCCGTCCCCCGACGCCCCTCGCGATGCCCCTCCTTCTTCGACTAACCCTCTGCAGAGGAGCCGTGAGAGCCAGGAACTTGTGAGTTTTGTATGTCCACTCAGGCATCATTCAAACCTGGTCTGTAGGAAGTTCCTGTCAGAAGGAGGGGGCACCGCGAGGGCGTCGAGGGGCGGAAGGCGGTGCCTTAGTGCCTCCCTCCTTCTGACATTGTAAAGGAACCCTAACTTTATTATTTTTTTAACAGTAAGATATATATATGTATGTATGTATGTATATGTTTTTTGTCCTCAGAGGAGGTTTGAAGTGTCTGTGTGGTGCAGCTGGTCTGGTCTGTCTCTGTACAGTCGAGGCTGCACCCACCTATAAAAGGTGGAGGCTCACCAGGACATGCACACCTCACAAGTTCCCGGCTCTCTCGACTCGGTTGAAGACGGGTTTCTTGGAGAAGGGGAGGGCAGTGAGGCACAGTCCCCCGTCCCCCGACGCCCCTCGCGATGCCCCTCCTTCTTCGACTAACCCTCTGCAGAGGAGCCGTGAGAGCCAGGAACTTGTGAGTTTTGTATGTCCACTCAGGCATCATTCAAACCTGGTCTGTAGGAAGTTCCTGTCAGAAGGAGGGGGCACCGCGAGGGCGTCGAGGGGCGGAAGGCGGTGCCTTAGTGCCTCCCTCCTTCTGACATTGTAAAGGAACCCTAACTTTATTACTTTTTTTAATAGTAAGATATATATATATATATGTATGTATGTATATGTTTTTTGTCCTCAGATGAGGTTTGAAGTGTCTGTGTGGTGCAGCTGGTCTGGTCTGTCTCTGTACAGTCGAGGCTGCACCCACCTATAAAAGGTGGAGGCTCACCAGGACATGCACACCTCACAAGTTCCCGGCTCTCTCGACTCGGTTGAAGACGGGTTTCTTGGAGAAGGGGAGGGCAGTGAGGCACAGTCCCCCGTCCCCCGACGCCCCTCGCGATGCCCCTCCTTCTTCGACTAACCCTCTGCAGAGGAGCCGTGAGAGCCAGGAACTTGTGAGTTTTGTATGTCCACTCAGGCATCATTCAAACCTGGTCTGTAGGAAGTTCCTGTCAGAAGGAGGGGGCACCGCGAGGGCGTCGAGGGGCGGAAGGCGGTGCCTTAGTGCCTCCCTCCTTCTGACATTGTAAAGGAACCCTAACTTTATTATTTTTTTAACAGTAAGATATATATATGTATGTATGTATGTATATGTTTTTTGTCCTCAGATGAGGTTTGAATTGTCTGTGTGGTGCAGCTGGTCTGGTCTGTCTCTGTACAGTCGAGGCTGCACCCACCTATAAAAGGTGGAGGCTCACCAGGACATGCACACCTCACAAGTTCCCGGCTCTCTCGACTCGGTTGAAGACAGGTTTCTTGGAGAAGGGGAGGGCAGTGAGGCACAGTCCCCCGTCCCCCGACGCCCCTCGCGATGCCCCTCCTTCTTCGACTAACCCTCTGCAGAGGAGCCGTGAGAGCCAGGAACTTGTGAGTTTTGTATGTCCACTCAGGCATCATTCAAACCTGGTCTGTAGGAAGTTCCTGTCAGAAGGAGGGGGCACCGCGAGGGCGTCGAGGGGCGGAAGGCGGTGCCTTAGTGCCTCCCTCCTTCTGACATTGTAAAGGAACCCTAACTTTATTACTTTTTTAATAGTAAGATATATATATATATATGTATGTATATGTTTTTTGTGCTCAGATGAGGTTTGAAGTGTCTGTGTGGTGCAGCTGGTCTGGTCTGTCTCTGTACAGTCGAGGCTGCACCCACCTATAAAAGGTGGAGGCTCACCAGGACATGCACACCTCACAAGTTCCCGGCTCTCTCGACTCGGTTGAAGACGGGTTTCTTGGAGAAGGGGAGGGCAGTGAGGCACAGTCCCCCGTCCCCCGACGCCCCTCGCGATGCCCCTCCTTCTTCGACTAACCCTCTGCAGAGGAGCCGTGAGAGCCAGGAACTTGTGAGTTTTGTATGTCCACTCAGGCATCATTCAAACCTGGTCTGTAGGAAGTTCCTGTCAGAAGGAGGGGGCACCGCGAGGGCGTCGAGGGGCGGAAGGCGGTGCCTTAGTGCCTCCCTCCTTCTGACATTGTAAAGGAACCCTAACTTTATTATTTTTTTAACAGTAAGATATATATATGTATGTATGTATGTATATGTTTTTTGTCCTCAGAGGAGGTTTGAAGTGTCTGTGTGGTGCAGCTGGTCTGGTCTGTCTCTGTACAGTCGAGGCTGCACCCACCTATAAAAGGTGGAGGCTCACCAGGACATGCACACCTCACAAGTTCCCGGCTCTCTCGACTCGGTTGAAGACGGGTTTCTTGGAGAAGGGGAGGGCAGTGAGGCACAGTCCCCCGTCCCCCGACGCCCCTCGCGATGCCCCTCCTTCTTCGACTAACCCTCTGCAGAGGAGCCGTGAGAGCCAGGAACTTGTGAGTTTTGTATGTCCACTCAGGCATCATTCAAACCTGGTCTGTAGGAAGTTCCTGTCAGAAGGAGGGGGCACCGCGAGGGCGTCGAGGGGCGGAAGGCGGTGCCTTAGTGCCTCCCTCCTTCTGACATTGTAAAGGAACCCTAACTTTATTATTTTTTTAACAGTAAGATATATATATGTATGTATGTATGTATATGTTTTTTGTCCTCAGAGGAGGTTTGAAGTGTCTGTGTGGTGCAGCTGGTCTGGTCTGTCTCTGTACAGTCGAGGCTGCACCCACCTATAAAAGGTGGAGGCTCACCAGGACATGCACACCTCACAAGTTCCCGGCTCTCTCGACTCGGTTGAAGACGGGTTTCTTGGAGAAGGGGAGGGCAGTGAGGCACAGTCCCCCGTCCCCCGACGCCCCTCGCGATGCCCCTTCTTCTTCGACTAACCCTCTGCAGAGGAGCCGTGAGAGCCAGGAACTTGTGAGTTTTGTATGTCCACTCAGGCATCATTCAAACCTGGTCTGTAGGAAGTTCCTGTCAGAAGGAGGGGGCACCGCGAGGGCGTCGAGGGGCGGAAGGCGGTGCCTTAGTGCCTCCCTCCTTCTGACATTGTAAAGGAACCCTAACTTTATTACTTTTTTTAATAGTAAGATATATATATATATATATATGTATGTATGTATATGTTTTTTGTCCTCAGATGAGGTTTGAAGTGTCTGTGTGGTGCAGCTGGTCTGGTCTGTCTCTGTACAGTCGAGGCTGCACCCACCTATAAAAGGTGGAGGCTCACCAGGACATGCACACCTCACAAGTTCCCGGCTCTCTCGACTCGGTTGAAGACGGGTTTCTTGGAGAAGGGGAGGGCAGTGAGGCACAGTCCCCCGTCCCCCGACGCCCCTCGCGATGCCCCTCCTTCTTCGACTAACCCTCTGCAGAGGAGCCGTGAGAGCCAGGAACTTGTGAGTTTTGTATGTCCACTCAGGCATCATTCAAACCTGGTCTGTAGGAAGTTCCTGTCAGAAGGAGGGGGCACCGCGAGGGCGTCGAGGGGCAGAAGGCGGTGCCTTAGTGCCTCCCTCCTTCTGACATTGTAAAGGAACCCTAACTTTATTACTTTTTTTAATAGTAAGATATATATATATATATGTATGTATATGTTTTTTGTGCTCAGAGGAGGTTTGAAGTGTCTGTGTGGTGCAGCTGGTCTGGTCTGTCTCTGTACAGTCGAGGCTGCACCCACCTATAAAAGGTGGAGGCTCACCAGGACATGCACACCTCACAAGTTCCCGGCTCTCTCGACTCGGTTGAAGACGGGTTTCTTGGAGAAGGGGAGGGCAGTGAGGCACAGTCCCCCGTCCCCCGACGCCCCTCGCGATGCCCCTCCTTCTTCGACTAACCCTCTGCAGAGGAGCCGTGAGAGCCAGGAACTTGTGAGTTTTGTATGTCCACTCAGGCATCATTCAAACCTGGTCTGTAGGAAGTTCCTGTCAGAAGGAGGGGGCACCGCGAGGGCGTCGAGGGGCGGAAGGCGGTGCCTTAGTGCCTCCCTCCTTCTGACATTGTAAAGGAACCCTAACTTTAGTATTTTTTTAATAGTAAGATATATATATATATATATGTATGTATATGTTTTTTGTGCTCAGATGAGGTTTGAAGTGTCTGTGTGGTGCAGCTGGTCTGGTCTGTCTCTGTACAGTCGAGGCTGCACCCACCTATAAAAGGTGGAGGCTCACCAGGACATGCACACCTCACAAGTTCCCGGCTCTCTCGACTCGGTTGAAGACGGGTTTCTTGGAGAAGGGGAGGGCAGTGAGGCACAGTCCCCCGACGCCCCTCGCGATGCCCCTCCTTCTTCGACTAACCCTCTGCAGAGGAGCCGTGAGAGCCAGGAACTTGTGAGTTTTGTATGTCCACTCAGGCATCATTCAAACCTGGTCTGTAGGAAGTTCCTGTCAGAAGGAGGGGGCACCGCGAGGGCGTCGAGGGGCGGAAGGCGGTGCCTTAGTGCCTCCCTCCTTCTGACATTGTAAAGGAACCCTAACTTTATTATTTTTTTAATAGTAAGATATATATATATGTATGTATATGTTTTTTGTCCTCAGATGAGGTTTGAATTGTCTGTGTGGTGCAGCTGGTCTGGTCTGTCTCTGTACAGTCGAGGCTGCACCCACCTATAAAAGGTGGAGGCTCACCAGGACATGCACACCTCACAAGTTCCCGGCTCTCTCGACTCGGTTGAAGACGGGTTTCTTGGAGAAGGGGAGGGCAGTGAGGCACAGTCCCCCGTCCCCCGACGCCCCTCGCGATGCCCCTCCTTCTTCGACTAACCCTCTGCAGAGGAGCCGTGAGAGCCAGGAACTTGTGAGTTTTGTATGTCCACTCAGGCATCATTCAAACCTGGTCTGTAGGAAGTTCCTGTCAGAAGGAGGGGGCACCGCGAGGGCGTCGAGGGGCGGAAGGCGGTGCCTTAGTGCCTCCCTCCTTCTGACATTGTAAAGGAACCCTAACTTTATTACTTTTTTTAATAGTAAGATATATATATATATATGTATGTATATGTTTTTTGTGCTCAGATGAGGTTTGAAGTGTCTGTGTGGTGCAGCTGGTCTGGTCTGTCTCTGTACAGTCGAGGCTGCACCCACCTATAAAAGGTGGAGGCTCACCAGGACATGCACACCTCACAAGTTCCCGGCTCTCTCGACTCGGTTGAAGACGGGTTTCTTGGAGAAGGGGAGGGCAGTGAGGCACAGTCCCCCGTCCCCCGACGCCCCTCGCGATGCCCCTCCTTCTTCGACTAACCCTCTGCAGAGGAGCCGTGAGAGCCAGGAACTTGTGAGTTTTGTATGTCCACTCAGGCATCATTCAAACCTGGTCTGTAGGAAGTTCCTGTCAGAAGGAGGGGGCACGGCGAGGGCGTCGAGGGGCGGAAGGCGGTGCCTTAGTGCCTCCCTCCTTCTGACATTGTAAAGGAACCCTAACTTTATTACTTTTTTTAACAGTAAGATATATATATGTATGTATGTATGTATATGTTTTTTGTCCTCAGAGGAGGTTTGAAGTGTCTGTGTGGTGCAGCTGGTCTGGTCTGTCTCTGTACAGTCGAGGCTGCACCCACCTATAAAAGGTGGAGGCTCACCAGGACATGCACACCTCACAAGTTCCCGGCTCTCTCGACTCGGTTGAAGACGGGTTTCTTGGAGAAGGGGAGGGCAGTGAGGCACAGTCCCCCGTCCCCCGACGCCCCTCGCGATGCCCCTCCTTCTTCGACTAACCCTCTGCAGAGGAGCCGTGAGAGCCAGGAACTTGTGAGTTTTGTATGTCCACTCAGGCATCATTCAAACCTGGTCTGTAGGAAGTTCCTGTCAGAAGGAGGGGGCACCGCGAGGGCGTCGAGGGGCGGAAGGCGGTGCCTTAGTGCCTCCCTCCTTCTGACATTGTAAAGGAACCCTAACTTTATTATTTTTTTAACAGTAAGATATATATATGTATGTATGTATGTATATGTTTTTTGTCCTCAGAGGAGGTTTGAAGTGTCTGTGTGGTGCAGCTGGTCTGGTCTGTCTCTGTACAGTCGAGGCTGCACCCACCTATAAAAGGTGGAGGCTCACCAGGACATGCACACCTCACAAGTTCCCGGCTCTCTCGACTCGGTTGAAGACGGGTTTCTTGGAGAAGGGGAGGGCAGTGAGGCGCAGTCCCCCGTCCCCCGACGCCCCTCGCGATGCCCCTCCTTCTTCGACTAACCCTCTGCAGAGGAGCCGTGAGAGCCAGGAACTTGTGAGTTTTGTATGTCCACTCAGGCATCATTCAAACCTGGTCTGTAGGAAGTTCCTGTCAGAAGGAGGGGGCACCGCGAGGGCGTCGAGGGGCGGAAGGCGGTGCCTTAGTGCCTCCCTCCTTCTGACATTGTAAAGGAACCCTAACTTTATTATTTTTTTAACAGTAAGATATATATATGTATGTATGTATGTATATGTTTTTTGTCCTCAGAGGAGGTTTGAAGTGTCTGTGTGGTGCAGCTGGTCTGGTCTGTCTCTGTACAGTCGAGGCTGCACCCACCTATAAAAGGTGGAGGCTCACCAGGACATGCACACCTCACAAGTTCCCGGCTCTCTCGACTCGGTTGAAGACGGGTTTCTTGGAGAAGGGGAGGGCAGTGAGGCACAGTCCCCCGTCCCCCGACGCCCCTCGCGATGCCCCTCCTTCTTCGACTAACCCTCTGCAGAGGAGCCGTGAGAGCCAGGAACTTGTGAGTTTTGTATGTCCACTCAGGCATCATTCAAACCTGGTCTGTAGGAAGTTCCTGTCAGAAGGAGGGGGCACCGCGAGGGCGTCGAGGGGCGGAAGGCGGTGCCTTAGTGCCTCCCTCCTTCTGACATTGTAAAGGAACCCTAACTTTATTACTTTTTTTAATAGTAAGATATATATATATATGTATGTATATGTTTTTTGTCCTCAGATGAGGTTTGAAGTGTCTGTGTGGTGCAGCTGGTCTGGTCTGTCTCTGTACAGTCGAGGCTGCACCCACCTATAAAAGGTGGAGGCTCACCAGGACATGCACACCTCACAAGTTCCCGGCTCTCTCGACTCGGTTGAAGACGGGTTTCTTGGAGAAGGGGAGGGCAGTGAGGCACAGTCCCCCGTCCCCCGACGCCCCTCGCGATGCCCCTCCTTCTTCGACTAACCCTCTGCAGAGGAGCCGTGAGAGCCAGGAACTTGTGAGTTTTGTATGTCCACTCAGGCATCATTCAAACCTGGTCTGTAGGAAGTTCCTGTCAGAAGGAGGGGGCACCGCGAGGGCGTCGAGGGGCGGAAGGCGGTGCCTTAGTGCCTCCCTCCTTCTGACATTGTAAAGGAACCCTAACTTTATTATTTTTTTAACAGTAAGATATATATATGTATGTATGTATGTATATGTTTTTTGTCCTCAGATGAGGTTTGAATTGTCTGTGTGGTGCAGCTGGTCTGGTCTGTCTCTGTACAGTCGAGGCTGCACCCACCTATAAAAGGTGGAGGCTCACCAGGACATGCACACCTCACAAGTTCCCGGCTCTCTCGACTCGGTTGAAGACGGGTTTCTTGGAGAAGGGGAGGGCAGTGAGGCACAGTCCCCCGTCCCCCGACGCCCCTCGCGATGCCCCTCTTTCTTCGACTAACCCTCTGCAGAGGAGCCGTGAGAGCCAGGAACTTGTGAGTTTTGTATGTCCACTCAGGCATCATTCAAACCTGATCTGTAGGAAGTTCCTGTCAGAAGGAGGGGGCACCGCGAGGGCGTCGAGGGGCGGAAGGCGGTGCCTTAGTGCCTCCCTCCTTCTGACATTGTAAAGGAACCCTAACTTTATTATTTTTTTAACAGTAAGATATATATATATATATATGTATGTATATGTTTTTTGTCCTCAGAGGAGGTTTGAAGTGTCTGTGTGGTGCAGCTGGTCTGGTCTGTCTCTGTACAGTCGAGGCTGCACCCACCTATAAAAGGTGGAGGCTCACCAGGACATGCACACCTCACAAGTTCCCGGCTCTCTCGACTCGGTTGAAGACGGGTTTCTTGGAGAAGGGGAGGGCAGTGAGGCACAGTCCCCCGTCCCCCGACGCCCCTCGCGATGCCCCTCCTTCTTCGACTAACCCTCTGCATAGGAGCCGTGAGAGCCAGGAACTTGTGAGTTTTGTATGTCCACTCAGGCATCATTCAAACCTGGTCTGTAGGAAGTTCCTGTCAGAAGGAGGGGGTACCGCGAGGGCGTCGAGGGGCGGAAGGCGGTGCCTTATTGCCTCCCTCCTTTCTGACATTGTAAAGGAACCCTAACTTTATTATTTTTTTAATAGTAAGATATATATATGTATGTATATGTTTTTTGTCCTCAGATGAGGTTTGAAGTGTCTGTGTGGTGCAGCTGGTCTGGTCTGTCTCTGTACAGTCGAGGCTGCACCCACCTATAAAAGGTGGAGGCTCACCAGGACATGCACACCTCACAAGTTCCCGGCTCTCTCGACTCGGTTGAAGACGGGTTTCTTGGAGAAGGGGAGGGCAGTGAGGCACAGTCCCCCGTCCCCCGACGCCCCTCGCGATGCCCCTCCTTCTTCGACTAACCCTCTGCAGAGGAGCCGTGAGAGCCAGGAACTTGTGAGTTTTGTATGTCCACTCAGGCATCATTCAAACCTGGTCTGTAGGAAGTTCCTGTCAGAAGGAGGGGGCACCGCGAGGGCGTCGAGGGGCGGAAGGCGGTGCCTTAGTGCCTCCCTCCTTCTGACATTGTAAAGGAACCCTAACTTTATTATTTTTTTAACAGTAAGATATATATATGTATGTATGTATGTATATGTTTTTTGTCCTCAGATGAGGTTTGAATTGTCTGTGTGGTGCAGCTGGTCTGGTCTGTCTCTGTACAGTCGAGGCTGCACCCACCTATAAAAGGTGGAGGCTCACCAGGACATGCACACCTCACAAGTTCCCGGCTCTCTCGACTCGGTTGAAGACGGGTTTCTTGGAGAAGGGGAGGGCAGTGAGGCACAGTCCCCCGTCCCCCGACGCCCCTCGCGATGCCCCTCCTTCTTCGACTAACCCTCTGCATAGGAGCCGTGAGAGCCAGGAACTTGTGAGTTTTGTATGTCCACTCAGGCATCATTCAAACCTGGTCTGTAGGAAGTTCCTGTCAGAAGGAGGGGGCACCGCGAGGGCGTCGAGGGGCGGAAGGCGGTGCCTTAGTGCCTCCCTCCTTCTGACATTGTAAAGGAACCCTAACTTTATTATTTTTTTAATAGTAACATATATATATATATGTATGTATATGTTTTTTGTCCTCAGATGAGGTTTGAAGTGTCTGTGTGGTGCAGCTGGTCTGGTCTGTCTCTGTACAGTCGAGGCTGCACCCACCTATAAAAGGTGGAGGCTCACCAGGACATGCACACCTCACAAGTTCCCGGCTCTCTCGACTCGGTTGAAGACGGGTTTCTTGGAGAAGGGGAGGGCAGTGAGGCACAGTCCCCCGTCCCCCGACGCCCCTCGCGATGCCCCTCCTTCTTCGACTAACCCTCTGCATAGGAGCCGTGAGAGCCAGGAACTTGTGAGTTTTGTATGTCCACTCAGGCATCATTCAAACCTGGTCTGTAGGAAGTTCCTGTCAGAAGGAGGGGGCACCGCGAGGGCGTCGAGGGGCGGAAGGCGGTGCCTTATTGCCTCCCTCCTTTCTGACATTGTAAAGGAACCCTAACTTTATTACTTTTTTTAATAGTAAGATATATATATATATGTATGTATATGTTTTTTGTGCTCAGATGAGGTTTGAAGTGTCTGTGTGGTGCAGCTGGTCTGGTCTGTCTCTGTACAGTCGAGGCTGCACCCACCTATAAAAGGTGGAGGCTCACCAGGACATGCACACCTCACAAGTTCCCGGCTCTCTCGACTCGGTTGAAGACGGGTTTCTTGGAGAAGGGGAGGGCAGTGAGGCACAGTCCCCCGTCCCCCGACGCCCCTCGCGATGCCCCTCCTTCTTCGACTAACCCTCTGCAGAGGAGCCGTGAGAGCCAGGAACTTGTGAGTTTTGTATGTCCACTCAGGCATCATTCATACCTGGTCTGTAGGAAGTTCCTGTCAGAAGGAGGGGGCACCGCGAGGGCGTCGAGGGGCGGAAGGCGGTGCCTTAGTGCCTCCCTCCTTCTGACATTGTAAAGGAACCCTAACTTTATTATTTTTTTAACAGTAAGATATATATATGTATGTATGTATGTATATGTTTTTTGTCCTCAGATGAGGTTTGAATTGTCTGTGTGGTGCAGCTGGTCTGGTCTGTCTCTGTACAGTCGAGGCTGCACCCACCTATAAAAGGTGGAGGCTCACCAGGACATGCACACCTCACAAGTTCCCGGCTCTCTCGACTCGGTTGAAGACGGGTTTCTTGGAGAAGGGGAGGGCAGTGAGGCACAGTCCCCCGTCCCCCGACGCCCCTCGCGATGCCCCTCCTTCTTCGACTAACCCTCTGCAGAGGAGCCGTGAGAGCCAGGAACTTGTGAGTTTTGTATGTCCACTCAGGCATCATTCAAACCTGGTCTGTAGGAAGTTCCTGTCAGAAGGAGGGGGCACCGCGAGGGCGTCGAGGGGCGGAAGGCGGTGCCTTATTGCCTCCCTCCTTTCTGACATTGTAAAGGAACCCTAACTTTATTACTTTTTTTAATAGTAAGATATATATATATATGTATGTATATGTTTTTTGTGCTCAGATGAGGTTTGAAGTGTCTGTGTGGTGCAGCTGGTCTGGTCTGTCTCTGTACAGTCGAGGCTGCACCCACCTATAAAAGGTGGAGGCTCACCAGGACATGCACACCTCACAAGTTCCCGGCTCTCTCGACTCGGTTGAAGACGGGTTTCTTGGAGAAGGGGAGGGCAGTGAGGCACAGTCCCCCGTCCCCCGACGCCCCTCGCGATGCCCCTCCTTCTTCGACTAACCCTCTGCAGAGGAGCCGTGAGAGCCAGGAACTTGTGAGTTTTGTATGTCCACTCAGGTATCATTCAAACCTGGTCTGTAGGAAGTTCCTGTCAGAAGGAGGGGGCACCGCGAGGGCGTCGAGGGGCGGAAGGCGGTGCCTTAGTGCCTCCCTCCTTCTGACATTGTAAAGGAACCCTAACTTTATTATTTTTTTAACAGTAAGATATATATATGTATGTATGTATGTATATGTTTTTTGTCCTCAGAGGAGGTTTGAAGTGTCTGTGTGGTGCAGCTGGTCTGGTCTGTCTCTGTACAGTCGAGGCTGCACCCACCTATAAAAGGTGGAGGCTCACCAGGACATGCACACCTCACAAGTTCCCGGCTCTCTCGACTCGGTTGAAGACGGGTTTCTTGGAGAAGGGGAGGGCAGTGAGGCACAGTCCCCCGTCCCCCGACGCCCCTCGCGATGCCCCTCCTTCTTCGACTAACCCTCTGCAGAGGAGCCGTGAGAGCCAGGAACTTGTGAGTTTTGTATGTCCACTCAGGCATCATTCAAACCTGGTCTGTAGGAAGTTCCTGTCAGAAGGAGGGGGCACCGCGAGGGCGTCGAGGGGCGGAAGGCGGTGCCTTATTGCCTCCCTCCTTTCTGACATTGTAAAGGAACCCTAACTTTATTATTTTTTTAACAGTAAGATATATATATGTATGTATGTATGTATATGTTTTTTGTCCTCAGAGGAGGTTTGAAGTGTCTGTGTGGTGCAGCTGGTCTGGTCTGTCTCTGTACAGTCGAGGCTGCACCCACCTATAAAAGGTGGAGGCTCACCAGGACATGCACACCTCACAAGTTCCCGGCTCTCTCGACTCGGTTGAAGACGGGTTTCTTGGAGAAGGGGAGGGCAGTGAGGCACAGTCCCCCGTCCCTCGACGCCCCTCGCGATGCCCCTCCTTCTTTGACTAACCCTCTGCATAGGAGCCGTGAGAGCCAGGAACTTGTGAGTTTTGTATGTCCACTCAGGCATCATTCAAACCTGGTCTGTAGGAAGTTCCTGTCAGAAGGAGGGGGCACCGCGAGGGCGTCGAGGGGCGGAAGGCGGTGCCTTAGTGCCTCCCTCCTTCTGACATTGTAAAGGAACCCTAACTTTATTACTTTTTTTAATAGTAAGATATATATATATATATGTATGTATATATATGTTTTTTGTCCTCAGATGAGGTTTGAAGTGTCTGTGTGGTGCAGCTGGTCTGGTCTGTCTCTGTACAGTCGAGGCTGCACCCACCTATAAAAGGTGGAGGCTCACCAGGACATGCACACCTCACAAGTTCCCGGCTCTCTCGACTCGGTTGAAGACGGGTTTCTAGGAGAAGGGGAGGGCAGTGAGGCACAGTCCCCCGTCCCCCGACGCCCCTCGCGATGCCCCTCCTTCTTCGACTAACCCTCTGCATAGGAGCCGTGAGAGCCAGGAACTTGTGAGTTTTGTATGTCCACTCAGGCATCATTCAAACCTGGTCTGTAGGAAGTTCCTGTCAGAAGGAGGATGGACAGTGAACATTTTAAGCCCACTCGGCAGCGACAGATGGCCGCCCCTTCCTGAGTCTGGTTCTGTCGGAGGTTTCTCCCCGTTAAAAGGGAGTTTTTCCTCCCCACCGTCGCCAAGTGCTTGCTCATAGGGGATTTTTTTGGGCTTTTTTTTTTTTAAACCAACCGCTTATAAGTTCACTGGCATCAAGTTTAGGACTCTGCAAATATTTAAATGGATAATTCGTCATCAAGTGAGGAATGATCCATTTAAATCATATTTGAGAGTCACATATATTTGTATATAAATATGATTTGTTGGACAATAAGGCCAATCACAGACTAATTTGGACAATTGGGAAAAATTAAATAAATAAAAAAAATTGGATAAAATGCATGTGTCATTGTTTCATATTGATTTCAAATAACATACCATTTGATTTCAACATATTTTTGTTACACTTGCAGTGGTGTTATTTTGTTATGATCCTGTTCATTTTAAATATAAATATAAATATAAATCATCTAAATAGAAATGGAAAACTAGAAAAATTAAAAATATAGCTTTACTAATCTGAAAGTTATTTGTCATTGGAGCCATCATTCCCACAGTGGAAACACATTATTTCATATTATGTTCAATTCAGTAGTTAAAAGTATAAAATTTAATAATGTCTATTTTTAGTTTACTTTGTTAATAAACACATTTTTTAGTATTTTAGAAACACTAACATCATACATATCAAAATATGAAGCAATGTTTTAACTCCCATTTACATACAGACCTGTGGCCAACTTTATAAACCATTTTGAATTTTTTCCAGCTGAGGCGTTCAAAACAGATATACTTTTGATTGTCACGGTGTTATTTGGGCAGCTGCCTGCCTAATATAACATAACATCACCACAATATTTACATTAAATGAGGAAATGTATCTTTGTTTCCTCAGCTAAGACTGCTTGGCTGCTGTAGCTTGTGTTTATGTTGAGAGTGACATCTGATTTAAAAGCAAGAAGCAAAAGCTACTGAGCACCATCAGTCAGCACAGAGGCAATGCTACAAATTTAAGGAACAAAGGTCAATTCTTTGTGTGTGTACATGCACAGAGCACATGTGCACACGGTTGTGCAGATTAACTCACAGATGTATATGGCAGCTCACGTTTGTGGCATTGACATTGTTTTCCAATCTTAAATGTAATACATACATTTCCGTCATTGGCCATAATTCTTGCAAGGAAGGGACTCAAAGGTCACAAGTTATTAAATAAAATTAATTAAACACACCATTAAAAGAAGTTCACTATTCACTCCTTAAACATCATAGCTAGCAGCAGTTATTTATATCTATGAAAGAGAGAGCTTAATTGTTTGATTAAGCTGGTTGATTAAATAAGTTGGGGGAGCAAAAGTAAAATGAGCTACTTGTGGGATACTATTTAACTTGGGTTGGGTTGGGTAAGCTGCTCATTTTATGCTCATTTTACTTTTCAGATGGTGTCAAGCCTGGCAGTTTGGTGTAATTGTTAGCCTAGTAATTCATAGTAATATATTTCTCACACACAACCTCAACCTCTGCCTCTCCATGTGAGCAGAGACGCAGCAGCATCTTCTTTCTACAGGAAGCCTGATTAAAATGTGAGGCATTTATACGGTGTACAAGATTAAAGAATATAAAACTGATATTACTAAACCTGATTTCCTTCCATCTATTTTCTGCTGCTTATCTGAGTCCGGTCATGATGCCCAGACGTCCCCCTCCCCAGCCACCTACTCCTGCTCTTCCTGGAGAACAGTGAGCCGCCACTCTGGTGCCTTTCGGTGTAAACGAGTAGCTTTCCAAATAACTCAGCTCTTCATCATGTTTCTAAGGCAGAGCTCAGACATCCTTCAGAAGATGCTCATTTAAATAAAATATATATATATATATATATAAATAAAATTGGCATTGACATAAATTTCTATGCCTATCAAAATGATATCCTCAGCAGTTAAAGGTATGAGTGGTGGTCATTTTTGTTGCTTTTGCTTTCACTATATAATGAATAAACCCATATAAGGAAAAGTCATGAAATATGATGATCATGGGATTTTAATTTAACAGTTTTTACAATTCCAGAGGAGTCAAAATGACCCTTTGGACATGATGAGTGTGACGTTCTGCAAAGAGAAGGAAATCCTCTGGGAAGTTTAAGTCTCTGAATCTAAACGTGCGTGTTATGTCTGTGTTTGGGTTTGGAGTTATTCTGATGTGGTTTGTCACCCCTTACTCACACAATCCCTGGAAAATCTTTGCAGGAAGTGTACAAAATGCACTGATGTGTCACTTTTTTCCATTAAACTGGAATTTGGCCTCAGTGAGGACCTCGGACTCTCCATTCCTCCTCGACCTCCTTCCTCCTTCTCCCCCGTTCTCCTGCTCCCCGTAGGCGAGCGCTTAGCCGGATGGGCCCCGGGTTACGCGTAAACCGGCCCAAGTGGGGACCGCGGGAGCTCCGTGCTCCGTGGGTACTCTGTGACCCCTTAGTGATCATGATGGGGTATTTCGCCACCCCACACCACATTCGTAAGTTACGATGGCAAATACTGGGGTCTCGAGGGACCCCGAACCACCGGAGCAAACATCTCTCAACTTCACATCATCATCATCATCGTCTCCTTCCTCTTTCTCCTTGGTCCTTCTACCCTGCGCTTGCAAACGCTCAGCTTTACAGAGGGTAGTCTTCACGTAAACCGGCCCTCTCCTCAGTTCTCCTGGGCTTCGCTGTTGGACGCTTGGCTTTACAGAGGGCAGAGTTCGCGTAAACCGCCCTCCTTGAGGGCCTCAGACTCTCCCTGCCGCCTTCCTACCTCCTGCTCCATTCTCCTGCTCCTCGCAGGCAAGCGCTTAGCCGGGTGGGCCCCAAGTTACGCGTAAACCGGCCTTCATGAGGACCGGGGGTACTCTCTGCTCCGTGGGTACACTGTGACCCCTTTGTAATTGCGATGGGGTATTTCGCAACCCCAATGCACATTCGTAAGTTACGATGGCAAACACTGGGGTCTGGAGGGACCCCGAACCGCCGGAGCAAACAACTCTCAACTTCACCTCATCATCATCGTCATCATCAATGTCTCCTTCTCGGCAGTGCTCGCATAAACCGGCCTAAGTGAGGACTTCGGACTCTCCCTGCCTCCCCGTCCTGCGACCTCCTTCTGCTCCGTTCTCGTGCTTCTCGCAGGTGAGCGCTTTGCCGGATGGGCCTTGGGTTACGCGTAAATGGGCCTAAGTGAGGACCACGGGCTCTCCGTTGCTCCTCGTCTTCCTTGCTCCTTCTCCATCGTTCTCCTGCGCCTCGCTAGTGAAAGAGCAGCTGCTTGGCCTGCCTATTACGCGAACACCGCCCTCCAGTTGGACCTCAGGCTCTCCGAGCCTCCTCGTCCTCCTTGCTCCCTCTACATCCTTGTCACGCTCCTCGCTAGAGTACGCTTAGGTTTGCAGAGGGTGGGTTTTGCGAAAACCGCCATCGGTGAGGACATCGAGCTCTCCGTTGCTCCTCGTCCTCCTTGCTCCTTCTCCATCGTTCTCCTGCGCCTCGCTAGTGAAAGAGCAGCTGCTTGGCCTGCCTATTACGCGAACACCACTCTCTGTTTGGACTTCAGACACTCCTTGTCTCCTCCTCATCTATGCTCCCTTTGCATCGTTCTCATGCTCCTCGCTAGCGTACACATAGGTCTGCGGAAGGCGGGTTTCGCGAACACCCCCTTCGGTGAGGACCTTGGGATCTCCGTTGCTCCCTGTCTTCCTTGCCCCCTCTACATTGCTCTCAAGTGCCTCGCTACTGAAAGCGCAGCTGCTTGGCCTGCCTATTACGCGAACACCGCCCTCCGTTTATGCTCCTCGCTAGTGTATGCTTAGGTCTGTGGAGGGCCAGTTTCGCGAACACCCCCTTCGGTGAGGACCTCGGGCTCTCCATTGCTCCTTGTCCTCCTTGCTCCTTCTCTACCGTTGTCATGCGCCTCGCTAGTGAAAGAGAAGCTGTTTGGCCTTCCTATTACGTGAACACCGCCCTCCAGTTGGACCTCGGGCTCTGCGTTGCTCCTCGTACTCCTTGCTCCCTCTACATCGTTCTCAAGTGCCTCGCTAGTGAAAGCGCAGCTGTTTGGCCTTCCTATTACGCGAACACCACCCTCTGTTTATGCTCCTCGCTAGCGTACGCTTAGGTCTGTGGAGGGCCGGTTTCGCGAACATCCCCTTCGGTGAGGACCTCGGGCTCTCCGTTGCTCCTCGTCCTCCTTGCTCCTTCTCCTTCGTTGTCATGCGCCTCGCTAGTGAAAAAGCAGCTGTGTGGCCTGCCTATTACGCAAACACCACCCTCCAGTTGGACCTCGGGCTCTCCATGCCTCCTCGTCCTCCTTGCTCCCTCTTCATCGCTCTCATGCTCCTCGCTAGTGAAAGAGAAGCTGTTTGGCCTTCCTATTACGCGAACACCACCCTCCAGTTGGACCTCGGGCTCTCCGTTGCTCCTCGTACTCCTTACTCCCTCTACATCGTTCTCAAGCGCCTCGCTAGTGAAAGAGCAGCTGCTTGGCCTGCCTATTATGTGAACACCACCCTCCAGTTGGACCTGGGGCTCTCCATGCCCCTCGTCCTTCTTGCTCCCTCGCCTTCGTTCTCATCTGCCTCGCTAGTGAAAGACCAGCTATGTGGCCTGCCTATTACGCGAACACCGCCCTCCGTTTGGACTTCAGACACTCCTTGCCTCCTCCTCATCCTTGCTCCCTCTACATCGTTCTCAAGAGCCTCGCTAGCGTACGCTTAGGTCTGCGGAGGGCGGGTTACCTGAACACAGCCTTCCGTTTAGACCTCGGACCCTCAGTGTCTCCTCATCCTCCTTTCCCTTTTTTAAAACATTTTCCTCGCTCTCACGCGCCTCGCTGGCGAGCCCTTAGCTTTGGGGAGGGTGGGTTTTGAGAACCCCACCGTCTGTGAGGAACCCAGTACCTCCTACACACACACACACACACACGAGGCAGTGAGGAGTAGAAGGAGGTTGTTGCTACGCCTGCGTCGCGAAACCAGGGCTCATTGTGTGTGCGCCCGGAGCAGCTACGTGGGAAACACATGGGACAACCGACCAGTTTGGGGCCATGGTTTATTCAACGTGTATTTTCAGTGTGGTTTAACTTGCTAATCTGATCTGAAATACTTTCCTTGAATGTGCCTTAATTTCACCTCTTTTTTATTTCTTCTTTTCTTAGCTTACTGAAAATGTTGGCGACCAAAGGCCGGATCCAGGGATGTGTGCTGCTTGTGCTACTGGCGTTATGTGGGCAAACTGCTCGCTGTCAACATCGATACAAAGGTAAAGTGCAATCCCAGGGTTGTGTGCTGCTTGTGGTACTCGCTTTATTTGGACAAACTGCTTGCTGTCAACATCAATACAAAGATAACAAAAGAATAGCCTAGTGTAACGTAGTGTTTTATGTTTTTTTTTTTTCTAGAATGATTCAAATGTTACTATCATTTCCCCAACCCCGCAGGCTCTGCGACCCGTGAAGAACTGAGACTCCTTCTGGTCGGTAAAACAGGATCGGGAAAGAGTGCATCCGGAAACACCATCCTGGGGGATGCGAACGCTTTCAAAGAAGACGTTTTGCCTGAGTCTGTCACCGACGGCTGTCTCAGAAAAGAGGCAGAGGGCGAAGACGGAAGAAATATCGCTGTGATCGACAGCTGTGATCGATGAAATGGTGGATTTCAATGGAGGAAACCACTACACAAACGAGATGTATAAGGCGGCCCAGAAGAAACTCGAAGGAGAAAGGCTGAAGAGGAGAAAGGAGGAAGAACAAAGAAAAAGGGAAGAAGAGGAGAGGATCGAATTGAAGGAGCGGTGTAAATTCTTCCGCCTCGCTTCCCTGGGATTATTTGGCACAGGAGCGTACTTTACATCTTATGTTCTCATGGGGCTCGGTGGAGCCCTTGGATATTCTCAGTTAAAGACGCCGAGCTTGACGGTTGGGCGTCTTCTTTACTCGTCGATACCGTGAAAACTGCGTAGGTGTATCACCTACTCGACCTAGTGATCAACGAGTACCGCACCGAAGCATGCAACGGGTGCAAGACCAATCACCCCAGCCAGAGACAACACGAGTGTCTGCGAGTCTTGGTGTCAGGGTCCCTGTGCCTACCCGGTCGGCTCAGTATGGCTACATATGTTTTTCATTTTGTTCCTGCTCTCTCCCTTCCTCTCTTTCCCTCCTCCCTCTGTCAGGGCGGAGCTCACCTGTGGGCTTCTGCCCTTGGTCCACGCACCTGGTCGCCATCACGCACCTGTGGCTCGTTACGAGAGTGTTCCAGCTCCTTTATAAGACGGCAGCTCTGTGTTTCTCGTGGCTGGACGGTTGCCGACCCGCATTCCCTGGACCAACCCCTGTGTTTCCTGAGTGATTGAGTGTGCGAGGAGTGGAGTACGTCATCGTGTTTTCTGTGGAGTGTGGAGAGGAGCGTGAGGAGTGGACGGAGTGCGTGTGGACTTTCAGCGTCTTTTCCCTTTGTGTGTGGACCCCCGGAGCCCGGCTTCCCCCTCACCTCTGTAAATAGATCACCTGGTGTGCTGTAATAAAGATTCTTGTGTTTCCCAACTCAGAGCCTGCGCGTGTGTCCGTTCCATCCCGCTGTGACACTTGGAGGATGACTTTTACGCTGAACATTATTACAGCATCAGGAAAAGACTCCTCACGCCGCGTTTCATTCCTTCCATTCAACGTCTCCTGATCATGTATTCACAGCCACCGAAGGCGCTGTACAGCACCGAGCACCTGAAACACGGACAGTTTGTTGATATTGTAATCAAAAATACAGCCCCGGGGGGGGGGGGCATTTTAAAAACGCACCCTCCCTATTGCGCATGTCCCTAAAAGGTATGGCCTTCCAGATTGCCTCAGTTGTATCGTGAGTGTAATTTCAAATAAAATAAAATAAAACTCAGAAGCGTCTGTGTTCTGTCTTCTTCTCCTCATTATTATTATTATTATTATTATTATCATCATTATTATCATTATTGTGATTATGCTTCATTTTTATGTACTGGGGTATCAATGACCCCCACGCTGCCGCAGCAGCTTCTGTGCGTGGCCCCCAAGTGCTACGTTTTCTTTCCCGATCCCCTGACGAACCCATTAGAATCGCTCTGGGGCACTCTTCGACCCCAAATGATCGTTCTGTTTTTTTCATTTTCATTCACCTGTCTCTACTGAGGGTGGGGTACTTTGGGACCCCCGGGGTCTGGGGCTGCCCCGAAGGGGAGCACAAGGGTTAAGATTCTGTAGGTTTAACCATATTTTCTGGTAATTATATGATTAATATTTAAATCTTTTTAAGTGTCTTGTCATGTTCTCCTGTGCCTCTGTGGTTCTCTCCAGGTTCCTCCTTCAGTAAAATACAAACTTGTTAGATTAAAGCTTCTGTTACTGACACAGACAGCTGGAGACTCGATGGCTGAGTGTTCATTCCTGTTATATTTTCTAAAAGTGTGGTTGAAGTCTGCCGTCTGTGTGGTGCATTATAATGTGGATGCTCTCTGTGTTAGCCTACAAAGCTGGCTGGGATTTCCTCCATCCCTGCTGGATGGATGTCGTCATAAAATCTATTAAGATGTAAATACGGTTAACCTCTCCACACATGATTGAAATATTTGGATTGGACGTGGATCTTTAACATGTCACCAATTATACTTCTGACTTTGAAGTAAAGCCACTTTTTGTTTTGGCTGTTTTTAATCAGTTCCAGTTGTGTTTAACCCCCACTTGGATTTACTTTCCCAAACTTTGTGGCACTAATGATTCTGTGTCCAAACACCTGCTCTCTGAATTTGTACAGAAATTCTAGAGTAAGTGTGAGTTTTGTGCTGCTTTGGAGAATTAGTTGTTTTATATTAACAGAGTCCTGAGTAAAGTGTGGTATTAATGCAGGCATGGTCTCAGTGTTTTCTTCAGTGTTCTGGCTGATGTTATTGAAGCCACAGTGAGCATTTTTGTCCATTCACCAGTGTGGCGGTATTTGAAAAATATACATCACGGGTGAAATGAAGATGGTTAAACTGTTACATCGCAGCTTTAATTTGAATTAACGTGTTTGTCTGTCTGCAGGCTTCTCAGCCGGACGAGCTGACCATCGAGGAGCAGGAAATCTTGGAGGTCATCGATGATGGCGACATGGAGGACTGGGTCAAGGTACAATAATAACACAAACACAGTTGTGTAGCAGAAGCACTCTCATGTTTGAGGGTTGGTTGTTTTGTTTATTAGTTCACTCTCTGGCTCTTAGACTGTTTGACAAACATTTAGTTTCAGTTTTTATAAGACCTCGCACCGGTACAGACTATCTACTGGACGTTTTAGTGTTTCTCTGCGATCAGTTGGACTGATGTGGCTTCAGGAATTAGAATAATTCAACTAAAATGTGTGCGGTGCATTGAGGCAGGTCAGGTTGGCCTGGGTGGTAGAAGCTCTGCTGAACATAAAGACAAATCAAAAAATGTACAAATACACAGTTCTCTGCTTCTTTTTTTGGCCCCGCAGCCATGAAGGGCTGATGGGAGATTCTCGTCACCCAGCCGGGCAGGCAGGTGGGCGGGCATGGCACCCAAGTTTGTGAATGCAATAATTCATGAATGAGGCAGTTTTTAAATTCATACCTTAAGTGCAGCTACTGAAAATCTGGGCCAAATCCTGATTGATGGTGATCCAATCCTGCCTCAGCAGCGCTGCGGTTTGATCACAGTTTGTCAGCTTCTGCTTTTTAACAGCGGTTCGTGGACTCTTGATCAGTTTTAGATCTGCGGAGTGACCTGGTCATGGATATAAAATGTTAATTTGATGATCTCCCAGCTACTTAGTTATCATTTTCACTTTGTTTGTCACAGACTGTTACAAAGTTGCTCCTGGACCTTTGGGAGAAAATTTGAGAAGTCTTTGAGGACATTTTTCGGGTGGTCAGTGGTGTACACTTAAATGTAGAAATGTCAGCTGTGGATGCTCCCATCATTGTGTGAAGTCATTCTTTTATAAACGCCTCTGCAGAGCTGCTGGTGTGTAGTCATTGTGTACTTTGTGTGTGGTTGTTTTCAGATCATTTCCCTGAAGGAACATTGTGCATTGTTGCTGTTTTACTTTGGTTTATTGTGTAAGTCTGGCTTTCCTGTGAGCCATTGTGCAAATGTTCCACATGTTGAGCCAATATTTGATGTATATTTACTTAGGTGATTATCTTTTCATATACAGATATAGTGTTTTAATGGGGTATTTATTTTAATGAATATAATCATACATAAAAATGTGAGCAATATCATTTATATAGACCTGTTTTAGTGCTGTGATGTCTGTGTGCATTGTCTGTGTTTCCAGGCCAGAAACCGTAGCGGACAGGTGGGCTACGTCCCAGAGAAATACCTGCAGCTGCCCTCCTCCAACAGCCTGCTGAGCATGCTGCAGTCGCTGGCCGCGCTGGACGCCCGATCCCATTCCTCCAGCAACTCCACTGAACCTGAAACCGAACTCCCAACCGGCTCCGTCAACGGAGACTCCAGTGGTGAGATCCGCCTCCACCAGATAATATCGGAGTTTTGATTTCCTGCTTTGTTTAATACCCTCGTTGCCACTGTCTGTGTTGCAGTTTCATTCGCAAAGGCTTTGTACGACTACGCGGGACAAACGGAAGATGAGCTGTCGTTCCCAGAAGGCGCCATCATCCGCATCCTGAGCAGAGAGACCCACGAGGACGATGGCTTCTGGGAGGGCGAGTTTAACAGCGTTGTTGGTGTGTTCCCCGCAGTTCTTGTGGAGGATCTCACCGTGACCAGCGAGAATGGAGATGGGCAAAGAGACGGCAGCGCACAGGTAGGCTCACGCTGACTTAAATTTCATGTTCTACACAATTAAAGTTCTTCTGGTTGAACGCACACACACTGTGTCCCCCCCTGGATCAGCTGCCTCTACATCAGCGCAGTACAAATCTACTGTAGCAACTTATTTGTGACACTAAGTCCTGTGTTGTTAAATAATTTATTTCTTTTTATTTTATATAAAATATTAAAGTTTGCACACCTGTCCACTGTTTGTGTTGAAGGCTTCCCCGTCCACACTCTCTCAGTGCGACCGCTCCCCTCGTGGTCCCTTCCAGCCGGGACCTCTCCACAGCAGCCCCCTTCAGACCCACCGTGTCCTCTCCAGTGTCGAGTCCCTGCAGCGCCACAGCCTCTCCCATTGGCCGACCACCCTCCTATCACAACGGACACCACAGACCGCCGCCGGCTCCACACAAAAGCCCCTTTCACAGTAAGAATCTCTGGTTTGTCTGTGAGTGGTTATCTGTAAGAAAAAAGGCCGGTGTGAATAATAATCTGCCTCCTCTGCCCTCTTCAGGTCCAGCACAAAGCTCCCCCCAACCCCCCAAATACCCGGAGAGCGGCGGTGGCACCATCCGACCCGTGAGTAAAACCTTCCGTGGTGACGTAAATGACAGCAGACTTTTTTTTATCTTCATTTTAACTGAGCCGGTGGATTTTTACAGGTACGTGCCGCACCTCCGCACCCGAAGCAGCATCCTCGCGGGCAGGTGAAGCGGCGAGAGGAGGTTGAGATCACACTGGTGTGAAGGCGGCACCCCCTCGAGCAGGGACTCGTAAAAACAATCCCAAAGGAAACCCAAGGAAACTTAAAAACTCCTGAAGACGCCTGGAGACGGAAGAAGCCCCCCCACTCGGAGAAGGAACACCGCTGCGCCTTTTTCTTTTAACTTCCCGTTCAGTGTTCTCGTTTCTCAACACTACTTTACCCAGAGTTTGTACAAGGCTTCATTCTCACCCCCGAACAGTTAATAAGGTGATAACGAGCAAAAGAAGTTGATAGAAAAGTTAACATCATTTTATCCGTTAGTAAAAATAAGTGTGTTTGGACTCGCTGGCTGATATTTTAGGGAGTCGAGCTCATTCGTTCCCTTGCAGAGAGCTCAGTGTGGTATCATTCATCAGTTCGAGCAGCCAGTTTGGTTCTAAAGAACATGCAGCTGACTGAATGAGGCGTTTCATGATATTTAACGCACCGACAGCATAAAACAGAGTGGTTAGCTGATGAGCAGACCCTGGATTTTCTGTTGTTTGAGACTCGGTCATAGCAGCGTTTCATGTTAAAGTAAAACATGTTAGACTGGACTGACCTTGACCTTTGAGAGGTCAAACTGAAGGAAGCGTTTGTGTCTTACCTTCATTTTTCTGTTTATGAACAAAGACACGAGTCTGCAGAACATATCGTCGATCAGGCCTCTGTTCCCTAGATTTAGACACATTTCACACCCCTTCAGTGAGTCTTGATAATTTCAGCTGTGTTCTGAAATGAGAAACTGAACCCTTGAACACATCAGGGAACTGTTCACAGAGGTCCCAGAGACCTCTATAGGACCAGAAGTCTTTTACAGACGCAGGGGTCGCCCCCTGGTGGCCTGTAAATAGAGTACAAATTTTTTTTGTTGCTTCACTTTTCCAACCTGGCAGCTGTGTCAATGTTCTGATGTCTGTGGTCCTTTTTGGCAGTGACGTCATTCCCGAGTTTGTGCATTCCAGCAGGAAAGTCAGAAAAGCAAAGTAAGATGGGATTTATTTTAGCTGCAGCACGTTCATTGATAGAATGTGGTAAGTGCTTAGCGTGTGGCTTATATCATGAGTCACAAATACAGGTGAGTGACAGAGCAGATTATGTTTATTTCTCTGTCACCATCTTGGATTGTTGAGGCTGCTCTGACTTTCCAAGAAGGAAATACTAGTTGAGGGGGAGTTCCAGATGAAAATTACTACTGGGAGCTCAGGAATTCCGACTTCCGACTCAATCTGGAATGCACCGTAAGCCAAGGGCCAACAAGACAACAGCAGATATTTTGACGTCGCCCCCTGGTGACAGGACAAGGTTACAGCACCATTGTACAACCACACCGCTGCCTTCAGTGACCTTGCTTTTTAGGTGTAACCACTTTTCTGTATCTCTGTTGACACTTAATCGCAAAAAAAAATGTTGTTTGAAGTCAAAATACAAAGAAATTGTGAGCAGTAATGGGCAAAAATAGTCTGATAATCGCTAATTACATCATCAGCAAACCATAAATCAATTTTCTGTTTTCACCTGAGCGATCTTTAAGCTGCCCGTGCTCCACACGGGTATTGCACATGTTTTCACTTCTTTTTTGGCTTCATTAGTCGATTATGTTTAAGATAAACTGCCTCCTGGCTCCGGTTTCACATTAAAGTCTCTGCAAGAAAACAGATAAGTTCTTCCTTCAGCTCATCGGAAAACATCACTTCTAACTGATCGTGTTATGGATGCCTTAGCTGCAGAATTTCTCCTTGTTTATGGATTGAAGAAAGAATTTTTTATGTTATAGTTATGATTTCGCCCCCGTTGTGTCTCACGTCGTAGCTCTTTGTTACCACCATCAGATTCACGTCTATGCAACAGAGCTGCACTTGTGAGCAAACCAAAAGTCTCGAAAAGAGGCTGGTCCTCTCCGCCGACACACGTGACCGCTCGCGGTTACACAAACAAGGGAAAAGTGGCAATTTTTACCTGTGATTGTTTTGGATCCCTTATCTTTTTTTACCCTTCTAATGTTTAGGAAAAGTTTAAAGTGGGAAACATAGCACGTAAACACACAAACACACAGTCTAACTCTTTTGTTTTTATGTTGCATAATACAGAAAAAAACTGTTTTTACGACACTAATGATGCCAGTAACAGTCGCTGTTGGGGAGGACAGTTTACACTGAGCATGTGCAGTTTAAAGATGCCTTTTATTTTTAAGGAGGAAACCATCCTGAGCTGCTAGCTGTCCAGTTTAAAATCTATAGTGAAGCACTTTCTGATGTCTTCTTATTCCTTTTCAGTATAGTGGATGTTTTGTTCAATATTTCCTGTTATTTAGCCGTAAATAGCCATTGTAGTGTCTTTGATTGAGATATGACTTATCGATCGTATTGATAGTTTACGGAGAGCTTAGAGATGGATATCTGTGCAAGTAATGGCACAGCTTTTTTCCCCTTTTTTGTTTTTAGAATTAGGATTTTAAGAAAACAAAAACAATTAAACTGTAGCTGAATCTGATCAGAGGAAAAGAGGTATCCGTCAGCCGTGACGCTGCGTTCTCGTTGATCTCCTTGAGATCTGAATGACATCAAACTTATTTTTGAAGTTTGCATTTACCCTGTTGTATTAAAAGAATAACTAAAGTTTCTTTTCCATTAGAGAATTTTTTGTTAACCTGTTTACTGGTCTTGATTATGCATCAAGTCAGAATCTGAAATTCATTTTTTTTAAAAAGGACGTAAAAACTCCCACGTTTTACAGCGTCGGCTATGCGGAGGCTGCCAGGCGTCGTATTTACACACCCATGGATGTTTAACTGTATTTATTGTGTACAAATAAATGTGAAATAAAGATAGCTTAAATGGAACAAGACTCTGTTTTAACTCTTAATTCCTGCATCCACCTGTTTAAAATATATTATTTTAAAATAATGTGTTACATGACTACACAGAAGGATGTTTCAGCTCAGTATATAGCAAATATAAAAAATATAAATAATTCTTAATTTTAAAATAAACATTAATCTGATTATTAAAAAAATTATTGGACAAAAAGTACATGGAAAAAAGAACTCGGTGAAATAGAAAAAATAAAGTTCAATATCTTGAAAATCAAATAGAATACAAGCTTTGTTTTCTTCTTTGTTTTCTGTATTTATCTGTTTGTATAAGACAAACAGTTTATCATAAGTAACTGAAAGTCTTTCGGCTCTTCGAAGAAAAACTGATGGGATCCAACAAATAAACATAACTAAAAACTGCAGCCTCAAAAGTAAAACTCATTTGTTGCTGATAACGAACGCAAATCCAAAGTGTTGTTGTTCCCACCCCAGAGCAGCAGGTGGCAGCAGCACGATACAAAGGAACCGTACTGTACTGGGATTTCTGTTCGTTTATTTATTTTTTTCCAAAAAAAGAAGCCGTTTTTAACGTAAACTGTTGATTAAAGAGTTTTTTGTTGCAGTTTGACCTTCAGCTGAACTTAATGTTGGGTTTCTATTGATTTTAGAGAAGCTATTCGCTGAGAGGTTGTCATAATTCATGCATGAAAGGGTTAAAACTTATCCTTTGTTTCATTTTTTAGTGAAACTCTGGTAGAGTAGCTTTGAAACTGATAATTCAGCATATACTAAAAAATAAAAGCCTTTTCTTACAGTATATTTGTGTGTGTTTTATTTTGCAATATTTCTAATTACCACACTTAAAAGTGAACAGCCTGTAATGCTATCATGACTCATCACTCAGATGCGTTTTCGTTTGAAAACGCATCTTTTTCTCTCCGTTTTGGCCTTCCGTCCACACTGAGACAGCGTTTTCGGTCAAGGAAAGCGCAGCATTTTGAAAACGCTCTCCAAAGCGTATACATTTGACGCCGTTTTCGCGTAGCATTGTGGAAAGCGAACTGGAGCCTTTTTAAAAACAATGATACATTGTAGACTACGTCCTCACGTACACGGGTATTTCTGAAAACTGAGATTTTTCGTTTTTTTAAAAAATCCCATCCACACCTCAACACAAAAAACGAAGGAAAATGCTGCCAGGAGCATGCCAAAGCAACAGGTGGCGATATATTCCTAACCGTGTAGAAATGTTGGCCAATCAGATGTCTAGACGCCTGGGCGGGAAAGAGTAAACAAAGATGGCGGCGCAAAGAAGCAGAAGTGAGTTCTATGTGTGGAGGGACAGTAACTGTCTGTGTATGTAAGAATTTAAACACTACAGAGAGTAAAATTAACAGTATTTTGTCTAAGTCCGCCATTGTAGAAATTAATTTCACCGAAACAATAACTTGGCGCACAGTGTGACGTCAAAAAAGGCGCACACCTTTGACCCTGCGTTTTCTCCGTTTTCCTTGTCCATAGTAAACGCAAAAACGGAGTTCTTGAAAATCTCCACCCAGGCAGGAATTTTTAAAACTCTCCGTTTTGAGTGGCCGAAACGTGTGGACGAAAGGTACAAATGCATAGAAAAATCTACGTTTTCAAAAATACCCATACATGTGGACATAGCCTAGTCAAGTGATGCAATCATGTGATAAATTGTGACAGCCCCGTTAAAGATTAATATCAGTTTGTACATGCTCCAGATAGCTTTTCTTCAAATTCTTTAATTCTCAATCGCTTTTGCAACTTTGTACTTTTGTATTACTTGCAGCAACAACTCCACCTCATTGTTAGTCCATTTAAAAAACTCGTCGCTTTTCCTCGACATTTTGCCGCGACGTTTCAAAGAGCCGGAAAGTAAATAAACGGCAGACAGAAATGAGGCAGGTCCAGTCACCTTGCGTTTCGCGCATGCGCAGTACTGGAGCGTAAGCGTTTTCGGCCGTTTCAATGTGGACGCACAACTCTGTGAAAACGGTAGTCTGGTCACGGAGCGTTTTCAAACGAAAACGCCTTTTTCAAATTTATCCGGGCTAGTGTGACTAAGATCACAGGCCGTTCCAATGATGTCACCAATCACCACACTTCAAAGCACAAAGCCTGCGTTGTCACAGTAACGCATTCTGCGATAGGAGGTCATATATAGGAGTGAACTTGACTCTCACACAGCCTGAACTGTCTGCCTGTCCTCATGTCTGCAATGCTGCTGTCTCCTGTCACCCGTCACCCTGCATGTTTCTAAGGTTAGTTTTCTCCATATGAGGTTTGAAGTGTCTCTGTGGTGCAGCTGGTCTGGTCTGTCTCTGTACAGTCGAGGCTGCACCCACCTATAAAAGGTGGAGGCTCACCAGGACATGCACACCTCACAAGTTCCCGGCTCTCTCGACTCGGTTGAAGACGGGTTTCTTGGAGAAGGGGAGGGCAGTGAGGCACAGTCCCCCGTCCCCCGACGCCCCTCGCGATGCCCCTCCTTCTTCGACTAACCCTCTGCAGAGGAGCCGTGAGAGCCAGGAACTTGTGAGTTTTGTATGTCCACTCAGGCATCATTCAAACCTGGTCTGTAGGAAGTTCCTGTCAGAAGGAGGGGGCACCGCGAGGGCGTCGAGGGGCGGAAGGCGGTGCCTTAGTGCCTCCCTCCTTCTGACATTGTAAAGGAACCCTAACTTTATTATTTTTTTAACAGTAAGATATATATATGTATGTATGTATGTATATGTTTTTTGTCCTCAGAGGAGGTTTGAAGTGTCTGTGTGGTGCAGCTGGTCTGGTCTGTCTCTGTACAGTCGAGGCTGCACCCACCTATAAAAGGTGGAGGCTCACCAGGACATGCACACCTCACAAGTTCCCGGCTCTCTCGACTCGGTTGAAGACGGGTTTCTTGGAGAAGGGGAGGGCAGTGAGGCACAGTCCCCCGTCCCCCGACGCCCCTCGCGATGCCCCTCCTTCTTCGACTAACCCTCTGCAGAGGAGCCGTGAGAGCCAGGAACTTGTGAGTTTTGTATGTCCACTCAGGCATCATTCAAACCTGGTCTGTAGGAAGTTCCTGTCAGAAGGAGGGGGCACCGCGAGGGCGTCGAGGGGCGGAAGGCGGTGCCATAGTGCCTCCCTCCTTCTGACATTGTAAAGGAACCCTAACTTTATTACTTTTTTTAATAGTAAGATATATATATATATATGTATGTATGTATATGTTTTTTGTCCTCAGATGAGGTTTGAAGTGTCTGTGTGGTGCAGCTGGTCTGGTCTGTCTCTGTACAGTCGAGGCTGCACCCACCTATAAAAGGTGGAGGCTCACCAGGACATGCACACCTCACAAGTTCCCGGCTCTCTCGACTCGGTTGAAGACGGGTTTCTTGGAGAAGGGGAGGGCAGTGAGGCACAGTCCCCCGTCCCCCGACGCCCCTCGCGATGCCCCTCCTTCTTCGACTAACCCTCTGCAGAGGAGCCGTGAGAGCCAGGAACTTGTGAGTTTTGTATGTCCACTCAGGCATCATTCAAACCTGGTCTGTAGGAAGTTCCTGTCAGAAGGAGGGGGCACCGCGAGGGCGTCGAGGGGCGGAAGGCGGTGCCTTAGTGCCTCCCTCCTTCTGACATTGTAAAGGAACCCTAACTTTATTATTTTTTTAACAGTAAGATATATATATGTATGTATGTATGTATATGTTTTTTGTCCTCAGATGAGGTTTGAATTGTCTGTGTGGTGCAGCTGGTCTGGTCTGTCTCTGTACAGTCGAGGCTGCACCCACCTATAAAAGGTGGAGGCTCACCAGGACATGCACACCTCACAAGTTCCCGGCTCTCTCGACTCGGTTGAAGACGGGTTTCTTGGAGAAGGGGAGGGCAGTGAGGCACAGTCCCCCGTCCCCCGACGCCCCTCGCGATGCCCCTCGCGATGCCCCTCCTTCTTCGACTAACCCTCTGCAGAGGAGCCGTGAGAGCCAGGAACTTGTGAGTTTTGTATGTCCACTCAGGCATCATTCAAACCTGGTCTGTAGGAAGTTCCTGTCAGAAAGAGGGGGCACCGCGAGGGCGTCGAGGGGCGGAAGGCGGTGCCTTAGTGCCTCCCTCCTTCTGACATTGTAAAGGAACCCTAACTTTATTACTTTTTTTAATAGTAAGATATATATATATATATATGTATGTATGTATATGTTTTTTGTCCTCAGATGAGGTTTGAAGTGTCTGTGTGGTGCAGCTGGTCTGGTCTGTCTCTGTACAGTCGAGGCTGCACCCACCTATAAAAGGTGGAGGCTCACCAGGACATGCACACCTCACAAGTTCCCGGCTCTCTCGACTCGGTTGAAGACGGGTTTCTTGGAGAAGGGGAGGGCAGTGAGGCACAGTCCCCCGTCCCCCGACGCCCCTCGCGATGCCCCTCCTTCTTCGACTAACCCTCTGCAGAGGAGCCGTGAGAGCCAGGAACTTGTGAGTTTTGTATGTCCACTCAGGCATCATTCAAACCTGGTCTGTAGGAAGTTCCTGTCAGAAGGAGGGGGCACCGCGAGGGCGTCGAGGGGCGGAAGGCGGTGCCTTAGTGCCTCCCTCCTTCTGACATTGTAAAGGAACCCTAACTTTATTATTTTTTTAATAGTAAGATATATATATATGTATGTATATGTTTTTTGTCCTCAGATGAGGTTTGAATTGTCTGTGTGGTGCAGCTGGTCTGGTCTGTCTCTGTACAGTCGAGGCTGCACCCACCTATAAAAGGTGGAGGCTCACCAGGACATGCACACCTCACAAGTTCCCGGCTCTCTCGACTCGGTTGAAGACGGGTTTCTTGGAGAAGGGGAGGGCAGTGAGGCACAGTCCCCCGTCCCCCGACGCCCCTCGCGATGCCCCTCCTTCTTCGACTAACCCTCTGCAGAGGAGCCGTGAGAGCCAGGAACTTGTGAGTTTTGTATGTCCACTCAGGCATCATTCAAACCTGGTCTGTAGGAAGTTCCTGTCAGAAGGAGGGGGCACCGCGAGGGCGTCGAGGGGCGGAAGGCGGTGCCTTAGTGCCTCCCTCCTTCTGACATTGTAAAGGAACCCTAACTTTATTATTTTTTTAACAGTAAGATATATATATGTATGTATGTATATGTTTTTTGTCCTCAGAGGAGGTTTGAAGTGTCTGTGTGGTGCAGCTGGTCTGGTCTGTCTCTGTACAGTCGAGGCTGCACCCACCTATAAAAGGTGGAGGCTCACCAGGACATGCACACCTCACAAGTTCCCGGCTCTCTCGACTCGGTTGAAGACGGGTTTCTTGGAGAAGGGGAGGGCAGTGAGGCACAGTCCCCCGTCCCCCGACGCCCCTCGCGATGCCCCTCCTTCTTCGACTAACCCTCTGCAGAGGAGCCGTGAGAGCCAGGAACTTGTGAGTTTTGTATGTCCACTCAGGCATCATTCAAACCTGGTCTGTAGGAAGTTCCTGTCAGAAGGAGGGGGCACCGCGAGGGCGTCGAGGGGCGGAAGGCGGTGCCTTAGTGCCTCCCTCCTTCTGACATTGTAAAGGAACCCTAACTTTATTACTTTTTTTAATAGTAAGATATATATATATATATGTATGTATGTATATGTTTTTTGTCCTCAGATGAGGTTTGAAGTGTCTGTGTGGTGCAGCTGGTCTGGTCTGTCTCTGTACAGTCGAGGCTGCACCCACCTATAAAAGGTGGAGGCTCACCAGGACATGCACACCTCACAAGTTCCCGGCTCTCTCGACTCGGTTGAAGACGGGTTTCTTGGAGAAGGGGAGGGCAGTGAGGCACAGTCCCCCGTCCCCCGACGCCCCTCGCGATGCCCCTCCTTCTTCGACTAACCCTCTGCAGAGGAGCCGTGAGAGCCAGGAACTTGTGAGTTTTGTATGTCCACTCAGGCATCATTCAAACCTGGTCTGTAGGAAGTTCCTGTCAGAAGGAGGGGGCACCGCGAGGGCGTCGAGGGGCGGAAGGCGGTGCCTTAGTGCCTCCCTCCTTCTGACATTGTAAAGGAACCCTAACTTTATTATTTTTTTAACAGTAAGATATATATATGTATGTATGTATGTATATGTTTTTTGTCCTCAGATGAGGTTTGAATTGTCTGTGTGGTGCAGCTGGTCTGGTCTGTCTCTGTACAGTCGAGGCTGCACCCACCTATAAAAGGTGGAGGCTCACCAGGACATGCACACCTCACAAGTTCCCGGCTCTCTCGACTCGGTTGAAGACGGGTTTCTTGGAGAAGGGGAGGGCAGTGAGGCACAGTCCCCCGTCCCCCGACGCCCCTCGCGATGCCCCTCCTTCTTCGACTAACCCTCTGCAGAGGAGCCGTGAGAGCCAGGAACTTGTGAGTTTTGTATGTCCACTCAGGCATCATTCAAACCTGGTCTGTAGGAAGTTCCTGTCAGAAGGAGGGGGCACCGCGAGGGCGTCGAGGGGCGGAAGGCGGTGCCTTAGTGCCTCCCTCCTTCTGACATTGTAAAGGAACCCTAACTTTATTATTTTTTTAACAGTAAGATATATATATGTATGTATGTATGTATGTATATGTTTTTTGTCCTCAGAGGAGGTTTGAAGTGTCTGTGTGGTGCAGCTGGTCTGGTCTGTCTCTGTACAGTCGAGGCTGCACCCACCTATAAAAGGTGGAGGCTCACCAGGACATGCACACCTCACAAGTTCCCGGCTCTCTCGACTCGGTTGAAGACAGGTTTCTTGGAGAAGGGGAGGGCAGTGAGGCACAGTCCCCCGTCCCCCGACGCCCCTCGCGATGCCCCTCCTTCTTCGACTAACCCTCTGCAGAGGAGCCGTGAGAGCCAGGAACTTGTGAGTTTTGTATGTCCACTCAGGCATCATTCAAACCTGGTCTGTAGGAAGTTCCTGTCAGAAGGAGGGGGCACCGCGAGGGCGTCGAGGGGCGGAAGGCGGTGCCTTAGTGCCTCCCTCCTTCTGACATTGTAAAGGAACCCTAACTTTATTATTTTTTTAATAGTAAGATATATATATATATATATGTATGTATGTATATGTTTTTTGTCCTCAGATGAGGTTTGAAGTGTCTGTGTGGTGCAGCTGGTCTGGTCTGTCTCTGTACAGTCGAGGCTGCACCCACCTATAAAAGGTGGAGGCTCACCAGGACATGCACACCTCACAAGTTCCCGGCTCTCTCGACTCGGTTGAAGACGGGTTTCTTGGAGAAGGGGAGGGCAGTGAGGCACAGTCCCCCGTCCCCCGACGCCCCTCGCGATGCCCCTCCTTCTTCGACTAACCCTCTGCAGAGGAGCCGTGAGAGCCAGGAACTTGTGAGTTTTGTATGTCCACTCAGGCATCATTCAAACCTGGTCTGTAGGAAGTTCCTGTCAGAAGGAGGGGGCACCGCGAGGGCGTCGAGGGGCGGAAGGCGGTGCCTTAGTGCCTCCCTCCTTCTGACATTGTAAAGGAACCCTAACTTTATTATTTTTTTAATAGTAAGATATATATATATGTATGTATATGTTTTTTGTCCTCAGATGAGGTTTGAATTGTCTGTGTGGTGCAGCTGGTCTGGTCTGTCTCTGTACAGTCGAGGCTGCACCCACCTATAAAAGGTGGAGGCTCACCAGGACATGCACACCTCACAAGTTCCCGGCTCTCTCGACTCGGTTGAAGACGGGTTTCTTGGAGAAGGGGAGGGCAGTGAGGCACAGTCCCCCGTCCCCCGACGCCCCTCGCGATGCCCCTCCTTCTTCGACTAACCCTCTGCAGAGGAGCCGTGAGAGCCAGGAACTTGTGAGTTTTGTATGTCCACTCAGGCATCATTCAAACCTGGTCTGTAGGAAGTTCCTGTCAGAAGGAGGGGGCACCGCGAGGGCGTCGAGGGGCGGAAGGCGGTGCCTTAGTGCCTCCCTCCTTCTGACATTGTAAAGGAACCCTAACTTTATTATTTTTTTAACAGTAAGATATATATATGTATGTATGTATGTATATGTTTTTTGTCCTCAGAGGAGGTTTGAAGTGTCTGTGTGGTGCAGCTGGTCTGGTCTGTCTCTGTACAGTCGAGGCTGCACCCACCTATAAAAGGTGGAGGCTCACCAGGACATGCACACCTCACAAGTTCCCGGCTCTCTCGACTCGGTTGAAGACGGGTTTCTTGGAGAAGGGGAGGGCAGTGAGGCACAGTCCCCCGTCCCCCGACGCCCCTCGCGATGCCCCTCCTTCTTCGACTAACCCTCTGCAGAGGAGCCGTGAGAGCCAGGAACTTGTGAGTTTTGTATGTCCACTCAGGCATCATTCAAACCTGGTCTGTAGGAAGTTCCTGTCAGAAGGAGGGGGCACCGCGAGGGCGTCGAGGGGCGGAAGGCGGTGCCTTAGTGCCTCCCTCCTTCTGACATTGTAAAGGAACCCTAACTTTATTACTTTTTTTAATAGTAAGATATATATATATATATGTATGTATATGTTTTTTGTCCTCAGAGGAGGTTTGAAGTGTCTGTGTGGTGCAGCTGGTCTGGTCTGTCTCTGTACAGTCGAGGCTGCACCCACCTATAAAAGGTGGAGGCTCACCAGGACATGCACACCTCACAAGTTCCCGGCTCTCTCGACTCGGTTGAAGACGGGTTTCTTGGAGAAGGGGAGGGCAGTGAGGCACAGTCCCCCGTCCCCCGACGCCCCTCGCGATGCCCCTCCTTCTTCGACTAACCCTCTGCAGAGGAGCCGTGAGAGCCAGGAACTTGTGAGTTTTGTATGTCCACTCAGGCATCATTCAAACCTGGTCTGTAGGAAGTTCCTGTCAGAAGGAGGGGGCACCGCGAGGGCGTCGAGGGGCGGAAGGCGGTGCCTTAGTGCCTCCCTCCTTCTGACATTGTAAAGGAACCCTAACTTTATTATTTTTTTAACAGTAAGATATATATATGTATGTATGTATGTATATGTTTTTTGTCCTCAGAGGAGGTTTGAAGTGTCTGTGTGGTGCAGCTGGTCTGGTCTGTCTCTGTACAGTCGAGGCTGCACCCACCTATAAAAGGTGGAGGCTCACCAGGACATGCACACCTCACAAGTTCCCGGCTCTCTCGACTCGGTTGAAGACGGGTTTCTTGGAGAAGGGGAGGGCAGTGAGGCACAGTCCCCCGTCCCCCGACGCCCCTCGCGATGCCCCTCCTTCTTCGACTAACCCTCTGCAGAGGAGCCGTGAGAGCCAGGAACTTGTGAGTTTTGTATGTCCACTCAGGCATCATTCAAACCTGGTCTGTAGGAAGTTCCTGTCAGAAGGAGGGGGCACCGCGAGGGCGTCGAGGGGCGGAAGGCGGTGCCTTAGTGCCTCCCTCCTTCTGACATTGTAAAGGAACCCTAACTTTATTATTTTTTTAACAGTAAGATATATATATGTATGTATGTATGTATATGTTTTTTGTCCTCAGAGGAGGTTTGAAGTGTCTGTGTGGTGCAGCTGGTCTGGTCTGTCTCTGTACAGTCGAGGCTGCACCCACCTATAAAAGGTGGAGGCTCACCAGGACATGCACACCTCACAAGTTCCCGGCTCTCTCGACTCGGTTGAAGACGGGTTTCTTGGAGAAGGGGAGGGCAGTGAGGCACAGTCCCCCGTCCCCCGACGCCCCTCGCGATGCCCCTCCTTCTTCGACTAACCCTCTGCAGAGGAGCCGTGAGAGCCAGGAACTTGTGAGTTTTGTATGTCCACTCAGGCATCATTCAAACCTGGTCTGTAGGAAGTTCCTGTCAGAAGGAGGGGGCACCGCGAGGGCGTCGAGGGGCGGAAGGCGGTGCCTTAGTGCCTCCCTCCTTCTGACATTGTAAAGGAACCCTAACTTTATTATTTTTTTAACAGTAAGATATATATATGTATGTATGTATGTATATGTTTTTTGTCCTCAGATGAGGTTTGAATTGTCTGTGTGGTGCAGCTGGTCTGGTCTGTCTCTGTACAGTCGAGGCTGCACCCACCTATAAAAGGTGGAGGCTCACCAGGACATGCACACCTCACAAGTTCCCGGCTCTCTCGACTCGGTTGAAGACGGGTTTCTTGGAGAAGGGGAGGGCAGTGAGGCACAGTCCCCCGTCCCCCGACGCCCCTCGCGATGCCCCTCCTTCTTCGACTAACCCTCTGCAGAGGAGCCGTGAGAGCCAGGAACTTGTGAGTTTTGTATGTCCACTCAGGCATCATTCAAACCTGGTCTGTAGGAAGTTCCTGTCAGAAGGAGGGGGCACCGCGAGGGCGTCGAGGGGCGGAAGGCGGTGCCTTAGTGCCTCCCTCCTTCTGACATTGTAAAGGAACCCTAACTTTATTACTTTTTTTAATAGTAAGATATATATATATATATGTATGTATGTATATGTTTTTTGTCCTCAGATGAGGTTTGAAGTGTCTGTGTGGTGCAGCTGGTCTGGTCTGTCTCTGTACAGTCGAGGCTGCACCCACCTATAAAAGGTGGAGGCTCACCAGGACATGCACACCTCACAAGTTCCCGGCTCTCTCGACTCGGTTGAAGACGGGTTTCTTGGAGAAGGGGAGGGCAGTGAGGCACAGTCCCCCGTCCCCCGACGCCCCTCGCGATGCCCCTCCTTCTTCGACTAACCCTCTGCAGAGGAGCCGTGAGAGCCAGGAACTTGTGAGTTTTGTATGTCCACTCAGGCATCATTCAAACCTGGTCTGTAGGAAGTTCCTGTCAGAAGGAGGGGGCACCGCGAGGGCGTCGAGGGGCGGAAGGCGGTGCCTTAGTGCCTCCCTCCTTCTGACATTGTAAAGGAACCCTAACTTTATTATTTTTTTAATAGTAAGATATATATATATGTATGTATATGTTTTTTGTCCTCAGATGAGGTTTGAATTGTCTGTGTGGTGCAGCTGGTCTGGTCTGTCTCTGTACAGTCGAGGCTGCACCCACCTATAAAAGGTGGAGGCTCACCAGGACATGCACACCTCACAAGTTCCCGGCTCTCTCGACTCGGTTGAAGACGGGTTTCTTGGAGAAGGGGAGGGCAGTGAGGCACAGTCCCCCGTCCCCCGACGCCCCTCGCGATGCCCCTCCTTCTTCGACTAACCCTCTGCAGAGGAGCCGTGAGAGCCAGGAACTTGTGAGTTTTGTATGTCCACTCAGGCATCATTCAAACCTGGTCTGTAGGAAGTTCCTGTCAGAAGGAGGGGGCACCGCGAGGGCGTCGAGGGGCGGAAGGCGGTGCCTTAGTGCCTCCCTCCTTCTGACATTGTAAAGGAACCCTAACTTTATTACTTTTTTTAATAGTAAGATATATATATATATATGTATGTATGTATATGTTTTTTGTCCTCAGATGAGGTTTGAAGTGTCTGTGTGGTGCAGCTGGTCTGGTCTGTCTCTGTACAGTCGAGGCTGCACCCACCTATAAAAGGTGGAGGCTCACCAGGACATGCACACCTCACAAGTTCCCGGCTCTCTCGACTCGGTTGAAGACGGGTTTCTTGGAGAAGGGGAGGGCAGTGAGGCACAGTCCCCCGTCCCCCGACGCCCCTCGCGATGCCCCTCCTTCTTCGACTAACCCTCTGCAGAGGAGCCGTGAGAGCCAGGAACTTGTGAGTTTTGTATGTCCACTCAGGCATCATTCAAACCTGGTCTGTAGGAAGTTCCTGTCAGAAGGAGGGGGCACCGCGAGGGCGTCGAGGGGCGGAAGGCGGTGCCTTAGTGCCTCCCTCCTTCTGACATTGTAAAGGAACCCTAACTTTATTATTTTTTTAACAGTAAGATATATATATGTATGTATGTATGTATATGTTTTTTGTCCTCAGATGAGGTTTGAATTGTCTGTGTGGTGCAGCTGGTCTGGTCTGTCTCTGTACAGTCGAGGCTGCACCCACCTATAAAAGGTGGAGGCTCACCAGGACATGCACACCTCACAAGTTCCCGGCTCTCTCGACTCGGTTGAAGACGGGTTTCTTGGAGAAGGGGAGGGCAGTGAGGCACAGTCCCCCGTCCCCCGACGCCCCTCGCGATGCCCCTCCTTCTTCGACTAACCCTCTGCAGAGGAGCCGTGAGAGCCAGGAACTTGTGAGTTTTGTATGTCCACTCAGGCATCATTCAAACCTGATCTGTAGGAAGTTCCTGTCAGAAGGAGGGGGCACCGCGAGGGCGTCGAGGGGCGGAAGGCGGTGCCTTAGTGCCTCCCTCCTTCTGACATTGTAAAGGAACCCTAACTTTATTATTTTTTTAATAGTAACATATATATATATATGTATGTATATGTTTTTTGTCCTCAGATGAGGTTTGAAGTGTCTGTGTGGTGCAGCTGGTCTGGTCTGTCTCTGTACAGTCGAGGCTGCACCCACCTATAAAAGGTGGAGGCTCACCAGGACATGCACACCTCACAAGTTCCCGGCTCTCTCGACTCGGTTGAAGACGGGTTTCTTGGAGAAGGGGAGGGCAGTGAGGCACAGTCCCCCGTCCCCCGACGCCCCTCGCGATGCCCCTCCTTCTTCGACTAACCCTCTGCAGAGGAGCCGTGAGAGCCAGGAACTTGTGAGTTTTGTATGTCCACTCAGGCATCATTCAAACCTGATCTGTAGGAAGTTCCTGTCAGAAGGAGGGGGCACCGCGAGGGCGTCGAGGGGCGGAAGGCGGTGCCTTAGTGCCTCCCTCCTTCTGACATTGTAAAGGAACCCTAACTTTATTATTTTTTTAATAGTAACATATATATATATATGTATGTATATGTTTTTTGTCCTCAGATGAGGTTTGAAGTGTCTGTGTGGTGCAGCTGGTCTGGTCTGTCTCTGTACAGTCGAGGCTGCACCCACCTATAAAAGGTGGAGGCTCACCAGGACATGCACACCTCACAAGTTCCCGGCTCTCTCGACTCGGTTGAAGACGGGTTTCTTGGAGAAGGGGAGGGCAGTGAGGCACAGTCCCCCGTCCCCCGACGCCCCTCGCGATGCCCCTCCTTCTTCGACTAACCCTCTGCAGAGGAGCCGTGAGAGCCAGGAACTTGTGAGTTTTGTATGTCCACTCAGGCATCATTCAAACCTGATCTGTAGGAAGTTCCTGTCAGAAGGAGGGGGCACCGCGAGGGCGTCGAGGGGCGGAAGGCGGTGCCTTAGTGCCTCCCTCCTTCTGACATTGTAAAGGAACCCTAACTTTATTATTTTTTTAACAGTAAGATATATATATATATGTATGTATGTATATGTTTTTTGTCCTCAGAGGAGGTTTGAAGTGTCTGTGTGGTGCAGCTGGTCTGGTCTGTCTCTGTACAGTCAAGGCTGCACCCACCTATAAAAGGTGGAGGCTCACCAGGACATGCACACCTCACAAGTTCCCGGCTCTCTCGACTCGGTTGAAGACGGGTTTCTTGGAGAAGGGGAGGGCAGTGAGGCACAGTCCCCCGTCCCCCGACGCCCCTCGCGATGCCCCTCCTTCTTCGACTAACCCTCTGCAGAGGAGCCGTGAGAGCCAGGAACTTGTGAGTTTTGTATGTCCACTCAGGCATCATTCAAACCTGGTCTGTAGGAAGTTCCTGTCAGAAGGAGGGGGCACCGCGAGGGCGTCGAGGGGCGGAAGGCGGTGCCTTAGTGCCTCCCTCCTTCTGACATTGTAAAGGAACCCTAACTTTATTACTTTTTTTAATAGTAAGATATATATATATATATGTATGTATGTATATGTTTTTTGTCCTCAGATGAGGTTTGAAGTGTCTGTGTGGTGCAGCTGGTCTGGTCTGTCTCTGTACAGTCGAGGCTGCACCCACCTATAAAAGGTGGAGGCTCACCAGGACATGCACACCTCACAAGTTCCCGGCTCTCTCGACTCGGTTGAAGACGGGTTTCTTGGAGAAGGGGAGGGCAGTGAGGCACAGTCCCCCGTCCCCCGACGCCCCTCGCGATGCCCCTCCTTCTTCGACTAACCCTCTGCAGAGGAGCCGTGAGAGCCAGGAACTTGTGAGTTTTGTATGTCCACTCAGGCATCATTCAAACCTGGTCTGTAGGAAGTTCCTGTCAGAAGGAGGGGGCACCGCGAGGGCGTCGAGGGGCGGAAGGCGGTGCCTTAGTGCCTCCCTCCTTCTGACATTGTAAAGGAACCCTAACTTTATTATTTTTTTAACAGTAAGATATATATATGTATGTATGTATGTATATGTTTTTTGTCCTCAGATGAGGTTTGAATTGTCTGTGTGGTGCAGCTGGTCTGGTCTGTCTCTGTACAGTCGAGGCTGCACCCACCTATAAAAGGTGGAGGCTCACCAGGACATGCACACCTCACAAGTTCCCGGCTCTCTCGACTCGGTTGAAGACGGGTTTCTTGGAGAAGGGGAGGGCAGTGAGGCACAGTCCCCCGTCCCCCGACGCCCCTCGCGATGCCCCTCCTTCTTCGACTAACCCTCTGCAGAGGAGCCGTGAGAGCCAGGAACTTGTGAGTTTTGTATGTCCACTCAGGCATCATTCAAACCTGATCTGTAGGAAGTTCCTGTCAGAAGGAGGGGGCACCGCGAGGGCGTCGAGGGGCGGAAGGCGGTGCCTTAGTGCCTCCCTCCTTCTGACATTGTAAAGGAACCCTAACTTTATTATTTTTTTAATAGTAACATATATATATATATGTATGTATATGTTTTTTGTCCTCAGATGAGGTTTGAAGTGTCTGTGTGGTGCAGCTGGTCTGGTCTGTCTCTGTACAGTCGAGGCTGCACCCACCTATAAAAGGTGGAGGCTCACCAGGACATGCACACCTCACAAGTTCCCGGCTCTCTCGACTCGGTTGAAGACGGGTTTCTTGGAGAAGGGGAGGGCAGTGAGGCACAGTCCCCCGTCCCCCGACGCCCCTCGCGATGCCCCTCCTTCTTCGACTAACCCTCTGCAGAGGAGCCGTGAGAGCCAGGAACTTGTGAGTTTTGTATGTCCACTCAGGCATCATTCAAACCTGATCTGTAGGAAGTTCCTGTCAGAAGGAGGGGGCACCGCGAGGGCGTCGAGGGGCGGAAGGCGGTGCCTTAGTGCCTCCCTCCTTCTGACATTGTAAAGGAACCCTAACTTTATTATTTTTTTAATAGTAACATATATATATATATGTATGTATATGTTTTTTGTCCTCAGATGAGGTTTGAAGTGTCTGTGTGGTGCAGCTGGTCTGGTCTGTCTCTGTACAGTCGAGGCTGCACCCACCTATAAAAGGTGGAGGCTCACCAGGACATGCACACCTCACAAGTTCCCGGCTCTCTCGACTCGGTTGAAGACGGGTTTCTTGGAGAAGGGGAGGGCAGTGAGGCACAGTCCCCCGTCCCCCGACGCCCCTCGCGATGCCCCTCCTTCTTCGACTAACCCTCTGCAGAGGAGCCGTGAGAGCCAGGAACTTGTGAGTTTTGTATGTCCACTCAGGCATCATTCAAACCTGATCTGTAGGAAGTTCCTGTCAGAAGGAGGGGGCACCGCGAGGGCGTCGAGGGGCGGAAGGCGGTGCCTTAGTGCCTCCCTCCTTCTGACATTGTAAAGGAACCCTAACTTTATTATTTTTTTAATAGTAAGATATATATATGTATGTATATGTTTTTTGTCCTCAGATGAGGTTTGAAGTGTCTGTGTGGTGCAGCTGGTCTGGTCTGTCTCTGTACAGTCGAGGCTGCACCCACCTATAAAAGGTGGAGGCTCACCAGGACATGCACACCTCACAAGTTCCCGGCTCTCTCGACTCGGTTGAAGACGGGTTTCTTGGAGAAGGGGAGGGCAGTGAGGCACAGTCCCCCGTCCCCCGACGCCCCTCGCGATGCCCCTCCTTCTTCGACTAACCCTCTGCAGAGGAGCCGTGAGAGCCAGGAACTTGTGAGTTTTGTATGTCCACTCAGGCATCATTCAAACCTGGTCTGTAGGAAGTTCCTGTCAGAAGGAGGGGGCACCGCGAGGGCGTCGAGGGGCGGAAGGCGGTGCCTTAGTGCCTCCCTCCTTCTGACATTGTAAAGGAACCCTAACTTTATTATTTTTTTAACAGTAAGATATATATATGTATGTATGTATGTATATGTTTTTTGTCCTCAGAGGAGGTTTGAAGTGTCTGTGTGGTGCAGCTGGTCTGGTCTGTCTCTGTACAGTCGAGGCTGCACCCACCTATAAAAGGTGGAGGCTCACCAGGACATGCACACCTCACAAGTTCCCGGCTCTCTCGACTCGGTTGAAGACGGGTTTCTTGGAGAAGGGGAGGGCAGTGAGGCACAGTCCCCCGTCCCCCGACGCCCCTCGCGATGCCCCTCCTTCTTCGACTAACCCTCTGCAGAGGAGCCGTGAGAGCCAGGAACTTGTGAGTTTTGTATGTCCACTCAGGCATCATTCAAACCTGGTCTGTAGGAAGTTCCTGTCAGAAGGAGGGGGCACCGCGAGGGCGTCGAGGGGCGGAAGGCGGTGCCTTAGTGCCTCCCTCCTTCTGACATTGTAAAGGAACCCTAACTTTATTATTTTTTTAACAGTAAGATATATATATGTATGTATGTATGTATATGTTTTTTGTCCTCAGATGAGGTTTGAATTGTCTGTGTGGTGCAGCTGGTCTGGTCTGTCTCTGTACAGTCGAGGCTGCACCCACCTATAAAAGGTGGAGGCTCACCAGGACATGCACACCTCACAAGTTCCCGGCTCTCTCGACTCGGTTGAAGACGGGTTTCTTGGAGAAGGGGAGGGCAGTGAGGCACAGTCCCCCGTCCCCCGACGCCCCTCGCGATGCCCCTCCTTCTTCGACTAACCCTCTGCAGAGGAGCCGTGAGAGCCAGGAACTTGTGAGTTTTGTATGTCCACTCAGGCATCATTCAAACCTGGTCTGTAGGAAGTTCCTGTCAGAAGGAGGGGGCACCGCGAGGGCGTCGAGGGGCGGAAGGCGGTGCCTTAGTGCCTCCCTCCTTCTGACATTGTAAAGGAACCCTAACTTTATTACTTTTTTTAATAGTAAGATATATATATGTATGTATGTATATGTTTTTTGTCCTCAGATGAGGTTTGAAGTGTCTGTGTGGTGCAGCTGGTCTGGTCTGTCTCTGTACAGTCGAGGCTGCACCCACCTATAAAAGGTGGAGGCTCACCAGGACATGCACACCTCACAAGTTCCCGGCTCTCTCGACTCGGTTGAAGACGGGTTTCTTGGAGAAGGGGAGGGCAGTGAGGCACAGTCCCCCGTCCCCCGACGCCCCTCGCGATGCCCCTCCTTCTTCGACTAACCCTCTGCAGAGGAGCCGTGAGAGCCAGGAACTTGTGAGTTTTGTATGTCCACTCAGGCATCATTCAAACCTGGTCTGTAGGAAGTTCCTGTCAGAAGGAGGGGGCACCGCGAGGGCGTCGAGGGGCGGAAGGCGGTGCCTTAGTGCCTCCCTCCTTCTGACATTGTAAAGGAACCCTAACTTTATTATTTTTTTAATAGTAAGATATATATATATGTATGTATATGTTTTTTGTCCTCAGATGAGGTTTGAATTGTCTGTGTGGTGCAGCTGGTCTGGTCTGTCTCTGTACAGTCGAGGCTGCACCCACCTATAAAAGGTGGAGGCTCACCAGGACATGCACACCTCACAAGTTCCCGGCTCTCTCGACTCGGTTGAAGACGGGTTTCTTGGAGAAGGGGAGGGCAGTGAGGCACAGTCCCCCGTCCCCCGACGCCCCTCGCGATGCCCCTCCTTCTTCGACTAACCCTCTGCAGAGGAGCCGTGAGAGCCAGGAACTTGTGAGTTTTGTATGTCCACTCAGGCATCATTCAAACCTGGTCTGTAGGAAGTTCCTGTCAGAAGGAGGGGGCACCGCGAGGGCGTCGAGGGGCGGAAGGCGGTGCCTTAGTGCCTCCCTCCTTCTGACATTGTAAAGGAACCCTAACTTTATTATTTTTTTAACAGTAAGATATATATATGTATGTATGTATGTATATGTTTTTTGTCCTCAGATGAGGTTTGAATTGTCTGTGTGGTGCAGCTGGTCTGGTCTGTCTCTGTACAGTCGAGGCTGCACCCACCTATAAAAGGTGGAGGCTCACCAGGACATGCACACCTCACAAGTTCCCGGCTCTCTCGACTCGGTTGAAGACGGGTTTCTTGGAGAAGGGGAGGGCAGTGAGGCACAGTCCCCCGTCCCCCGACGCCCCTCGCGATGCCCCTCCTTCTTCGACTAACCCTCTGCAGAGGAGCCGTGAGAGCCAGGAACTTGTGAGTTTTGTATGTCCACTCAGGCATCATTCAAACCTGGTCTGTAGGAAGTTCCTGTCAGAAGGAGGGGGCACCGCGAGGGCGTCGAGGGGCGGAAGGCGGTGCCTTAGTGCCTCCCTCCTTCTGACATTGTAAAGGAACCCTAACTTTATTATTTTTTTAACAGTAAGATATATATATGTATGTATGTATGTATATGTTTTTTGTCCTCAGAGGAGGTTTGAAGTGTCTGTGTGGTGCAGCTGGTCTGGTCTGTCTCTGTACAGTCAAGGCTGCACCCACCTATAAAAGGTGGAGGCTCACCAGGACATGCACACCTCACAAGTTCCCGGCTCTCTCGACTCGGTTGAAGACGGGTTTCTTGGAGAAGGGGAGGGCAGTGAGGCACAGTCCCCCGTCCCCCGACGCCCCTCGCGATGCCCCTCCTTCTTCGACTAACCCTCTGCAGAGGAGCCGTGAGAGCCAGGAACTTGTGAGTTTTGTATGTCCACTCAGGCATCATTCAAACCTGGTCTGTAGGAAGTTCCTGTCAGAAGGAGGGGGCACCGCGAGGGCGTCGAGGGGCGGAAGGCGGTGCCTTAGTGCCTCCCTCCTTCTGACATTGTAAAGGAACCCTAACTTTATTATTTTTTTAACAGTAAGATATATATATGTATGTATGTATGTATATGTTTTTTGTCCTCAGATGAGGTTTGAATTGTCTGTGTGGTGCAGCTGGTCTGGTCTGTCTCTGTACAGTCGAGGCTGCACCCACCTATAAAAGGTGGAGGCTCACCAGGACATGCACACCTCACAAGTTCCCGGCTCTCTCGACTCGGTTGAAGACGGGTTTCTTGGAGAAGGGGAGGGCAGTGAGGCACAGTCCCCCGTCCCCCGACGCCCCTCGCGATGCCCCTCCTTCTTCGACTAACCCTCTGCAGAGGAGCCGTGAGAGCCAGGAACTTGTGAGTTTTGTATGTCCACTCAGGCATCATTCAAACCTGATCTGTAGGAAGTTCCTGTCAGAAGGAGGGGGCACCGCGAGGGCGTCGAGGGGCGGAAGGCGGTGCCTTAGTGCCTCCCTCCTTCTGACATTGTAAAGGAACCCTAACTTTATTATTTTTTTAATAGTAACATATATATATATATGTATGTATATGTTTTTTGTCCTCAGATGAGGTTTGAAGTGTCTGTGTGGTGCAGCTGGTCTGGTCTGTCTCTGTACAGTCGAGGCTGCACCCACCTATAAAAGGTGGAGGCTCACCAGGACATGCACACCTCACAAGTTCCCGGCTCTCTCGACTCGGTTGAAGACGGGTTTCTTGGAGAAGGGGAGGGCAGTGAGGCACAGTCCCCCGTCCCCCGACGCCCCTCGCGATGCCCCTCCTTCTTCGACTAACCCTCTGCAGAGGAGCCGTGAGAGCCAGGAACTTGTGAGTTTTGTATGTCCACTCAGGCATCATTCAAACCTGATCTGTAGGAAGTTCCTGTCAGAAGGAGGGGGCACCGCGAGGGCGTCGAGGGGCGGAAGGCGGTGCCTTAGTGCCTCCCTCCTTCTGACATTGTAAAGGAACCCTAACTTTATTATTTTTTTAATAGTAACATATATATATATATGTATGTATATGTTTTTTGTCCTCAGATGAGGTTTGAAGTGTCTGTGTGGTGCAGCTGGTCTGGTCTGTCTCTGTACAGTCGAGGCTGCACCCACCTATAAAAGGTGGAGGCTCACCAGGACATGCACACCTCACAAGTTCCCGGCTCTCTCGACTCGGTTGAAGACGGGTTTCTTGGAGAAGGGGAGGGCAGTGAGGCACAGTCCCCCGTCCCCCGACGCCCCTCGCGATGCCCCTCCTTCTTCGACTAACCCTCTGCAGAGGAGCCGTGAGAGCCAGGAACTTGTGAGTTTTGTATGTCCACTCAGGCATCATTCAAACCTGATCTGTAGGAAGTTCCTGTCAGAAGGAGGGGGCACCGCGAGGGCGTCGAGGGGCGGAAGGCGGTGCCTTAGTGCCTCCCTCCTTCTGACATTGTAAAGGAACCCTAACTTTATTATTTTTTTAACAGTAAGATATATATATATATGTATGTATGTATATGTTTTTTGTCCTCAGATGAGGTTTGAAGTGTCTGTGTGGTGCAGCTGGTCTGGTCTGTCTCTGTACAGTCGAGGCTGCACCCACCTATAAAAGGTGGAGGCTCACCAGGACATGCACACCTCACAAGTTCCCGGCTCTCTCGACTCGGTTGAAGACGGGTTTCTTGGAGAAGGGGAGGGCAGTGAGGCACAGTCCCCCGTCCCCCGACGCCCCTCGCGATGCCCCTCCTTCTTCGACTAACCCTCTGCATAGGAGCCGTGAGAGCCAGGAACTTGTGAGTTTTGTATGTCCACTCAGGCATCATTCAAACCTGGTCTGTAGGAAGTTCCTGTCAGAAGGAGGGGGTACCGCGAGGGCGTCGAGGGGCGGAAGGCGGTGCCTTATTGCCTCCCTCCTTTCTGACATTGTAAAGGAACCCTAACTTTATTATTTTTTTAATAGTAAGATATATATATGTATGTATATGTTTTTTGTCCTCAGATGAGGTTTGAAGTGTCTGTGTGGTGCAGCTGGTCTGGTCTGTCTCTGTACAGTCGAGGCTGCACCCACCTATAAAAGGTGGAGGCTCACCAGGACATGCACACCTCACAAGTTCCCGGCTCTCTCGACTCGGTTGAAGACGGGTTTCTTGGAGAAGGGGAGGGCAGTGAGGCACAGTCCCCCGTCCCCCGACGCCCCTCGCGATGCCCCTCCTTCTTCGACTAACCCTCTGCAGAGGAGCCGTGAGAGCCAGGAACTTGTGAGTTTTGTATGTCCACTCAGGCATCATTCAAACCTGGTCTGTAGGAAGTTCCTGTCAGAAGGAGGGGGCACCGCGAGGGCGTCGAGGGGCGGAAGGCGGTGCCTTAGTGCCTCCCTCCTTCTGACATTGTAAAGGAACCCTAACTTTATTATTTTTTTAACAGTAAGATATATATATGTATGTATGTATGTATATGTTTTTTGTCCTCAGAGGAGGTTTGAAGTGTCTGTGTGGTGCAGCTGGTCTGGTCTGTCTCTGTACAGTCGAGGCTGCACCCACCTATAAAAGGTGGAGGCTCACCAGGACATGCACACCTCACAAGTTCCCGGCTCTCTCGACTCGGTTGAAGACGGGTTTCTTGGAGAAGGGGAGGGCAGTGAGGCACAGTCCCCCGTCCCCCGACGCCCCTCGCGATGCCCCTCCTTCTTCGACTAACCCTCTGCAGAGGAGCCGTGAGAGCCAGGAACTTGTGAGTTTTGTATGTCCACTCAGGTATCATTCAAACCTGGTCTGTAGGAAGTTCCTGTCAGAAGGAGGGGGCACCGCGAGGGCGTCGAGGGGCGGAAGGCGGTGCCTTAGTGCCTCCCTCCTTCTGACATTGTAAAGGAACCCTAACTTTATTATTTTTTTAACAGTAAGATATATATATGTATGTATGTATGTATATGTTTTTTGTCCTCAGAGGAGGTTTGAAGTGTCTGTGTGGTGCAGCTGGTCTGGTCTGTCTCTGTACAGTCGAGGCTGCACCCACCTATAAAAGGTGGAGGCTCACCAGGACATGCACACCTCACAAGTTCCCGGCTCTCTCGACTCGGTTGAAGACGGGTTTCTTGGAGAAGGGGAGGGCAGTGAGGCACAGTCCCCCGTCCCCCGACGCCCCTCGCGATGCCCCTCCTTCTTCGACTAACCCTCTGCAGAGGAGCCGTGAGAGCCAGGAACTTGTGAGTTTTGTATGTCCACTCAGGCATCATTCAAACCTGGTCTGTAGGAAGTTCCTGTCAGAAGGAGGGGGCACCGCGAGGGCGTCGAGGGGCGGAAGGCGGTGCCTTATTGCCTCCCTCCTTTCTGACATTGTAAAGGAACCCTAACTTTATTATTTTTTTAATAGTAAGATATATATATATATGTATGTATATGTTTTTTGTGCTCAGATGAGGTTTGAAGTGTCTGTGTGGTGCAGCTGGTCTGGTCTGTCTCTGTACAGTCGAGGCTGCACCCACCTATAAAAGGTGGAGGCTCACCAGGACATGCACACCTCACAAGTTCCCGGCTCTCTTGACTCGGTTGAAGACGGGTTTCTTGGAGAAGGGGAGGGCAGTGAGGCACAGTCCCCCGTCCCCCGACGCCCCTCGCGATGCCCCTCCTTCTTCGACTAACCCTCTGCAGAGGAGCCGTGAGAGCCAGGAACTTGTGAGTTTTGTATGTCCACTCAGGCATCATTCAAACCTGGTCTGTAGGAAGTTCCTGTCAGAAGGAGGGGGCACCGCGAGGGCGTCGAGGGGCGGAAGGCGGTGCCTTAGTGCCTCCCTCCTTCTGACATTGTAAAGGAACCCTAACTTTATTATTTTTTTAACAGTAAGATATATATATGTATGTATGTATATGTTTTTTGTCCTCAGATGAGGTTTGAATTGTCTGTGTGGTGCAGCTGGTCTGGTCTGTCTCTGTACAGTCGAGGCTGCACCCACCTATAAAAGGTGGAGGCTCACCAGGACATGCACACCTCACAAGTTCCCGGCTCTCTCGACTCGGTTGAAGACGGGTTTCTTGGAGAAGGGGAGGGCAGTGAGGCACAGTCCCCCGTCCCTCGACGCCCCTCGCGATGCCCCTCCTTCTTCGACTAACCCTCTGCATAGGAGCCGTGAGAGCCAGGAACTTGTGAGTTTTGTATGTCCACTCAGGCATCATTCAAACCTGGTCTGTAGGAAGTTCCTGTCAGAAGGAGGGGGCACCGCGAGGGCGTCGAGGGGCGGAAGGCGGTGCCTTAGTGCCTCCCTCCTTCTGACATTGTAAAGGAACCCTAACTTTATTACTTTTTTTAATAGTAAGATATATATATATATATGTATGTATATATATGTTTTTTGTCCTCAGATGAGGTTTGAAGTGTCTGTGTGGTGCAGCTGGTCTGGTCTGTCTCTGTACAGTCGAGGCTGCACCCACCTATAAAAGGTGGAGGCTCACCAGGACATGCACACCTCACAAGTTCCCGGCTCTCTCGACTCGGTTGAAGACGGGTTTCTAGGAGAAGGGGAGGGCAGTGAGGCACAGTCCCCCGTCCCCCGACGCCCCTCGCGATGCCCCTCCTTCTTCGACTAACCCTCTGCATAGGAGCCGTGAGAGCCAGGAACTTGTGAGTTTTGTATGTCCACTCAGGCATCATTCAAACCTGGTCTGTAGGAAGTTCCTGTCAGAAGGAGGGGGCACCGCGAGGGCGTCGAGGGGCGGAAGGCGGTGCCTTAGTGCCTCCCTCCTTCTGACATTGTAAAGGAACCCTAACTTTATTACTTTTTTTAATAGTAAGATATATATATGTATGTATATATATGTTTTTTGTCCTCAGATGAGGTTTGAAGTGTCTGTGTGGTGCAGCTGGTCTGGTCTGTCTCTGTACAGTCGAGGCTGCACCCACCTATAAAAGGTGGAGGCTCACCAGGACATGCACACCTCACAAGTTCCCGGCTCTCTCGACTCGGTTGAAGACGGGTTTCTAGGAGAAGGGGAGGGCAGTGAGGCACAGTCCCCCGTCCCCCGACGGCCCTCGCGATGCCCCTCCTTCTTCGACTAACCCTCTGCAGAGGAGCCGTGAGAGCCAGGAACTTGTGAGTTTTGTATGTCCACTCAGGCATCATTCAAACCTGGTCTGTAGGAAGTTCCTGTCAGAAGGAGGATGGACAGTGAACATTTTAAGCCCACTCGGCAGCGACAGATGGCCGCCCCTTCCTGAGTCTGGTTCTGTCGGAGGTTTCTCCCCGTTAAAAGGGAGTTTTTCCTCCCCACCGTCGCCAAGTGCTTGCTCATAGGGGATTTTTTGGGCTTTTTTTTTTTTAAACCAACCGCTTATAAGTTCACTGGCATCAAGTTTAGGACTCTGCAAATATTTAAATGGATAATTCGTCATCAAGTGAGGAATGATCCATTTAAATCATATTTGAGAGTCACATATATTTGTATATAAATATGATTTGTTGGACAATAAGGCCAATCACAGACTAATTTGGACAATTGGGAAAAATTAAATAAATAAAAAAAATTGGATAAAATGCATGTGTCATTGTTTCATATTGATTTCAAATAACATACCATTTGATTTCAACATATTTTTGTTACACTTGCAGTGGTGTTATTTTGTTATGATCCTGTTCATTTTAAATATAAATATAAATATAAATCATCTAAATAGAAATGGAAAACTAGAAAAATTAAAAATATAGCTTTACTAATCTGAAAGTTATTTGTCATTGGAGCCATCATTCCCACAGTGGAAACACATTATTTCATATTATGTTCAATTCAGTAGTTAAAAGTATAAAATTTAATAATGTCTATTTTTAGTTTACTTTGTTAATAAACACATTTTTTAGTATTTTAGAAACACTAACATCATACATATCAAAATATGAAGCAATGTTTTAACTCCCATTTACATACAGACCTGTGGCCAACTTTATAAACCATTTTGAATTTTTTCCAGCTGAGGCGTTCAAAACAGATATACTTTTGATTGTCACGGTGTTATTTGGGCAGCTGCCTGCCTAATATAACATAACATCACCACAATATTTACATTAAATGAGGAAATGTATCTTTGTTTCCTCAGCTAAGACTGCTTGGCTGCTGTAGCTTGTGTTTATGTTGAGAGTGACATCTGATTTAAAAGCAAGAAGCAAAAGCTACTGAGCACCATCAGTCAGCACAGAGGCAATGCTACAAATTTAAGGAACAAAGGTCAATTCTTTGTGTGTGTACATGCACAGAGCACATGTGCACACGGTTGTGCAGATTAACTCACAGATGTATATGGCAGCTCACGTTTGTGGCATTGACATTGTTTTCCAATCTTAAATGTAATACATACATTTCCGTCATTGGCCATAATTCTTGCAAGGAAGGGACTCAAAGGTCACAAGTTATTAAATAAAATTAATTAAACACACCATTAAAAGAAGTTCACTATTCACTCCTTAAACATCATAGCTAGCAGCAGTTATTTATATCTATGAAAGAGAGAGCTTAATTGTTTGATTAAGCTGGTTGATTAAATAAGTTGGGGGAGCAAAAGTAAAATGAGCTACTTGTGGGATACTATTTAACTTGGGTTGGGTTGGGTAAGCTGCTCATTTTATGCTCATTTTACTTTTCAGATGGTGTCAAGCCTGGCAGTTTGGTGTAATTGTTAGCCTAGTAATTCATAGTAATATATTTCTCACACACAACCTCAACCTCTGCCTCTCCATGTGAGCAGAGACGCAGCAGCATCTTCTTTCTACAGGAAGCCTGATTAAAATGTGAGGCATTTATACGGTGTACAAGATTAAAGAATATAAAACTGATATTACTAAACCTGATTTCCTTCCATCTATTTTCTGCTGCTTATCTGAGTCCGGTCATGATGCCCAGACGTCCCCCTCCCCAGCCACCTACTCCTGCTCTTCCTGGAGAACAGTGAGCCGCCACTCTGGTGCCTTTCGGTGTAAACGAGTAGCTTTCCAAATAACTCAGCTCTTCATCATGTTTCTAAGGCAGAGCTCAGACATCCTTCAGAAGATGCTCATTTAAATAAAATATATATATATATATATATATAAATAAAATTGGCATTGACATAAATTTCTATGCCTATCAAAATGATATCCTCAGCAGTTAAAGGTATGAGTGGTGGTCATTTTTGTTGCTTTTGCTTTCACTATATAATGAATAAACCCATATAAGGAAAAGTCATGAAATATGATGATCATGGGATTTTAATTTAACAGTTTTTACAATTCCAGAGGAGTCAAAATGACCCTTTGGACATGATGAGTGTGACGTTCTGCAAAGAGAAGGAAATCCTCTGGGAAGTTTAAGTCTCTGAATCTAAACGTGCGTGTTATGTCTGTGTTTGGGTTTGGAGTTATTCTGATGTGGTTTGTCACCCCTTACTCACACAATCCCTGGAAAATCTTTGCAGGAAGTGTACAAAATGCACTGATGTGTCACTTTTTTCCATTAAACTGGAATTTGGCCTCAGTGAGGACCTCGGACTCTCCATTCCTCCTCGACCTCCTTCCTCCTTCTCCCCCGTTCTCCTGCTCCCCGTAGGCGAGCGCTTAGCCGGATGGGCCCCGGGTTACGCGTAAACCGGCCCAAGTGGGGACCGCGGGAGCTCCGTGCTCCGTGGGTACTCTGTGACCCCTTAGTGATCATGATGGGGTATTTCGCCACCCCACACCACATTCGTAAGTTACGATGGCAAATACTGGGGTCTCGAGGGACCCCGAACCACCGGAGCAAACATCTCTCAACTTCACATCATCATCATCATCGTCTCCTTCCTCTTTCTCCTTGGTCCTTCTACCCTGCGCTTGCAAACGCTCAGCTTTACAGAGGGTAGTCTTCACGTAAACCGGCCCTCTCCTCAGTTCTCCTGGGCTTCGCTGTTGGACGCTTGGCTTTACAGAGGGCAGAGTTCGCGTAAACCGCCCTCCTTGAGGGCCTCAGACTCTCCCTGCCGCCTTCCTACCTCCTGCTCCATTCTCCTGCTCCTCGCAGGCAAGCGCTTAGCCGGGTGGGCCCCAAGTTACGCGTAAACCGGCCTTCATGAGGACCGGGGGTACTCTCTGCTCCGTGGGTACACTGTGACCCCTTTGTAATTGCGATGGGGTATTTCGCAACCCCAATGCACATTCGTAAGTTACGATGGCAAACACTGGGGTCTGGAGGGACCCCGAACCGCCGGAGCAAACAACTCTCAACTTCACCTCATCATCATCGTCATCATCAATGTCTCCTTCTCGGCAGTGCTCGCATAAACCGGCCTAAGTGAGGACTTCGGACTCTCCCTGCCTCCCCGTCCTGCGACCTCCTTCTGCTCCGTTCTCGTGCTTCTCGCAGGTGAGCGCTTTGCCGGATGGGCCTTGGGTTACGCGTAAATGGGCCTAAGTGAGGACCACGGGCTCTCCGTTGCTCCTCGTCTTCCTTGCTCCTTCTCCATCGTTCTCCTGCGCCTCGCTAGTGAAAGAGCAGCTGCTTGGCCTGCCTATTACGCGAACACCGCCCTCCAGTTGGACCTCAGGCTCTCCGAGCCTCCTCGTCCTCCTTGCTCCCTCTACATCCTTGTCACGCTCCTCGCTAGAGTACGCTTAGGTTTGCAGAGGGTGGGTTTTGCGAAAACCGCCATCGGTGAGGACATCGAGCTCTCCGTTGCTCCTCGTCCTCCTTGCTCCTTCTCCATCGTTCTCCTGCGCCTCGCTAGTGAAAGAGCAGCTGCTTGGCCTGCCTATTACGCGAACACCACTCTCTGTTTGGACTTCAGACACTCCTTGTCTCCTCCTCATCTATGCTCCCTTTGCATCGTTCTCATGCTCCTCGCTAGCGTACACATAGGTCTGCGGAAGGCGGGTTTCGCGAACACCCCCTTCGGTGAGGACCTTGGGATCTCCGTTGCTCCCTGTCTTCCTTGCCCCCTCTACATTGCTCTCAAGTGCCTCGCTACTGAAAGCGCAGCTGCTTGGCCTGCCTATTACGCGAACACCGCCCTCCGTTTATGCTCCTCGCTAGTGTATGCTTAGGTCTGTGGAGGGCCAGTTTCGCGAACACCCCCTTCGGTGAGGACCTCGGGCTCTCCATTGCTCCTTGTCCTCCTTGCTCCTTCTCTACCGTTGTCATGCGCCTCGCTAGTGAAAGAGAAGCTGTTTGGCCTTCCTATTACGTGAACACCGCCCTCCAGTTGGACCTCGGGCTCTGCGTTGCTCCTCGTACTCCTTGCTCCCTCTACATCGTTCTCAAGTGCCTCGCTAGTGAAAGCGCAGCTGTTTGGCCTGCCTATTACGCGAACACCACCCTCCGTTTATGCTCCTCGCTAGCGTACGCTTAGGTCTGTGGAGGGCCGGTTTCGCGAACATCCCCTTCGGTGAGGACCTCGGGCTCTCCGTTGCTCCTCGTCCTCCTTGCTCCTTCTCCTTCGTTGTCATGCGCCTCGCTAGTGAAAAAGCAGCTGTGTGGCCTGCCTATTACGCAAACACCACCCTCCAGTTGGACCTCGGGCTCTCCATGCCTCCTCGTCCTCCTTGCTCCCTCTTCATCGCTCTCATGCTCCTCGCTAGTGAAAGAGAAGCTGTTTGGCCTTCCTATTACGCGAACACCACCCTCCAGTTGGACCTCGGGCTCTCCGTTGCTCCTCGTACTCCTTACTCCCTCTACATCGTTCTCAAGCGCCTCGCTAGTGAAAGAGCAGCTGCTTGGCCTGCCTATTATGTGAACACCACCCTCCAGTTGGACCTGGGGCTCTCCATGCCCCTCGTCCTTCTTGCTCCCTCGCCTTCGTTCTCATCTGCCTCGCTAGTGAAAGACCAGCTATGTGGCCTGCCTATTACGCGAACACCGCCCTCCGTTTGGACTTCAGACACTCCTTGCCTCCTCCTCATCCTTGCTCCCTCTACATCGTTCTCAAGAGCCTCGCTAGCGTACGCTTAGGTCTGCGGAGGGCGGGTTACCTGAACACAGCCTTCCGTTTAGACCTCGGACCCTCAGTGTCTCCTCATCCTCCTTTCCCTTTTTTAAAACATTTTCCTCGCTCTCACGCGCCTCGCTGGCGAGCCCTTAGCTTTGGGGAGGGTGGGTTTTGAGAACCCCACCGTCTGTGAGGAACCCAGTACCTCCTACACACACACACACACACACGAGGCAGTGAGGAGTAGAAGGAGGTTGTTGCTACGCCTGCGTCGCGAAACCAGGGCTCATTGTGTGTGCGCCCGGAGCAGCTACGTGGGAAACACATGGGACAACCGACCAGTTTGGGGCCATGGTTTATTCAACGTGTATTTTCAGTGTGGTTTAACTTGCTAATCTGATCTGAAATACTTTCCTTGAATGTGCCTTAATTTCACCTCTTTTTTATTTCTTCTTTTCTTAGCTTACTGAAAATGTTGGCGACCAAAGGCCGGATCCAGGGATGTGTGCTGCTTGTGCTACTGGCGTTATGTGGGCAAACTGCTCGCTGTCAACATCGATACAAAGGTAAAGTGCAATCCCAGGGTTGTGTGCTGCTTGTGGTACTCGCTTTATTTGGACAAACTGCTTGCTGTCAACATCAATACAAAGATAACAAAAGAATAGCCTAGTGTAACGTAGTGTTTTATGTTTTTTTTTTTTCTAGAATGATTCAAATGTTACTATCATTTCCCCAACCCCGCAGGCTCTGCGACCCGTGAAGAACTGAGACTCCTTCTGGTCGGTAAAACAGGATCGGGAAAGAGTGCATCCGGAAACACCATCCTGGGGGATACGAACGCTTTCAAAGAAGACGTTTCGCCTGAGTCTGTCACCGACGGCTGAGGCAGAGGGCGAAGACGGAAGAAATATCGCTGTGATCGACACTCTGGGGCTGTCTTTTGGATGAAATAGATGAAATGGTGGATTTCAATGGAGGAAACCACTACACCAACGAGATGTATAAGGCGGCCCAGAAGAAACTCGAAGGAGAAAGGCTGAAGAGGAGAAAGGAGGAAGAACAAAGAAAAAGGGAAGAAGAGGAGAGGATCGAATTGAAGGAGCGGTGTAAATTCTTCCGCCTCGCTTCCCTGGGATTATTTGGCACAGGAGCGCACTTTACATCTTATGTTCTCATGGGGCTCGGTGGAGCCCTTGGATATTCTCAGTTAAAGACGCCGAGCTTGACGGTTGGGCGTCTTCTTTACTCGTCGATACCGTGAAAACTGCGTAGGTGTATCACCTACTCGACCTAGTGATCAACGAGTACCGCACCGAAGCGTGCAACGGGTGCAAGACCAATCACCCCAGCCAGAGACAACACGAGTGTCTGCGAGTCTTGGTGTCAGGGTCCCTGTGCCTACCCGGTCGGCTCAGTATGGCTACATATGTTTTTCATTTTGTTCCTGCTCTCTCCCTTCCTCTCTTTCCCTCCTCCCTCTGCCAGGGCGGAGCTCACCTGTGGGCTTCTGCCCTTGGTCCACGCACCTGGTCGCCATCACGCACCTGTGGCTCGTTACGAGAGTGTTCCAGCTCCTTTATAAGACGGCAGCTCTGTGTTTCTCGTGGCTGGACGGTTGCCGACCCGCATTCCCTGGACCAACCCCTGTGTTTCCTGAGTGATTGAGTGTGCGAGGAGTGGAGTACGTCATCGTGTTTTCTGTGGAGTGTGGAGAGGAGCGTGAGGAGTGGACGGAGTGCGTGTGGACTTTCAGCGTCTTTTCCCTTTGTGTGTGGACCCCCGGAGCCCGGCTTCCCCCTCACCTCTGTAAATAGATCACCTGGTGTGCTGTAATAAAGATTCTTGTGTTTCCCAACTCAGAGCCTGCGCGTGTGTCCGTTCCATCCCGCTGTGACACTTGGAGGATGACTTTTACGCTGAACATTATTACAGCATCAGGAAAAGACTCCTCACGCCGCGTTTCATTCCTTCCATTCAACGTCTCCTGATCATGTATTCACAGCCACCGAAGGCGCTGTACAGCACCGAGCACCTGAAACACGGACAGTTTGTTGATATTGTAATCAAAAATACAGCCCCGGGGGGGAGGGGGGGTATTTTAAAAATGCACCTCCCTATTGCGCATGTCCCTAAAAGGTATGGCCTTCCAGATTGCCTCAGTTGTATCGTGAGTGTAATTTCAAATAAAATAAAATAAAACTCCGAAGCGTCTGTGTTCTGTATTCTTCTTCTTCTTCTTCTTATTATTATTATTATTATCATTATTGTGATTATGCTTCATTTTTATGTACTGGGGTATCAATGACCCCCACGCTGCCGCAGCAGCTTCTGTGCGTGGCCCCCAAGTGCTACGTTTTCTTTCCCGATCCCCTGACGAACCCATTAGAATCGCTCTGGGGCACTCTTCGACCCCAAATGATCGTTCTGTTTTTTTCATTTTCATTCACCTGTCTCTACTGAGGGTGGGGTACTTTGGGACCCCCGGGGTCTGGGGCTGCCCCGAAGGGGAGCACAAGGGTTAATTGTGTTTGACTTTTGCCACCAGTGCTCACCATTATGCAACACAGGTGCATCACAATGATAATATGTTGACAAGATGTGTCTAAACAGGTGAAAAGTGCTCATGGTTGTATGGGGTGGCTGTAGCTCAGGTGGTAGAGCAGGTCATCCACTGATCGGAAGGTTGGTGGTTCGATTCCTGGCTTCCCCTAGTCTACATGCCAAATATCCTTGGGCAAGATACTAACCCCAAATTGCTCTCCGATGCATCCATCGGAGTATGAATGTGTGTGAATGTTACCTATGAAGCACTTAGAAAGATGTGCTTGTGCTTGTGTGAATGGGTGAATGCATAAGTTGTGTAAAGCGCTTTGAGTGCTCAGATGAGTAGAAAAGCGCTATATAAGAACCAGTCCATTTACCATTTACCATGGTTTGAAACAATGGATCCAAAGACATGCAAAGCAAGAGTTTGAGGAGGATGAGGAGGTCTAGGACACCAGGGAATGAGGAGGAGGTGGAGGTAAAGGAACATAATTGCCCATTGGCTTATTGTAAATGTCCCTGGTCAGCAAGGAGGGAATGTCACTCTGTGCGCAGCCATCAGCCAACGAGGGTTACTCCACTGCCATGCCATTTTAGGACCCTATAACACTATGCTTCTCGTTGCTTTTCTTGATAGTCTGAGACAACATATGTTCCAGCGGGACTGCAGGGAACCAGCACAAACCAGAGCAGCCCCACTACGTTGTTGTTTGGGATTACGTTAGCTTCGATTACATTGCTATGGTTGATGACTGGTGTTCTAACATCTTTCTGCCTGCATACTCTCCCTTTCTAAACCTGATAGAGGAGTTATTTTGGGCATGGCGGTGGAAAGTGTACGACAAAGAACCATATGTCCATGTGCACCACCTCCAGGCCGTGGAAGATGCCTACCTTGACATATCAGTATAGACCTTATGGATTTGTGTTTACTGTTTTGGGAATACGAGGCATAGTTTCAAGAAATGTGTTTAAGCAATCAAGAAAAACTGTAATCAGCTACCATCTCTCCTATGGATTCTTTAATGTCTACAGTCTCAGATCAACACAGCCCTGCCCTTCAGCACTATCAGCAGCAGGAGCAGCAGCCAACCCCTCAACAGCAACATTGTACCTAGGGCTGCCACAAACGATTATTTTGATAGTCGACTAGTCACTGATTATTTTTGATTAGTTGACTAATCAGATCATGCATCGATTGGACGTAAAACGTACAGCTTATTGCACCAGCAGCATCTGCTCTTATATAACTATCATTAGCTTACAGCTTTAAGTGTTTAAGGTATGTGCTAACTAAAAATAAAGACAAGATGATATTTCATTAAATTGTAATGAAATCTGCAGATAGTTTCGGTGAAGTTTATGAAAATATGTTAAACGTTTATTTTGTGACCCAGAAAGAATAATAAGAGTAATATTAAAACTAACTAGCTGCCGCCATTGTTGGAAACTGAGCAGGGCCGCGCTATGAATTCTGGGACACAGCTGCTTCTTCTTCAGGGTTTAACGGCAGCTAATTCTAATTCCTGAATATTCTTTTTTTTTTTTCTTTTTATGTGATGAGAAAGAAATTATTTTACATCTCATCACAGCTTTCCCTGCTTCCCAGAGAACAGATGTTGATGTTCCAAGGTCATTATAGTCTAAATATAAAGTCCACTCCTTTTATAAAATGTTGAATAAATTCTTCATCTTTGAGCAATGATGTATTAATCTCCAGTTTTTACTTGGTGGAATGTTCTTCTGATGTATTAGTGTTAAAGATAGAGGAGCATGATCGCTGACAGCTATAGGGTGTATCTCGGTGTCTGAAATGTCACTCAACAGTGAGCTGCTGACTACGAAATAATCGTGATGAGAGTAGGAGTGATGGACATATGAGAAAGTATATTCCTTACGGTTGAGGTGAAGGGAGCGCCATGCGTCGCCAAGACCAAAGTCGCTCATATACTGTTTGATTATATTTGTGGACTGCAAATTGTGCTGAGTTCCTGCTGTATTGAGCCTATCCATTTCTTCATTTAGTCCAAAGTTGAGGTTGCCCCAAGAAGTGCGCAATCTGGGTGTTCAGAGAGTGCACTAAAAAAAAAAAATTGGAAGAAGCTATGTACTTACAATACATAGCTTTTTGTTAAGTATAGATAATTTAATGATTAGGAATCTACCCTCTGGATCTATAAATGTGAGTACTGAGAAATTAATATCTTTATGTATTAAAATTGCTTCTCCCCTTTGTCTAAAGTTGTAGGAGGCGGAGAACACAGTGGGAAACTCAGGTATTTTAAGTTCATTTATAGCTGTGACAGGTCTGTTTGTGTCTTGTAATAAAACAACGTCTGCCTGTAGTTTTTTAAGCTGGTTAAATATTTTAACCTCTTTTCTCTGGAGACAGCTCCATGCACATTCCATGTGACAAACTTTAGTGCGCCCATAGTTTTATGCGTATAGCTAGTGATGCACGCTGCATGCATCGGGTGAGGACAATGGAAATACATCACTCGTTTGTAAATAGAAAGAAGAAAAATGTGTGGCGAGATGCTCCATAAGTGTCTTGAAACGGCTGTGTGCAGGCAGGAAAGGACCCAAATGCAGACTCATACACGGAGACGAGACTTAAACTCAAAACCAGCTTTATAAGAGGAAACACCTGGGAACCACGGCTGGCACAAATTACACAGACGAGACTAGGAAGAGCAAACACAACATGACGCACACTGACAAGAGACTATCAAAATAAAACAGGAAGTACTGGAGGGAGAGAGAAAACACAGAGGAGCACGAGGGAGAGAGAGGCCATGACGAGCTTGGGAAAATAGATAAACATGACGGAATAAAACAGAAGGAGGGAAAACAAGGCACAAAAGCTCACATCACTATTTAAAGACAGACACACAGAGGGAGACACAAAGGGCAAAGACACAAGGGGAAATCTAATCAACAATTCTAAACAGAACAACCCAGGTAATATAGAATAAACAGAGTGGACCTCAAACATAAATAATAAGACAAAATGACAAAAGACACAAGAAAACTCAAAACACTGGTCCATGATAATAAGTCTGATTATGTGTGTGCATATTAGCTAATATGAGCAAGTGTATACACGCTTGAGTGTGTGTCTGTGTGTACTGTGAGGCTGTTGTGGATATGCTGCCCTTGAGCGTGTGTGTGTGTGTGTGTGTGTGATTGTGCTATGTGCATATGTAGAAATGGAGGGTGTTGTTTGTGGCTGCGTAGGGAAACAGGTGATCGAAAGGAGAAGGAAAGAAACCAAGGAAAGGGTGAGCGGGAGGGATGAAAGAGAAAACTGAACAACAACAAAAACAAAACATTGTATTTAATGCATTAACGGAGAATGACGGAGTTTTATCTGCTATAAGACACTGAAATAGCAAATTGATATTAATAAGTTAAACAGGTGTTAATGCAAGAGAATATAAAAGGAAAAAAAAGAAAAATGTAGTAGATTTTTATCTGGAGTGAAGTCAATACAACCACAGAACAGTGCTGGGGTCGCGATAGATCTTGTCCGTCCACGTAGAGCCAGTCCCACAGTGATGACAGCACGGGAGCTCTTTTGAATGAAGCTGAGTCAGACTGGGGACAGGACCTTGTGTGGTTCCAGGATCTCAGGCAAAGGCCTGAAGTGGCATAGGTTTTGAGTTCTGAGTCCTCTTTACTGGAACTAGAAGGTATGATTCGATCATTGGGACAACTGCTCTTGGTGCAACCTAGGTCCCGGCTGAAGACCAGAGGTGACCGTGCCTTTGCTACTGCTGCACCCAACCTCAGGAACAATCTTCCAGCTGACATTCACACACCTGAATCTATTCAATCTTTTAAACTACAATTGAAAGCTTATTTATTTAATCTAGCATTCCTGGCTAGTTAGAGTTTTTATTAGGTAGGATTCATTGTACTTTGCAATTGCACCTATATGCAATCGTAACTTATATTATTATATTACCGGTATAATCTTCCAGTTGATATTCCCGTGTCGGAATTATTTGATCTTTTGAATTACGATCAATAACTTATTTATTTAACTTAAATTTTTTTCATCTGGTAGTGTTTTTTGCACTTCACTATCGCATCCTTATGTAATTTTAATTTTATGTAATTTTATTTTTATTTCCTACTATTGTACTATTGAGAAGCACTTTGGTGTACCTCTGGTCTTTAAATGTGTTATATAAATGAAGTTGTATTGTATTGTACTCTTCACTTCACCATACTTCTTCTTTCGTCGCGAGCCGCCGCTGCAGGCCTGGGATTCAAACAGCAGAGAAGGTGGTGAGCTGGAGATTGGAGGAGTGAATGTTGACAGGGAGAACCCTCCCATTCTGATCACCGGAGACTTGGACGAGGACCAAGCAGTTGATTCATTTGGCCAGAGTCACGTGATCAGTGACGTCATTAAAAAGCTTCATTAAATGCTTTGGTACTTGATTCAGTGGTTTATAAGGAAGTGAATCATTTGCGGGATTTGTGGAGTTTTTTGATGGTGAGAGACAGCAAACCAGTGATTATTCTGTTGAGAGATATGCAGCCAGCCAGGGTGGGAGGAGGTTCTGTCATGTGGGAGTATTTTGAGTTGATTTTGGTCACAACAGAAGCATACTCCATAATGTGTTGTGCATTATTATATGTATATTATATGCAATTTTAATCTATTGTATTTACCAACATCAAGAAGTCACAAGCAAAGAAAGACCACACCATGGCACAAGGAAAGTTTATTGATGAAAATTATTTATTAAACAAATAAACATAACAATTTCTTCACCCCCAAAAATACATGTTCAAAGCAACACAACGGTGGCCCAACATCAGATAGAACTGTTGTCAGAGTTATATTGTTGGATTGTTATATATGCTTAGAAACATATAATCATATATGCTTAGAGGTATATAATCGATTGTATAATGACAGGATGTCTGATCCTTAGTAGTCTACAAAGACTCTGTGTGCGTTCCAGAGCACTCTGGCATACACACACATCCTAAGGTCATGAGAGAGGTCGTACCTTCTTTTTCTGATTTATAGTATAGGAGGACACCTACTCTGTGTCTGTTTAGGTGAACTGTTGGACTCACAGGCGCCAGCAGATCATTCACAGGGTCACATCTTGACACACACACACACAGACACACACACATACCTACACTACACACAGACGAGGTACTCTTTGTTCACACGTACGCCTGTGTAAGATGTCATATGTTAATGAACCTATGCATATTCATGTAACCGCAATAAAAGGCAGTGCTACAGGGGAGCTGACTGAGAGTGACTGGGGTTCGAGCGGCAGGAACAGTGCTCGTCTCAGTCATCTCCCTCGTGCACAAGATCACACAAAGAGCTCTGGTGACTTGCGTCTTGCTTTTGCTAGTTGCAGTAAATTGCCTCGGCTGTTCCAGCAACAGGTTTGTGCCAACATAAACCTAACAACTGTGAACTCCACTCTGTAGCATGGGCAGTCATAATGAAGCAGTTCATTTTATTTTGTGGATTCAAGCTGCTCTTCATATTTTTGGCCACCAGATGTCACCAAAGACGACTGTGTTGAAAAGCTTTGAGTAATGAACACAAGCTTCAATGCTTCAGAAAGCTTCATTTGGCCATCACTAACACTGGGAAGCTAGAAAACTAGAAACCTGAAAACTAGAGACTAAGGACGAAGATCACAGGGCGCTCGGAGGAAAAAACACAGTACGGTAAGGGTACGACGCAACAACTAACAGCGAAGCAAAGGACTTAAATACACAAGCATGACAATGAGAGGATTGGGAACAGGTGGCAACACAGCTGGGACAAATAAGACCTAATGAGACAAGGGAAGCAAAATCAGACACACTGCACACAGGACAGGGACTATCTAAATAAAAGAGGAAACACACGACAGGCACAGAGGCACGCTCTTGACACTGAATAGGACAAACACGGAGCACAGGGACAGGAGTAACAAACTGCGACATGAGACACAACTAGGGAGCAAGAAAATAAACATGACAGAATTAAACCTACACTTAACATCAGGGGCACAGGAACAAAACCCAAGAACTAGAAATCACAAAACAGAAAAACTAGAAAGCTAGAAATACAAGACAGGAACTAAAACACTAGCAGTCATAAACCACGATGAACTCAAAGCTTATTAATAACCAGTGTTGGGTAAGTTACTTTAAATTAGTAACTTAGTTACATTACTAGTTACTTCCATCAAAAGTAACTCAGTTACTTCAAGTTACTCGTTACTTTCAAAGTAACTAGTTACTAGGGAAAGTAACTTTGGTTTTATTCAGACTTCTCTTGTTAATGTGTTGCTAACTGGATACCCAGCAAGAGTGCCAGTCTTCTAGCTTGCTTACTTGCCACAAGTGCACTGTGCCACCTAACCAAAGGAAAAAATTATGTGCATATTTCCACGAGAGAAATCCCACGCCTGGACCGTCGTTGACCACCGCCATGATTCTAGCCTACGTCACAGCGTCCTGTGCGCTTTTTACATCCAACACAAAAACTGCAGTCGTGGTGCTTTTGATTGTACTCAGAACTCAGAAATTCTGCCTTCCGAATAGGAAGATGTAGGTAACACCAGACTGCAGATGAGTTGCATACAGGGCTGGACTGGGACAAAAAATCAGCCTGGGCATTTTGACTATAGACCGGCCCACCATTATAGCAAAAATCATAAAGCCTTTGAATGAAAACAAACACTGTTGTGACAGTGATGTACACTGTCTTGATGGTATATATGTATCAATCTATCAATCGTTTGTTGTAAGACTCAGATAATTATTTATTAAAAGCTAGACATTTGAAATGAGAATAAGAAAGTATTTCTTTGTGCCCCCCTCTCCCTGTTAATACCCTACCTGCCCCCATGGCAAAACTTTGCTAGACCCGCCCCTGCACAGTTACCAGCTGTCAGCTACATAGAAAAGGATCCTGGTGTTATTTATCTCTCAGAAACAGTTCATAACTTCCCTTCAACTCATTCATGTTAACTAAAAGGTAAACCTGTTTCTCCATCACCTGTTCAGCTCTGATGATTCAGTAAGGACATCTCCTGGTTTCATCTGGTTTCCCACTCACCAGATATACAAACCAATATCATGACCAGCAGCTTTACAGCTGTGGCTCCAGCAAACATCAGCTGATAGTAGAAAGTAATATTAAATAAATTCTAACAACAGCTGATCAAACGTGCTGCTGTTGTTTAACGTGACATCCGGTGGTTTCCTCTTTCTGGCGCAAAGTGGGCGATAAACAAACAAGAGGGAAAAGCCGATCAGCTGATCATTGATCAGTTTCATGATTAAAGTAGCAACAGGAGAGGGAGGGGGAGAGAATGAGAGGAGAAGAGGCAGCTGTGCAGCGTAAACACAGAATAACTCCAGCTTTGTGTCTTTTTCATTGTAGCTGAAGTCCGGGACAAACTGTTCCTTTTCACCTAAATACGAAACGCGTAATAATTTCTCTGAATATGAGACGATTCCGTTTTTTAGGGAACGGTTGGCAACTCTAATAATTAACCGTATGAACAAAATAAAGTTCAACATCAGTAACATAGCACCACCCAGCTGTATAGAAACCCCGTCATGCTAGCTAGCACGCAGTACGAAAAAGTCAGCACAACGAAAATAAACTCCAACTAAACTTGGTTTATATCTGACCCAGATAGACTGCAGGTCATAACTTCTTACCTGAAGTTCAGTTCACCTGATACTCGGACCGGTGGCCGCCTCGGGTCTCTCCTCCTGCCTCCCCTTTCTCTCATGCACCTGCTGGCCTCCACCACTTGCTAATGTTACTGAATCTGTGGAAGCTCCGCGATAGCCACCACACGAAGTAACGAATAACGAGCCTATCTAAATCCCAGTAACGAGTAACGCGTTCCTGATTTTGGCATAATAACTAGTTACCGTGGTCGTTACCACAATAATAACGTAGTTACTGTAACGCGTTACTTAATAACGCGTTAGTCCCAACACTGTTAATAACACAGAACACAAAGCACTGGGTCACGGACCCAGGACGGTGAAATAGCTTCAGTGATAAATCTTTGTTTTTACTTGTGAACTATGTAAGCTGAGACCAATGAACTAATGATCACGGTATTCAAAATCAAAGCTGATATTTTCTGAATTTTTCTCTCAATAGTTATATGGTGCATCTATTTTTATATGATTTTACTGTAGTTCAGCCACTTCCATTATGAAATAATTAGAACTTAATTTGAATAAAAGTACTCAGAATGACTTGTAATATTTTTGGTGATCCTGTGACCTTCCCTCATCACATCAAAATGCTGACATATCATTTGTGTTAGCATGCTTGTGTACTAGCTAAAGCTATAGGGTTAAATGTGATAATTATTTTATTTTTTATATACGCTAAATATTAAGCATAATAATATGCTAAAGTCACCATTATCCATTAGCATAAAGCTGTAATAGTTTCAGGTGTAAAACTTGCAGATAGTTTTACTATTACCATTTTACTTACTTATTTTTCTTTATTTTCTGACTATCACTTCCTACATTTTTACAGAAATATCTCTATTTGTATAACTGCATTATCAAAACAGCTCATTACTTTAGGTTTAAGATATTTGAGGTGAGTTGTTTCCTGTCACTGTGCATCTATAAACACCAACTCTTTCAGTGTAGTTTGCTACATATATCTGTAAGTCAAAGGTGCAGCTGCTGTATTTTGTCTACTTATCTAGTCCAGTGTCAGGCTTCACCAGAGTCATTCATGCCTATTTAGCATCACCAATTAACCCAACTCCATGCATGTCTTTGGGCTGTTGGGAGGAATTTGAAGTACCTACAAAGGGAAAAGATCCCAGGATGGATCTAAAAATTATAACCTTCTTGCTGTGAGGCAATAGCTCTAACCACTATATCACTGTGCTGTCACTGCTGAAGTTCTGTTTTTGCACATTGTGAAGCAACATTTAAAACAAAACAAAGTATGCTAACGTTGTGTTATTCAAAGGCTGCTTGAACATAAGAGGCACTCTAGTGCAGGCTACACTTGTTAGTTTGGCGTAGCTAATTGTACTGTTGTTGGACTGATTCATAACAGCTGAAATACAGCAAAAATACAAATTGTATTCTTTTCTGTTGTGTAATTTTATTATAATATGACCAACTGTGTTTCAGTTAGCTAAAAATCACAGGTCATTTACTCACCGGAGGGTTGGTGGTTCGATCCCAAGCTCCTCCAGTCTACATGCCAAATATCTTTGGGCAAGATACTAACCCCATGTTTCCCTCTGATGCATCCGTTGGAGTGTGAATTGGAGTGAATGTCAGATAGAAGCACTAAAAACCTTAGATAATGTGCTTGTGTGAATGGGTATGATCGGGTGAATGCACCAGTTGTAGAAAGCACTTTTAGTACTCAGTGAGAGTAGAAAAGCGATATATAAGAACCAGTACATTTACCATTTAAAGTCCTTTAATTTTTTATTTTTATTTTTGAAATCGACAGTGCACCATATAATCCGGTGCGCCTTATGTATAAATTCTGGTTGTGCTTACTGACCTCAAACCGATTTTATGTGGTACACAGCGCTCAAAAATCTGTCAAAAAACATTTTAAAAAAAATGGTAAATGGTCTGTATTTGTATAGCGCTTTACTTGGTCCTAAGGACCCCAAAGCACTTTACTCTATACACAATCATCCACCCATTCACACACTGCTGATGGCAAGCTACAGTGTAGCAACAGCCGCCCTGGGGCGCATTGACAGAGGCGAGGCTGCCGGACACTGGCGCCACCGGGCCCTCTGACCACCACCAGTAGGCAACGGGTGAAGTGTCTTGCCCAAGGACACAACGACCGAGACTGTCGGAGCTGAGGCTCGAACCGGCAACCTTCTGATTACAAGACAAACGCCCAACTCTTGAGCCACAGTCGATCAACAAATTTTAGTACAACTTTGGTAAGCTACGAAGCCACACGCTTGATGGATTGTCGGAGCATTATGGCTACCGTAGTCAGGAGCCTCGCGGAGTAATCGGGGTCCTAAACTCCGTCCATTTCAGGTCCCAAAGTCAAACAAACACTGCGGCATCACTGAGAGTTAAAAACTGTCTAAATTCTTTCATCTTTAATAAAATGATCAGTGTTGCTGCTTTACCAGGCGTAACAATTAAGTTTAACATCCAGGCATCCATGAAAACAGAATTTATTAAATTTAACAGAGTTAGAAGTTAGCAGGAAGTTAGCTCGCTAGCTTCCACCTAAACATGATATAGCATGTTAAGACTGAGAGATTTCTGAAAAAATTCAAACGTACAGCTCTGTTATCACTTCAAACATAAATGAAGACAGAAAACTAAACAGCAGTGACGTTTGTAGGGTTACTGAAGTTGGACTAGCTGGCATATAATGATGTGCAAAATTATCGCTAGTGACACAGCCATGTTAGAATAACATAAACACAGTGAAGCTGGAGGATGAACGCTAACTTTTTTCCACTCGATAAAAGTTAACGTGAAGGTTCCTGATGGTTAGGGACAAATGCAATCGCATGGCAGGATGCTTTAAACGGACCAAACTTCAGTCAGGAGAACAACTGAGATAATCCATCCACAATACGAGGTTAGTCATTAATATACTGCAACAACACGGGAATAGAGCTGCTGCGACAGAATTCAGTATTAATAATTCAATGGTACAAAAGTGGAGGAAGCAAGAAGAATGAGTTGAGTAAAGTTTGACTTATCTGACTGCTTTGTTTGCTTAATGCGCCTTATAATCCGGTGCGCTTTATGGTCCGAAAAATACGATACTATTACTTGAGTAAAGAAGCAGTTCTTCAACCTTTGCAGGAAGATCTGTACTTATACTTAAGTTACCAGTGTGTGTACTTTATCCACCTGTGGTTGTAACATTGTAACACAACAGTAACACATTTAAAATGTGCTTATTGATGATGTCAATTTATTTTTACTGTACTCCATTTGACCTTTTGTGTACATAAATAGGTCAAAACACAACAATGACAATTAGCGAGCGGAAAAATTAAATAATGAGTGTGACATCAATAAAACAAAATAAAAAGTTATGGTAAAGCTTAATAAAGTTAACATAACAATAACAGTATTAAGTACATACGCTGCTGTTAACTTTTTAACAATAAAATTAAATATCCAAAAATATATTGACACAGTTACTCTTCTTTCTTTTTTTTTTACTGTGCCTTATTTAGCATTCAAAATCTTCCTTAAGCAAGTTAGAAAACTGGCTTCTCTAGTATTTGGTGCAGGGCAAGAAGTAGCTGTTGCTCAGCACACGGTACAGCCTCCCGCTCCACATGGCATACTCAAACATTTGTGGTCCACTGTAGAGGTAGGTGTACCCTGCAGAACAGAGATGCTACATGTTAGTGCTGCATAACAGACCAGAGGGATTTTTAAACATGTTAAAATAGCAATCATTCATTACATGTAAACTCAAAAGATAAAAACAGAAATATCAAAAACAGAAGTCATTGTCTCGTTTCAGTGGTCTTCAAGCCTGAATTGCTGCTCACCTCCTTGCTGCAGAGCTGCAGTCACTTTGGAGGTCATTCCCAAGAAGGTCTCATCCACCTGTTTGGGGAATCCTTTATCCATCTTCTTTGTGGCCTCATTATAACTGGGAAAAGAAAAATGTATTTAGATTCATCTAACATTTGTAATACAACTTGTAAGCTGCTGTATGGAAATCGGTTGCCTAATTTTCTCAGGTCTTAGTGGAACACACCTGTAGTATTCACTGCCTACAAAGAACAGAGTCTTCCCACTTTGTTCGTCATAGAGGGCCGCATCAACTTTCTTCACGGTTTTGGGCAGACCAAAGCTGGATATTGGTTTAGGATAGCCACTTACAAGATCATAGCCGCTGAAAGCCCACACCTTCTGACCTGTCAACAAATAAGAAGTAGACTTTATAGTAAAGCTATGTAAAGGCACAAAAATGCTGACTTCAAAGGAGTGCTGCATTAGGTGGACACTGGCAAAGCATACCTTTAAAAAGTAAGACACGGTCTGATTGTTGGCTCTCATAAGCAGCATCAATGTCAACAGGAGCATCGGGCCAGAAATTTGTGATGAGAGTTTGCTGAGGTGTGTTGCTCTGAGGGTGGTTGCGCCAGAAGAATCTGTGAAGACACACACAGAAAATGTACATTAATGTAAATGATCAGTCAGCAAATCTCAGTAGCTCAGGTATTCATGCATTTATTTTGTGATACCTGTCCTTGAAGAAGAGCATCTCTCCTCGCAGTGTGGCAACAGCATCCAAAACCATCGTTGAATCACAGGCATCAGGAGTAGTGGGGGCTGTAGGTCCAGGCATCTCTTCGTCATTTGGACCTGGAGGTAATTTAATAAATATCACACTGTTGTAAGTTGTAAAATTATTTATGCACAGGTTCTTCTAAGATTTTGGTCAACTCAAATATTTTTAATTGAATAAAACCAAAAAAAGAATTTAGCACTCACCATAGAGGGACTGGATGCCATTAACGTCATCCCGGGGAAGAACATAGGTGTCAGGGTTACTGTATGAGTACACTGGGTACATGAGAGCACCGGGGTCATTGGAGTGAGACAAGCCCAGAGAGTGACCAAATTCATGGGCAGCAACCATAAAGAGGACGTAGCCTGAAGTAGAAAACACAGAATGACAATTGGTTACAGCTAAGGATAACTCAGGTCGCACGCTACAGAGTAATAATTTGGACACCACAGTTCATAAAAGTAAACAAACTTACCTGTGTTTGAGCGGAACGTGAACGTTTCATCTTCATCAAAATGGGCATCCCCTCCAATGCCAGCACCGGGAGCAAATGCGTGGGCGAGAGTGCCATCAGGGCCATCAAAGGGGTAATAATCACCATGTGCTGTTAGAAGATAGTAGTTTCAGAGTTGGCCAAACAAAACACAGACACTAAAAAAGCTTAGTGTTCCTGACTGATAGGTGGGATGGTCATGTCTTGTGCAATAATACAATAAAAACGTTCAGTGATTATATTACTTAGTGTGTTTTTAGACTCACCCCGGCGACCAAAGGAGATCATAATATCAGCAATGCCGCTGTAGATCCTTGTGAACGTCAGTGGAGTGACTTTGGCCCACACCTGCAGAGCTTTGTCTATGGACTCATCCACCTCTGCCACAGACATGTCAGGTGTGTAGTTCTCTATCCTGCAGAGCACAACAATATCCAAGAAAATCATTAGTGTGGTCACATTTTCTCACGTTGTGTGTTACGTTGTGTCTTTAGATCATTCACCTGTATGTGAGGCTGTTTTTCTCCCATTTAGCGTTGTTATCAAAAGTGGAGAAATGAGCGACCTGTTCATCGGGAACCCCACAGCGGGGCTTCTTCATCATGGCCAAAGTGTCAGCATCCAGAGACCCGGTGATCTGGAGACCAAAGAATCTCTGCATCTCAGCCAGCTTCTTGTTCAGTGGGCTGATGCCCCTTCTGACAGCTGGACCCTCCTCCTCTGTGAGGTTGAAGAATTTCTTCAGGTAGTTCTGGAAGAGAGAAATATTCAGAGCTTTACACTCAAATATCTGTCAGCATGTTTAAGCTCAAGAAACAAGACAAATAACAACATGGGATGGACAATTAAAATAATCACAACGTTTGTCCACTCTGGCCTATGCCAAAAAATAAAAAACAGCCAAGTACACATACCTTTGCAAAACTTTCATCTTGCCCAGTAATCTGAGATACTGGCATGCAGTAAACTGCCACTGCCAGACCAAGCAGAATGCTCAGAGTCCAAGTCTTCATGCTTCCTCGTTGTGTGCAACTTGTGTCTCAGTGCTGTGAGAAGCTGTTATATAGGCTGGAGTTTGGATGTGTTGAGTAACTACCTGCCGTCAGTGACTAACGAAATGCTCCTTTTATGGTGAAGAGGGGAACTCTGGCTTTGATTGCTCATGACGGTGTTACATGTACAAAAAAACCCAAAACACTGATGTTGAATCATTGTTGCAGTTTGCAGAGGAAATTGGTCATGAGATAATGTTTAGAAGAGCCCCAACATCTGTAATTATCAGAGTTTAGTTCATTTGATTTTTATTCAGATCTGACTTCCATATCCCACAGTGTGAAGAAAATCAAATTGATTTAATGATTTTATGAAGCTCACAGAAGCTCAGCTTTCAACTTTCAAGTTCTAGAAATAAAATTAAAACTACTCCTATTTTCAAGCTCTTGTGCAGAATTGACTTTATAGCTGATGTAAAGCAGATTTAAACACATATTTGAGGATTTTCTTTGTGTGTATTTGTTCCAGAATTATTACTATTTTTTATCACTTTATTGTAATTTTGTTTCCAGAGCTAGTTTCCTTCTTAGCTGTAATTATTTAAAAATTCATTTTCTCAGTGGTAAATGGCCTGTATTTGTATAGCGCTTTACTTAGTCCCTAAGGACCCCAAAGTGCTTTACACTACATTCAGTCATTCACCCATTCACACACACATTCACACACACATTCACACATGGTATTTGGTATCTGTATTTAAGAAGCTCAGAACAGTTATCACAGTTAGATGTTCTTGTCTCATTAAACACTTTCACCTGTGTTTTCTTGTAATGGATGTGTTAACATAAATTTAATATTCTGTCAAACACTGCATTGAGGAATTGAAAGTGTTTTTTTCACTATACACACTTTGGTTTTTGCACGATCCAACATGATTCCAAATGAAAAGAAGTATTTTGCCAGGAATTGGTCATGGAGGGTTTCAAGTGCTGCACATCACATACAGGAAAGGATGATTAATGTTGACTTTGCGACCATTGTGCAACCACATCTTCTACAATGAGCCACCTTTTGAGGTGCGCGGAACAAACCCGTGGACCAAGCTGAAGTCTATTAGCTGAAGTTCTTGAAAAGCCTGTCCTTAATGCACACCATGTACTTTAAACATGTGCCTCACACCAGAGCCAAGACAAGATCAGATTCACTTTACTTTGAGTACTCCAGGAGAGTAGAAAAGCGCTATATAAGAATCAGTCCATTTACCAGAAACATTAAAGTCAGTTTATTCTACACATTCAATAGTGCCCAACCGCATAACATTTTGGAAACTGGAAACTTTTTTTTTCTGTGAGTCGACTGCAGGTGGTTATTTTCCACCTTACCTGTAATTATCCCCAAACACTTTGTGTCAGTGTTACACAATACTGGACACAGGGATGAAGAGTTTTGACTTTATAAAGTAACGTTCAGCCTCAGGTAAATTAGGCAACAGCAGTAAAACGAGACATTCACTCACACACACACACACACACACACACACAGACACACACACACACACACACACAGACACACACACACAGTGAATATGTTTTAATAGAAAAGCAAAGATATCTTTTTTAATCAGGAAAATTACTATTTTTCTTTGCTAAGTAAAAAATAAATCACTGATGGAACGACACGCGCTTAAAATAAATGTTACGTTTGGCTGAATAGCTCTATATCACATGTTGATGTTTGTATAGAGAGATTTAAAATTGAAATTAGCAGCAAAATTAGATTAAAACACACATTTCAAATCACAAAAACTGTACAAATTCCAATATTACATCACTGTATTACACACTGAGGTAAGACTAACCACACACTAACCACTTCTCTGTTTTATACATTGTGGTCATTACTGCCTTCCTTCACTTCACATTCCAGCAGCTCATTAACACGACTGATGGAGTGCACACGTTTTAAGTTGGAGTCGTATTTGTAGTCCAAGTTTCCCTTGAAGAAGTGCACAGATCCTGTGGGGAAATCAATATTCATTTAGAATTTGAAACTTAAAATGTATTGTGGCAAACTGTGTTTGCTGTATGGGGCAAGGACTGTCTGTGTACAGTACATTCAAAAGTATTCATAATGAAAAGGTTTAAGTACCTTGGATAGTACTGCCTTGGTTATAAACCTTTATACCTTACATCTTTTTTTTTACTCTATGTCTATATGCAAGTATTTTCCAATCACAGTTAGTGAAGATATTCTATTAATCTGAGAGTCAAACAGCAAAGGAGCAGAAAAATATCAAGTGTTAGTGTAAATGTACTGTAAATTTTGTTGGATTGAATTTCTTTTTATGAGAAATTGACATTTTAAAGGGCTGTAAAAGAAAAGTGATGTAAGTACCATCATAGAAGACAGCAGCATCTATAGGCATTGGGATCTCTGGCCACTGCTCCTCAACAGACATTGGTGATCCCTCCATCAACCTTTGTTGCTCGTTGTACCTACATTATCACATATAATAATAAAATATAATAGTGATTTTAGAAAAGCAGAGATTTCCATGGGAAGTGTGATAAACTACATGACTACTTTACTTAAAGCACCCTTTTGATGACAAATAGTCAAGTTGGTGAAAGCAGTTGATTCTGCAACCACTTGTAGTAGAGATGTGTAATTTTGTATTACATCAAAGCGTAAGCAGGAAGCCTGTCTGGTCTAGACTGGTTCTCACACAATGATGTTCTGTTTCTATGTGAGAAATAATAACAGTACTCACACATAGCCATACAAAATTCTTTAAAGTAAATTTTACTTTTTTTTTTTTTAAGTTTTCAACAGAAGAGGACAGTCTGGATCTCACATATCTGATTGCTCTTTCATCTACTATCAGGAACACCCATCTATGTAAGATGCCAACAGTGGAAATAGTTTCCTGTCATCTCATTGCATAACGGTGATTCCAGTACATAAACATGTCTCACACCTCTCCATCTACATCAGTCAGTAAAGATGAAATGAAATGGTTAAAGATCAGACAAGTCTTGCTACAGTCCCGATCAAAAGTTTAAGACCACTTGTGAAATGGCAAAAAAATCATACTTTGCATATTTCAGTTTAAGCGTTGTTTTCAATAAATTACACGCTCAAAAAATGTTTTGTCTCACTCCCATTTCTTCTTGCTGCATGCAGAAGCTCCACTTGGAACCTTATTAAGATCCAACCATGCAAAATATGATTTTTTGCCATTTTACAAGTGGTCTTAAACTTTTGATCGTGGCTGTATATTGTTTTTAACTATTTTATGTATGGTGATCTTTCACGTTTTGAAAGATGGCTAAAATTTCATGTATATAGTAGAACAATAACACTGAGTAAAGGTTAACGTATATGAAATGTTATTTAGGATACAAAATGTGTCATAACACATATCACAATATGATGGCTATCACATCTGAGTTAGTTATGATACAATTCATAGTATAACACATAGAAACATAGATAAACATAAATAACACCATTACTAATGATTTATAAAGCCTTTAAATTTCAATTCGCCTACATAAGTTTCACTTGCCATGAGTAAGACATATATTAGTAATTATCCTAAGATCCATGCATAGTAATATTGAGAATCCAGATTGTGCAGATGGTTTCACATCATCCTGCCATTAATAGACACCAAAGGGAGGACAAGACTTTTATGGTCCTTGGATATTTCAAATATAAGTAATAAAGCAGCTTTTTAAACACAGATTTCTATCTACTTATATTAGTCAAGTGTGGGCGTGACACAGATATAGACACACACACATAGTGAATATGTTTCAACATAAAAGGAAAGATGTTTTTTAATCAGGAAAATTACTATTTTTCTTTGCTAAGTAAAAAATAAATCACTCTGATGGAACGACACGAGCTTAAAATAAATGTTACGTTTGGCTGAATAGCTCTATATCACATGTTGATGTTTGTATAGAGAGATTTAAAATTGAAATTAGCAGCAAAATTTGATTAAAACACACATTTCAAATCATGAAAACTGTACAAATTCCAATATTACATCACTGTATTACACACTGCGGTAAGACTAACCATAAGTTAGTCTTACTAACCGTAAGACTAACTTATTTATTTAACTTAGCATTGCCGATTAATTAGTGCTTTGTTTCATCTGGTAGTGTTTTTTGCACTTTACTATCGCATCCTTTTTATTTCCTACTATTGTACTATTGAGAAGCACTTTGGTGTACCTCTGGTCTTTAAATGTGTTATATAAATGAAGTTGTATTGTATTGTACTCTTCACTTCACCATACTTCTTCTTTCGTCGCGAGCCGCCGCTGCAGGCCTGGGATTCAAACAGCAGAGAAGGTGGTGAGCTGGAGATTGGAGGAGTGAATGTTGACAGGGAGAACCCTCCCATTCTGATCACCGGAGACTTGGACGAGGACCAAGCAGTTGATTCATTTGGCCAGAGTCACGTGATCAGTGACGTCATTAAAAAGCTTCATTAAATGCTTTGGTACTTGATTCAGTGGTTTATAAGGAAGTGAATCATTTGCGGGATTTGTGGAGTTTTTTGATGGTGAGAGACAGCAAACCAGTGATTATTCTGTTGAGAGATATGCAGCCAGCCAGGGTGGGAGGAGGTTCTGTCATGTGGGAGTATTTTGAGTTGATTTTGGTCACAACAGAAGCATACTCCATAATGTGTTGTGCATTATTATATGTATATTATATGCAATTTTAATCTATTGTATTTACCAACATCAAGAAGTCACAAGCAAAGAAAGACCACACCATGGCACAAGGAAAGTTTATTGATGAAAATTATTTATTAAACAAATAAACATAACAATTTCTTCTCCCCCAAAAATACATGTTCAAAGCAACACAACGGTGGCCCAATATCAGATAGAACTGTTGTCAGAGTTATATTGTTGGCAATGTTCCCTCTAAGCTGCGCACGTGCGCAATTGCGCACTGCTGGCACAGTCTCTGTGCACAGAAATTCTGCGTTGCGCACAAAAAAAAAATCTAACCTGAATTGAAATTAAAATGAAATCTTTTGGAGATGTGAGCAGGACAGACGGAAAAATTGGGGACTTTATACCAGTTTTTAAATTGTGTTGATAGGCCACGTAAAACCAGAGTTGTGATAAAAAAAAATGCAATGTTTGGTTTCCTTCCTGAATACTGTCGTTGTTTATATTTACTGCGGGAAGAAACGGTTAAATCGGCGTTTTATAAGAAAAAAGGCTCGAAAGCCTGTGAGGAAAAACAAACCCCAACCCCCTCTGCCTTTCCTATTCGTCCAAAAAAGTACCATGTCCACCAATCAAAAAATGATATGGCAACGTGCCATCTAGTTGTTAAGAAACGGGGGAAGTTTTAGGAGTGACGGCGGTGTTTTGAGATGTGAGAGATTTGCGACGTTTAGCGCAAATCTTGTGTAGTTAGTGTGTAGTGTAGTCAACAGTTTTGTTGTGTGTGTCAGCTGAATGTTACAGGTGTTACAGCAGTGATACATCTCCTGTTGTCAGGCCTGCAGGTATCAGGCTGTTGTTCTCCTTTATCTCATAGTGGACAGAAATTATTTTTGGAGTGGCACAAATAATTTGTGTGGCATCAGATTTGACGCAGAACAGCTGATTGTTCTGTAAATAGTTTGAAATGTTTATTTAAAAATGCCTTGGCTGCATTTAAAAAAATAGCTGCAAAAAACTTTGTTTGCCAAACTGAGTTACTTTTTTGAAGAAGTAACTATATAATTAATTGCCCAGCATTGGTCATTATATACTGTATTTTGCAGACAGAGAGTTACAGACTCTCTCCCAGACCACAGACTCATAGTCATAATACAAGTCAGAGCTTTATAAAAAAAAAGAAAAAAGAAAAAAAAAGAAAGTTGTGTTTTCAAATTTGGAGTTCAAGTTATTTTTACTTCCAATAGTGTTAACATACTACACAGGTCATGAACAAGATTTTTTTTACATTTTCATTGTAAGTGGGCTAAAGCAGTTAATTAAAAGTAGTCTAACGTAAATGTAAATGCTGTAATTTGATTATTTTAATAAACCATGAAACTTGGATGGATTTGATGCCGGCGTGACCACAGTGCACACGTCTGATGTCGCTCACAGTGGTCCAAGGGATCGCTCAGGGAGTTTGTGTGTTCGCTCAGACACGTGAAAAATTAGAGGGAACATTGATTGTTGGATTGTTATATATGCTTAGAAACATATAATCATATATGCTTAGAGGTATATAATCGATTGTATAATGACAGGATGTCTGATCCTTAGTAGTCTACAAAGACTCTGTGTGCGTTCCAGAGCACTCTGGCATACACACACATCCTAAGGTCATGAGAGAGGTCGTACCTTCTTTTTCTGATTTATAGTATAGGAGGACACCTACTCTGTGTCTGTTTAGGTGAACTGTTGGACTCACAGGCGCCAGCAGATCATTCACAGGGTCACATCTTGACACACACACATACCTACACTACACACAGACGAGGTACTCTTTGTTCACACGTACGCCTGTGTAAGATGTCATATGTTAAGGAACCTATGCATATTCATGTAACCGCAATAAAAGGCAGTGCTACAGGGGAGCTGACTGAGAGTGACTGGGGTTCGAGCGGCAGGAACAGTGCTCGTCTCAGTCATCTCCCTCGTGCACAAGATCACACAAAGAGCTCTGGTGACTTGCGTCTTGCTTTTGCTAGTTGCAGTAAATTGCCTCGGCTGTTCCAGCAACAGGTTTGTGCCAACATAAACCTAACAACTGTGAACTCCACTCTGTAGCATGGGCAGTCATAATGAAGCAGTTCATTTTATTTTGTCGATTCAAGCTGCTCTTCACATTTTTGGCCACCAGATGTCACCAAAGACGACTGTGTTGAAAAGCTTTGAGTAATGAACACAAGCTTCAATGCTTCAGAAAGCTTCATTTGGCCATCACTAACACTGGGAAGCTAGAAAACTAGAAACCTGAAAACTAGAGACTAAGGACGAAGATCACAGGGAGCTCGGAGAAAAAAACACAGTACGGTAAGGGTACGACGCAACAACTAACAGCGAAGCAAAGGACTTAAATACACAAGCAGGACAATGAGAGGATTGGGAACAGGTGGCAACACAGCTGGGACAAATAAGACCTAATGAGACAAGGGAAGCAAAATCAGACACACTGCACACAGGACAGGGACTATCAAAATAAAAGAGGAAACACACGACAGGCACAGAGGCACGCTCTTGACACTGAATAGGACAAACACGGAGCACAGGGACAGGAGTAACAAACTGCGACATGAGACACAACTAGGGAGCAAGAAAATAAACATGACAGAATTAAACCTACACTTAACATCAGGGGCACAGGAACAAAACCCAAGAACTAGAAATCACAAAACAGAAAAACTAGAAAGCTAGAAATACAAGACAGGAACTAAAACACTAGCAGTCATAAACCATGATGAACTCAAAGCTTATTAATAACACAGAACACAAAGCACTGGGTCACGGACCTTCAGTGATAAATCTTTTTTTTTACTTGTGAACTATGAAAGCTGTGAACTATGAAAGCTGTGAACTATGAAAGCTGTGAACTATGAAAGCTGAGACCAATGAACTAATGATCACGGTATTCAAAATCAAAGCTGATATTTTCTGAATTTTTCTCTCAATAGTTATATGGTGCATCTATTTTTATATGATTTTTTTATATGATTTTACTGTAGTTCAGCCACTTCCATTATGAAATAATTAGAACTTAATTCGAATAAAAGTACTCAGAATGACTTGTAATATTTTTGGTGATCCTGTGACCTTCCCTCATCACATCAAAATGCTGACATATCATTTGTGTTTTGTGCAAATTAGCAAGCGTTAGCATGCTTGTGTACTAGCTAAAGCTATAGGGTTAAATGTGATAATTATTTTATTTTTTATATACGCTAAATATTAAGCATAATAATATGCTAAAGTCACCATTATCCATTAGCATAAAGCTGTAATAGTTTCAGGTGTAAAACTCGCAGATAGTTTTACTATTACCATTTTACTTACTTATTTTTCTTTATTTTCTGACTATCACTTCCTACGTTTTTACAGAAATATCTCTATTTGTATAACTGCATTATCAAAACAGCTCATTACTTTAGGTTTAAGATATTTGAGGTGAGTTGTTTCCTGTCACTGTGCATCTATAAACACCAACTCTTTCAGTGTAGTTTGCTACATATATCTGTAAGTCAAAGGTGCAGCTGCTGTATTTTGTCTACTTATCTAGTCCAGTGTCAGGCTTCACCAGAGTCATTCATGCCTATTTAGCATCACCAATTAACCCAACTCCATGCATGTCTTTGGGCTGTTGGGAGGAATGTGAAGTACCTACAAAGGGAAAAAATCCCAGGATGGATTTAAAAATATAACCTTCTTGCTGTGAGGCAATAGCTCTAACCACTATATCACTGTGCTGTCACTGCTGAAGTGACACATAACACAACGTTAGCATAACAAAGTATGCTAACGTTGTGTTATTCAAAGGCTGCTTGAACATAAGAGGCACTCTAGTGCAGGCTACACTTGTTAGTTTGGCGTAGCTAATTGTACTGTTGTTGGACTGATTCATAACAGCTGTGGTGTTCATGGTGTCATGGTTCTGGGTACTTGAGTTTGTGGATATTCACGTTCCATTCATTAATAATACCTGATTCTTAGTTTGCTTATTAGTTACATTTTCTTCTTTATGTATTTTCTTAGTGTATTTCTTGTCCCAATCTCATTTGTCAAATCCGTTTTGTTAAGTTCAATTATGTCTGCATTTCACTACTTAGTTATTACTTCTCACTTCTTGTTTTTTTTGTTTTTTTTAGAATCATTTATCTCTTGTATTTCACTTTTATTCTACTTGTTCTGCTACCCTACATTCCTCCATTTTACCAAGTGGATCATTATGGCCTTGCCATATTGGTCCATTTGATTGACCTTTATTATAATTATGTATTTATTTTACAAACGGGACAGACATGACTGGGGGATAGGACAGGGAGAAAGAATGAAAGAAAGAGAGGGAGAGAAAGAAAACCAGAGGGGAGAAGAGACGGTGAGAAAGGGGGGAGGAAAGAAAGAAAAACAAACAAAACACCTGGATCACCTGTATGGAGAAAAAAAAACAGAAGAGAAATCAAACAAAAAAAAGAGCAACATAATAAAAACAGCACCATCACAATAAACTAGCTAGCAGTAGATAACAGTAGATACTAAACATTAAACGATATTGTGCAGCACGCAAGATAGACAGCGCACAATGTGCTTTGAGGCAGCAGCCAAGAAAGGTGTAGTCTGCGTCTGTGAACACCCGTGTGTACACCTGTGTGCACACCTGTGTGGATCAGCACGCTTGTATTCCAAAGGTTTCTCCATGTAACGATCTGCTACGGAGTGTGGGGAGCCATAGCCCCGTCCCCCAGGGCATGAAGCAGGTATGGAGGAGATCCAGGCCCCAGATATCCAGAGGCCCCAGAGTACGAGGACCCGAGGAGGACCACCAAAAGGGGGGGAACCGTGCCACCCTCCTGGGAAGAGCTGAGTAGAGCCCCAAACGAGAGGTCACCCAGCAGCTACGGAGTAGAGGCCAGAGGGGGTTGCAGTGGCGTGCCCGCGGGCTCTGCCGGCAGCCAGCTGTGCCAGAGAGGACCGAGCTTCAGGCCCAGAGGCCTGAGGGCACCCCACCCCCCGGAAGGGGCCCAGCCGGGCCACAGGCGCCAGGCCCCGCCAATCGGCCACCAGGAGTGAGCCGGTACATACATGAGCGCCCAGCCCCAGTCGACAAGGACCACCAACACACCAACGTCTGAGGGCATCAGCCACCGGCAGGGAGTGTGGTGAGGGGAGATAGGCCTCCGTACTTTGGAGGGCCTGAGATGTACCCAGAGAGGTTGAGTCTAAGACCCAACCTGACATATAGACACAGACGAACAGGCGCACGTGGACACAGACATGCATTCCCACCCCCATATACACAACCAAATACTCGGCACTCACCCAACGTGTAGACAGACACAAATAGACACTGCACAGACAGTCGCACTCCCCAAACATACTCTATATCCCAGGTCCAGGTACCCCCGCCACCAGAGGGGCAAGCCGCACCTAGACCCAGGAGATGTAACCCTTCTCTCTGGGGTGGAGGCAAGCGGACCACCTCCTTATCTGCAGTAGCAGGGAGGCCCCGCATCCCAGACCCCAATCTGACGGCCAGCACCTCCTCCCAGCCCCCCAGCCCTGACGGCTAACAGAACCGGGGTGAGTGAAGACCCCAAACCTCCCTACGCCCGCTCATATGTAGTGTTGCTGTGTGCTGTTCTAAAGTGCATTTAAAACACAGGAGAGCATGGTTCCTGCTTCCTCTCAGAGAGCAGCACGGCTCCTCCCGAAAACCCTTAGTGTCTATATGCATTTAAAATTGAGGGTAGGGCACCAGCGCCAGAGGTGGGTTGGAATACACCGACCATCCTCTGGATGCTGTAAAACGTGCCCACCCCCAAGGCCCTATATGTATGTGTTATGTGAGAGTGTGAGTAATGTGGGTGTCTAGGTTGCAGAATAAAATTGAGGCACAGGCGACCAAATTCACACTCCATTGGAGTGTGAATTTGTCCACACTCCAATGGAGTGTGAATTTGAGTGAATGTCAGATAGAAGCACTAAAAACCTTAGATAATGTGCTTGTGTGAATGGGTATGATCGGGTGAATGCACCAGTTGTAGAAAGCACTTTGAGTACTCAGTGAGAGTAGAAAAGCACTATATAAGAACCAGTACATTTACCATTTAAAGTCCTTTAATTTTCTTTCTTTGTTTTTTGAAATCGACAGTCCACCATATAATCCGGTGCGCCTTATGTATGAATTCTGGTCGTGCTTACTGACCTCAAACCGATTTTATGTGGTACAAAGCGCTCAAAAATCTGTCAAAAAACATTTTAGTATGACTTTGCTAAGCTACGAAGCCACAGGCTTGATGGATTGTCGGAGCATTACGGCTACCGTAGTCAGGAGCCTCGCGGAGTAATCTAGGTCCTAAACTCCGTCCATTTCAGGTCCCAAAGTCAAACAAACACTGCGGCATCACTGAGAGTTAAAAACTGTCTAAATTCTTTCATCTCTAATAAAATGATCAGTGTTGCTGCTTTACCAGGTGTAACAATTAAGTTTAACATCCAGGCATCCATGAAAACAGGATTTATTAAATTTAACAGAATTAGAAGTTAGCAGGAAGTTAGCTCGCTAGCTTCCACCTAAACATGATATAGCATGTTCTGATGTACAGCTCTGCTATCACTTCAAACATAAATGAAGACAGAAAACTAAACAGCAGTGACGTTTGTAGGGTTACTGAAGTTGGACTAGCTGGTATATAATGATGTGCAACATTATCACTAGCTACACAGCTATGTTAGCATAACATAAACACAGTGAAGCTGGAGGATGAACGCTAACTTTTTTCCACTCGATAAAAGTTAACGTGAGGGTTCCTGATGGTTAGGGACAAATGCAATCGCATGGCAGGATGCTGTAAATGGACCAAACTTCAGTCAGGAGAACAACTGAGATAATCCATCCACAATACGAGGTTAGTCATTAATATACTGCAACAACATGAGAATAGAGCTGCTGCCAGAGAATTCAGTATTAATAATTCAATGGTACAAAAGTGGAGGAAGCAAGAAGAATGAGTTGAGTAAAGTTTGACTTATCTGACTGCTTTGTTTGCTTAATGCGCCTTATAATCCGGTGCGCTTTATGGTCCGAAAAATACGATACTATTACTTGAGTAAAGAAGCAGTTCTTCAACCTTTGCAGGAAGATCTGTACTTATACTTAAGTTACCAGTGTGTGTACTTTATCCACCTGTGGTTGTAACATTGTAACACAACAGTAACACATTTAAAATGTGCTTATTGATGATGTCAATTTATTTTTACTGTACTCCATTTGACCTTTTGTGTACATAAATAGGTCAAAACACAACAACAACAATTAGCGAGCGGAAAAATTAAATAATGAGTGTGACATAAATAAAACAAAATAAAAAGTTATGGTAAAGCTTAATAAAGTTAACATAACAATAACAGTATTAAGTACATACGCTGCTGTTAACTTTTTAACAATAAAATTAAATATCCAAAAATATATTGACACAGTTACTCTTCTTTCTTTTTTTTTTTTACTGTGCCTTATTTAGCATTCAAAATCTTCCTTAAGCAAGTTAGAAAACTGGCTTCTCTAGTATTTGGTGCAGGGCAAGAAGTAGCTGTTGCTCAGCACACGGTACAGCCTCCCGCTCCACATGGCATACTCAAACATTTGTGGTCCACTGTAGAGGTAGGTGTACCCTGCAGAACAGAGATGCTACATGTTAGTGCTGCATAACAGACCAGAGGGATTTTTAAACATGTTAAAATAGCAATCATTCATTACATGTAAACTCAAAAGATAAAAACAGAAATATCAAAAACAGAAGTCATTGTCTCGTTTCAGTGGTCTTCAAGCCTGAATTGCTGCTCACCTCCTTGCTGCAGAGCTGCAGTCACTTTGGAGGTCATTCCCAAGAAGGTCTCATCCACCTGTTTGGGGAATCCTTTATCCATCTTCTTTGTGGCCTCATTATAACTGGGAAAAGAAAAATGTATTTAGATTCATCTAACATTTGTAATACAACTTGTAAGCTGCTGTATGGAAATCGGTTGCCTAATTTTCTCAGGTCTTAGTGGAACACACCTGTAGTATTCACTGCCTACAAAGAACAGAGTCTTCCCACTTTGTTCGTCATAGAGGGCCGCATCAACTTTCTTCACGGTTTTGGGCAGACCAAAGCTGGATATTGGTTTAGGATAGCCACTTACAAGATCATAGCCGCTGAAAGCCCACACCTTCTGACCTGTCAACAAATAAGAAGTAGACTTTATAGTAAAGCTATGTAAAGGCACAAAAATGCTGACTTCAAAGGAGTGCTGCATTAGGTGGACACTGGCAAAGCATACCTTTAAAAAGTAAGACACGGTCTGATTGTTGGCTCTCATAAGCAGCATCAATGTCAACAGGAGCATCGGGCCAGAAATTTGTGATGAGAGTTTGCTGAGGTGTGTTGCTCTGAGGGTGGTTGCGCCAGAAGAATCTGTGAAGACACACACAGAAAATGTACATTAATGTAAATGATCAGTCAGCAAATCTCAGTAGCTCAGGTATTCATGCATTTATTTTGTGATACCTGTCCTTGAAGAAGAGCATCTCTCCTCGCAGTGTGGCAACAGCATCCAAAACCATCGTTGAATCACAGGCATCAGGAGTAGTGGGGGCTGTAGGTCCAGGCATCTCTTCGTCATTTGGACCTGGAGGTAATTTAATAAATATCACACTGTTGTAAGTTGTAAAATTATTTATGCACAGGTTCTTCTAAGATTTTGGTCAACTCAAATATTTTTAATTGAATAAAACCAAAAAAAGAATTTAGCACTCACCATAGAGGGACTGGATGCCATTAACGTCATCCCGGGGAAGAACATAGGTGTCAGGGTTACTGTATGAGTACACTGGGTACATGAGAGCACCGGGGTCATTGGAGTGAGACAAGCCCAGAGAGTGACCAAATTCATGGGCAGCAACCATAAAGAGGACGTAGCCTGAAGTAGAAAACACAGAATGACAATTGGTTACAGCTAAGGATAACTCAGGTCGCACGCTACAGAGTAATAATTTGGACACCACAGTTCATAAAAGTAAACAAACTTACCTGTGTTTGAGCGGAACGTGAACGTTTCATCTTCATCAAAATGGGCATCCCCTCCAATGCCAGCACCGGGAGCAAATGCGTGGGCGAGAGTGCCATCAGGGCCATCAAAGGGGTAATAATCACCATGTGCTGTTAGAAGATAGTAGTTTCAGAGTTGGCCAAACAAAACACAGACACTAAAAAAGCTTAGTGTTCCTGACTGATAGGTGGGATGGTCATGTCTTGTGCAATAATACAATAAAAACGTTCAGTGATTATATTACTTAGTTTTTAGACTCACCCCGGCGACCAAAGGAGATCATAATATCAGCAATGCCACTGTAGATCCTTGTGAACGTCAGTGGAGTGACTTTGGCCCACACCTGCAGAGCTTTGTCTATGGAGTCATCCACCTCTGCCACAGACATGTCAGGTGTGTAGTTCTCTATCCTGCAGAGCACAACAATATCCAAGAAAATCATTAGTGTGGTCACATTTTCTCACGTTGTGTGTTACGTTGTGTCTTTAGATCATTCACCTGTATGTGAGGCTGTTTTTCTCCCATTTAGCGTTGTTATCAAAAGTGGAGAAACGAGCGACCTGTTCATCGGGAACCCCACAGCGGGGCTTCTTCATCATGGCCAAAGTGTCAGCATCCAGAGACCCGGTGATCTGGAGACCAAAGAATCTCTGCATCTCAGCCAGCTTCTTGTTCAGTGGGCTGATGCCCCTTCTGACAGCTGGACCCTCCTCCTCTGTGAGGTTGAAGAATTTCTTCAGGTAGTTCTGGAAGAGAGAAATATTCAGAGCTTTACACTCAAATATCTGTCAGCATGTTTAAGCTCAAGAAACAAGACAAATAACAACATGGGATGGACAATTAAAATAATCACAACGTTTGTCCACTCTGGCCTATGCCAAAAAATAAAAAACAGCCAAGTACACATACCTTTGCAAAACTTTCATCTTGCCCAGTAATCTGAGATACTGGCATGCAGTAAACTGCCACTGCCAGACCAAGCAGAATGCTCAGAGTCCAAGTCTTCATGCTTCCTCGTTGTGTGCAACTTGTGTCTCAGTACTGTGAGAAGCTGTTATATAGGCTGGAGTTTGGATGTGTTGAGTAACTACCTGCCGTCAGTGACTAACGAAATGCTCCTTTTATGGTGAAGAGGGGAACTCTGGCTTTGATTGCTCATGACGGTGTTACATGTACAAAAAAACCCAAAACACTGATGTTGAATCATTGTTGCAGTTTGCAGAGGAAATTGGTCATGAGATAATGTTTAGAAGAGCCCCAACATCTGTAATTATCAGAGTTTAGTTCATTTGATTTTTATTCAGATCTGACTTCCATATCCCACAGTGTGAAGAAAATCAAATTGATTTAATGATTTTATGAAGCTCACAGAAGCTCAGCTTTCAACTTTCAAGTTCTAGAAACAAAATTAAAACTACTCCTATTTTCAAGCTCTTGTGCAGAATTGACTTTATAGCTGATTTAAAGCAGATTTAAACACATATTTGAGGATTTTCTTTGTGTGTATTTGTTCCAGAATTATTACTATTTTTATCACTTTATTGTAATTTCGTTTCCAGAGCTAGTTTCCTTCTTAGCTGTAATTATTTAAAAATTCATTTTCTCAGTGGTAAATGGCCTGTATTTGTATAGCGCTTTACTTAGTCCCTAAGGACCCCAAAGTGCTTTACACTACATTCAGTCATTCACCCATTCACACACACATTCACACACCCATTCACACACACATTCACACACACATTCACACATGGTATTTGGTATCTGTATTTAAGAAGCTCAGAACAGTTATCACAGTTAGATGTTCTTGTCTCATTAAACACTTTCACCTGTGTTTTCTTGTAATGGATGTGTTAACATAAATTTAATATTCTGTCAAACACTGCATTGAGGAATTGGAAGTGTTTTTTTCACTATACACACTTTGGTTTTTGCACGATCCAACATGATTCCAAATGAAAAGAAGTATTTTGCCAGGAATTGGTCATGGAGGGTTTCAAGTGCTGCACATCACATACAGGAAAGGATGATTAATGTTGACTTTGCGACCATTGTGCAACCACATCTTCTACAATGAGCCACCTTTTGAGGTGCGCGGAACAAACCCGTGGACCTAGCTGAAGTTCTTGAAAAGCCTGTCCTTAATGCACACCATGTACTTTAAACGTGTGCCTCACACCAGAGCCAAGACAAGATCAGATTCACTTTACTTTGAGTACTCCAGGAGAGTAGAAAAGCGCTATATAAGAATCAGTCCATTTACCAGAAACATTAAAGTCAGTTTATTCTACACATTCAATAGTGCCCAACCGCATAACATTTTGGAAACTGGAAACTTTTTTTTTCTGTGAGTCGACTGCAGGTGGTTATTTTCCACCTTACCTGTAATTATCCCCAAACACTTTGTGTCAGTGTCACACAATACTGGACACAGGGATGAAGAGTTTTGACTTTATAAAGTAACGTTCAGCCTCAGGTAAATTAGGCAACAGCAGTAAAACGAGACATTCACACACACACACACACACACACACACACACACACACACACACACACACACACACACACATAGTGAATATGTTTCAACATAAAAGCAAAGATGTTTTTTAATCAGGAAAATTACTATTTTTCTTTGCCAAGTAAAAAATAAATCACTCTGATGGAACGACACACGCTTAAAATAAATGTTACGTTTGGCTGAATAGCTCTATATCACATGTTGATGTTTGTATAGAGAGATTTAAAATTAAAATTAGCAGCAAAATTAGATTAAAACACACATTTCAAATCATGAAAACTGTACAAATTCCAATATTACATCACTGTATTACACACTGAGGTAAGACTAACCACACACTAACCACTTCTCTGTTTTATACATTGTGGTCATTGCTGCCTTCCTTCACTTCACATTCCAGCAGCTCATTAACACGACTGATGGAGTGCACACGTTTTAAGTTGGAGTCGTATTTGTAGTCCAAGTTTCCCTTGAAGAAGTGCACAGATCCTGTGGGGAAATCAATATTCATTTAGAATTTGAAACTTAAAATGTATTGTGGCAAACTGTGTTTGCTGTATGGGGCAAGGACTGTCTGTGTACAGTGCATTCAAAAGTATTCATAATGAAAAGGTTTAAGTACCTTGGATAGTACTGCCTTGGTTATAAACCTTTATACCTTACATCTTTTTTTTTTACTCTATGTCTATATGCAAGTATTTTCCAATCACAGTTAGTGAAGATATTCTATTAATCTGAGAGTCAAACAGCAAAGGAGCAGAAAAATATCAAGTGTTAGTGTAAATGTACTGTAAATTTTGTTGGATTGAATTTCTTTTTATGAGAAATTGACATTTTAAAGGGCTGTAAAAGAAAAGTGATGTAAGTACCATCATAGAAGACAGCAGCATCTATAGGCATTGGGATCTCTGGCCACTGCTCCTCAACAGACATTGGTGATCCCTCCATCAACCTTTGTTGCTCGTTGTACCTACATTATCACATATAATAATAAAATATAATAGTGATTTTAGAAAAGCAGAGATTTCCATGGGAAGTGTGATAAACTACATGACTACTTTACTTAAAGCACCCTTTTGATGACAAATAGTCAAGTTGGTGAAAGCAGTTGATTCTGCAACCACTTGTAGTAGAGATGTGTAATTTTGTATTACATCAAAGCGTAAGCAGGAAGCCTGTCTGGTCTAGACTGGTTCTCACACAATGATGTTCTGTTTCTATGTGAGAAATAATAACAGTACTCACACATAGCCATACAAAATTCTTTAAAGTAAATTTTACTTTTTTTTTTTTAAGTTTTCAACAGAAGAGGACAGTCTGGATCTCATATATCTGATTGCTCTTTCATCTACTATCAGGAACACCCATCTATGTAAGATGCCAACAGTGGAAATAGTTTCCTGTCATCTCATTGCATAACGGTGATTCCAGTACATAAACATGTCTCACACCTCTCCATCTACATCAGTCAGTAAAGATGAAATGAAATGGTTAAAGATCAGACAAGTCTTGCTACAGTCCCGATCAAAAGTTTAAGACCACTTGTGAAATGGCAAAAAAATCATACTTTGCATATTTCAGTTTAAGCATTGTTTTCAATAAATTACACGCTCAAAAAATGTTTTGTCTCACTCCCATTTCTTCTTGCTGCATGCAGAAGCTCCACTTGGAACCTTATTAAGATCCAACCATGCAAAATATGATTTTTTGCCATTTTACAAGTGGTCTTAAACTTTTGATCGTGGCTGTATATTGTTTTTAACTATTTTATGTATGGTGATCTTTCACGTTTTGAAAGATGGCTAAAATTTCATGTATATAGTAGAACAATAACACTGAGTAAAGGTTAACGTATATGAAATGTTATTTAGGATACAAAATGTGTCATAACACATATCACAATATGATGGCTATCACATCTGAGTTAGTTATGATACAATTCATAGTATAACACATAGAAACATAGATAAACATAAATAACACCATTACTAATGATTTATAAAGCCTTTAAATTTCAATTCGCCTACATAAGTTTCACTTGCCATGAGTAAGACATATATTAGTAATTATCCTAAGATCCATGCATAGTAATATTGAGAATCCAGATTGTGCAGATGGTTTCACATCATCCTGCCATTAATAGACACCAAAGGGAGGACAAGACTTTTTTTGGTCCTTGGATATTTCAAATATAAGTAATAAAGCAGCTTTTTAAACACAGATTTCTATCTACTTATATTAGTCCAGTGTGGGCGTGACACAGATATAGATATTCTTTTGCTTTTTTCCAACTGGAATCCTGCCTTTTAGATTCTTCAGACATGTTTACAATCTTAAACGTGAAGTCTGATAAAGACAGCTTTTTTTCAGTTCCCAAGAACGTAACATACTTTCACAGATAGCCGTTTTACTACAGCTGAGGTTTTTTCAGAGGATCTGGTAACTGATGTTTGCTGCATTGTGAAAACCTACAAATGGTTTTAAAATTCAACCAATTTCTGTTATTTGTATTTACTTCCTTGGATAGAGTGAGTGACATCAGTGTATTTGTACCGCTCTTTTTTATTTGTTCTGTGTGAGGCTGCCACCAGTAGGTGGTCAGCATAAAGACTGAAAACGGGACTAAAGAGCTTTATGATCTTACATACCTCCAACACTCGTCACCAGTGAAGAACACAGTATAGCCCTCATCTCTGAAGTGAAGAGCAGCATCTACAGATTTTATTCTGGAAGGGAAGCCCAAGGTTGAGATGCTTCTAGGGAATCCTTCCTCAAGCTTTAACTGCCTCAGCATCCAGTACTGATTACCTGAAACAAAAACACTATAATAACACATGTTCACATGTATTTTAAATCTACTGCCAGACACTAAACCAATGGTTTTGTGGATGTTTTTTGTTTTTTTTTTACCCCTTTTTGTGTCTTTACCTTTAAAAAACACAACGACATTTTCCCACGTATTCTCATAAACAGCGTCCAAGTTGGCCGGTACAGTGTCTGGCCAAAGACTGCTAATCAAGGAGACACGCGTTTCATCAAATTCAGGATGTTTGCGCCACATAAACCTGAAAAGTAGGAAGGCTATCTCAAATGAATATTCAGTTTTTCAGTTCAGTTTTCCTGTAATCCTCGGACCAAAGAGACACACAGAGAGAATTATGTCCAAGACTGCACAGATTTACATACCTGTCTTTGAAAAACAAAACTTCCTGTTGTAGTTGTGTTACTGCATCAAAGGACAAATACGGATCACATTTGGTAGGTGTTTTTGGAGGAGGCCTTTTTGAGGTCAGTGAAGTAAAATTGGGATTGACTCCTGTACACAGCAGAGAGGAATAGAAAAGGACACTTGATTACCCCTGAAAATAAAATTTTTTAAAGGAACAAAGAAAACAAAGAAAAAGGAAACAAGAATAAAGAGAAAATTACTTGAAATGTTTGTTTTACTGTTTCTGTCATGTTTTACACCATGACGTCATTTTGCCATAATGATTTCAATCCGTCGTTCTTTAACCAAATTGTATTTAATCTTATAAGAAAACAAAATAAAACAATTGTTGTAGTTGTCTAATAATGTCTAAGACTAATAACAATAATAATAATAATGAGGATTAAAAAATACTTAAACTATTCAAAAGAAACAGAATAATCTAAAATATAACATATGAACGGATATTAAATAACTGATGGTGGCCAGTTTATAATGGTTTTGAGCAAATCAATATCACTGCAAGTTTTTGTGACACATAACAAAATTAAGCTTATGTGTGATTTCACTAAGGAAGATCTGTAATCACTGATCTGGCTGCTTTACTGGGTGATGAGCTTCTGTTCTGTTGTTTACATGTCTACAGCTTTCCCACACTGTCAATCTCAATATTCATGTTCTTAATCTAATCCAATCATCTTCTTGCCTGCCTCCTTCGAGCCAATCAACCTCTGCTTTTAGACCCTCTTTCTTACAACCCACCTCCTCCCCATCTCCATCACAGACACATTAACCAGACCTCCATTCAAGCCGGGGGGGTCCTGTTCTAACATCTAGTCTAATCGCCAAATATATTCATTTCTCTATTTCAATAAATTATGTTCAATTCTTCTAAATGACCTCTTGTTATTGAATTATTGCTGGATTGGATGTTTAATGCAAAACCAGCCATAATTCTTGTGGCTGTTCTTTTGTCAGTATTATTATTATTTTATGTGCAAATTTTCCATTTTAAAACTTCAAAGTTATTCTGAGGCTAGCGGGCTTTGCTTAATATCTTGTAATGAAACTGCGGCTCATGGTAAGCAACATTTCTGAGCTCAAGCATCGAAAGTATCCAGCAGCAACTCACCATACAGTTTTTGGATGTTTTTGACATCATCAAAGGAGAGCTGGGGCTCATAGTTGGGGTCAAAGTTATATGCTGGGTACATGATAGCTCCAGGATCAGATGAGTGGGACAAGCCAAGCGCATGGCCAAATTCATGGATTGCCACAGCAAACAGGTTGATACCTGGAGCAGGAGCGCACATCATGTTAGTACTCGTGTGATGCAGGAAGGCTGTAACACAAAAGTCCCACCCATGTTTCACTAAATCACTCCGGGTTAGGTCAAATTCAGTCACATTCAGTCCACCAAATATGTAACTTCTGTAAAGTGCACTGTATTTCAGTCATACAGCATCTTGACAATAAGCAAACAATTATGACGCACAAAACACACCTGCTGCTGCTTTATTACAAAAAGTTCATAAGAATGCAGGTACCACGTTAATTCTGTCTAGCTTCATGTTCAGAGAAAAATTTGTGACACATGTTTTTAAATTGTTGCTTTTTGGGGGGTTTTGCCCTGGTAATACCGGTAGAATTAAAACTCCAGTCTTCATCAGAATCAAAGTGGACATCTCCACCAATGTGAAGCCCAGGCATAAAGGCGTGAGCCAGGACTCCTCCTCTGCCATCAAAAGGTGAACTATCATTATGATCTGCAACAACACAGGGTGCTATTATTTTATTATTTAGTAAATCCTTTATGCCTCGCTTTACCATCTGCTTCATTATTATACATGAATGAGGAGAACAGTCTTCAAAGCTTACCTCCACTATAGAAAAAGATGTCAATGTCAGCCACGGTCATGATCCGGTTGCGAAATTTCAGAGGTGTGACGTTGGACCACAGCTTCCATGCTCTTCTAAAGACTTTCTGAGCCTTCAGTGCTGGGATGGGGAGTTTCTTGCTAACTGTTCTAATGATAAAAATTCACCATTAAATGGATTCACCTTTACTGATGTGACATATTGAATTTGAATGCTTTTTATGTTATTTTGAGAGACTGACACTCTTAAAATTCTGAACAGTCATTCATGGTATTCAAGCACTTAGCCCTTCTTCAATCTGCTGTCTCCTGCCATAACATAGCTGAAACCTGGTAGATCATTTATTACCCTGCTCTATTTTTTAACCAGTACTGAGTACAAACCAGTACTGAGATTTATAACCAAAACAGCATCAGACTCATGTTTGAGGCTAACATTCTGATCAGCCTCAGCTGTACTTTGTTAACAGCTAAGCTAGTTAACGCTGTGAACGCTAATCTTGTGAAGTGGCATTTACCATATTGACTACAGAAATCAGTTTTATTGTTTCTAACCTGTAGCTGATCCTCTTCTTCTTCCAGCGAACTGTTTCTCCAACTTGCTCCACATCTGACAGTCCACAGCGTGGCTTCTTCATCACTGCTAGAGTCTCTTCTGTGAGCTCTCCACTTGGAAGCAAACCAAAATACCGTTGCATCTCCTGCACCTTTGTCTTCTTATCACAGGATCCGGTTGTCGAATCATCATCTTTACTTATGTCGGTGGTCCTCTTCTGTCTTTCTGCCTTGGGCTGGTAGCCATAGAAATGCCGCAGATATTCCTGAAGAAAAATAACTGGTATTGCTAAAGTAAATCAGTTGAAATAAACATCTTTACTTTGCTGTGAAAAAGTGTTTCCCCCCTTCATCATTACCTTTTTTTGCATTTTTGACACACTTAAATAACAGTTCACTTAAAGTTATAACACACCTGCCCATCACGCCTTAGCTGCTGCTAGCCAGTGTTAACAAAACTTTCTATGAAGTGGATCTGACACTGCGGTGCTCTGAAACTTTGCAAATATACTCTCATATGATGTGAGAATGTGGCGTCATTTGGTGAAGCAGACCCTTCTCAATTGATAAACCATACACTAGGTATAATCCTTCATATGTTGAAGTTCTGTTCTCCTCCACCTTTGGGGTATTACTGTATGTGGAGTATGTGGCTAGTCTCTAACCAGATATATAGGATGTGATTAGGAAGAATGACGATGTCAATCATTGCCACTGTATTCAAGATGGTGGGGCAACATGGTGGCTTCCACAAACTGGTGCCCACTCCTGGAGGAGTTAATTCAGAATGTATTGCTGGTAGTTACACACTAGTCAATGAATATTTATGAGTATAACAACCTGTATTGTATTTTTAACAACTGAGTTTATCATTAAAAAACTATATTTTGTATTCACCTATTTTTTTGTCTAACATCAAAATTCATTTGATGATCTGAAACATGTAAATATGACAAATACACAAAAAATAAGAAATGATGGCTGGGAAAATGCTTTTTTTCCATAGCACTGTATAAAGTACAAATGTTCACACATTGCCATTGTTGCTGTTGAGGAACACAAATGCGCAACCAGGCCTGAAGTAACATTTTTACAGTAAGAATTCCAGAAATGTTCTCAGACCTTTAATGATAGCACCGTGCAGAAACACTTTAGCACTCATGTAACTGCAGGTGTCAACATCAGACACACTCAGACTTACCTGTGTACAAGTACCTGTGTTTCATACTCTGCCTCAGTAGAATCATTGTTATTAATATTATTAAAACTCCATAGAAGGACGCAGGAGCACACATCAAATTTATCTTTAAAATTGGTAGTAAGTAAATGGTTCATAAAGGATTTGATAAAGATGTCTTTTAAAGTTTGTTTGAAATAAAGCGTAAAACTTTCAAATGTACTTCATAAAATAGTAAAAATTCTGTTATTGAAATCAGCTTCAGCATGAACATGACAAGTGTTCTAACAGTGTTATTTATTCACTGCTGCTGTCTCCTGACTGCTTGTGTTATCTTGCAGTCAATGTTTTCTTCAGAGGTGGTTCACAGGCATTCACAGGGCACCCTCATAAAGAATCATTATCAGTGCACCACATTTTTCCTCGGGCGAGGCATCAAAGGTGAAGAAGACAAACCAAAAATGAATTAGTTATCCAATCAAGTCACTATATCAAAGAGATTTCTAACAACTTATTATTTAAAAGAGAGAAAGAAGAGTTGGTTGGTTTAAGTCATTAAAATAATTAACTGTGTGCAATAATCTAAAACTATGATCTAATTATATATTATGAAGCCGACTCTATTCAGTTTATTAAAAAAAACTTAAATTCAAGTCCAGGCAGGATCATTTATCAATATTAACTTAACTAGTTTCTTAACTAAAAAGAAATATAAAAAAAATATAGTAGAGCACAGATGTACAGTATAGTATTACTTGAAAAAAGTGTTGATAGTATAATCTGCACAAATTGTCAGTCAGGTATAACTGCATGTCCTGCCCATACACACTGAAATTAGGTTATTGACTTTCTTCACAAAATGTCAGTTTGATAATGTTTTACTCCTTGAAATACACAGTGACCAGGCCCCACATACAGCAAATTCCTACAAGCAGCAGTCAATATTGCACTTGAAGTAGACAATAAAGTGGGGTTCCAGATTAAACCCCTCTATGAATAAAACAACAATATCGCAGTGCAAAGACCTACAAATATAGCAGCATGCCTTCTTTTCTTTTTTTTTTCTTTTTTCTTTTTTGTTACAGGGATCGTATCCTTCCAAAAATGCACAATACCTCTGCAAACTCTTGGTCAGCTGCAGATGGTCCAGGAGGAGGTTTCTTTGGCAGATCTGCTATCCGGAGAGGCAAAGCCATCATTAGAGTTTGGCTGGACATCACAAGAGTCAGGAAATAAAACCAGAGCATCTTGTTTAACTGTCAAGTATCCCAGCAAGTCAGTATGTGTTTGAGATGCACAGCTGCTGATATACAGTGCTGTATGCAAAGCTGTGGCATGGGTCACATGTTAATTATGTGCTCTTGTCCCAACAAGAACAGGAAGGTGTTTCAGTACACAGCATGGTATTCCAGAAAGTTTCTTCAAAGAAACACCAGAGCCCTTATTTATAAAGCTTCTCAGGAAAGGGTAGGAAAACAGTCCTAACTGCCCAAAATTCTTTTGTATTCATTCTGCTTTTTTATCAACATTCCTGCCATAGTAGCTGCTCCTATCACATCCTGCAAAATTAAAATCACAACGGATGCTACAAAGATTAAATTCAAAATTCTTTAGAATGACTCCGTTAAGCATAATCTTGCTATGGTATCTGCATAACACTGTCCATGCTACAAAGAAGAACTCCTTTCAGTTCCTGAGTTGGATAAAGTTCCAGGTAAAGCTGTTCAAATCTGAGACGCTACTACTCTCATATCATATCTCATATCTGTGTAATTTGTGTATATACTGTATATTCGGTGTATTTATTATCTCACTCTTATTGCCTGTTTATGCCCTGTCCTTATCTTCAACGTCATGCTGCTCTGTTGTATGTTAACTGCCCCTTGGGGATAAATAAAGTCTTTCTGATTCTGATTCTGATATCACCACACTGAATAGGTTTTACTTGACTTGCCAGGGAACCAAAGCATCATGATTGGACAATGCAAATTATTATCCAGTTTTTCTTGTCCATAAAACCTTACACATATTATAATATCATTTGTGTGTTTTCTTTTTGTTTAATTAATCCATTATCCATGAATTTGCATATTTGAAGCGCTACGGAACATCCATTTAATCATCGCGGTTAACCGAGAGTCAACAAGAGGCATGCATTAATTATAGTACTTACCTTTACTGAAATGTCTGCCAGTTGGAAAAACAGCTATGCTGTTATCCTGCATTGCTTTTATTTTTGTGCGCATGTCTCCTTTAAATAAAGAAAATGATAATGATGTCACAAATAAGACAATAAATCAGCTGAAGTGGAAAAAAAATGATGTGAATGTAAGGACATGTATAGATTATGTGTCATATTAAAATTTTTGGCTAATGTTGTTGGAACATCAAGCTGACATTTTAAAAGGATTAACAATTCTGAAATAAAGTCAAATTTAAATGCACATGTCACTGTCAACGGGCGCCGACTGTGCGAGAGCGTGAAACAGAGGTGTGGACACAGAAGGAGGCGGAGCAGACTTAGACCAAAAGCAAACTGTTTTATTTAGGCCGGTAAACATGAAAAACACAGGTGAACACAGGAGCGACAGCTAACCTGTAACCAGTACTGGGAAACATAAATAAGATAACTGTGACTAAACATCATAACTGTGATAACAATGACTCGACGTGGTAACACAGACGTTGTGACAAAGACAGAATAGAACACAGACTAAATAAACACAAGGGGAGATCAGGGGAAGTGGAAACACAAGAGGAAACAGCTGACACAAATGAACATAATGACACCACAGGGGAAGTGTAAAAGTAAGCACATTCAAGAAGGGAACACTAGACTTTCAAAATACAACAAGAAACACAGAGACGTAGGCATGGGAGCACAAACTAGACAACATTAAACACACAGGCACGAAATACATGACAGACCACCCAGAGAAGACCAGAACAGACTTACAGAAGAGGACATATAGATGGACCTAAACTAGAATAGACTCATCTAAAACCTAACTAATAATGCAACACCAGAACTACACATATATTTATAAGAAAACACAATTTACAAAAAGCACTCAAAATGCTGGGTCAGACCCAGCCCCTGACAGCACAAATGTTTGAACAGTGACTCAGTGTTTGGTTGATTTTGATTGCTGTTATCTGCTGATGTTATTGTGTTGCCACAAGATAACGCTGGCTATGTGGATACGTTTAGAGTAATTGCTTTCTTGAGAAATTAGTGTAGTGTAGTCTGAAATGGGCGCCAAGTGTAACTTGACCTGGAGAGCTTTGCACAAGAATTCCAATGTGCATGGACTGTTGGTCCTATGCGCCAATGGCAAATAAAAATCTTGAATCTTGAACTGGCAGAGATTCACAGGACAGAAGTGATGAAAAATGTTTTGCTTCAGGTAAGCATTCAAAGGGGAAGACAGAGCAGAAATAAATTAGTCGTCTAATTCAGTTATTATACTTACTTGTTCATTTCTCAAATTTTTACTTAATTGAGTTTCGTCAACAAAAATACGTAACTGTTCCCCTGTAATATTAGAAAATTTCCTGGCAGCTCCATTTGCTCACATTAAAGTGTTATTTCACAGTGTCTGTGACTGCAATCCAATAGTTCCTTATTGTAACTTTATGTTACAATGCTTTTAGCGATTTGCTTTTCATTTGACTTTATTTCAGTGTTCAAAGTGGAGTCTCCAGTAAGAGTTTATTATAACTGCATGTCTTATCCCCAATTTCAGGTTTCTTGCTTTCTTGAACAATAACAGTGTGCGAGTTTGGCATGAGTCAGTCACTGCTTGCATCACACACGACTCATTTTAAAAACTGCCACTGTTGACAGCAGCACGTTTCTTGCTAAATATTGTTCTTGGCCCCATAAACACTGGAAACCACGCACCACAGTATAAACACAAAGCAACAATCATCAAAGTACTTCAAAGAGTCCATACGATACTAACAACAAAATCAATAATTGTAGGGCTATGATTATTACTTTTGATCATTTAAATACATTTTGCAAGCAATTAATGTGCAGTGATATAGTGCTGTTATTACAATGAAAGACTGCAGCAGCACTTACAATAAATTACTGACAATGTTGTTATTTTACAGTGTATCTAGTGTAAAGTGTCACAGTATGATACTGTCAGCTGATTGTTGTCATTGTAGTGTTCTTGCTTTGTTTTTTTAAACTGTAACAACATATCAGCTTTAACATAACTGCTTCACTATGTGCATCCCATAATTATACTACTGCCGCTGTATTCATTTTAACAGCTACGCTGAATGTGAACACAGGCCGGATGTGATTCATCACTACAGTAATCTTGGCTATGTTTGCACAATACCAGTTAAACCCTAACACAGGGACACTGGAAACCACAACACACATCCATGGGAGTCAGAATGTAAAAACTAAAAAAATAACAATAATAGTTCTATCAGTGTTTCTTCTTTTCTCATTATTTTTTATTTAAGCCCAGCTGGAAAAGTTAAAATATTATTCATGAACAGACATAGAACAACTGCACATGTATTCAGTAATAAAAAGTGTGTCAGGTTCCTGGATGACGTCAAAGCCAGCAGACTTGCTGGAGGTGCTCTCAGCTCTTTTTAGCTGTTGGGCATTTGCAGCAACTCAGGCATTCCCAACATGAGTCATCTCGGCTTGACAATGCCTCACCCAGAAGTAATCTGTGGGACGCCCACCTGAACCGGCACCACAGCCACCATGCCAGCCAGCTTTTGAGGAGCAATTACTGAGTCAGAGGAAATGGGAAACTTGGGAAAAGTTGTCTGTGAAGGTTCTCAGTCATCCAGGTCATCGTAGTCAAAGGAGCTTGCAAAGAAAAGCGTCTGGACTTCTTTAAGTTACTTGAAGACGTTTCACCTCTCATCCGAGAAGCTTCTTCAGTTCTAAGGTCAAATGGTGGAGAGTCCCAGATATAAACCTAGTGGGAGTATCCCCCCACAGAGGGGGACAAAAGGACCCCCTGATGATCCTCTAATCGCCTGAGCCAAGGTGTGAAACTGGGTGTGGGTCCCAATCAGCCAGAGTTTCGGGTGTGTTCATTGTGAAACCTGGCCCCACCTTATCATGCGAATTCCTGAGGTCAGATGGCCCAGGATGTGAGTGGGCGTTAAGGCGTCTGGGAAGGGATCTCAAAACTGGATTATAGATGGCAGAGAGTTGGTGTCGTAAACCCCCGCCTCTGTTCAAAGATGGTCGCTCACAGTGGACATAGATGGCTTCTTTCACTCCTCTTTCAAACCATCTGTCCTCTCTGTCCAAAATGTGAACATTGGCATCCTCGAAAGAGTGACCTTTATCCTTAAGATGCAGATGGACTGCTGAGTCTTGTCCTGTGGAGGTGGCTCTTCTGTGTTGTGCCATGCGCTTGTGAAGTGGCTGTTTGGTCTCTCCAATGTAGAGGTCTGGGCATTCCTCGCTGCACTGTACAGCATACACCACATTGTTAAGTCTGTGTTTTGGCGTTTTGTCTTTCGGGTGAACCAGTTTTTGTCTGAGCGTGTTGCTGGGTCTGAAATGCACCGGGATGTCATGCTTGGAGAAAACTCTCCTAAGTTTTTCTGATACACCGGCTACATAGGGGATGACAATGTTGTTGCGTCTGTCCTTCTTATCCTCCCTCGCTGGTGTCTGGTCTTCTTTTCTGTGCCTCTTTGCTGACTTTTGGGAAAAGTTGTAAATCACGCTCATTAGGGCTCGATTACACATCATGATACTGGCTCAGATATCTTCTTGCTGTCCCCACAGGCTTAAACCTCTTCTTGTTGTTCTTTGGAAATATCTGGTGATTGATCCTGATTTAAAGTTAGCCCTTTGTCTAACTGATAGTATATAACATGTGTTACGAATGCATGGTGCACATTCTGTTGCGCATGACTTTGAGAAAGATGAACATATGGAAATAATTTATAGTTCTTTCTTTCTGACAGTATAACAGAGACTATTTAGAACTATCTGTATTTATTTAACGTCAGCTATTAATATGAAAAAGAGTCTTTGAAACTTGAAAGAAACAGAGAAATTATACATCCCAGCCAACAGGATAAGAGTGGGAATTTTTACAGACTGCTCACTTCAGTTGAGTGGTGTTTTCGCCTCTCTGTCACCACACTAGTGGTGCCAGATGTATCCATAAAACTTAGTGGAATTCCCCTATGGGTCTTTTTACAGCTTATGATGAGGATAATATGACAGTTTCTTCAGTAACATTCCACATACCACAACCCAACTGAAAATGAGCTGACTCTAGAAGGATACCTCAATACCACAGTGTTTGTGGATGATACCCAAACACTTATTGTCACAACGGGACTGCACGGACTCACGAGCAAGCTCTAAGTTTTGAAAACACAAGTCTTTATTACAGCAACACCAGGTGATCTATTTACAAAGGTGAGGGGAAAGCCAGGCTCCGGGGGTCCACACACAAATGGGGAAAGACGCTGAAAGTCCACACACACTCCATCCACGCTTCACGCTCCTCTTCACAGGAGCCCACAGGTGAGCTCCGCCCAGGCAGAGAGAGGAGGGAGAGAGCAGGAACAAAAATGAAAATAAAAACATATGTAGCCATACTGAGCCGACCGGGTAGGCACAGGGACCCTGACACTTATTCAGTGAAGCTGAAGTTGTAATTATGACCTGAGGTTATAGTTATGTTGTAATATAGAATATAACAGTCCATTCAGAAGTGTCAAGCAAAGCTGACCATCAAGTACAATGCAGTCAAATAAATGTGGGCACACTGACCTACTTGCGTGCTGTTAAATATCAGGATTTAACTCATCTTCCTTGCAAAATTAATTTAAAGAAAATGGAATTAGATGTATCCAATTTAACAGTAAGAGGTCTTAGACAGTTAAAATATTGGGCAAAAGACAACATCAAAGAAGACACTGTTCTGGCTCGGTATTTGGACAAGGACATTTTTGGAGTTTCCTCATTAGTGTGTTTATAAATCAAAGAAAAAGTGAGACTTTGTGCCAGGCCTTAACTACATCCTCACTCAGTTTGTGCTTATATCTGGATGGGTTGTAAAAGTGTCCCGATATCAAAAATCAAGGGTAATGTGCAGAGCTTTATTAACTACAGATATAAAGTTAATGAGTCATATCCTGAAGCTATGTGAAAGACTTGTTGAATCTAGGTTAAGGAGAGAGGTGACAATCAGCAAGCAGCAGCATGGCCTAATGCCAAGAAAGAGCACTACAGATGTGATGTTTGCCTTATGAGCATTGATGGACTATAGAGAAAGTCAGGAGTAGTTGCACTATGTCTTTTTGGATCTACACAAAGCATATGATAGGGTGCCAAAAGAAGGACTGTGGTAGTGCGTGAGCAAGACAGGAGTGCCAGAGAAGTATGTGAGACTGGTGCCGGACATGTTTGAGGACAGTGCTGAGGTGTGCGATCAGAGTGACAGATGGGTTTTCAGGTTGGGCTGATAACATCAGAGATCTGCCCTGAGTCCCTTCTTGTTTGCAATGTTGATGGACAGGCTGACAGATGAAATCAGGCAGGAGTCTCCACTGACTATGAGTTTCACAGATGACATAACAAACCCTGGTGAAGCTAGGGAATGGTTTTAGAGAGCCTGGGGAGGTGGAAGTATGTACTGGAGAGAAGAGGAATGAAATTCAGCATAAGTGAGATAAGATTTTCACCGTGAGTGAGCAGACAAGGCTGAGATGACTTGGACATGTGCAAAGGAGGGATAGTGGATAAACTGAACAAAGGATGGTGATTATGGAGCTGCCAGGCAGCTGAAAAATAGACCTCACAGGAGGTTCATGGATGTAGTGAAGGAGGATATGCAGAAGATGCTAGAGATTGGTTGAAATAAAGGCAGATGACTGACTGAGGCAACCTGTAAACACAAAAACAAGAAGGTTGCTTTTGAGGTATGTTTCTAGGTTATTGTTCATCTATACTGTAAAGTGTTTTCTGAACCTGAATTTGAGCAAAACATAAACTTCCAAACTGACTGTGATACTTCCTATGGCAGACACAGCATAAATAAACTCCTGTGAGCCAGTTCCATTGGAAAGGATATCACATCATCACACTGCCCATACAAGTTTGATGGTGTGATATACTTTAGATCGTCTTAGTATTCGGTAGTATAGAATTTAATCTTGATTTCTTCCTTACAATGTTTTTGCATGACCAATCTGACAGCTTATGTAATCTTGCCTTTCTGTTCTTGAGTATTGTTTGTGTTTTGAGGTAAATTGACTGTAGTTATATTTATAAGGAAATCTCTCAATTTCTGACTTTAGTTGCCTTCCATGGGATTCCTGGCCTAGTTTTCCTGAGCTGCCTTTTAATGAACAAATCAAAGTCCTGATTAGGCCTTGAGTTAAGTTTATGCTGCAGACAGCTGTGTTTGTTTGTTTGTTTTTTGTTTGTTTGTTTTGCCCGATATTGGTCTTTAATTCTTGCCTCAACACATTTTGGAAACTCATGTTTCACACTTTGCATCAACTCGGGTCCTTTCATCACCTTAATGTATCATGAATTAAGAAGAAAACTTGTCACAGTTGACTATCATTGTCATATACTAGGTTATGTTAGTGTTTACATTGAGCCGTGGTGTATTGCGGCTTTACGCCATCTGATATGCTTTTGCGGCAGGGTGGCCTAGTGGCAGTTTTTTTGATGCCGAGCACATGTTCAATAAAGCAGCGTTATAAGGAGAGCTAGCGAGTGGCCATTCTACAATCATACTTCGTAACTGTCAGTTTTCCAATTACTCATCTGCAGCCCAGCTGCCAATAGAGCAGTAGTCCATGTATTGTGGTGTGCTACACAGTCAAAATTATAATAATTGTGTCACTGTCACCTTGGACATGATTATATATGGCAACGCCACATCACACATCCTGTACTATCCTAAATAGTCCTTCATCAATTGCTGACCTTTTTAGAGACTAATGGAATCAGTGAGAAATTCTGGGTTTAAACCGCGCCACAGTACCGAGACAGCGCTATTAAGAGTTTTTAATGAACTGCTTTTAACTGCTGATTCAGGGCGCTCAGTGGTCCTAGTTTTATTAGACTTAACGTCGGCTTTCGAAACGGTTGATCACAATATTCTCCTGGCAAGGCTAGAACATGTAGCTGGACTTATAGGTAATGTCCTTTCATGGTTTAAATCATACTTATCTGAGAGGTCTTTCTCCGTCACAATGAGGAAATACTCTTCCTCTTCTGCCCCTTTCCGTTGTGGTATCCCCCAGGGCTCGGTGCTAAGTCCTACATTATGTTCTTTGTACATGCTGCCCTTGAGACTCATTTTCAGAAAGCATAATATCTCGTTTCACTGCTATGCTGACGACATCCAAATCTACTCCACCCAGAATCAGGATGTCCAGTCCTCATTAGTGCCTTTGTTCAACTATCTGCGGGAAGTTAAAGATTGGCTATTACAAAACTCTCTAACTCTAAATGAAAATAAAACGTAAATTATTGTTTTTGACAGTCCCATTCCCCTGGACCAGCTAACTAATACACTGGGGTCTTATGCCAGCCATCTCTCTTATACTGTTAGAAATCTTGGAGTGGTCCTGGACAGCTCACTCAAGTTAGACAAACAAGTTGCCTCAGTTGTGAAAACGAGTTTTTACCAGCTACGTCAAATCTCCAAAGCAAAGCCCTATATTCCACATAAAGACCTTGAAAAGCTTATCCATGCCTTCATTACTTTGAGACTAGACTATTGCAATTCTCTGTACACGGGCCTCCAATTCTCTCTCCTCCAGTGTTTGCAATTAGTTCAAAATGCCGCAACATGCCTCTTAACTGGCACCAGAAGGCATGATCCCATCACCCCAGTTCTAGCCAATCTACACTGGCTCCCTGTTAAATACCATATTAAAATCCTTTTGTATACTTTAAAATTTTTAAATAACCTGGCACCCAGTTACCTAACAGGCCTTCTCAACGTGTAGAGCCCCAAGAGAGCGCTCAGATCCTCTAACCAACTGCTCTTAGTGCAACAAAGGCCCCGACGAAAGACTAGAGGGGACCAAGCTTTTGCAATTGCTGCACCCAAACTCTGGAATAATCTTCCTATCGATGTCCGCATGTCAGACTCCATTCAATTGGAATCTAGCTTTTGAAGCAAATTAGTTTGGACTTCCACCTGGTCTGCAGATGTGCTGTGTAACTGTAACTATAACTGTTTTTAAATGTTTTTAACTGTTCTTGTTGCCTTTGGTGTAATCTGCTTTGCTACCTTGTGTGAAGCAATTTGATGGACACTGTCCTTTTTAAATGTGCTATAGCAATCAAAGATTGATTGATTGGTTGATACTGAAAGTCAAATTCCTCCGTGTAAACTACGCTGAGAAGAAAGACAAGTATCTGTTTTGTTTTTGTTGTTGTTGCTGTTTGTTTTTTATGGACACATTTGGGCTGTGTGTTACTGATCAAGCACTTAGCGCGTACAGAGCAGTAAAGAAAAGGTGAAACCAGCTTTACACTAAGTTCAGACACTTTATTCAGAGATGCCGTTTTACATTAATATTACTATAACTATGCCAAATTTTTATGACATGTGGCTGAACTGCTTTTTTTGGCGCATGCTCTGCCACATACAAACACAGACACACACCTTTATTAGATTTCTGGAACCTGTTGGCACTTCACTGAAACAGGCTCAAGTGACTAACAAAGGACTTGTTGACTAATGGAGCAAATCAGTGACCTCAATCAGCGCAGAAAAGTGGTGACACATTTTGAGATTTGTCACCTTCTTTAACCCAGACCAAGCCTTCTTTTACTATTATGCCTTACACAGAGGTACAATAACAAACATTCTTCCTCAATGTACTGAAAGGTTTCTCAGCTTCTGCATAGTTTGGGCTGTCAACATTTGGTCATGCTGTGTCAGCTATTACATGTCTTTTATTTTATGAGGTTCCATTTTTTATATGCCATGTTTTACATATCAAAAAATGATTTGAGAAAAATAATCAGGTCCTTTCCAAGTATTAACATTAGCTCAGTGCAACTCCAGATGTACAACAACACATGACCTATTACACTATGCGGTTATTATTTAACAAAAAATAAGCCAAAATGCAGAAACAGTGTGTAAAAAACTAACTTCACCTTTATTGTTTCCATGGGGTAACTGGCAGCCAGGTGGTTCTCATCACAAGCATTACAAAAGCAGACGTTTTGGCAGTTTGCTGGTCTGAAGCATTCAGCTGTGTGTTACCACAATGCCAAGCAGGAAAGACACCAGTGATGATCTTAGAGAACAAACCCCTCAGTGCTCATTAATCTGGAAACGGTCATTTCCAAACATTTTTTTGGAAATTGTTTTTTATTTTAAGTCTTTCATTTTACAGAAAAATAATTATCCCAAAGTCAGACAAAGTGAAAGTGAATGTCAAAAAATCCATGAGCGACATGTTAAAGTTTAGAACGTTACACTAAGACTGATCAAAAATAACTTGTTTGAAAAGGTTGCCAGCAGAAAGCCTCTTTTCTCCCAAAAAAAGAACAGCATGGCACAGCCTCGGTTTGCAAAGTAACATCGGATGTCTGACCACATAGCACAGAAAAACATGGGGTGGGCATGATTTGGGCACCTTGCAGTCTTTTAGTCCACCATGATCTCTGCTATATAACAAAGTATTCTAGAATCAAAAAAGGTTGTCAAACAGTGACAAGCGAAGTTTAGCCAAAACACAAAAAAAACAAAATGTAGCAATGACAAAGTCCAAAACTCAGCCTCACTGAAACATGTTAATGCTGCAAAAGGTGGTTGTGCAAGCTACTGAATAATGGGGTGTACTTCCATATTGTGTTTTGTCCTGATGACAGTGTTTAATATGCTGTGCATTCTTCACCTGAGGATGTATTTACCACATTTTCCAGTGTATATGCGTCACAGTAAATTACTGCTTTACTCTAGGGTTGAATGACTCCAACCGACTCACTAACAACATGCCAATAACACACAATACTCACGATCCACATGGTATATGGTGATGGAAGTTTGACATTTCTTTTATTTGACAATACATGACACCGTAAAAGACTGGCACGTGATCAAAGTACAACAAAAACCATGGCAGAATTTGCTCTTCTTCACTGCAAATAATCAGGGGAAGGGCACACTGCAGAACACAAACTGAATGGTTTATCACAAACATCAAGGCAACTCGGATTACACTGCTAGGAAAACGATAAGGCACCTTCTTTGACACCTGATCACCCATACTGATGAGCAACGTTTTCAAGCTATATCATACAGTGATGTTTCCAAACACGCATGTGGACAACGGTAATACTTTTCTTTTGTACATTGTGCTTGCGAATGTTTTTCTAAGACTGGGTCTGTGTACTTATTAGACCCAAGCATGAGTTGGTGACACAGCGTTTAATTATGACAACAACAACAAAAAATTTGAATATACTACATGTTGTCTCAAGATCCAGTGCACAGCAGTTGAGGCCACAGAAAATGCCAAAGAATCTCTCACTACTGTAGCGTTGTGCATCTTCCAGTTTTACATACATCTCTATGGTTTCACAGTAACCAAACAAAAACATTGGAAAGAAAAAAGCCCTTCATTTCACCACACAAATGTAAGCATTGATCCTAACAGCCAGATCTAGAGCAGATAGGTAGTTCTTCATACACTTAATGACAAGCTTGGCAATGTCTGAAATATGCTGGAAATTTACAGCCACCTAGTGGTTGCATGAGAAACTGTATCACAAGGCATCTGTAGATGTGTATTTGCACAATTTGCCTCGTCATTATAAAGTCATGTTGTTGTTTTTTAAATAAAATGTATTGTTTGGCTATAAGTTAAAAGACGGGACTTTGGACACTTAGCCATATTACTGTTCTTTAACATAATGATCAATGAACATTGAGGGGATTATCCGGTCTTTAAGTGATGGCGTGATGAATCCTGCTTCCGGGCCCAAACTACTCTGCGTTTAATAAGGCTTTTGTGTTTTTTACATGTTTTAATGCTTTGTATCTTGTTCTATTTAATCGCAACAAGCTCCTAAAAATAGTCAGTGATCATTGTCAGCCTCTCTCTAATCTAATCATTAATCAATCTAATCATTTTAAAGCTCAGTTTTTAAAACCTTACGATGTAACTACAGCCCAGCCTATGCAGCAGTATATTAATGACTAACCTCGTATTGTGGATGGATTATCTCAGTTGTTCTCCTGACTGAAGTTCAGTCTGCTTAGAGCAGGGGTAGGCAATTCCAGGCCCTGTACATTGGTTCAAGGACACATCTAAAACCTGCAGGGACACCGGCCCTCGAGGCCTGAAGTTGCCCACCCCTGGCTTAGAGCATCCTGCCAAAAGATTGCATTTGTCCCTAACCATTGGGAACCCTCACGTTAACTTTTATTGAGTGGAAAAAAGTTAATTTATCCTCCAGCTTCACTGTTTATGTTATGCTAACATAGCTGTGTCGCTAGTAATCAGTGCAGTGGAGTTTGGGCCCAGGCACGGCTAATGACTCAGACTTAAAGACCGGATAGCTAATGCAGAAGGAGATATTTAGCAAGCCAGAAGTGGACAAGTCCAGTTCTTCATTCACCGCAGCTCATAAAGATGTAACAACTCAGACATGTTCCAGTCATTCACTTGGTCCTTTGATTCACTTTCAACAACTAAAGTTCTACTGACAGACTTTTAACTAGTTTCACTATCAATGTTTCAAGTATGACTGTCCTGTACTGTATAACAACCCTGAGGTAGTCTCATTATGGTTCCACTACACCTACCCCCGTGGTGGCTGTAGTTCTTCATAAAGCACAAATTAGTTCAGAGTATCGCTTTAGCAGGAAGAGGAAGCTTTCTGTCTGTTCAGAGAAACTGGAGATGTAGAAAGTGATTTGTCTTGCGCCATGCACCAGGAAAAATCTTAACTTTGTCAATAATTTTTTTGTTTTGTATGAGCACTGAACTATTAAAATACCTCACACATCACACGTGTGTTTTGATTCCCAGTGTAACTTAAAACGTTAGAATACTAACAAAAAAAAAAAAAAGGGAATGAGTGAGCAACTATGACGAGTCGAGACATCTGAGCTACACCGCATCAGATTTCTAGCTGGCATTTACTCCATTTGTAGTAAGCATATCCCGAAACTACATTAGGGACAGGATGTGCTGTAAGTAGTGTTCTCTCAGCTACCGATAAGCAAAGTACTCTGATCTATACTTGCTACTAACAGGGATGCATTTGAAGGGGATTTAAACATTCACAGGACTGAACATACAAAGGCAATGTCATGTGACTTTTGCATTAATGACACTCATTTCCCCATTCCCAAACCCTACCCAAGCTAAAGTCCAAAACCCTTTCAGCATTAGTCACTTCAACAGATCACTTCATTGCATCCAAAATTAATAACCAAATAAAATACTACACTCCAATAAAATTACAGAAAAACTAGTCTAATAAATTATGGTGATTAAAAAATAATAATTTCTTAGAACTGATCTCAGTGCTATATTGTACTTAATCCCCACAGCGCAGAGCTGAAGGGTCCCTGGGGTGGTGTCTTGGGGCCCACCCTCCCCCTGGCTGGGTCTCCCCAGCAGCTGCAGGGTGACATTGGCAGGTCCCGGTGCCGAGGATGTCTGCCTTTGGCAGTCACAATCCTTCGGTTGGTCCCCTTTCCTTCATTCAGCTTGTCCTCTGTGGTTCAATGTGCAATGTGGGCCACACTCCACATAGAAACTGTACAATGTTAAGATACAGCCACAGGTCACCAGTGAGATAACAAATATTCAACCAAACACGTGACACTACATAACATACACAATATCCTGCAGACAAAGAGTTGGGTGTACCTTTACTTTTGGCCTGTACTTGAGGTAGGTTGATCTGATCTGCAAGCTAAAAAACAAGAACAATTGATTTGAATGCATGTGGACAATAAACCTCACTGCAGCTGTAATCTCCTGTGACTGAAGCTTACCTGAAAAGTATGTGTAGGTAAGACCCCAGACCTGTAAATATGTGCCACCACGCATGGAACTGTGTTACCACTCCAACACCAGGGGGCAGTGTTTGTCTACTGGCTCTGGGATTCAAACGTAAGTGTTTACCCAACAACTCGAGACATTAACAAAGTGAAACATTTTTATCAACTACAACAAAAAATGATAATAAATTGACCCAAAGATCGTGATTTAACACATGCATGGACATTTAAACCTAAACATGCATTTTTTTTTTAGAGGAACAGTGTCGGCTGGTTTGATTGCAGTAACATTGGAGTTACAGTTTATGACTTTGAAGTGAACACTTTTACCATTGCAACTGTTAAGTGGAGAATAATTAACTTGGTTCTCAGAATTTCACAATTAACCTTAACTTCCACTACTCACCTTAAAGAGTCACAGAAGATATTGTCGATGTTCCAAAGAAGGAAACCCAACAAAAAGATAGCTAAAGAGGTGTAGAACAGTGGCTTGTGCCATGGGTACACCCTGAAAGAAAATCAAACAACAACAACAAAAAACACCCTTCAGCATGTTGTTGCCTTACTGAATATTAATGAATACCACGTCTTTTGATATGTTAATGTTTCTTATTTAATGGGCTTTGTGGCAAACTTACCATGTAACAATGAAGATAGAACGCAATACTAGGCAAGCTACTAGAGCACCATACATGACCTGGAAACAAGGGCAGGTGTTTGGGTTTGAAACAGAGTTGGATCATGCATGACATAGATACAGATACAATCTTTCAGTAATTATACATTTCCACTGAGTCAGCAGAGTTCAACTGACAGGAAATTCCTCCGATGGAAACAGCCCGAGCTTGTGCACAACAAATAATAACACAGCTTATTAGCATATGATGTTGGTCATGTAAAATCTCCTTTCATCTAACATTTTTGTTTTCTGGTGTTTCATGCACATTGTAGCCAACTGCTAACCTTCTGTGATATAAATCATTTGAGCTTTCTAATCAGAATTGTCAGCAGTTTTATTTCTGCTCAGGAAGCGGCATATCTGAGAAGTTCCTTATAATCGAAAAAGAACATGCAGCCAGAAAGATTTCTAATACTAAATGTAGCCAAGCCCAATAATCATATTCAAGTTCTGTTTCATGTTGGCTTTAGCTGAGCTGTGAAAAGCATGGACACATTTATTAAAAGGTCTAACGCTGCACTAGCTTTGTGCAGGGATCGACCCTCCGCTCTAACTCTGAGCAACAGCTGCTCACCAGAAGGCAGAAAAAGCCTGTCGGAAACAGAAGTCTGTAAATGTGTCACGAACCCAATCATAAAAAGGTAATTTTAGCATTTTTCATTAATTTAACTGAAAAACAAATGGGAACAACTTCTGTGTTTCCAACAGTCTGCTAGTAACACAGTGCCTAAAGATACAATTTAAAACAGGTTCTTTAGGTGTCAGGTGTCTTTTTATACTTGAATGATCATAGGTCATTTTTTGTTAAGCTGATAAAGAAACATTTCCCTGAAAATGGTCAGGGACAACAAGTCGGTGACAAAGTTAAACTTCGAAAGACCTTCACAAAGCCTGGAGAACTATTACTGAAGAACAGTTCAAAAAGTTATACATCTGGTTCCTTGAAAGCAAAATATAAAGAAATTAAGGGTGGCTCAAGACTTTTAGACAGAACTGTAACTAACAGGTAATTGAGGCCCATAATTCAGGACTCACTCATCCCTGTTAGACTGTGTTGTGTTTGACCTGTAGCATTATTGACTTGGCTCTTTTTTAACAACAGATAAAAAGGAACAATATTGTAGTAAATTAGAATATAAGTAAAGAAAGGAACCAGTATATACAGCTAGGTCTATAAGTATTTGGACAATTCTAATTCTATTTTTTCTAGTTGGAGGTTATACAGAGCTCCGTATACCCTCCACAGTGGAATTTAAAAACAAAACAGCCTAATGTGATTCAAGTGCAAACATTTAACTTTAACTCTAAGGCTCAAAAATATATTGACAACTGGCTAGCAAGCTGTATCAGGTAAAGATATAAGAATTTAGTTGATTTAAAGTGTTCAAGTGTTTTCACTGGAATGGTTAATATGAGGTCAAAAGAAATGCTGATGCAAGTGAAAGAGGCCAGCATCAGGCTGGAAATACTAAATAAACCAGACAGATAGGAAAAGCTCATGGTCCACAGCATACTACATCATCTGTTACATTTGGTGGAGGCTGTGTATGGCTGCCAGTGGAACTGGGCCAGTAGCAGGCCTGGGTTAATTACCATTTATTATTATTACTATTACTAGCAATAGCGGTAGTTGTAGTAATAGTATATCACTGTCAAATTTTTGAGTAAGATTTAAAATTAAAGCAAACATTCTTCAGCTGAGCAGCACACAACTGTTAACTAAACTGACATCATGTTTCTGTGTATGTTTATGGATGTGTTGGCTCACCATGCTAGAACAGAGGGAGTGTTATCACAACCACTACAGACCAGTGTGATTAGTAAACAAATACAGCTCCAAGGACTAAACAAAGGCCACTTTGTCACATTGTCCTTATTGCTGTAATACAGCACATTACCTGAGACTATAACAGGTACAGACAAACACTAACAGAAGCCCTACATAATTGGCTATGCTTATCTTTAATGGTTTTTAGGGTTAGGCGTATTAGATTTATCTCCTTCCTGGCAACAAGTGTTTGACGTGTTTAATGCCACAGTTAAAGGTTTGGTTCTGTTTCAGGGCTCTGGATCATTTTTCTTAATGGTACACTTGAAATTCCTCTGCTTTGGTGTGAAATGCTGCCATACATTTAACACCCACAATGCACCAAGCTGAGTTGCATGCCGCATGCCGCATTGGCAAGCTCAGTGTTTACACAAGCCAAAGAAGACCTAAGGCACCCTAATTGCAAACAATGAGCAACATGAGTCAGGTGAACATAATGCAAAACACTCCCTTACCTGGTGAAACACTGGCTCCTTCCACTGCAAATATACCTACACAAGTAACAGTCAACAGGGACAGGACGATCGTTAATGCTTTCTTCCTGAGTTCAGTTTCAGAGTAAACTGGTAATGAAAACATGTATACTCACCACAGTGACTGAGACACTGAAGATAAATAATATTGCAATAGGAAATAAACTGACACCCTTCTCCTGCTTGAAACACTCATATCTGAAAAACAAATTAATATTTATCTTTTATATTGAGCTTGATAAGAAGAGAACCAAAGGGCAAAGGGCAAATATAAGCTGAGCTAAAATGAAAGTGAAATCTAGAAACAAATCTTCAAAAACAGGCTGGTTTTTTTTAAGGCATCAAGTCATCAGTAAAGGATTCACTGGTTCATTTTACAGTGATACTGGATTTGTTCTCAGGTGAGCGCTGCAACAATTGATCCAAAAAGACGAAGGCACTTACATACAGTAGACAAAAACGCAGGTACTGTAAATCATAGGCAACTCATCCAGTAACTGCAAATGACGAGACAGAAAAGAAAAGAAACACGCATTACTACATCACTGTGCAAGCAAGCATTTGGTCAAGTAGCAAATGCTCATGAGTTCAGTTTATGCCCGCTTTTGCTGACATGTTCAGATTTGCAGCCCACCTGCATCTCATACAGCAGCGTCATGTGGAAGCACCAGGAACCAACACCAACAGCTTGGGTGGGGGGGGGAAGAGTACACACAAGACACAAAAATTCAAAGTTAGGACATTCGGCCGGAGGCGTTTGCTGTAAATACTGAGCCACTGCTCTCAATAACTGTCACAAGCACGTTCTCGCAACAATCACAGCATTAATGCAGAGCCAGCGCACCAACCTGCCAGTCCGAGAAAAGAGCAGATGTAGCGGGACTCGAGGCCGTCACGGAATGTCTGGATGGCCCCGTAAATGGGAGGGAGAATCATGATCAGGTTGCTGACAGTGTTCCCTGTCAGCAAAGACAGCATAGATAAATGAAAGTCGGATGACATGACCTTTAAGATAACTGCACATCTCTGAAAAGCTCAGAGAAAACGTGACATGGCCGCAACGAGTGTTATGCATGGTATCGCATTACCAGGGTTGCAGCGTAAAATCCAAAGGGTGCACAGCTATAAAATCTCTATTATACGACTATTATATGATATAGCAGCATTAGCACTAGGATTCGTTTATTTAAACTGTACAAATATGCAAATAGTTTGAATTTAGACTGATCTGGATTTTTGCTTCTTAGCTAGTCAAAACTGAAACTACCTGACCCCTTTACTGACAAATTAATATGACACCTATACACTCAATCCTGAAATCACATTTTTCACACAGCATGTTACAATCTTGTGTTTTAGATCCTAATCCATATATTAGATCCTAATCCAGATGAGGGCGACCTGTAGTAGGGTTGTAGTGGTCAGTTCTGATTCAAATGATTCAACCAATTACGCCGAGCAAAACTATGCTTGATATACAAATGTGTCCTCTGACTGAACCGGTGTCACTGTTCAGTCAGAGAACCTCCCTCCCCCCATAGGTCATTAACGTGTGCATGGAGCACTGCTTGCACATCATCTAGTCCACAGGGAACCTGACAAAACAGAGCTCAACTCTGAACACAACCTTGCACTTTCTGGGTGTGGCTATGTATGCACTGAGGCGTGGAAAACAATCAGACTTAACAGGACATTGCATTGTTTGAAAACTAACTTACTAGGATCTCCAGAAACCAGCATGCCTTTATCTGCAGATTTCTGATTAAAGCCACCAAAATATGCAGATTTTAGTTACTGATAAAAACTACCCATACCAGAAGTGCAGTCTACTATAAAGGACACACGAAACTATAGCAGAAAACCTGCAGCTAGGCAGATGTGTGTCAGACAGAAGAGGACAGATGACAAAGGAGTCCAAACTGCAAGGCTTAAGTTCACTTTGAGCCAACTTTGAATCAACTGTTGCACCATACAGTAACTCTGAACACTGCTGACAACAGCAAGTGAACCTTTTCCCTTCAAAGGAAAAGTACTGTAACAGTTATACAATGTATTACAATGAACTTGCTGGACACATGGATTTTGCACTGTGTCACACATGACGACAGTCATTTGTATCACTTTATGTTACAAACTGTAGCCATGAACTATTAATAGGCTGGGTAAACATTTGTGTTTGCTGCACAGGAATGGGTCATTCTTCTGTTCGCTTTTGTTTGTCTAGAGTAAATTATTTCGAAGAGTTTTACTGTCTCCTTAATGAAGGTTCAAGCCTTTGTCCTGTCATTTCTGCTGATACAACAGCTTTTTGATAAGACTGATGGAAACAGCGGTTTAATCTAAGATTACTGTTCCAGAGGAACAGGTTTTTTTATCGGTGAACAAGGCAGAGAGGCGCCCTGATAATGTGAAGGGAATGTTTTATCAAGTTTCCAGTGGTGTCCGTGACTGACTAACGCACTGTCTTACAGGAAGAACACGTTCAACAGCGGACTTGTAACACAAATGGCTGGCAACGTGAAATAATATGAAGTGAGCCGTTTGTGCTGAGCTGCTTTGCATACAGGTTTAAAGGTTGTTCGATACGTGTAGCGAGTGCTGGCTAGCGTTACGATGCACAGAACAGGTTGACAATATATCCGCTGTAAACAAGGTATATATTTCCTCATTTACTTACAGCTCCGGTAGAGCAAACGCCGTACAGATTAACGTTTACACTACACGGAGAAAATCGTGTTATTAGACGAGATAACACAATAATAGATATGCACTAAATTACAGTTACACCAGTTCTTCCTATGTTTACCTTAGAGGGGCGAAGTACTACGACTCTCCCAGTCTAAAGCCTCATTAAACGAACCCCCAAATTCACCGTTTTTAGAGTAAATGATGGTGCGGGCAGATTTTTACTTACAGAATTCCGCGATGTAAAAGGACACGACATAATTTTCCTCACACCAGTCCAGTGTTGAGGTCGGCCGCCCCCAGTATCCTTGCCTGTCTATCGAGGGAGCCATGATGAAAGAGGAGGAGGCTGTAGGCGCTAACGGATTTGTAGTCCCATCATAGTGCACGAGCGCTCCGCGAGCCCTCCTCCACGCGCGATGGAGAGGGCGATAGCGAGAGCCAGTTGAGCTGCTGTTAAAAAAACACACGAAAATACACACTACAAATACACAAAAGTGAAAGCACACCCTGAAGGTATTAAAAACAAAGGTTTCATGTAACGTATAAGTGCACATTTCGTATATATTTTATATATTTTCTTTGTAAATATGTAAACATCATAGTACTTTTTAAACTTGTAACCTAAAAAATATTGCAATGGCAAAATGCTATTGCTGGTTCACTCCATAAATATACACAATTCCACCATTCTACTACCAAAAAAAAGGTTAGGGTTGGCATGGTGGGCTGTTCTCTTCCCGTACGCATTGAAGTGTGGACTATATTAAGTCATAGCAACAATAAACAGTATCAAGACGTTATTACTACGTCAGCAACAATTAGACAGAAATGTGTCACACAGCTCAAGCAAAGAGGAACCACTGAACGATACAGTCTTAACAAATTAGTAACACAATGTAAACAGTGTGTATAGTGACGATAAAACAATCGGCGGGGTGGGGGGGACTGATACTTCCACTGTTATATAAATCTCTACATAGCTGTTTGTTTCTATATGAAAGGCAGAGCAATTAACCACCCGTTCACCATTGACTTTAAGTAAGCTACAGTGCAATTAATGTTAAAGAACTGTGTTCACTATATTAAAAATGGCAGGCACACACTGCAACAGAAAGGAAATTCTTTTGTCTAATTGTTATTTTTCCTTGTGCATGTGTCATAAATACAGATGGCCTGTAGGTGGTGTGTTGAGCTGTGCTGTGCTGTTGACAATGACAGTGTTTATCTTTAGTACTGATTCTTGCATGCTTTCTTAGGCCCTACTTACTTACCTAACCGGTTTTCTAGCCAATCAAATGATGGATCATCCATTAATTTTATGTTTTGGAGCAGTTGTTATTAGGAAATTGCTGATGTGACGATAACCATGTCCTGGAGCAGCTGCAGCAACCACGTGTTTATACCAGAATATTTTGTCAAATATTTAGTTGAGGTCTAAATATCCTAAGTTTGTGCATTCAGAGGCCAGGTCTCGTCCCCTTTGAAGGTAGAGCTGTCCAAAAGGCTATATGATCACCTCCAATGGAATTTTCCAGTTGTTATATCCTACTAAAACTCTGCTCGCCTAAGGCCAAATTCCTACTCTTGACAAGCAAACCAGACGTTATTTAGGTTACAAAGTAAAGGGCAGCATCCTAAAATAAGGATAAAACCTGCTAGTTCTTTTTTTTATACTTTTATTGTAAAAACCGGACATTTAAAACAGCTCAATCATATTTTGCATTGCTAAACCATGTGCGCACAAATCGAACTGCATTCAGGGTGACTCCAAACAAAGACAAGTGGACACAAAAAGGTAAGGAAGCTTGTAGGATGTGCACATTTTACATAATTTTTTAAGACTTAATGACACCAGAAACCTTTTTCGTGCACAAATTCTGATGTTACTGCTACTTTATTAAAACAAAGTGTGCTTTAACAAAAACTTTGATATGTCATACTTAATGTAAGTATTCAGTCCATAATGTGACATGCCAACATACAAACAAACACACACACTGAAATACTAACAACTGTCCCAAATTCAAAGATGTGCACATCGCCTCGTACAGTAATTACAAGACAAATGTTTAAGTTGTGTATTATGGAATGTTGTTGCCATGTGACATAAAAGAGTGCTCTTACACAGTATCAGATGTACTCTTCATTTCTCAACATGCTGCAGTATAAAATCTACACTCATGATAACAGCCAAGCATCTAACTTACACACATGGTTACAGTTCATCTCTCATCTTTTCACCCTTTGGTCGGACCATCCTGCCAATGAACAAGATGGAGCTTGTTTTCTGGTCCTTTACTAGGAAAATAAAGGGGTGGTCAGCGTAGAACAGTTTAGGGTTTTTCAGCTTGTCTGTGCCAAAGATACTGGTATCAATTTCATTTCCATCAGTGTCCCATTCCAAAGCAGAGGCGTGGAACACACTTGACAAGTAGAGGTCCTTCTTCCCAGAGATGTTGGAAAAGTCAGCTTTAGATTTGTCCACAGCCTCGGTCAGGCCCAGCTCCTGGAGGTGTTTCTGAGGAGTAACATGAAATGTTTATAGTGACAATGTAAAAGAGTGTTATGTGGTAAGGCACAAACTCTTAAATTGTTTACCTGCAGATCATGACTGACTTCCATGCTGACTTTGGGCAGAGACACAGCTATAGCTGTCTCCTGTAGCAAACCAATCCATTTATCCACCTGCTTCTTGGTCAGCATCTTTTCCAGTCTATCCAAAGGTTCCACATGGTAGGGCATGATGAATACCACAGTGGACTTCTTATGAGATAGAGGCATGCTCAGGATAGATAACTTATTGTCTTTGTCATCATAGAAGCCAAAGAGACCTGATGAAACAAATTAATTACAAATATCATCAATCTGTCCATGCACTTTAGAGAGTCTCTTAAAATTTCTGCTGGTTACAGTTTTCAAAAAAAGAAAGTGTTACATTTATTACTCATATTTAGTTTTGCATAATGTTGGATATTGAACTAGTAAATGCACAGCTGTTAACCACAGTTTTTACAAACTCCCTAGATAGTATATACTGGAAATTGTTTCTGTATAAATGGGAAGAAATAATCTTACTGTGCCTGGCATTTGTAACTACTCAAACCATTTACTAGTGAGTTGAAAATTCAGCGAGTTATGATCATTTTTTTTTTTATTGTGAATCAAGTTCCTATCTACAGATACAGTATGATAATAATATCTCCCCAGACATTATTGCAGTTATTTGGACTCATCTCCCCAGTAAACAATAGTGAGAAATATCAGATTTACTCATAAATATCTATGTTTAATTAACATGTGTAGTGATCTTAAAGTTGTAGTAGTATCAGTAATAGTAGTACCTATAAATACTTTCACATTTTTCGAAAAAGACTGATTTTATAGGTCACTGCACTTATGTTTTAGCTGAATTTGGCATAAAGACTAAACAGAAAGCTAGCTTAGCTATGCTAGCTAAAAATCCTTCTACCGGAAGTTTTGTGGCAGAGACTTGATGTCTCTATTCAAGGCAATGAGTCCCTAGTCACTCCCTCATTCACTAGTGAAACATGCACATGTAAAGAGTGGAGTTATATTGTTTATGGGTTTGCGGGTGCTACTTTTTCAAGCCCTGTGATCCTCTGGAGCAGTAACTTTTTGATTTTCCCAAAATGTTCTACCATTCCTAGTCTCAAACTGTGTTTCTGAACAAGCTGATAGGAATGTCTCCAGCTACCTGTGCGATGCATCATCTGTACTGAAACAGTGTAGCTAGGTGACACCATGAATCCACGGTTATCCACCATCTTATGATGGAACTGCTCATCCCAGTGACCTGAGAGAAAAAACATTCAGTTAATTTTAGGTGTCTTTTAGGGAACAGTATAGAATACTACATGTATACACAGCCTTATCCACTCACATTTGAAAAACATGGCACTGATGATCATCGCCCCATCAGTCTTTTCTACATTCTTGGTCACCTCAGGCAGTTTGCCATCAGTAGACTTGGCTGCCCATTCGTTGATGGAGTTCACAGCACTCTTCTTGTCTCGGAAATTGATCTTTGAGTGCTCACAATTATAGTGCTTTTTGCTGCTTTTGACAAAGTCTTCCACAAAAGTGACAGAGCTGGGTCCATACAGGCGGTTGCTAATCTTCCAGGTGATGTTGCGAGTCTTTGGGTCGCTCAACTCTATGAGCAGCTCAGCCAAACTGGGGTGGAGATGCTCATCTTTAACTTTAGCTACATTCAGGATGGTTTTTACCTGAGAGGCAGTGGAGGCCTTTCCCCCAAGAGCCACAAGACCCAGAGAGGAGGCCACGACGACAGGGGAAATGATAATGTTCTCTACATTTTTGTCTTTTACCATGCTCTGGTAGACACTGAAAGCCAAATTGGCAGTGCTGTCAGCCAGGATGGTGGCATGGTTACTCAACACTTTGTCTTTTGATGTGGAGGTTGCTGCCGAGGCTGCAGTTGTCAGAAGGACGAGAGATACGAGGTTTGTTGCCCACATGGTGTAATGCTACTAAAAGACAAAACCTAAGAGAAGACATGAAGACAAACAGTACATACTTAGGGTTTACTCTTGAGATTTAGAAGATGCAAGCTGTGGTAGGCTAGTAAGTGTGGTTTAGCCCAGCGGTCCCCAACCCCCGGGCCTCGGACCGGTACCGGTCCGTGACTCTTTTGGTACCGGGCCGCGAGAGTTGAGGCTCAGGTGTGAAATGTATAGTTTTCAGGGTTTTTATCGGTTTTGAGCATTATTTTGTCATCGTTTTTATCGTTAACTCGGTTTTCCTGGGTCTTTTCACGTGTGTTATGAATAAATCTTCTTTTTTCGGTACCGGTAGCCTACTAGTTTTATTTTGTTGTATTTATCCGCGACACCTTAAAGGCCAGTCCGTGAAAATATTGTCGGGCATAAACCGGTCCGTGGCGCAAAAAAGGTTGGGGACCGCTGGTTTAGCCCATGCCATTTAAAACAGCTCTCTCTGTGCAAACCTCAAGCAATGACTTGTATAACAGCCACGTAGGCAGCTTCCGGGTGTACTGTGTCTAAGCCAAAACATTGGTCTGCAAGATTTGAGTTGTTCATGACTTGGGAGTGGGAAAAAACTTAACATACATAACATTTTCTAATGGAGGACTAAGTCTGGTTGATGCTCATTGGTTACTTGTGGTGAGGGAAACGTGGCCACTCACTGACGCATGACACACCCCTACAGCTAAAGACGCGTGTTTTAGAGCAGTTCATGTACATACAGCGAACGTGTACTTTAGGGAGGACAGGCTTTATGCATATCACCACTTAGAGATGTAGTTCAGAGATGTTTACATCAGTCTAATTGAGCAGGTCACAAGCAGTTCATTTTTCTGGACATGTGACTTAGTATGAATGACACTGGCATTTAAAACATGTAGATAAAAGAAGGAGAGGCGTCCCTTGTTACAGATTCAATCAGGTCAAAAGGTGTAGCCAACTCCCTGAAAGTCTGGACTGTCATGCAGTTCTAGTTATGTGCAGCAAACAGTTGCTTTGCTTTCGCACTACTTGGAGGAACTACATGGCTGTAAAGGAATCTTTAACCATGTTAAAGATAGACAGACTTTTTGGCCTCTTTTCACATGCCTGGACATTTCCCACCAGTTGATGGACGCCCTCTACTCTCTCCCTCCCTCTCCATGCTTCCCGTGCTGCGAGCACATTCATCTTACCTTATTGGGTCCTTTGAATAACTCGGCAGGTTTATCGTCAAGCTGCTTACAAAAAGATCCCCCCAGCACTGACCTGACCGGTATTAAGTGAAAGTATCTGATGGCAAAGACAGAAGTGTATGAGACGATTTCCCAGGCCCCAGAGCATGAAAATCTCTGCCCTGGAATCAGATTTCCAGGCCAGTCCCGCCCATGTGGATGAGTGGGTGAAGAATCCTCACCCTCCCAGGTCCTAAAGCCTAAAACTTTATTTCACAGAGAGTAATCAAACAGTTAACACTTAAATACTCAACTTACCATCTCATGACCTCTACTAAAGTTACTCCCCATGACTAACTGTATAAGACCTCCCAATCATTAACAAAATCTGCATAATATATGTTGTACTTTCAGTAACAGAGAGGAGTCTGGCTGAAGAAACCAGTATGCATAAATATAGTCCTGTTTATGTGGTAGCTTCATTACTGTTCTTCTTCACGATAAAACGACATGCCTGCCAGCGCAGGTATTTTTGCCATAGTGGCAATTAACTGTCTTTATAATAATCTCAGTATTTGCCCCCCCCCCCCTCAACTTTTTTCTCTCTCTTCCTCATCCTGTTGTTTCCTCCTCTGTTGCATGATTTGAAAGCCGCACAGACCACTGGGAAGCGGAATGTGGAGAACACCACTGAATACAACAGGAAGTTCTTTGAAGCAGTACAACTGCAACTAAAATCAACATTAACTAGATATAACTTCAGGGTACATATTACACAATAAGAAGACTGACTGTCCAGAAAGTAGTTTGGCAGGCTTTAGCACTTTAGTATTGCTGTAAGTGGTGAACTCTGTACACAATACCGTCAGATTAAATCTGCAGAGATGGTCTGATTTTCAGAACAAGCTTCACTAAATACCATATCTGATTCTTTCTGATAGCTGTGTCAGTAGTCAAAACAGTATTTAGGCCCCATACTGTCTGAGTAGCTTTCCCCCCCATGAATCCTTCCTTCTTCCTCGTGTCATGTGCACTCTCACACTCCCACTTCTGTTGTTTAGAAGTGGATCAGACAGCAGGAAGTTACAGAAGCAGTGGAAGCACGTCCGGTATAACACTCTCCTTGTGCTTTTACAGCACGCTGTTCTTTCTTGGCAGCGTTTTTCAATATGAATGTTAACATTTGAATGTAGGACTGAAGGCCTGAAGGTTTGCAGAGAGACGCGGTCATATCAATAGGTAGATCACCCTCATTAAAACATTGCTATTTTAAATACAGAAGCTGAGAAAGTCCTTACAACTATCATTTTTATTACCATTAAAATAAGACAGGATAACAGTAACTGTATCTTTCTCGTGTTTGAGAGACTCTCTTGTTACAGCTGTTGAAATAATAATGTAATAATAATAATAACGACAAAACTCAGAGTTGGCAGAGTTGTACACCAGATGCTCTTACTGATGCAAACCTAAAGGGGATTTGTGTCTCTGGCTTGAATCAAACCAGTGACCTTCCGCTTGTGGATTGAATGTGTTACGACTAATGGCGGCAGAAAGATTTCAAATTGACATTCCTTGGTACTTTCCATGGCCACTAGAGGCCAACAAAGAGCTAGTTATAGATAGGAGATGAAAATAAATCCTCTTATTAAGCGTTCCTGCTGTCACTGCCACTACAACCACTTACTCAGCACAGTTTTGTTAATTCATTTCTATACACAAAAACGTGTAGTAGGTTTTCTTTTGTGTGTGTTCGTGTGTGTTCGTGTGTGTGTGTGTTTTAAGCATCACAAATATCAGGCTTTACAAAATCCCTCTCATGGCATTTGTTCACATTCCAATAAAGTTCTTGTCGTCCTCAACATTTGGTTAAAAACGCTGCACCTGAGCATGCATTTCATGTGCAAAGAAGTTCTAGCTGAGGTACCTTCATTGCCACTGCTAAATTGCCAAGGATTAAAGGGATCTTATGTAATTATCCAAAGCTAAGGGTTAATCTCTGACTGCTGGGCCTGGAATAGCCAGATCTCTTACAAGACTTTACTCATCTCCTCTCCCGCTTTGCCAGGTGTTGAGGTAAGGCACTGCTGCCATAGTCCTCTGTGGCCGTGTACATAATTATGTTCATATTACAACAATCGTTCCAATTGTTTGAACAGTCTGAAAGGAGAGTGGAGAGAGGAGCACTGGTGTGTTTCATTCCATGCATCTCTTTATGCTGAGAGCCTTTTCTGAACACTTAACCTTACAAAGGCTTTAAAAGGAACTGAATGATGTGAGAAATGTAATGCAGATGCAAATGTTGTGTTACTTTCTAGTTTTTGCTGATAACTCATTTTATCAGTTAGTTTTACAGTCAGTCTTAGCAGGAATTTTACAAATGGTAAAATAGCAGGGATGGGGAAAAATGGTACAATTACAAGAATGCTTATGGCTCCCTACTTCTGCACCTGCATGTCATCCTTTGAGCCTGAGATCTGGCGGCCGCCCGACCCTGACCCTGCTCTCTGGTAAATTCCAGGAAACGTGGACATTTCCATGAGCCTGATGCCACGCTTCCCTCCTTGGCAACCTCAGCACCCTCCCCTGCAGAGGTTTAATTAAGTTATTTCTCTTACTATGAGCTCTTATCTTGAGCCTCCTTTCCTGAGATCTCCACCCACACTTAAAATGTGCAAATGTCCCTCAACTCCCTGAGAAATGTGAGATGATTCCTGTCACATTTTTCCTCTTTGTCCAATGATCTCTCCCAGTAACCAAATGTGTGCATCTTGGTTGATTCAAGATACCTTGTCGTCCCCTTCTGCATCTCCCTCTGCCCTCAGCAAATTCTAATGTGTTACATTTTGCTTTGTTTTTTGTGTGCAGAGAAGAAGTAAAGATGCACATTTGTAGCCACACATTGTGAACAATAATCCTAAAGCTTGTAGTCTTAAAGTCCTCTGAAATTATTGAAGAGAATATTTTTACATAGTTTGATTTTTGCATCATTACAAAGTATTTCTTGTCATATTTATGGAAAGTCTGCATTAAAAGAAAACTCAATCTGAAGCCTTCTCAGCTTGGAATGAAGGACTATTTGGATGGTTTTCAGATAAAAAATTAAATTCATTACTGTGGGTTTAAAAATCTCAGATTTATTTCATTTGTAAAATGTAAATTCCAAATTTCTTATAAGGTGTTTTATATATAAGACATACACTATATATTTATATTACATATAAGGTATTATTTCAGTAAACCCCCTTGAATTAAAACCGAAAACCTGAACTTTATTCGCATCTTGATTGTTTCATTTAAAATCCACAGCAGTGATGCACAGAGGCAAAACTACAGACACTGTAAAACTTTGTCCAACAGATTATGGACCTAATTGTTGTTCAGATAAGAGGATTTTTATATCCAGCACATTTGGCTATTAGCATTAGCATTTTGGGCTATCAGTTGCCCAAAAATGTGCAGCAAATTTCTCACTGGGATCCACTGACCGGGATCTCCAAGCCCACTCAGAGTGAAAGTGCTGCTCAGGTCCACTTACCCGACAGAGAGAGAGAACTTACCCCACTGCAAGAAATATCCCACATTTCAACAGGTGCTGCCGTGCATTGGTCAGGTGTAAAAACTGCGGAGACAGGATGTTTCTTGCAGTGTGGGCCACAGTTCCGCCCACGGAGTGTCACAGGGATTACAGTTAGTATTCACTCTGCTATGAACGCTAATGTAGGTGCATCTGTATCCAAGCAGAGGCAAGCCTTTCATTTATTACAAGGGTTGTTTTTCACCTCTCCTTTCCCCATTAGCTCTCTTGTCCGGATATAAAACACACTGATGCCGCTGCGTCTCTCAGACTGACGCTCAAAGTAACCTGAAAGTCTTGTGTGGATCCATAAACTGCGAAGAGACTGCGTTATGTCAGCATCCATGGAAATACTGACTAACTAACAGAGGGACTGAGACTTTTCCAGCAGTGTCAGTGAAAAACAGCCTGTAGTGAAGACGAGGTGAGTGTTTGTGCGCTTTATGGGATTATTGACGTGTAAGCCAAGTGACTGCTCCTCAGAACTGTCACTTGCATCGCTTTGTTTCTGTTGTGTGATCAGTTGGTGACACTAAATTGAGTGATCTGTCCCGTTTGTCTCCCACAAATAATCTATTTTTCCAATACATGCTCATGTTAATTTCGTATAATTTCGACACAGGCACAACAGATTAATGGCAGATGAGGGAGCTAAAGATGAACATACAGTCTGTGCGTGATATTAATCGAGTAAACTGTAATGAATTGACAGGCTAGAGCCAGAAGTCCACAGGTAAATACTTTCAAACTATTTGGATAACTGAATAATTAATTGATCCCAGCGTCCCAGTTATGGCACATTACTTTAATAGAACTGGAAGTTGCTGCAAGAGTATTTGGAGATGTCAGGCAGGCAAATTATAGCCTTTTAAAGACTTTCATGGACAAAATGATTAAATGATCTGAACGTCAGATTAATAAACAGTGAAAATAAGAGATTCATGTCTAACGGACATTGAATTAGGTATGAAATATTGTACTGTCTTTACCTTCCAATATAAGGCGACTTTAGAATGTGAGGCGACTGTTGTTGTGATTTGGGGCTACATACATACAACTGAATTGAATGGAATTCTTGAAAGCCATTGGACCAGGTTTAGTAAATGTTGTGAGACTGTAAATTACAAAACTGTTATGCTAATTTTTCCCAAGTGAAGCTTTAAAGTTACAACATCATCATCTATCAAACTTCATAAACTTTAATTGCACCTGCTTCTTTCTCTTTGTGCTTCCAAATGTGAGTGGTAGACATATCTGACCATCAGTTTTTATCTGTCGGTGTATCCTGGCCATCCTGCAGCATTACCTCCGTTATTTGTCACATTTAAATCACATTTAACAAATTAAAGACTGCCTCATGAGACTAGCAGGTGCTGCTTGGATAGGAGAACTAGAGCTCACTCTAAAAGATGTTCCAAGTTTTTCTGATCACCTGATGATCAGAGCTGACTTTATAGAAAGCTCACTGGTTACCAGAGAGGCTTTGTTTCTAGCCCTTGCCCCGCTCCTCCTTCTTTTGAGTGCATAACAAGTATGTGACACTAATGGAAATTCTATTTTGGGCAAAACCCACTGAAAGATTAGGGTATTATTAATGAATGCATATATAAATTTCATGAAGGAGTGAAGAATGGAAGCTTAAAAAAAGGAAACAGTGACTGAGATAAAGGGCTAATAATAGGCAGATATGGTAGAGGCTCTGTGGCAGTTGGTGGATTGAGATTTAGTGGATTATTGTATTGTTATTCAATGAGCGCATGTGTCCAACTTAACAGACAACCTGTGGCCTCACAGGCTTCCAGAAAGTAACCAAGCTACTTCTAGAAGCTGAGAGGAGTAAAGTCCTCTCAGGTGAAGGGAATGTGCATGGGAGAAAATTCGCCCAAAGCCATCTGAAAGGCTGGAGGGAAGGAGAGCTGATGATAGAAGGACCCGGGTGCATTACAGATTTAACATGAGACGTTTTCAGGCTTGTGCTGTACTGAAACAATGGACACGCTGTGACACACAGTAATATGTAACAGAAGTTAAAAGAAACAAGAGAAGTTTCATTAATATTTAATAACATATTAGACCAGCGAGTCCAGCAGCACAGCACCTGCTGCTGTAAGTATCAGCAGGATGCAGCTGCTGTAATGAGCTAACACTGATGACTCATTACAGCCCATTTTCTATAGACAATGTCATAAACCACACTGCACTCCTAATTATCATTTAACTAGTGAAAATAACTAGTAGTGAGTCAATGCAGTTTCATCAGAATTTACATTTACTAGTCAGGACTGTTGTTGTGTGCTTGTTCACACTGGTTTTACTCAAACTTTAGTCAAACTTTCACTGCAAACATTTAACTGAAAGAGTATTCAAAGCTGTCTGTTGTTTCCCCTTGAACGATGGTTAAAGTCATTATTGTGGGACTACGTTACCTGTTGCCTGGCTCCAGACCTTTGAACGTTTCATATCTATTGAGATTACTGCTTTTATCTTGTGTCGTGTCACAAAACAGCAATTTTTAGGTTTAAAAAAATAGATGAATAGATAAATACATAAAATATAAAATAAAAAGTCTGTCCAATAAGTGTCAAAGCAAATGGTGAAACACCCCTGAAAACAGAGTAATAGCAGAATTCAGGTGAGGCTGCTCATCAGTGTTGGTCTCTGTTTTAAATCGAGTGAAAATGTGTTTCCACGTATGCCGTGTCAGAGTGAACTGCATGTGATATGCTGACAATTCTGTCTGTCATCAGGCTACTTTACTTTGGTTGCACCAACTCTACCTTTTGTTGGAGCTCTGTTAGGATATCTTTTGTTCTGCTGAGCATGGCATTTGTTCTTTGCAATGATTAGCTTGGTCAGAAATATCAGACCACAGTGCTTTAAGCCAGACATCAGCCCATAGACTGTGACATGGGACGTTTTTTTATTACAGGTTTTGAAGCCTCGGTGTTATCAGCTTTTCTTTTTCTTTTTATTTGATAATTTTTTTAAAATAAGATGTTGGAGGGCTGAGTTATCACAAACGGCTCGTGACCTGAATTCATAAGATGAAGGTACCTGCTAATTAGTGCTAAGTAACAGACCAATCACTACTTTTGGTTACTTAACTTTTCCAAAGTGAACCCCTTTGATATATTATTTGTTATATAATTACATTAAAAATGTTCCAAACGGCACCAACACCACAAACTAAGTAGAGAGGCCCAGCTCGGTGACTTGAATTAGTGGAGACAGCTGTAAAAAAACAAGAAAAACAAAAAGCAGTATTGATTAATTGAGCTGTAAGTGGACATTAGAAGATGTGCAGTTTTTGTTGCTTTCACCGTGGATTAGTTTTCTGTTCCCACATCACTGCTGCTTGTGTCAGAAACAGTTTTCCCTTTTAGCGCACGTACTGAGGCACCACTTCTTCTTGCCAGCAAAGTTTTATTTCCTTATGCCCCGTTTATGCCTATGTCACATACAGTATGTGGGTGAATATGAGAAGAGAAAGTATAGTAATTCTGTCCTTCAACCCTCTGAGGTCCAAGCCATCATGGGTGGAAACCCTAACCATAAATAAAATGCAAGGAGTTATGGAAAATTTTGGAATGTCAGTTGCAAATTATTATATAATTTTCCCCCATATTCCTGATAACTGTGAGAGGTGTCTTAATGGTGTCCAAAGCTATGAGGAAATATTTTCTCTCTAAAGGAGGGTGAACTCACTGAGAAACTGCACCCAGAATCTGACCGATGTAGGCCGTCCTTAGTTTACTTCATAATGATCACAGCTCTGTGATGATAGCACCATGGTGACGCAGACAGACAATAGGCTAACCTGGCTGGAATAAGCCCACTGTGATTTCAGCTCCAGTTGGCCCTTGTCTGAGGACAGGGTGAGATTATGAATGCTGGAAATCTGCCAGCGCAAGCCTTCTTCAGGCCTGGGAGTTTCCATGTAATAGCCAGGCAGCAATGAAAGGACAGAGATATGCGAACAATTTCCTCTTTAAATACTGTTTATAGTTTTAAATTAGCAGTAAATGGTAGGCAAATATTCACACTTAAACACTGAGAAGCCCTGAATACACAGCTCACAGTCCTTGGCGTAAGACACTTTCATTACTCAACAAGTATAGTTTAATGGGGGGTATTATGCTGGCTCCAGCTCCACATACAGTTGCTGAGAAGTTTACACAGACTCATCATGGACATGAATGTCATGGTAATTTGCGGCTTTGTTGAACAGCTCTTTCCTGGAATGACTGTAAAGCATGAATCTTTAATATAATATGATCTCTAATCTAATCTCTAATTTCTCCACAACGCCTATTAACCTACTGGTTAATAGGCGTTAATGCTCTTTGTCATCAATCTCTTTGTCATCATAAAAAGAATTGGTTTTGGTCTTTTGAACTCATTGAACTGACCAATACTCAGAGCAAAGGGAAAGTCCAAGAAACTCAGTGAAGATCTACACAAGTTGGGAAGGTCTGATGGAGACATTTCTAAATAATGGCTCCATCAGACAGACAATTATACATAAGTGCAAGACATTCAGATGTGCCATAGCTTTGCTAAGGCCTGGAAAAAGACTCAAACCATCTTCTCAGATGAGAAGCAATTGGTTTATGCATGCAATGAACCGGAAACTGTCTGAACACCAGTGTAACTGTCCACTGTGAACTCTGAGTTTTACGTTGCTATGTGTGCCAACCACGAAAGAAGCATCAGTATAATCTGGGACTGTTTTCTTGCCAGTGGTACTGGTGCTTTCTACAGAGGAGACAGACAAAATGCACACACTTAGACACAACTGCGACACAACAGGACAATGATCCCAAACGCACTTCAAAACTAGTTTTGAAATAGATAAAGCAGGCTAACATTAAGATTCTGGATTCTTCCTAAAGCCACTTAAACTCTGTTAAAAAGAGGACTGTGTTTAAAACTTAGTTCCATGCCAGGAACCCCAGTTAAATGAACTCTACCAATTCTGCCAAGAAGACTGGTTAATTAACCTGGCAGAATTATGCCTAAAGCTTTTTGGTGGCTGTCAAAAGTACAATAAAAAAGTATGACTTGTTTGAAAGAAGTCTTCTAAAAAAATCTATGTTGAAATCAACTGATTACTAAAACAGCATAAAACTGCATTCATAAGGACTACAAAAAGGTCTGTAAAGCTCCATATTCAGATACATCGAAGTATTAAGGATTTAAATTATACATTTTGACCCGTTGACCGTTAAGCAGTTATCAGTGGGACATCTGGCTTGAGATTTATAGGCAGTGTGAGAATCTTGTAAGTCTTTTGAGAGGCCACTGATAAAGCTGATGAATGCAGAGGGCTCTGCTCTACAGTCGCACTTTCTAGGAATCTTTTCTAAGACTGAAATGACTGAATTCGTTGTTTTATAAAGCAGGAGAATGACCCTATCCATTGGGCTGTACACCTTTTGAAGAATAGGGTCATTTGTAGGACCCAAATCCTGTATTATTTGGATATTTATTGAGTATTTGGTTTGAAGTTTTGGGCGTCAGATATTCACTTTATAGTTGCTCACTTGGAGACTGTTATTAGATTTAAGCACTTTTTATACCCCTTTATCGTTACAAAAGGCTTACTGCTTCACAACCACTTATTCCTCTCCTGGGAAAATTTATATTTCTCTTTCTCTCTGCTGTGACAAACCATCTGAAGACATTTCATTCTCTAGAGCACCAATGTTAGGTGTTTTATAAACCTAAAGGGCCTAAGATCACATGCTTAGAACATAAACCTATTCCCAGGATCCAGGTTTAATTATAGATAGAATTGACACACCTTAGGTTACCTGTTTCATTATAGTAAATGGAGGTTATTCCATGGAGAAACCATCTGAAAATTCTAATTAAAAAAACCCGGAAAAATGCGACAAAGAGACCAACTCCTCGAGAGCCTTAAAAACAGCGCTTTCTATGGCAGCATTTTTAGCTAGCACCAAAGCAGAAAGATGTTCTCTGAACCAGACGTGAGTTGAGTGCAACACGCTGTCTCCTTCTGACTCTTTTTTTACAGATGTTCAAGGGCTCAGACTATACCACACAGACATGTGGTACCAGCCTTCTCAGTTCTATTTGCCACTCTTAAACAACCATAAATCCTCACATGTGTAAAGACTGACTCAGCAACTGTAATTCATGCACCATATTATTATGGCTGTATGAGACGAGACTTACTATTGACTGGTGTATTGACGGTCTCTCACAGGTGTTGTGATTCCAAACAGGGTGCAGGGCTGTCAACATCTTCTTGTTGTTTTGTGAAAATATACCTCAGCGACATGACATGACACGGCATGTTGCTGAAAAGGGTAATTACATATGTGAAGTCTGAGCTAATGTCTGAAGGCTTGTTTTGTTTAGTAACAGTTCTTATTCTTCTTCAGGGTTCCCAGTCCTGTGTGGGATGTTAACAGACTGGTGTCACGATAAGGCTGAAGGAGCATGGTGAAACACCAACCCTTACAGGTCTATGAGAAGCAAGTCTTTGTCTCCTTTGTCACTGGGATCTATGGTTGCCGCTGGAAGCGATACCAGCGTTCCCAGGATGAAAGCTCCAGGGTAAGAATATAGCTCTAACCATAAAGTATGGATGCTATAATAATAGTTAGAACATTGCAAATGCTGTCTTCGAAGTGTGCTATCAACAACATGACCTTTGTGCAAACCTTTATGTAACCTTATTCTAATATGCCAATTATCACATAACAGACTGGTAATGACATAACACAGTCCTGCCTAGGCTGCACTGACACTGAGCACACCTCCGGCATAAATGAACTATTTTCAATGTTGTGGTTTCTAAGGCCAAATAAGTAGATCAGGCTGTCAAAAAGGTGACTACACAACGGGAGCCTAATATGTAATGTTCATCTAGCGTCCTGTTGTATTTATACCCTTATCACCCTTTATCTTTAGGCATTAGTCATTGTTAAAAAATTAAAAAAATTTTGACAACTTTACAGGCAATGTAATTCTTTTTTGAAATTCCAGGAAGTTCTTTGAATATGAAGTTCAAATCATGGTTTGTACATACAAACCACATACGTACAAATACCTAATGTGTATTTTCCATAAATGTGCAAAAGCACACTGATGGAAGCAGTATAGAGCTTTTATGCAGACTGAATAGCATCTGCTGAAGACCTTTCAGACTCAGTGACTCTTATATCTTGTATGGATGAGTTATCAAGTGCATTATACTGTACAATCCATGCACTCTCATCCAAAGTATGGTGTATGTCGAATTAGTTGCCACTTAAAATGATAATAATTATTAATTGTTATATATTACTAAAAACTAACACAATCTTAAACTAGCATGTATTCTTAATTGTCTCACTGGCATCTTCCTGCTCAGTGTGTCAAACGGGAGTTTGTTTGTGCCTTTGGACACCAGGCTCAGTGAATTAGAGACCCAGGTCTACACCGCTGAAAATAATCCTGTAACTAGCCTGACCCCAGTAGCCATTGTAGCCAAAACCAGTAGCTTTGTCCCGGTTAGCTGTCCCTCAGCGTGTCGTCCAGAGTGAGGAGGCGTATTCCATGGAATCGTTTACATTTCCACTCAGCTTTGTCAGGTTTGGCTGTGTGGCAGGCAAGAGTAGGACCCAAATGCAGAACTCATAAAGGGAAGAAATGAACCCAAAGCAGCAGCTTTATTTGTTGTGTAAACCAGCGGTCCCCAACCTTTTTTGCGCCACGGACCGGTTTATGCCCGACAATATTTTCACGGACCGGCCTTTAAGGTGTCGCGGATAAATACAACAAAATAAAACTAGTACCTGTACAGAACAAAAGAAGATTTATTCATAACACACGTGAAAAGACCCAGGAAAACCGGGTTAACGATAAAAACGATAACAAAATAACGCTGAAAACCGATAAAAACCCTGAAAACCAAACATTTCACACCTGAGCCTCAACTCTCGCGGCCCGGTACCAAACGACTCATGGACCGGTACCGGTCTGAGGCCCGGGGGTTGGGGACCGCTGGTGTAAACGAACTACAAAGTACAAAGAAACACTAAAAGAAGCAAACAAAAGATAAAATAGAAACAAAGACTCTGCCAACTAAGGAGCTTATGACTTGATGTAAACGAGAGACCATGAACCACTCCCTTTAACACACAGCTAATGTCGAGGACTTGAGAACAAGCAAGAGAAGACAGTGGACTAAATACACATAATGAGGGGATGGGAAACAGGAGGGAAACACAGCTGAAACGAATCAGATGTAACGAGACAGTGAGGAAGCAACACTGGATACGCTGAACACAGGACAAGAAACTATCAAAATTAAACAGGAAACATGAGACATTCACTGAATGCAGGGAACAGAAACAAGAACCTAAGAGCTAGAAACTAAACAGAAACTAAACAGAAACTAAACGCCTCCTGAAAACATGAGAACCATACCTAAGACAAGACATGAAATTAACCATGAACCTAAGAATCACAGCTAAATGTTTTTGACAACTTTACAGGCATTGTAACATTTTTTGAAATTCCATGAAGTTCCTTGAATGTGAAGTTCAAACAGCAAAATGTCCAGAAACTAGAAAACATGGGGTCACAGATCCAACGCCATGACAGGCTTACTTGTTAAACTGCAACAGGCTTTTGTGGGGTTTTCCATGATCCACTGAGTTTTTCTCATTCACTCATCTCTTTTAACTTTCTATATTTATTCAACAGGACTGTGTTGAATCATTAGCAATGATTAAACTGTGGCTGTCTCTCCCATAGTTTGCCTTTCATTTGCTGTCATTTGGTCCCCTCACCTCGAAAAGGTCATTTCAGATGGGTGCGCCTCTCTGAGCCTGATTTTGCCAGAGGTTTCTTTCTGTTAGAAGGCAGTTTTTTCTCCCTGCTGTGACCAAGTGCTTGCTCACAGGGAGTTGTGTGATTGTTGGAATTTCCATCTAATATTGTAACAGCTTTACATTACAATTACAATTACATTTTTTTATTCCTAAAGGCTGAAGATAAATCTATTAGCTGCTGATGTCATTCCACTTTTTTTCAGTTGAATTCCTAAGAGACTTCTAGACCAAGCCCTAGTAACTGGGGAAAACAATCTTCACTGCAAAGCAAGTGATAGAATCAGTGCAGTGTTGGAATGTGAAGAGCAGAGTCAGACACCCAGCTGTATTGGATACCCACTGGGCAGCCACAGCTCCTGCTGCTGGATGTCGTCTTTATCACAAAGAGCCAGTGGCTCACCCATAAATTAGTCTATTTACTGAATGTGTGAGCCGGGCACTGATGATGTGCTGAGCAAGAGGATAAAAAACAAGCCCACAGCTGCCTCTCTCCCCACTCTGTCTCATTTACAAAGCTTCATGTAGTGACACACACTGTGCTTGAATATAACTAGAGAAGTTTGAATTTATTAAGTTTAAGGCTGTCTGCTTAGTCTGCTACACACGCTTTGATTGTATTTTGTTGGTAGACAGTCTTTCGATTCATGAACTTCTGTTTTGTTTAGTTTTTTTACTATGGGCTCTCTGAGTTTTACAATTTGACATGATTAAAGGTGTGTGAAGCAAAAATGTAATAGTAGGTATTAAATCATATTGGTGGAGTCTTTCTGTTCTCATTAGCCTCAGAAGGCCTGTGTTTCAGTGTAAAAGCTCTCATACCTGCCCATTAACATACAGCAAGGTTTGTTAAAAAGTAGAACAGTTAACATATTAATGGATTGCATTTATATAGCGCTTTTTGGGACCCCTCAAAGCGCTTTACAATACCACTATTAATTCACACACTGGTGGAGGCAGCTACAGTTGTAGCCACAGCTGCCCTGGGGCAGACTGACAGAGGCGAGGCTGCCATATCGCGCCATGGGCCTCTCTGGTCATCACCAGTAGGCGGTAGGTGAAGTGTCTTGCCCAAGGACACAACGACCGAGACTGTCTGTCTAACCCAACTCTTGAGCCACGATCGCCCGAACATTTAACTAATGAACCTGAGACCAAACCACATCTATAATGAGAATAAATATTAGGTGTACCCTGCCCAGACAGCCACATACAAATAAACATAGCTATGTATCTGGTAGCTGAAAATGATGGTGCTGGATGATAAAAATCAAAAACCTTATCTGAGTTAATCTGGCTGACATCCCATTAAGGATCATTTTTCAGCCTGTTAGCTATTTTAAGCTCCATCTGTGGAAGTCTCATTATGTCCTCTTGCACTTCTGCCTCTATAGCGGACGCTGAAACTCCTCCACAGTTTATCCTTCAGTTTGATTTAATGTTGCCTTTGATGTCGGAAACGGGACGTTTAGGCTAAAAACTGTTTGGTAGCTGAATGGATGTCCACGTGAAATTTGTGTCAGTTTGTAAGAGAAGAATTGTACAAATTTAAGGTTCATGGTGAAATTACAGAGCACGCAGAGTAAGTGATCAGAGCTGGAACAGTCTACCAAAATCATGCACACCGGATGGTGTCTGGACTTGGCTGAAAAGCTGATATTGAATGGTAGCTTTTAATTGAGCAAGGTCAGTGGTATGTTTACAGTTTGCTATACTGTCTTTGGCCAAAAGAGTTCTTGACTTTTGATCAGAATAATAAATTATAATAGTTTATATAATTTGCTTACTGTTTCTTTTTGTTTGCTCACTTTTTCACATTTTACCAAAAATCGTTGACTCCTCAGAATGAAACAACTGCTTTAAATTGAGGGGAAAAAAATAAAACCTGTTCTTTATTTGTATACAAATTGTTCAGTTTTCTTTTCTTTTTTTTTTTTAATTATTTTGAGGGTATATGTGTCCTTGCATTGTCAGTGACCATGTTCAGCTCATACTGGTCTGATATAGACCAGTCTGTAGTGTATATAAATACCTTCTCCAGGAACAAAAGGCAGTACACAGCTGTTTCACACCTTAAGGTTCACACTGCCTTGCTACCTACCAGAGTCCTCGAAGAGACAAAAGACTCTTCCTGTGGAGTTGTCTGTTTCCCCCAACTTCCCTACTAGACCCCCACCATTTGTCTTACTGTATGAGTGTGAGACATGTTAAAATCCAGTGGCACCAAGGTATCATACAATAAAATAATGTGATTAATACATAAGTAAAAGAAATTCCTATACATGCCCCTTCCTGATTTCTTATGTTTTAACATGTTTGTTACACTTACATGTTTCCAATTTCAAATGTTAACACAGATGTTCAGAGTAAATACAGATTGTAGTTTTTTAAATGATGATTTCATTTAGTTTGGGGAAACAGCTCTCCAACTTTACCTCATGTAGAAAAAGTCATTTCCTTCTAAAGCTAATAAGTGGTTTTGTCATCTAGCAAGAACTGCAATCGAGCATTTGCAATAACTAATAAAAAAAGCACTTGGGACAATTGTGTTGGTGACAGCTTTTGCTATAATATCAATAATATTCATATGAATATGGGATACTGTTACATGTTTGCATAGACTTTTGTGAAATATGGAGACACTCCTGGCATTATATGAGCAAAGGGTTTAGGGTTGGTGGAGAGGAGTGTGAAGATCCAAATGATCCCTGTCAGTGATGGAGAAGCTTTGATGAAAATATTTGGTAAAAAGTTCACCAGCATGAAGGAAATGAAGTTTCAAACTTTCCTTAGGAGGAGCCCAGCACGCCTGCTTAAAGAAACGTAAGTGTGCCGATGTGGATGCTTGCAGCGACTGCTGTATAGAGGCCATCCTGCTACACATGAAACACATCAGAGTCATAATTGTTATTTTAGTCACGTGTTTGTTTACTATCCTTATTGTTTTATCTGGGACTGTTTGCAGACATCTCAGAGAGAGGAGACACCAGCATCTGAACAGAGACTCAAACCAGCAACCTGCAGCTCCCTGCTTGGCTGCTCCAGTTTTCTCCTCACTCATGTTGCCCACCAGTGATTTCTAGCTGCCCACCCACACAGCAGGCTAGAATATGCGCTGAGCCTCAGCACCCAATACTTGGACAAGTTTTCTTTATTAAATAATGAACCAGACCCCAAAAAGTAAACAGCTGTTATTGCTAGGCAACGGGAGCAGCATTTGGCGATGCAGCACCTGACATTCCTGACCATGTGGGCAGAGCATGCATGAAATGGAATGTTTAGTAGAACTGTGCAACACAAGCACTTAGTTACAGCATGTTTCATTGTATCCAGACACAGCTAGAGACACATCTACAGCAGCATCTCTGTGCAGGACAAACGACAGTTGACGAAGAAAACATCGAAAACTTCACTTCACTCCTCTACAAAACGTTGGTTCCTTTGTTTAAAAGGCCAAAATGAATCGAGGGAGAACGAGAAGAGGATCGGCGAGTGCTTCACCTCACAATTCAGTACAGCTGATTAACCTGAAAGACGAATTTCAAATGATACAGGCTGAAAATGTCAAATTAAAAGAAGAGGCAGAAAAATCCAGAGGAGAAGCTAAAAATTCTAAGTTTGAAACTGAAATAGTATTGCAGGAATTACTGCATGTGGGTCTCAAACTTAAAGGAGAGAAAATGGGAAAACAACAGGCAGAAAATGAGAATGAAAACATGAAGAAAGAACTGTTGGAAGCTCAAAAAGCATTGGAGGAAGAGAAAAGCACAGCACAAGAAGCCAAAAATAAATATCAAACTGCAAAGAAGGAGGCAGGAAATGTGATACAAGAATTACAGGAGGTGCAGGAAGCTTTTGAAGAGGGCAAAAGGAAAATGCAGTTGGCAACACAAGAAGCTGCAAATGTAATGGCTGAAGCTGAAACACTAAGGAAGGAATTACTGCATGTGAAGCAACAACTTGAAGAGGAGAAAAAATGTAAACACGAGGCAGAAAATGAGATTGAAAATATGAAGAAAGAATTGTTGGAAGCTCAAAAAGTGTTGGAGGAAGAGAAAATTAAAATACAGGAAGCAAAGAAAGAAATGGAAGATACAAAGAGTTACACTGAAAACATGAAGAAGGAACTGATGAAAGTGCAAGAAGAACTTGCAGAAGAGAAAATTGAGGTGAAGGTATTCAAGGAAGAAATGATGGTGACCAAGAAAGACTGCAAAGACGCACTTAAAGAAATACGAAAGCAAAAAAAGGAAGCTAAAGAGCTCCTCAAACACAAAGGGAAACTGGCCAAACAGCAGCTGAAAGAAAAATTTAAAGATGCCGAGGAGCAGCTCAACAAAACCTTAAACGAACTGAAGGCAAAAGAAAAGCAAGCCGAGGACAGGAGGGGATTCTGGAGCAGACTGCTGAGAAAGAACTGACCCAGCAGCATCCAGTTTGAGGAGATCAATAGTTTCTTCCTCCTTCCCCCTCTCTCCACCTTTCTTTCACCCCATCCTTCTTCTTGGGACATTTGTTTGTTTTTTTAAAACTCTAATCTAAATACATTTACTGAAATTCAAAAATAAAATTGCCATAACTTGACCTCATGTTGCCTGCTTCTTTTCTTGTGTGTCTCTGGATGTAAAACAGTAACACACTTTCTGCTCTGTGTCTTTAATTGTAAATAAATGCAATATGTTTTCATTTTAAAATGCAGTGCAAAAAACTTCTGCTCTAAATCTTTTTTTTTTTTTTAGCAAAAAGCTTTTTTTTTTGCCTGTCGTGGAAGTTTTCCATTTAAATAAAGCCTGCAGACGAGCGGTGAGCGGTAGCTAACATTCTTTAACTGGCTGCGTTGCAACATTTAGGTAACACTCCCATGACCGCACTGCCACTTCCACAAGAACTGCTTCTCGATTTCCTTCCTTAACCCTTTCGTTTGGAGCTGATCTGACCCACTCAGATCAATACGTTGATTCCATTCAATCGATAAGCGATAGCTCTCACTCCACCTAGTTTGTATGTTGTTGTACATTTAGGTTTCCCAATATGAATTACCTTAAAAACAGAGGTTTGTGGTGTGGTGAAGTCAAGTGGAGTAAGAAGATCAGGACCTATAAGCACTGTCAGTGGATGGGTACCAGCAGTGCTAAATGGAGACTTGGAGGGATCTTTGAAAGCCATATATCACTCAGGAGAAAGCACCATGTGCTGGACAGCTAGACTTTAAAGTAAATTGAAACTGCACAATGAGAATGACTTGTTAAAGGTTACAAAGTGAAAACAACAACCAGGCTTTGGAAGAGTGGATGAAAGAAATACGTTTAATAGAAGCTATATAACAAAGAAGGTCTCTCTATTTCAGTTATTCAGTTCAGTTTTGTTTTCATATAAATAAAACAGAACAAATCAAGAAATTCCATCATCTTCATTACTTTGTCCATTAACTTCACATAAAATACTGTTATATGTTGTCTGTTGTACACTGATGGTACACTTGGCTTAGGCCCTTACCTAGGGCAATTTTGCCACGCTTGTCTCTATTACCATTTTCATTACCAAGGACTTTTCTCAGCCGGAGATTACTTCAGCTGCTGGTCACAACCCTTTTCTGACCCCATGGGTGACCCCTTAATCCTACCAACAGCGGGTGGTAGATTAAGGAACTAGAACCCTTGTCCAGCAAATATATGGTTGTTTTTTATTGAGGTGAGGACTGGATATTGCTTTGGATGCTGTATTTTTGTAAAGAGATCATTTTGACTCCATAACAATGACTCATAGCTTGGACTGCGTTTCCACGGGAGCACGAGGTAAATGTGACGTTGGCTCAGTGTCACATAGTTCTTTATTATATGCTCACTACTTTAAGATCCCAGTAGCTGCTTCACAAACTAAAAAGATCCTCTGGCTGTTGTGATATTTCCGCCTTGCTGTCATGTTTTTGTGGCCAAGAAGATTTTCACTGATGGATGGCATCTCTTCTCCTGGCTAAAACCTTTCACAGGCTTTTCACTGATGACTCAACACATTCATTAGTGCGGCCATTTGGTCTTTACCTGCACACCCATGTAATAATCTCTGAACCTCTTACATAAGCCACTGGAAATGGTGAGTCCAGGCACGGTGTGATGCAAAGCTGATCAGTGCTCAATAGGATCTGTTGACTGGCCTATCATACTCTACACCTCCCCTTATATGGAATTAGCTCCTTAGCCTGTTAACTAGTGAAGGGAAGAGTCCTTGACTGGCTGCTCAGGCTCTCCTCTCTGTTTTTGCCCCACATGCCCCAGCAAGCATGTAGAAAGAGAGGCCGTATTTCTCCCTCATTAGCTTCTCTTCATTGGTTTCCCGTCAAATTCAGAATTGAATTTAAAGTCCTTCTCCTCACATACAGAGTCTTGAATAATCAGGTCCTGCTATATCTTAAAGACCTCATAGTACCTCACTAACCTAACAGAGCACTTCACTCTCAGACTTCAGGCTTACTTATGGCTCCTAGAGTTTCTAAAAGTAGAAGGCGAGGCAGAGCCTTTAGCTATCAGCCCCTCTACAGTGGAACTAACCCTCTCTACTTTTAAGATTAGGCTTAAAACTTTCCTTTCTGATAAAGCTTACAGTTAGTGCTGGATCAGGTGACCCTGAACCCTCACTTAGTTACACTGCAATATGCCTTGGCTGCTGGGGGCTGATGAGTGTGTCTTCTTCATTCACCTCTTTTTACTCTTTATGTGTTCATAAACCATTTGCATTTAATCTCTGGCTCTCGTCCACGGTGCGTCTTTGTCCTGTCTCCCTCCCCTCACCCTCAATCGGTCACAGCAGATGACTGCCCCACGCTGAGCTTGGTTCTGCCAGATGTTCTTCCTGTTAAAGGGGAGTTTTTCCTACTACTGTGGAAACCCTGAAATATTTGGGTCTACTTATGTCTTTAACCACTGCAGTTTCCAAATGGGCCATTAGTTAGTTTAAGATCTATTCAGGTTCACAGCATTTCAAGCTAAGTGTGCAAAAAATGCAAAAGATTGAAAATTAATAACAAAAAAAGATGTCTTGGATCTTTTGGAGTTGCATATATGGTGACTGGATGAACATGATTTCGTCTAAGCAAGACTTTGATAGTTAGAAAGAAAAACATCTGTCAGTTTTAACTCTTCAGATTTATTTGTGTAGCACTTTTCAAAACCAATGTTACAAATGTTTCCCAGAAACAATGAATAAAAGAACAAATTGAAGGGAAATTATGTCCACATAGTCCACAATCAGCTGTTTGTGTCCTCTTCCAGTGGGAGTGTACGTGGTTCGTCATCCTGTGCAGCTCCTTTCTTCTGCTTCTCTTTTGGGGTTACTTCTGGTTGATGGCTCGAAATGATTTTAATGACTTCAATTGGTGAGTCGTTTTTTTCATTATATTACTTTCGCTGAAAAGCTGTTTAAGACTTGCATGTTTGGTAATGGTTGATCAAGGACAGCAGAGTGGTGACCTTACCACAGTGGGGTGGCAGCAAGCCCCTTCAGCATGTGTATTTTAAATAAATACCACGAACAAATAGGTTGATGCATGCAGGTAAGTAAATCCCACAGTCTTTCAGTGATGAGGAGTGTCCACGTGGACACTCTTTCAAGGATGAGGATGTACACATCCTGGACAGGGAGCGTCATGAGCGTCATGAGTGTCATGATGTCATGTGCAATTAAGGCAAATTACTCTATTTGACAAAACTGGATTAGTCATACCACCAACATTCGTTCTGTTCATTCCAGGCTGGTGTACAACCGTTCTGGAGAATGGAGAGATGAGACAATGCCCATCCTCGCTTCCACCACTGTGGGATTCAGCTACGTCACATTCTTATTGGTAAAACTCGCAAATGTTAGCAGACTTGTTCATTGATCAGTTAAGACATACAACTTAATGAATCTTACTCTTTTTGCAGATCTTAGCACTTTTCCACATATCTTTGGGCCAGCAGCTGAATCTCTATTGGGTTCACAAGGTACGGTGTGAAAAAACAATCCTGCCATTGATTTGCTCCTCTGATGCTTTCAAAGCAAAGTCAGGTTCATCGAGGTGTCTTTTTCTCCGCAGATGGGGGTGCTGGCTACACTGCTCACCACCATCTCTGGTGTCATTTTTGTCGATGACTTATGGGGAGACGAGTGGGACATTCTGCTGGCGTCACTGCAGGTTCGTCTACAGTTAACAACACTGTACTAAAAGTTGATTATATTCTCTATTTTTCCGATCCAATTGGCTAAAATTATATATTTAATGCTCCATGAAAATAATTCAATTGTACAAAAAACTGAGTTGAACTGCTTCAGCATATATTATTTGGAATTTATACTGGGATGGTGAGGTCTGCATTTTCAAAAACATTATCGCAAAAAAAGAATTTCCAAATAAAAAATCTCTGCACTGGATTCATGTTTCAAGCTCTGCCAGGTCTACAGGCAAGTGGTGTTAGGGTGAGGTGGGTCAAATATGGCCAAATATGCAAATATGCTCAATTAATTCTATGCAGTTTTCTGGATCAGATAGATAACTTTCATTACAAAAATATAAACATGTAGGTTTCATAAACATCTTCTCAATTGTTCTCTGATCGGTGACTTTGAGGCATTGATATGATGTCAAGTGTGTTACAGATGTCCTGTCCAAGTGTTTAGAATCCATATCAACTCCTCCCCTACTATTTGTTATTTAGTTAGTCCCCCTCAGCCTGGTTCTGTCGGAGGTTTCTTTCCTGTTAAAAGGGAGTTTTTCCTTCCCACTGTTGCCAAGTGTTTGCTCGTAAGTGTTCATTTGATTGTTGGTGTTTTCTCTCTATGATTGTAGGGCCTTCACCTTACAATACAAAGTTATTTGTTCTATGGAACGTAACATTTGATATATTCTCCTGTTCAATCATTATACTGTGTGTGTATTTTTATCATAACAATGTGGCAAAGCTTTGCTCTGATGCTGTGTAATGACTAACCATCCTTTAAGGCCAGCATTTCACATTTATGCTTTGTTATCAGTACACAGCACCTTTCCTGCATCTTGGTGCCCTGGTAACAGTGACAGCTTTCAGCTGGCTGGTAGCTGGATATGTTGTCCGCAGAGAGAAATCCAGTAAGTGCTGACTTGTGTTTCAAGTAAATATCATGTTGGGGATTGCTTTTGATTTCTTGTTCCTATTTGAAACGTAAAGTTGCATTCAGTATTATTTGTCTGTACACGTATGTCATTGTCTCATTTACCCTGCTTTAGTGGATTGTTTTTCCTTATTCAAGCAGCTGCCTGCACTCTTACCACCCATCAAAGCACACAAAGCTAACTACTGTTTGTTATTAGGAGTAGATGGAATGAGCTAAAGTTGCATTATTACACTAACAACCCTTTTTGCACTCTCTTAGATATCCAGGTGATGGTGTTGTTTATCTACATTGTAGTCCTCCTTGCTCTCTGTTTGGCACCGCTCACATTCACCTGCCCCTGCATCATGGACCGTCATAGCCTCAAACCGCGACCAAGCGTCATTGGCCGAAGAGGAGCTCCTATGGTAAGTTGGGGCTTTGCCAGACTTTACTACCTGATCCACTTAATTGTTCAAATCGGCTCTTTGTGGGAAAGGCGTGGCTGCCAGGAGTACCAAGTGTTCGGTTTTTGCTGGGTTCCACAAAGCTGTTTGGGTAATAACAAAGAAAGGAAAAAACAGAAAGAAGAAGATGCAAGAATTTTTCTGTACACTCTGTACAACAAATGCGGTGTATAGCTACAGAATACAAGCGATAGTGTCAGGCTCAGTGTGAGAGTGCGTCAGCAACATACTGTCATTTCACAGCTGGGCAGGTAAATAAGAGATGCACAGAGACGTTCAGAGCTGTGTTTGCTTTCCTTCTCGAGGCACACGCGCTCTACAAACAGTAGTATTCACAGATATGCCTTGCTTTCACCTCAGTGCAGTGTACCAAAACTGCACGTAGGTTTTAGATAAATCAACACAGACTAATATAAAATGCATCTCTCTCTCTCTGTAAGTGGACGCTCACATTGATCGTGCTGCTGCACATAACCCTCGTATGTAACGAACAGCATGCGTTGATATAATAATGAAGAACTCTTATATTTCTTCTGCCTGTCCCTTACTCCAATTGTAATGTAATTTATGGAACTAAACTATGATGTGTTGTGTAGGTGTCATAGAAAAACCAGGGCAATGTTGCTGAAATACCATTTGCACACATCTGTTTGAAACAGCCTTAACAATTCATAATTCACAGGACTGTTTACAGACTAAATAATGTATCAGTTTTGCAAGGTGTATGTCTGAGCCTGTCATCATTTATATAGAAACAAAATACAGTAAATAAGTTAATGTGTGATTCAGGTTTAGCTCAACTACACCACATACTGTACTGTACATCTCAGTGTTATTATCTCCATCACGTTTGTGTGTGTGCGTGTCATTCTGTCTGTAAACATGATAGCTTGAAAAGCTTTGAATGAATACTGGTAAAACTTTGTAGGGGCGTAGAGTTGGGTCATGGTAACAATCCATTCAAACTTGGCTTAGATCCTCCAAGGTCTTCAATGACAACTTGATGATTTATTGGTCAAAATTTTACAAAAAGCCTTAGAACTATTATTAAACTATGATTCGGTTTGTGCTCATGGAGCGCTATAATTTGTTATGTTATTTGTATTTCATACTTAAATCTTTTAGTGTTTTTGCAAATGAGTTTATGTCGCACTCTAAGGACCTGACATGTGGGGTCCCACAGGGTTCATGATGGAGTCAAATTGTTGAATGTTGTCATTGTGTTTCTTAAATTTGTAAAGTCTTAGTTCGAGCAGCGGGATCAAAGACATTCCTTTGTCTCTGACCACCTCTCCAGCTACTCTGGAGCTGGGGGAGGCTGAAGAGGCTTCATTATAGGCACATCCTATATGAAAGATCTGTTTCTTGTGTTGTAAGCTTCCTGTTTTTATGATCCTTTTGGTGAGCAGGAGGTCACACCTATGACACACACATTCTCACATACACACACACACACACACGTTCTTGCACATGCATACACATGCATACAGGTGCTTACACATACACACACATAGTGCCTTATCTTTTAGAACCATTGGGGGGTTTTATGAGGGGAGGTGCTTGTGTTGTGTAAACTGTAACTGTCATGGGAATAAAAGGCTACGAGGAGGGCTGCTCTATGAAGAAGTTGGTTTAAAGACAGGTGAGGAGCGTTGAGCCCCAAGAGCCTGGTTCCGACCAGTCTTCCATCGCTAGCAAGTAAAAGACCGGTTGAAGATGTTCTGTCTTGTTTTTGTCCTTCACAAGAATAAGTCTCTAAACTAGCGGGGCCTGTGGAAGCGCAGACCCTACAGTTCAGTTCTGGGACCTTTTTCTCCTGTACATGTTACCCCTAGGACTTACCATTAGGCAATTCCCTGATGTGTCTTATCACTTCTATGTTTCTTGATATTCAGCTTTACTGCTCTTTTAAGCCGATGGAAGTCCATAAACTGTCTTCTTGAATAAAATGTTTAGCTTCCATTAAACAGTGGCTTGGAGACAACTACTTGCAGTTGAACTCTGAGAAGTCAGAAACATTAATTATTGCCCCTGACAGCCAGATATCTACAATCAAACAGCATCTTGGTTCTCTTAGATCATCTGTTCACCCGAGCCTCAGGTATCTCGGTGTTGTTTTTGATTCTGCCATGTCTCTAGAGCAATACTCTCAACAGTTAATTAGGAACTGCCTTTTTCAGCTTAGAAATATCTCCAAACTGTCTAAATCTGAGTTAGAAATGATTATTCATGCTTTTATTTCTTCTCGTTTAGATTATTGTAACAGTCTTTTTCTTTGTTTGAGCAAAAATAATCTTGACCGTCTCCAGTCAGTCCAGAATGCTGCGGCAAGGCTTTTAACAAAGACACGAAAAAGAGAGCACATTACACCAGTGTTACGCTCATTACACTGGCTTCCAGTACATTTTAGAATTCATTTTCACTTAATACAGACCTTTAAAGCTTTGAATCGTGACGCTCCTGTCTATATTTCTGATGTTTTAGAACCTCACGCTCCCTCTCGCAGCCTGAGATCATCTAATCAAAGGCTGTTGGTTGTCCCCCGAACATGTTTTAAAACCAGAGGTAACAGATCTTTTAGATCTTTTAGAGCGGTGGCCCCCAGGTTGTGGAATTCTCTCCCTCCATCTTTACGTTGCCTGGATTGTATTTATTCTTTTAAGCATCATCTTAAGACTTATTTATTTAGACTAGCTTTTAATTAGATTTGTGCTGTGTGTTTGATTGTGCTGTTTTATGTTTATCTGTTTTATATTATTGTGAAGCACTTTGTGGTTTTGATCCTGTGAAGAGTGCTATATAAATCAATAAAGTAAGTAAAAGTATTATCTCTACATATGAGAAGAATGTGAGAAAGTTGTGATATTAACATTTAAACATAGGATTGTGAAAATAATGAGCTGCTTGGCTCATAAAGAATTTTTGATGACTAGATTTGAAGGGAAGGAAGCCTTTTGCACAAGTCGAACATAATGTTTTTATAATTCTATTATTTCCTCTTGGTGTGTGTTTTGTGCACACATCAAGTGACTGACAGTAGTCTTTCTGTGATCTCTTTGCTCTAGCTGGCTCCAGAGAACACCGTGGTGTCCTTTAACAGAGCCCTGCAGCATGGTGCCAGCTCCTTGGAGGCTGATGTCACCATAAGGTTATAAATCACACATTCATTTTTGTTTGCATTTAATGCATGTAGCTTGTACTGAAGGTCCACATATGGATCCCATTTGACACGCAGGTTGTGTGGTAGAAATAATTACAGTTAATGGGAAATTACGAGAGAAATGTGTGATTCAGATCTGTTGCCCTTCAGTGTTTGGTGATTATTAACACATTTCGCTGCTGCTTTTTCATTTAAACTGCGTTATGTTTAGTTTTCCTATAAATTTTAAAGTGCTTTACTTCTTCCAGTGTCGATGGGGTTCCCTTCCTCATGCGAGACCACACTCTGAGGCGGACCACAGATGTCACTAAGGTGTTTCCAGCCAGACAGTATGAAGATGCCTCCTTTTTCAACTGGACAGAGATACGCTCTCTCAATGCAGGCCAGTGGTTTTTGGAGGTACTAAAATCCACTTCATCTAAAGCCACCTCAAGTCCATCAGCTCTAAAATAATTTTTCCCCTAAAATAGCAAAACTGTGTGTCTCATTTTCCTTTTAGAATTTAAGGGATTAAGATCTAAAATCTGCAGACGTTTTAAAAATTTTCTAGAACATTTTAGCAAAAATAATTTAATGCCGATTTCAAACTGCTACAATAAGCTGCATATAATGTGGAAAGATAAACAAATATGCTCCACCTCAGTGTCTACCTCGCTCTTGCTTCTTTCCTCTGCTTGTAGAGTGACCCCTACTGGACAGCAGCCTCACTGACAGCGAAGGAGCGGAGCAGAATAGGCAACCAGACGGTTTGCAGTCTGGTGGAAATGCTTCGTCTGGCAGCCAAGGCTAACAGCTCCGCGCTGCTCAACATTCACAAACCTCCACCAGAGCACCCACGCTACCGCAGCTGGTTCATGGACACGCTGCGGGCTGTGCAGAAAGCGGGGATTCCCCTGAAGAGGGTGAGGACTGTAGGTCCCTCCACAATAATCCTTAAATGAATTTAGCTGTTGCCTGTAGTAGTGTTCCCCCTTTAAACACACTAAATATTAAATATCATAAATATTCCAATAAGGAATTGATTCTGTGAATTGTTGTGACAAATCTTTCGTCCTTAGCAAGTGTGACAAATATTTTAATTGTTTTCCTTAAATACTGTATACCAGTGTATGACAGCTTACGATATTATAATAAGCACCTTCTCGCAAAGCATTTAAAACTACATTTCATCTGATCTGAGTCTTTCCATGTGATATGTGTTTGTCCCAGGTGACGTGGACCCCCGACACAGACAGGGGGAGGGTGCGAGGGCTTCACCAGACCACAAGTGAGAAGCTGTCAGTGGAAGCGATAAGGCAGAGAGGAATTACAAGTCTGACCCTCCACTACAGCAAGGCTAGCCACAAAGAGCTACAGTAAGAGCAAGCAGCTGCTACTAAGCAAAGGAAAAAAGGCTCAAAAGAACCCTAAAGAAATGTCAAAGGAGGCGTTTTGTGTTATTTTAAGCAAAATTTAAAAAAACGACAAAAACAATTTACAAACCTAATTGTTTGCTTAACTCAGGGGTGGGCAATCTCAGTCCACGAGGGCCGGTGTCCCTTAGATCTCACCTTGGGTCAACACACCTGAATCACATGATTAGTTCGTTACCAGGCCTCTGGAGAACTTCAGGACATGTTGAGGAGCTAATTTAGCCATTTAAATCAGCTGTGTTGGTTCGAGGACACATCTAAAACCTGCAGGGACACCGGCCCTCGTGGACTGAGATTGCCCACCCCTGGCTTAACTTGTCCTGTATTTAAAAGGGGAATTAATCCCTGAAACAGTTAAATATAGTTAACACTAAAGGGAATATCTTCTGACTGGTTTTGGATTTAAAAAGCTCACTATTTCTGCTCGAGGTTTGCTGCTTCAAGTGACATTTGCCAGTACCAAGCTCAGGGCTCCAGGGCTGAAGAATTACACCAAAAATGACCTAAAAGTGCTAAAATCTGAACTTCCTGTAGTGGTTAACGTTAAGCTGGCTCCAAAGGTGAGTCAGTCCTCAGAGACTCTCATGTCAAACGATCCATTTTTACATCATTAAAAAGTGGTAGAGTTAGTGCCCCGTTCATTGACAGATGTAGCAGTGTTGCAGTCTACTGGGTGCTGTGTCTTCTACACATTAAACAGGAGAGTTAAACTGCCAACTACCTTTGCTCTACAATGTTAAACTTGGAGGATGTATCCTACACAGCACCTAAGAAAGTTTTCTTTGAATTAGCAAAAACTTGTTTTATAAAAACAGGACAGTCTGGTCAATGAGCTACAATACCCAAGTAAGCCCAGCACACTTCTAATTGCAGAATTACACTGTTATGGTCCTTGAACACAAGCTCTACCCTCCTCTGGGACCTCTGTTGCAGCTTTAGATGAAACAAAGTCAGCTTCACGATGCACACAATATTTTCCAGTGGCTGCAGAATGATAAGAGGTGAATGTTGACAAGGGAGTAAAGAGGTGAAATGAAGTGGACCTCTCTTTCTCTCTTTTCAGTGCTGACTTGTATTTTTCTTTCCCCCAGGGAGTACCTGGCCAATAATGTGAGTGTGACTGTCTACCCGGTGAATGAGCCCTGGCTCTACTCCATTCTGTGGTGTAGTGGGGTGCCTTCTGTGTCTTCTGATGCCCCCCATGTCCTCCGAAAGGTGCCTTATCCCATCTGGCTCATGGTAAACAGCTCTCCGTTCTTTCAATAGATGCAACACACACACGCACAGTGCACAAGCAAACAAGGTCACACATCGAGATGAAAGGACAGCAGGAGAGCGGACAGAGACTGACGATGGCCCAGCAAGACTTGAGGGCTAAGGCGCAGAGAAATATGAGCCCAGCAGCGGGCTTTAGGTGCACTGTGACATTAGAGAACAAAAGGACCCTGGCAAAAAAGTCTGAGAAAATCTAAGACACAGATCTGAAGAAAACTGCAGCCTTACTCACTGCTCTAGAAGACATCAGTGTTTATGGGGACCTCTGATGGCAATGAGCAGAAACTACTCTTCTTCTCCTGTCTTGCAGAGCCAGAGCGCTTACAACTTCATCTGGATGACTTCAGATCTAGTGTCCGTCGCCATAGTCATAGGGGTTTTCTTTTTTCAGAAGTAAGTACAACACATACATGTAATGAACAGGGACTTTAAACACAGTATAACGCAATAATAATTTAATGAATACCAGCCAAGTGACGCATGCATGCTCCATAATACATGAGATACCAGCCTAAGAATGGTTCTTTACAAAGACATAGATGTCTGGGTGATGACAGCAGATGATTTACGGGACAAGAAATATTACTGCTATTCTGTTAGTCCTATAAATGAATGATTGAAACAATTGGGTGGGAAAGGAGTACAGAATTCCCAATACAGCGGTCCCTCGCTATAACGCGGTTCACCTTTCGCGGCCTTGCTGTTTCGCGGATATTTTTTTTTTTTCCATTTTCCATGTTTGTTTGTTTTTTTTCTTACAGCACATTGTGTTCTGCGTCCTGATTGGCTGTAGACCATCGTCAATCAATCTCGTGCCGTGTCTCCTGTACAGTACAGAATGTCAGCTTTACATACATCTGCAATCGCTAGCAGTGTGACTCTGTGCTGTACTGTATGTTGTAAGTTTTCTCCCCATCAAACACACCGATGCCGACGAAACGTTTTGCACCGTCAGAGGCTCCTGCGGTGCCTTTGGTTTCATTCTATAATACTGGACTTATGTTTCTACAAGGTTTGAACTTTGAGAGTTTAAACAAAAGAAAAAGTGTGAAAATGTTCGTGCCTGTCTGAGAAAAGTGTATAAAGTGTGTAGTGAGAGGTTTTACAGCCTTAAAGCATCTATAATAATTGTAAAAAATAAAGTTGGCTACTTTGCAGATTTCATCTATAGCGGGTTATTTTTAGGATGTAACTCCTGCGATAAACGAGGGACCGCTGTACTGAATTATTTTAATAATAGTATTATTTTATGTTAAGGTCACTATCTAAAATGACTCATGGTTGTTAAACATTATACAGCTTTTTTTGGTTTTTCTGCCCCCAAAATGGAGATTAATACAATTTTATTTGCAGTGCAGAGTTTGAAATGAAACTAAAGAGGCATTAGTAGAGGGCCCTGAGAAAACATTCATTTGGGTAAACTGGATATGTGACATCATTAGATCAGTTTTGTGTGTGGGAGTATAGTTGTTCATAATAATCACTTCATTTACTTTGCAGTTTTGAAATGTAAAATTCAAACCTCTGAACGACTCGGTGTGTCTAAATGTTTGTCGGTGTTGTGAATGCATTCACCGTGTTAACATCAGCCAGGTTGAGTTTGAGTTGAGCCGTGGCTTTGTCTGGTCTGCTGCTTCGACACTGACTGTTCATTCTACTCTTTCTTTTCTTTCTTTTTTCTCCTTGTCCTCTGGGTATTTCCATGTTTCTTCTCCATTCTACAACCTCTCCCTGTCTTACTGTTCTCTCTTTCTCCTCTGACATTCTTTCTTTGTCCTGTGCTCTACCTGATCTGCATGCAACCTTCCTCTGCTGCCCTCTGGCATCTGTCAGCTATCATATGATCAGGTAACTGCTATGTCTGCCTTGGCCTTTGTTTCTGCCTCCTTGTCTGTCCTCCTTGTGCTTTTTGCGCCCAACACCCCAAAGCTGGTCCCCTTCCTATCTTTCACTGCACTGCCTTGCCTTTTACACTGGGGGAAGTAATTATTTGATCCCCTGCTAGATTTGTACGTTTGCTCACTTGCAAAGAAATACAGTCTTTAATTTTGTAGTAGTTTCATTTTAACGGAGAGAGAGAGAATAGCAATCAAAAACAGAAAGTTACAAATGGATTTGTATATCACTGAGTGAAACATCCTACAGCGCATCTAGAGTTTTGGCTCGCACTGACTGGCTGTGTGCACATGTGTGCACACCTCCTTCCCTCAGCCACAACACTAAGATGGGTCATGATGGGTCTTTCCAGCATCAAAAACAAGTCCAAGGCAAGTGACTAAAGAAGAAGCGCATTACGGTCATGTGGTGGCTTCAGTCTCCAACTACAATAAACTTACTGCTTTTGCTTGCCAACAAGGGTTTCTCAGCCAAATACTAAGTGTTGTTTTGCTTGGGGATAAAATACTTAATAGAGTCAGTGACATGCAGGTCAATTTATAACTTTTTTTTTTTTGATTGTTGTTTGATATTCTGTCTCTCTCAATTAAAAAAAACTTCTTTAAAAGTTGATTCTGTTCATCTGGATGTAGAGCTTTCAGTGAGAGAAACGCTTATCACTCATGCGAGTGACTGACTGAAGAAGACATTCGGATGAGAGTGGGATTTCTTTACCTGGATGATCGAGCACGGATCAACACAAGTGCATTTCTTTGTAACTGAGCGAACTTACAAATTCAGCAGGGCTTCAATAATTATTCTAAGTGTATATATTATGTGTAAAAATATTACTGAATTAAAGGATGTCTTGATCAGTGTTGGTCAAGTTACTTGAAAAAAGATTACTTCCCTAAAAAAGTAATCCAGTTACTTTACTGATTACTTATTTTCAAAAGTAATTAATTACTTAGTTACTAACACGATTTACAACCTGAATAGGTGATAAAGTGATAGATCTTTCAGCCCAATTCTACTTTTTCTGCATAATCCATCATACAAAATGTAATCAAATGGAAAAGTCTCTTTTTAAAACTTGTTCTATTAGTTTTAATCTTTTAACTTTAAACTTATTTTCTGCACATTCCAGCACATAAAATAAAATATATTTTTGTGTTTACACTCACCCTTTCGGTAATCTAATTACCATTTCTGCAATAGTAATCCCTTACTTTACTCGTTACTTGAAAAAAGTAATCGGATTACAGTAACGCGTTACTGCCCATCTCTGGTCTTGATAACAGCTGCAGTTGCTGCCTTTCATGCGATGTAAGAATCTATCTGTGTGTGTGCTGTAACAGGTGGAGGATGAGCGGGATGCAAAACTATAACCCAGAACACATCATGTTGAGCGCTGTAGCGCGAAGGTCCAGTCGTGACGTCAACATCATGAAGGAGAAGCTCATATTCTCAGGTGAAGCTTAGAGAGCAGTCGCACATCATCACAACTTATCGAGTCAGCTCCTGTGGGAGGCACACATTGTTTTTATTATAGCCTGTAGAGATTTGTTTATAATGCGAAAACACACCTTCAATAGCAAGGCAAGAGCAGCAGCAAAAGAATGAGCTGTAACTCTGTTTGTCTGGGTTTAAGTGGGCTATGTTTTTGTAAGCTGTTCGTTTAATTTTCATAGAAGCCCAAGAATGAACTTCAGAGTTTTTTGTATCGTAGCCTTTGAACCTGGTGGATTAAAAAAAAAAACACTTTTTGTTTGTGGATACTGTTGTTGGTGTTAATTTGGCCCATATTTACCAAAAGTCTTTGGATTTGTGATGACCTAAACTTAATTCTAGACCAGGGGTGGGGAACTCCAGGCCTCAAGAGCCGATGTCCTGCAGGTTTTAGATGTGACTTTGATCCAACACAGCTGATTTAAATGGCTAAATGACCTCCTCAACATGTCTTGAAGTTCTCCAGAGGCCTGGTAATGAACTACTCATTTGATTCAGGTGTGTTGACCCAGGGTGAGATCTAAAACCTGCAGGACAGCAGCCCTTGAGGCCTGGAGTTTGCCACCCCTAGTACACCTATTAAGTACAAGTACAGCTAACGCGCTTTGCCCATACGTGTTCATGCTGTGGCCTAAGAACGATGACTGAAGGTGACTTTGCAGTGTGTATGAATCCTGTTTGTTGTTGTTATTTCCAGAGCTTAACAATGGGCTCAGCAGTACAGAGGAACTTTCTCTGTATCCCGAGAATGGCTACGTCAGATACTCTCATGGAGGCCTCAGTCGCTGACCAGAACAGCCACAGCTGCAAACTTGAGTTTGACATCAGAGATCTGACACGTCTTCTTTCATCAGGGTACTGATCTGCTGAGCACATATCACGTTTAAGTCCTGACAATTAAAAGTTTTCCATTTATGGCCTGTTGCTTACTTTTCTTAATCTTCCATCATAATTGTCCACTGGGTAGTGATTTCTCCATGATGACAAACTTGGGAGTGTTTTAATATCATGTATTTGGGGGTTTTCTCAGTTGTTCCATGTACTATCACCAGTTTCAGCCAAATTCTTCTGATAATGTTAGTCATTAAAATTTCTGTTCTAAGAAGATATTTAGTTGGCTTAAATTACCGTATTTTCCGGACCATACGGCGCACCAGATTATAAGGCGCATTAAGCGAAACAAAACAGTCAGATAAGTCAAACTTTACTCATTCTTCTTGCTTCCTCCACTTCCGTACCATTGATTCATTAATGTTGAATTCTCTGGCAGCAGCTCTATTCCCATGTTGTTGCAGTATATTAATGACTAACCTTGTGTTGTGGATGGATTATCTCAGTTGTTCTCCTGACTGAAGTTTGGTCCGTTTACAGCATCCTGCCATGCGATTGCATTTGTCCCAAACTATCAGGAACCCTCACGTTAACCTTTATCGAGTGGAAAAAAGTTAGCGTTCATCCTCCAGCTTCACTGTGTTTATGTTATGCTAACATAGCTGTGTCGCTAGCGATCACGTAGCACATCATTATATACCAGCTAGCCCAACTTCAGTAACCCTACAAACGTCACTGCTGTTTAGTTTTCTGTCTTCATTTATGTTGAAAGTGATAGCAGAGCTGTACCTTTAATTTGTTTCAGAAATCCCTCAGACAGAACATGCTATATCATGTTTAGGTGGAAACTAGCAAGCTAACTGCCTGGATGTTAAACTTAATTGTTACACCTGGTAAAGCAGCAACGCTGATTATTTTATTAAAGATGAAAGAATTTAGACAGTTTTTAACTCTCAGTGATGCCGCAGTGATCGTGTAACTTTGAGACCTGAAATGGACGGAGTTTAGGACCCAGATTACTCCGCGAGGCTCCTGACTATGGTAGCCGTAATGTTCCAACAATCCATCAAGCGGTGCGGCTTCGTAGCTTACCAAAGTCGTACTAAAACGTTTTTTGACAGATTTTTGAGCGCCGTGTAGCACATAAAATCAGTTCGAGGGTTAGTAAGCACAACCAGAATTCATACATAAGGCGCACCAGATCACTGTGGATTTTTGTGAAAATTAAAGGATTTTAAGTGCGCCTTATAGTGCAGAAAATACAGTATTTAAAATCTGTTTACAAAAGTTAAAATAGAACACGAGTTTATCATTGGCTGATATGTGCCTGTGGGGTTAATTAATGGGCAAAAGCTCTCAAAACATTATGGTACCAGAGTTAGAAAGGAATTCTTATTTTATTTATTTGTTTAATTTTAGCCAGTTATGTCAACATTTTTTAAAAAAAAAAAGAAGAAAAGATTTGAAAAAAAAATCCCTGATTAGTCTCACTCATACTTATAAAGCTGTACAGCTGGATTGTTCCACGACACTTACCTTACTCTGGTTTTATAAGAGGACACAGACTGGAGAGTTGTCTTTACATGTTTCTATTGTAATTCCCCCTCTGAGAGGACTCGGACTTATTTGAAATTGTATATTTTATCCTTGCACTGATGAAGTGTGACAGACAGAATAAGGCACATGTGGAAACCTGTTTCCTTGCTAATCTAATCTGCCTCTGCCTCTTCTATTACGCCATGATTGTTTTTTTCTAGACGTATCAAGTATTATAACTTTCACATGGCTGCCTTTTTGTTAGAATATTTTCATCTTAGTTTTATAAGAGGGCAAAATGTTGAAGTGACAACTACAGATTTAGCTACAGGTGAGTTGACTGTTCAATAAAAGTGAGAAATTCTTGAAAAATTATCTGTTTTGTGGATTCTTCTTGAGTGAGACAACAAACTTCCATTCGTGTGTTTTGGGTGCTTGACTGCAACTTTTATTTTTATATGATAGTCATTATGTTAATATCATGTGATAATTCTGGATTTTTTTTTCTGCTGCCTACTGGTTAGAGTTACCAGGAGGAAGGCACGTTTTACATGCGTATATACACTTACCAGGCTAAATTTCACATAGTTGTTTACCTTGATGCACAGACCAATAGCCGCTCAGTTTGTTCGTTTTTGCCATTTGCACATTTCATGGAGTGTTTCTCTCTCATTTCCATAAAAATGGTAACTATGGTGAAAAAAATTAAATGGTTTATAAAATATCTTACTTTAGAAATCAAGCCAACACATAGCGGAGGTATTAGGTCAGAGTGTGCCTTTTATTGTATGTTTCCATGTTTCACAGCTGTGGGAAAAACAAGTCAACAGCAACAGAAGAAATAAAACAAGCATGTCAAGGAATACTTTTCTCTTATTAAGCCGTGACGTTGGCTGGTAAAGCATGGTCAGAGAGAAAATGAAGGTCTGCTTCCTCTGTGATGCTGTCAGGGCTGTCAGATGGCATGGGGCAGCCAGAATCTCTGGGGCAGTTACTCACATCTGCCTTCATGTTCTCAGTGGAGCTCTCGGCCTTTTGATCAGCTTCATTCTCCAACTGACAATCAGCTGCAAAGTAGAGAAGACTGCTTGGTCGCACGTACTGCTGCAGAGCTGAATTGACGAGCAGTCGGTAATCATTCAGTCACTTTTATTTCTGTGAATTAGGATCGAACAGGTTATCTGTCTCCTTTATTCTTAGAGCTACTACTCAAAGACCTGTTGTCTTTAATCTCTTTAACTTTGGTACCTTTCCAGTCTCGTCTAGGAAACAATTAATGTGTCTTGTTCTTTTTCCTTTCTGGATCCAAACATCCCAGCATATTTCTTTGTGGTTCTATTATAGCACATCTGTCCTTCAATGACCTTGTCTGGGGTTCATTACTCACAGCGCAGTTGCTGCAGGGAGTTGACAGCAGCGAGCAGACGCTGCCTGTGCTCTGGATCAGTCACATTCAGCTCCATCAGATGATTCTCCCTCAGCCTCATCAAGTCGTCTACAGTTTGGTAACCACCCAGCTGCAAACATGTGGAATATTCCTGAAAAAGAAAAAATGGTACCGTTCAGAAGAAAGCTGAAGGAACAGCTTCCTGTTGGAAGGATGGTTGGGTTACTACATGAAATCAGTTCAAATAAGAGCAAAATACCTCAAGACTGAGACGCTTCAGCACTTCCTGGACAGTTGATTTGTGTCTCACTCTGTGGATTTGTGTTTCCAAGTTCTCCTTCCTCAGTACGTCCACATAGATGAACTTGAAATTTCCTATTCTGCCATTCAGCATGCCTGTCCATATTCCCATGGGAGGCTTGGTTATGATGTCAATGACATCTCCCACCTGAGTAAAATCATTCCATTTTATTACATTTCTTAATAGATAATAGTACGTATAGAACATTGATAAAGATTCAAACTTTAATCTCAAAGATATGGGAGCAAAGACCACGTTTTGGGCCAATCATTGTTGAGATATTTCAGAAAGGACCAAGGTGATAAAACTGTAGCCAGCATGGCTCAAAATCCAGCAGAGATTGCCCTAAAATTAGCATCTGAATATCAGTCATAAGTTAAATCCACAAATATCAAAGATAATATAGTAATATAATAATTTTCCATTTGCTTGCCGTACTTGTTTACCTTGAGTTTGAGGGACTCGGTGTCGTATGGACTTGGCACATACTCTGTATGGACTCTGGCTCTGCCACAAAACTGTCTTGTGCATAGCAGATCGTCCTCTAGCTTCAGACTGTTTCTGTTACTGGAATAGTCTGACCCACTGGTGACTCCACCTGGGAAACAGAACACAAGAGGCTTCAGCAAAGGGCAGCAGAATTAAAATGCTCATCCACATTTCAGTAACACAGCAGCACAAGTGTGAGATGGGGATTCTGTTTTTGATATGTCAGCGGTCAGTGTAGCTGGACAAATTAGTGCATCAGAAGAGGGGTAATAGGATACTCAGAACACAAGGATTGCATAATTCATTGGGTTGTGGTGTGAAGGATGCGCTTGGGTCTGTGCCCAGAGGTGCTTACTTGAGGAGCTTTGTCTGCTGTTGAGGCTGTAGAGGCTTTCCAGAGAGATACTGGACCTATGGTGCGCTTTAGTAATTGGTCTCCCATGGTCAGCATCCGTCTTCTCTGCTTCACCTTTCTGCATGTCTCTGTTCTGCACAGTAAAAACATTCATTCGTGTTGTTATCTCCTATGCAGTATATGCTTTTGGTTCTCTGTCATGTTCTCTGTCGATTTTGTGCCACAGAAATTTTAGGATAAATAAAAGACAAAGCTAACCAAGCAGAAAGCTGAGTCAGGGCCCTAGGCTGCTGTGTTTGATTCCTCGTGTGTCTGAACAGCTCAGTATCCCAGACACGCCAGCTCCTCTGGCAAGCAAAATACCTAATTCTGCAAACACTGCTTTGCTTTTTATAGCAGAAGTCCAGGAGCTGTGCGGTGAGTTTAATCCCCAACTTCCTGTGCTCAGCTTTTAACATCCTGTTTCTCTTAGTCTGAAATCTAAATGAGTTTGGCTAAACTGTATACTGCACATCATCTTTTAGTGATTTCTTTAAACTGCACTTTTTACAGGGTGCAATGGTTGTACTGCATACATGTCAAAATGATTAAAAAAAACAACAAGAATTGGGTACACAAGTGTACATTTTGGGGGATTTTATCTTAATACACATGGTCAAAAATACATATCCATACAACCCCACTAATCGTCAGTTAGTAACCTTTAGCAAGTTCCACCAGATGCTTTTGGTAGCCATCAACAAGCGTCTGAAATAATTTGGCTGGATATTTGAGGTTGTGGTCGGGGCTTGGGGAAAGTCATTGCAGAAGCTCAACTTTAGCCTTTAACCAGTTCTGATATGAGTTTGGGATCACTGTCTGTTGGAAAACACAGTTGTGTCAAGTTTCAACCATGTAGCTGCAATTTGTGGTGAAGTTGAAAAATTTTGAGGTACTCCTTGTCCTTTATTATTTCATTTACTTTGTGCATTATACCTGTACTACTGGCAGCCAAACACAGAATAATGCTTGACAGTGGGGACAAAGCCTCATCTTTACACTTCCAAACATACGTCTTATAAGTATCTGGCTCCCAGCATGTGCAAATCTACAATTCTCTTTTTTAGATCTTCACTGATTTTCTTGGACTTTCACACTGTTCTGAGTTTTGGTCAGTTAAATAAGTGATGTGAAGGTAATCCTAAAGAAACTACCAATAAGTACTGATCACTATGCATTCATCGTGTGTCTATGATCAATGCAAAGAAAAATTCTGGGGCACTAACAAGAATTTAAGTTCCCTCAGAAGGCTAACCTGGCCCAGCATTGTCCAATCATACTGAGCTGAAAATGTTAGTAATGCTAGCTGATGATAGGATGTCATTTAATGCATTTAAACAGGAAAATTATTTTCATATTGGAGTGTGAAGATGTGTTTCACAGCTGAGCCTGGATAACTAGATCATTTTGGTCCCTCTCCTACTATTGTTTGTTATTTCATTACGTGAAGCCATGAAAAAATTTCTGCATTAACACAACATTTGCAGATGCATGACATACAGAGATGATAGTTTGTGTTCCCTCTGGTGAGGCCTCGATGTGTTTCCTGTCACTCTGAGATAGATGTTCCAGCTCTGTCCTCCGCACTCTCGATGTGGTCAGCTCACCGTTCTGCTCCCGCGTTCGCTTGAATAACAAAGCACACTGTAAACAGAAGGATCCAACACAGCTCCTGAAAATAAACATTTAAGAAAGTTTGAATCCGTAGATGAACGAGCTGGCAGGACGAGGAGGCTGGGCTCTCTTACCAGACAACTTTCATTATCCTGTGGTTTCATTAAAGGCGAGTGCTGTCTTAAGGCTTCAAATCTCTCAAACCTGGTCAACTGTTTGAATAAAAGACAGATTAAAATGTGTGTTTTCTGGTGGGCAACATGAACACCAACAATATAAAGCCTGTGTTCTGAATTAGGCTAAACCCTGGAAGCTACACAGCTTGCAGAAATGCTATTTTTGTTGTGGTTGGAGTTTCTTAAATATACATTTTACAAGTTATTAATTCCATGTGCTTATTTTTGATCAGCTGCATATATTTCCTAAAGTGTCACTGAAGCTGGTGAAGCATGAAGCAAAGCATCCTTTCTTATACCGGTTGCCCATTAGCATCAGCTTAGCAGTAATTCGATGCTGCTCTCAGAAATCTGTTACTGTGTGTGTTGGCTAATTTCCCAACAAGGACGTAAACTGAGCCCTCGCTGTCATGCACTGAGTGGTTGGATAAGCACCTCTTAATACCACATACAGGAAACAAGTATAGTAAGGCAGATGTTTCTGAAAAGTAAATATCTGCCTCTCCTAACCATCCTGCTGCTTCATCAGTACTGCTCTCTGAACTATGTGCTCTGATGTATGATGTTGAGTCTGATTTCAGTCAGTAATTTAGCCACATTGGCAAAATTATATTGCTGTAGTCTCGAGAGTCACTCTAACGCAATTCTAAAGAACCACTTGATAATTTAAATGTAGGCTGAAGCTACTGAACAAGATTTGTGGTTACTGTCACAGCCTGAGGTGCTGTGTGGTAGACTTTAAAAATCATTCATTACTAGTTTCTTGATTGCATCACGATCTCGGGTCTTCAATGAATGTGTCATGTGTGTCATTATAGATTTTTGGTGTTGGCACAGAGGGAACTGAAAGATATCTGAGAGTGTTTGTAAGTCTGGATGCAAGCTGAAGCTGTTCAAAAAACTACACTAAGTTGCCAAATTATACGGACAAATTAAGTCTACACAGTCTATGTCTAAAACGAGCACAGGCTAATATGTTGCAGTATTAGAATAGATTAGGTTTACTTAAATGACAACAGACTGTATAAACTGCAGAGTGATAATATTCTTTTGATATTGTGAAATTAAGCGTTTCAGTGTACACTACTGATAAAATTGTATGTAATGCTACTATCACATCAATCACAACATGCACATTAACAACAACAAAAATGAATTGTGGAAATCAAAATAGCAGCAGGATCTGCAGGTTTAGGCCTCAGTGGGAGTCAAATGGCAAATCTACCCTACCCACAATGCAGTGCAGCTTTTTCCTGGTTACAAACTTAATGTGTAAACATTACATACTGAACCAGACACTTTCAACACTGTGTGGAATCCCTTCATAGAAACAGTCCATTATTGATTTATTTTAAAATTATGATTATGATGTTTTGAAGAGCTAACAAAACATTAATGATAACTGAGGCTGGAAATTAAAACCAGTGCTTAAAAACCTCCTGATTTCATTAAAACAATGATGAAACACAAGCGCTAGGTGAAAATTTCAGTTGCAGTTCAGTTAGCTTAAATGTTCCCAAAAGAGCCCTGAAGCACATTTAGAACGGCGAGCCCTGCAAAGCACAGAATAATGATACTTAGGAGAGCTGGGAGGAGGAAGTAGGTATCTTGGATTGGTTTGCTCATTCAAACAGAAAGCTGCATTGGCTGACAGGAAGACATAACGCCATCAATGTATCTTGATGCATGCTCAATCATCCAGGTAAGGACATCACAATTATGGGGATTTGGGGGGTTTCCAAAAATATAAAAAAGAAAAAGATATTTAAATTCATAATCATTTAGGGAAAATTACATTTGATAAAAAAAATTCTGCCAGTCTGGTAAATACTTGTACCACTGTAAGCTACTAGTTAGTTTAGCATAATAATGGAACAGGGAAACTGCTATATTATACCATATGCTCCCAAATAATCTGGTATAAGGACTTTAAAACACAACTTGTTGTTATTTTTATGGGTTTAATTAAAAAAAAACCATTATGCTTTAAGTTAATAATTATTACAAATTATTAATAAAGTTAATGATGCACCAATGTTCTCAGCTAACGAGTTGCCAGGAAGTAAATAAGCCGACCTTCTAAAGTGTTTGTATTCATAGTCCAGTTGCACTGAATTGGATAAATTACTCTAGACTTTCCTAAAGAGCTTTTGGTCAAGTTTCAAGTCTTATTAAATGCAAGTTGATGTTCATTGTGTAAATTATGGTCTGGATATGATAGTATATAATTTAGGACATGGCATTTGACTACGAGCTGTAATATCCTGGCCCATATCACAGATACTCCCAATCAAATGTTGTAAGTTCCTGATTTACAGCTTTGTTTTCTCTCAGTTGCTTAGAAGCTATTGATAATGTTTCACTGATGGATGGTAATAGTGACAAGGTTATAACTTACAGTGTTTTGGTAGAGATGCAAATCTGTGATGGAGCGGATCATTTGGGGAGGAGACAGACCCGACTGTTTTCTATCCAGCTCTGTCCAGTGTACGAGGGTCTCAAAACTATCCCATTCTGTGGTCTGTGGCAGCTCACAAAGTCCATGTCGAGGTTGGTAGCAAGTCTGAGAGAAGAAAGTCTGTGGATAGTCAAAAGGGCTCCACAGGTAATTTCCAACCCTTGTGCTCCAAGCTTCATCCTCCTCTGGATCTTTATGGAGATTCCTGGCGTGTTGCTGTAACAGCTGCTGTGGCAGCGGAGCAGTTTTGGAGAGCCTCCTCTCAGTCTTCCTCCTCCGGCCGATGCAGGTTAGGACTGAGTTGTTGTTGCTCACAATTTCTGCATCTGCTACATGAGATCACCAGATATTGCATGCATTATAAACAGATTCATTAAAAAACTGGAAAACATCCTCACGAGTAGCTCACCGTTACTCTTAGATGTGCTCTTTCCCTTTCCACTTTTTGCTTGCACAAAATTTTGTAATTTCCTTAGTCTTGCTGTAGTTTTTATTGATTCCGATGCATCAGCTGATGTCTTACTCTCCTAGATTAAAGCAAACAAAAACAAATGCATACATTCAGTGCAGTGTACAAATATTCAACACCAACCATGTCTCCAGAACAGATAGAACAACACTAAATACTAGATTAATAGGGTTTTTAGTTGTATGAGGTCTTCCACCTTACTGCCAGTAAAGTACAGTACTTTCTATGTTTAACAATGATTTACTTCATGCTAAACGACTGCTGCCGAATCCATTCATGTTAATTTTCGAATCATACTAAGAAGATTAAAATCTGTGGCCCACATTGTAATTTGTTTCAGTACAGCTTTGATTTGAATCCACTATATACAGTTTAGTCAGCTATATTTATAACACATATAGGTAATATATATATGATATCTCTACACTGGATCAATGGGTCCCACCTGCCTGGCTTTGCTGACAGCCTCAGGATTTTCTCAGCTGTTCCCCAGCACTATGATTATAAGACATGACAGCGTGGCTGGTAGTGTTTCTAGTTTGTAGAAACACTACCAGCTGCATCGTGGAATATCCATAAATCACTACTGTTCCTCCAAATGAAAGCGACATCTGTGTTAAAGCACCTTTTTTGCATTGAATTGCTGGTACACCTGACATTCAGTTTGAGGCTACATCTCATTCCCACAAACAACTACAGGGCTTGAGATCATTCCAGTGATCTTGGTATGCTCATTTTATACAGCAGCCAAACTGCTGCTTCCTCACATCTGCCCAAAACAAGGAAAAAACAGTCAGAGTTGGTCAGACTAGTGTGCAGGTGTGACTGCACCAACTGCATGTCCCGTTTCCAGGTTTTCAATTTTTGCAAACTGTGATATTTTGACTCGCTACTGCTTATGTGAACGTGAGATCTAACTGAGGCTCATTCATTAGACTTTGTCCCATTAAACCTCGGGGTGACACTTTTTAATAATCTTTATAAATATGTGTGTATTTTTTACTGGTACTGATTACACAAATGTAAGGTATTATTTGGATGATATTGTAAATTTACAACTGGTTTATAAAGATGACTGGTTGGGGGTCATCTGCCTGAGCCTGGTTCTGCCGGAGGTTTCTTCCTGTTCAAAGGTAGTTTTTCCTTCCTTCTGTCACCAGGTACTTGCTCATAGGTGGGGATCTTTATTATAAGGTGTTACAATCTTCTGGATTAATTAAATCTAAAGACTACTTTGGCATGTTGCAGTTACAGTCACTTAAAGCACTGAAGGGACAAAAACTCCATAGGTTGGTAACCACTGGAACAACTGCTAAAGTAAAAGATCCGAGCATCTCCTGCCTACGTTCCAGTTACATCATTCAAAAAGTGTAACCGTGGTGTACACAGGTCTCTTTTGATGCATATGCTGCCTCATTGTGTATTTGGTTTTTGTGTGATGTTAGCAATGTTCCATGCTCCACTACCTTATCAGCAGCTGGCATGAAATGCGGTAAACGGTATCAAATTCAGGTGTTCTAAAGACCTCGGGGAAGATATAAAAGGTCCTCATAAAGGAGATTAAAGATTAAAGAGCAGATTACAGTGGACTCTGTATCTGATTTGGTTGACATACATTTGACCTCTCAGAGATTTGTTTGAGATGTTGAGTTCTTACCTCCGAACCTACGAAGCGTATCTTTTGTTATAATTTAATTATTATCTGACAGATGTATTATATTCTTATATCTTTATTGGTACTTTACACTGTTTTTATCAAATCCCCCTTTTTCCTTGGTTACATAAGCAGAGCGTGGATGGTGAGCAAAGATAAACATGCACAATCGTTTTGCTCACATGCACACATGGCAAGTGCACAAACATCCAGGAATGCCAGGTATTTGTAAGCCTGTCTGGCACTCCTGGGTACAGGATTACGAGACCTTTAACTCTGCCATCTCCACAGCTCTGCAAATAACTATCATTTGTGATGCTAAAGTGATTGCCTCCTTATCAGAAGACGAGTGTGAGAGTACTGCCCTGTGTGCTCTGGCTCCATTTCAAAATGTAATCATTATAGAGAGACTACAGAGTTGTGTTTTCATGGCTTTTGTCTTATACTCATCATAAATGTGCTGTAAAGTGATGTGGTTGTACCTGAGTAGTCTGTGTCCTGTCAGACCTCACGTCCTTCACTTTGTCTTCTCTTGTCAGTTTGCTGCTGTCACACATCTCTGCAGGATCAATCCACATATTGCATAATAATTTATTCACCTTAATTTGTATGAAGTCCAACAATCAAGTGAGTAATGCAGTTTAACAAATTGCTTTTCATCATACATATTGAAGAGGAGCAGATTCTCCTTACTTTGCTATTTTACCCCAGCTATTGCTGCCATTGGTAAATTCTCCTGTAATGCATCAACTGTTTGTTAAACCTCACCGGACTTTGGTTTCTACTAAGTGCTTTGTTTTAGGTGATGTTGGAATTTTATTTTATTTTTTATTATTACGTACATATTTTTATTACACACACACACACACACACACACATATATATACATATATTTTTTTTTCTTTTTTTGTACCTTTTTCTTGGACTTTCATTTGATGAAACAAGTCCTTCTTGTCACCACATGACAACCAGCAGGTATGATGAATATCTGTTTCTGCAACACACGGGGTGGAGAGGGAAGAAGCTGTCACATTGTAGCCGTATAGAAAGGTACAGCTACAATTAGAAATAGAAATGTGAACATCTGAGACGTGGTCCTTTTGCACCAACCTAACATTTCATTGTCCAAGGCTGATTTTGGCACGCATGATCTAAAATCACAAGTAAATAATTATTGCCTGAATGAAATTTAAAATTGAGATAAACTCAAGATAATAATAAAAAATATATGTAAAACTCACCTTTTGCTCTCTCTTTTAAACTTCATCTTTCCCAGGGGTCGGTTCTTGGTAAAACAAAGAACACAACTTTTAGTAAGCAAATGTGCACAAAAGTTGTGAACACATTTATTCTGTGTGTTTTGCATTGTGTGTTTATAAGTTAAATGTAACAGTGAACACATTAGATCATCTGTATCCAAACACAAGGTGGAGTGAACGTTTGAGTATTTGATTACGTCTATAAAAGCTCAGAGGCAGCAGACTTACGGAAGTAATTGAAGGATCTGAGCCGCCCCAGTCAGCATTGCGCCTCAGAAGAACAGGACTGCAGTGGTACTTGGGCAGGACTTCCCTGAGCTTTTGGTTGTTTGCTGGTTCATACATGCTTTCTGTGGAGCCCTCCTAAACAGAAAGCCAGCACGCATGTATACGGCAGCCGTTGTTAAGTACTGTAGTATTTGACCCACCTAAGAACTTTAATAATAATCGGGACAAGTTGATAATCAGTCACAAGGCTAACAAATAGAGACAGACAACCATTCCCACTCACAGTCAGTTTAGAATCACCAGTTAACCTGTCTCAGTCATTGTCTTTGGATTGTAGGAGGAAACCGGAAACCCAGAGAGAGAGAGTACAGGCCCCAGGCGGGATTTGAACCTTTTTTGTGTACGCAGGTTAGCACGGGGCTTCCTCTTTTTGCTACAGGCTATGCAAAAACCACTCGTATTAATTCAAACAAAATTCAGTCGTGGATACAAATTTTGGTGGCCGTTAAGTTACGTACGGGCTAACTTAAAAAATAAAAATAAATAAATGGGGAACACATTACATTCCCAGAGAGATGATGAAATGAAAATATTATATTGGAAAATCAAACAGCTGCTCCATGTGTGCTGATGTCTGTTTCGTTCAGACTGACCCACCCGTTAAGGCAACAATAGGGTACATGCAGACATATATGCACTATTCATTCATTATAATAAGATAATATAACATTTGAAAAAAGTCATCTATAGATAGAGTTACTGCCTCCTCGGTGTGTGAGATCAGCTACACCATATAATGTTCCCACTCATGAAGGTCTCACTTCCAACAACAAATAAAATTTGACACATGATGATATCCCAGCTCCTTAATATTAATATTTATTTTATATGAAACATCAAGACCAACTATAAGCTCATCTGTTGATATGATAATCAATTTTCTAACACTGTTGTAATAATGGAATCATTTATCCAACAAAATGCACAAAATGCAGGAAATAGAAGGATAGTAAAGAAGAAAAAGACTGCATCAAAGAAATCGGAACGAATCTTGGAGGAAAGTTGTTTGCTGTATTGTGTCATCCCGCAGAGAGACCTGTCAACGATAATAACATCAGCAGTGTCTCCCATAAGAGTACCATGACTTTCCTCTGTTCACCAGTTCCTTTAAGTGTCTCCTCACAGGCTAACCTCAAGTTTAGAGCAGTTCAAAAGATGAATCTTACCAGTGTGAAGCAGAACAGGTTCATGGCTGATGGTCTGGGTCGAAGACAACGAAACCAAGTGGAGACAGGCTTAGCCTCCGGGTCACGTAAGCACACTTTCACGCGCCATCCTCCATGTCAAACCCACACAAGCACACTACCACAACCCCGTGATGCAAAGGCTCACGCAGCCCCTGTGCTGTCTCCAGCCTGTGGCCTATTCCTAGAGTCAAATCCCTCACGTAATCCAATAGATGCAGTGAGCCGTTGCTGTCCAACGCTGGCCTCAGAAAGCATCAGGACACCTGTAGCAAGAAGACAATAAACCACACAGGCTGCCTTTGTTTTGCTCGTGTCTAAAATGATTATGATAATGACTTCATGGAGATTATGTAATCGCTGAGCGAGGTTAAACTTCCAGTGACCTTTTTTACTCAGTTAAAAAGTGTTTTGGATGTAATTCAGGCAGAATATCAGGATTTATCGCATTATCAAATGTGTCTTTATGTCTGCACACATGCTGAAGTCAAGCATGCTTTACACAGATGGCAATCACTTAGGTAATACTTTAACCTTCTGTTACTCAAGTACGCAGCTACAATTCTATTTTGATTTTATTGTACTCTGTTTATTAGGAAATGAGAAACTACTTACTGTCATAGACATCAGAAATATGGCATTTTTTATGGAAGCGCACATGTGCAATACTGGGAGCTGTGTGTGTCTGTGAAATTTCAGTCCAGTTTGTTGTCATTTGTCCATCAGAGATTTTTAATATGCTACTTATGTAACAATATATAAATAATCAAATAAATACAGCAGATTTTGGTAAAACCAAACAACAGCTTTGCTTTTTGTCACAATCAGCAGGAGCTGATTCTTTGTAGAGAGAATACTAGACTCAAATGCAGACCAAAAACAGGGCGTGAAACGTGACTAGAACAAAAAGTGAGCCGTTTGTTGTGGCTGATAACAAGAGTACATAAACAAAGCAAAGGCGAGCAGGGCGAAAACTAAACTAGAACCTAAACTGGAAAAACTCAACTATGATAACTGTGACAAAAACATGAACATGATTCATAACAGGTGCATGTGGGAAACTATGAGAATAAACATGAACATGACCTGAACAGAATCATGAATTACCTGAAACTTGACATGATATGAAGGGAAGAACACAGACAACCTGACAAAGACTGAATGAAACACACAGACTCAATGCACACAGGGGAAGTGGAAACACGTGGGGAAACAGCTGAAACAAATGATGGGATGAGTCACAGGGGAAGAGTAAAACTTGAACAAAGAAGCACAAGACTTTCAAAATAAAACAGGAAACATGGAGAGACGTAGACATGACAACACAGGCTTGACAACATAAAACGAGCGGACGAGAAATACATAACAACTAGCACAGAAAGCCTGTCAATTAATAATAATTCTAACTCCACATTATCTTCAAAATATAACAAAAGAGATCAAAACCAACTGAAATCACGGGGTCACAGACACTTTTCTTTCCTCTTGCATTTGCTTCCTGTCACTAAAGTGATTTTTAAATTTTGATTGTTTTTTAAAAGTATTTTATTTCTTTTCCCCGTGTTACTTTTGTACTTTGTTGTTTCATTGTATGTCCTTAACTAACAGTATTAGTATAACTTTTCCAGTTTGTCTTTCTGTCTGTGCCATCACCTGGTGACGTGGTGAAAAGAAATATTAGTGAAAGTGTTGTTTCTTACCAGGCTGTTGAAAAATGGACTACTTCCCCTCTGAATATCAAAAAACACTCAGTCCTCTTTTGCTAATCTATCATCTGGTGGGCACTCGCTCACTGCTCTCAGCTAACAGTTCTTTTTTTTCAAAGACCCCCAAAACTGACAAATATCACTGCAGCCCTTCTTCTTTCTCACAGTGTCACTGAATGAAATCAGTCTATAATAAAACAGCTTGGACCTTAATAAAACCCAAACAGGCCTAATGCTGTTCACTGCAAATGAAGTAGCTACAAAGCATATTACACAAGTATGTGATAAATCAAAGGTACTGCTGTCTTCACAAATTAAACACTAGGCTAAGTCATTTTCCAGATAATTGAGCTATGATATGGAATATAAGTAAGGGTTCATTAAAGATTTTTTTTTTTTCACTTTCTTAATACATTTGGAAGAAATGGAATAGACAGACACATCAGGCCTGGATTACACCTACACACACAAACAGGTGAACCCAGGTGCATGAAAACGCCGTCACATAGGAGAAAGACCTAACTGATTTATTATTGATTTCTATTGAAAGGGCTGTGGACTGCCAGCAGACAAGAGGAAACCACACGTGATGACTTGGCTGATGACTGAGAACTGGGAAAGGCAAGTGTGTGCAGAGATAGAATGTGAAGGCAGAAGTTTGAGAGAGATGCTGATGCTGAAGAAGTGCAGCATAACAGAGTGGAGCAGGGCAAGCTGGCAGCAATCAAAAATGGAGACTGCTGGAGAGACTACAGTCTGGCAGCATGTTTGAATACAGAGGAGTTGTTCCAGTATAGAGTGTGTTTACTGCCTGGACCTTGGAGATATAAATCTGTAGGAATGGCCTCACGCAAAACAGTTCCACCTTAAACAACAGTGCTGATGCATATTTACAGTCATATACAGGCAAGTGAAAAAGACACTTTTCACAGGACTCTATACAGGCCTATGTAAAACTAATTACATATCTAAGGTGTGCAAAGTTTGATTTGTCTTCTGAACAGTGTTCTTTGGACAGACCAAAGTGGAGATGTTTGGCCATAAAGTACAGAGGGATATTTGGCAAAAAAATCACCAACAACAACAAAAAACACCTCATATACAGTATTAAACATAACGGTAAAGGAATAATAATGTGTTCTTGTAGCCACAGTGTTAGGAAACCTGGGTTGTCGCCCCAGAGTTTCGAGTTTTCATTATTGTTGAACTTTGATTTGGGCATTATTTATCATTTCTAGTCTTTTGGTTTCTTTTCTGCCTTCTGGTTTCTGTCTGTGTTCCTTAGTTGCTCTGTCTCCCCTGTCTGCTGTATCCCCTTGTCAAGTCCGCGTCTCTGTGTTCTGTTTCCTGTTTTACTTTGAAAGTCTGTGTCCTATGTTAAAGTATCTGCTTTTGCCTCCCTTGTCTTGTTAGGCCTGATTTGTCCCATTTGTGTTTCCCTCCTGTCTCTCATTCCCTGACTGCTCCCTCTGTGTATTGAAGCCCTGTGTTTTCCTCTGTCCGTGTTGCGATCTACCCTCATCCTATGCTGTGTGTTCTGTCTGCCTGTGTAAGTTTATTTGTATTCTCAGTTTGGTTATATTTGAGTTCAGCATTAAAGCTGTTTTCAGTTCATGTTTTTGCCTCCGAGTGTCTCGAGTGTCTGCACATTGGGTCCTCCTTTCTCCAACTCCTGCCTGCACACAGCCCTCACATGACACACAGGACCTGGGCATCTTGCAGTCACCATGAATTCCTCTTTATACCAAAATATTTTAGAGTCAAATGTAAGGCCATCTGTCTGACAGCTAAAGCTGGGTCCAAACTGGCTCATGTTTGGGACAATTATCCCAAGCAGAGGACCGAATCTATAAAAAAAGAAAAGAAACAAGGTGTCAGACCTCAATCCAGTTAAAATGCTGTGGCAGGATCTTAAGAGAGCTGTAAATAAACGAATGCCTGAAAATAACATAGAAAAAAAGAAATATAAATAGATAAAGTCATACAGACAGGGATTACTCCAAGTTGCTGGTAAAGGTGGTTTTACGTGCTACTGAATCATTGGGTATACACTTTGTTTTTCACAGGACTGTATCAACCAGCCAGGAATATGTATTTTTTTTTCTACAACACTACTACTTTTACTTTTCTAAAAATATTTCTGTGATTTTGAATGGAACAGGGCTCCATTTAACAGAACAGAAATACAAAAAAGGTGAAAACTAATGAATTAGAAATGTCAAAGAGAAAGAAAATCAGGAGGAAAAAAGCATAATTTCAGTAGTTTATCATACTGTATGAGACGGGGGAGCTTCACTGGCATGAACCTATTTTCATAACTGTGCCACTTGCTTCACTCTGACAAATCCCATAAATCCTTAAATATAAACCTCTTATTCCTGTCACTCCTTCTCATCTATTCTGAGGATAAACATCGTTTCAGATCTTGAGGTTGGTCTCATTCTCTGCAGGTGGCTGTCCCATGGAATTAGCTTCTAACAATGACGTTGTTACAATTACTACTGATGTCTGGATTTAAAGCCCCGTCCCCCGTTGCTCCACGGTACAGTTGTCTGCGACTTCTCCTACCCTGCTGTCTTTTTGTCTCTCATCCAGAGATAAAGAAGAGCTTTCATGTTGCTGTGATCGGGGCTGGGCTGAAAATTAGGTCAGAAAATGAGGACAATATTTCTCTGCTAATAAGAAACAATGATGCTACTCACAGTTTGTTCTCTTTTCAGAAAGAATACTGAAGAATCTTGTAGAACATTTACATTTTAAAACCATTTATTTTATACAGATAGTAACGCAAATCAGATCAGTGTAATTCTTTTAGTTACAGTTCACAGACTGCAATAAAGGCTTTTCCTGATGCCCAGCATCATCTTCTTTCACACCAAGCCTCTGCATGTCCTCCTTCACTACATCCATGAATCTTCTCTGTAGTCTTCCTGTTTTCCTCCTGTCTCGTGGCTCCATGCTCAGCATCTTTTTTTCCAATATATTGACTTTCTCTTCTCTGCACAAACCACCTCAGCCTCGCCTCTCTAACTCTTTCTCCAAACTGCTCAACCTGAGCTGTCGCTCTGAAGTACTTGTTTCTAATCTTGCCCATCTCTGTCACTCTCAATGAAGAGCAGAACATGTTCAGGTCTGCCACCTCCAGCTCAGCGTCCTGTCTTTTTTGTCAGCACCACCATCTCCAAACCTTCTCCTTCACCAGGGTTAAAATCACCTGCCCTCACTACATCTTTATTGTTACTGCTGTTTAACTGTATAACTGTTTCCCTCTTATTTACACACCTGTATTGTGTCCTGCTTTTAATGAAGCTTATGTGTAAGCTGGGTGTTCCTGGATTTTTTTCTGTTAGTATATTCTTCACATTACTTCGACTTTCCCACACTCGTTGCTCTAGAGCAATAATTGCCTTGCCCACCTTCTCCAAGCCAATCAGCATCTATTCTGCATGGTTTAAATCTCAGTGCTCTTTCCTCATTCTGCCATTCAGGCTCTCGCAAACTGTTTATAATATCACGGTCCCGTGTCTCTCTGGCTGGCCCACACTGGCAGCAGGGTTTGTTTGTGTTTTTCTCTCTCCCCCTGTCGCCTGGGCGGAACTCGTTACGGGTTCCTGCCTTTGGCCTACACACCTGAGAAGGATGAGGTTCACCTGTACCTCATTTGCCTGCCACTATTTAAAGGGAAGAAGCACGCTACTCATCGCTGGATCGTTGTTAGAGTCACGTTAGTGAAAGCCTGGTTAGAAACCATCAAAAATGAATGCCTAATCCTAACCATATTATCTATCATAATCTGCGTAACCTATCCATAACCTAATTGTACCCCTAAAACTAAAACCACATTTTGAGCCTCAAAAAAGCCTTCAAACTTGTGGGGACGGCATTTTGTTACCTATGGGGACAAAATACCATGCCAATTTTCTGTCCTCACAAAGATGTCTAAACATGTACACACACACACACACACACACACACACACACACACACACACACACACACAGATATATTCCTCACTTTTTCCTTGCTGTTGTAAGGGTCAGCTCAGTGAGCATGAAAGCTGTTTCCCATCCTACTTCACACTCACCCAGTTGAACGCACTCACACCTGGGAGCACCCATTCAGCAACAATCTGGTTTCTTTAGCACGCGTAGATTACAACATGTGCCTTGCACCTGGATTTGGATGCTTGCTACAGAACATCTGCCACAGGCAGAAGGACATTTGGTGTAGAAATCGTGGTTTAGAGTCTTGAATTTAAACTGTGTCACTGATCTATTTTGCTTTTTTATTCTCTTCTCTTTCTCCTGACCTTCCAGCCAGCTGAGACAGATGACTGCCCCTCTCAGATTCTGCTAGAGCTCCTGTTAAAAAGAAGTTTGGAATTTCTTCCTCTCCATTGTCACCAAGTGTTTGTTCAAAGGGGCTCATCTAATGTTGAAGTTCTCTTGGTGGTGTTGCAGAGTCTCAGTACTCTGAGATCAGATCAGATAAGCCGTGTTGAACTTTGTACTTTACCTCTCTGACCTGTGACCAGGTGAAACATTTGCTGTGTCATGAAATAAAACAGATGACATAAAAGTCGCAGGACTGCAAGAATCCTCTATCAGAGAAGACTGTCCCCAAACTCCAGCAACTAATCAGTTCCCAGATGTTTATGGCCACAGTGGTAAACACAGTTTTCTGAGGTGAGCTGCTGCCATCAAATTCAAAGTTTTAAAATGTGCTAGTTTTGACATCGGATGTGTTTTCTGTGTTCTATTACAAAAAGGAAAAAAAAGGGCTATAAGACTTATAAGATTTGCAAATCATTACATTCTGTTTTTTTTTCTTTTTGTTTGTTTGTTTTTTCAGTGTCCCAAAGTTTTGGAATTGAGTCAGTAAACAAAACAGAATTCACAAAGTTTACCGAGTACAGCGACGTAAATGAGCACCCCTCCAAATGTCTGATGAATTGTTGGTGTAACTGAAATTAAATTGTATCGTATCAAAACAAAATATTACTGCATAATAGAGATTTTCTATCTGATTACTAAAAATCTGTATTTACAAACAAAAATTTTTTTAATCTTCATGACTTTTTCATTTGACCTTTATATCAGATTTATTACCTCCAGAAAGGAGGTTATGTTTGTGCACATGTTATTCTTTCTGTCTGTAAAAATGATAACGTAAAAAGTTTAGACTAAATTCCGAGAAAACCTCGTAAGGGTGTAGAGTGGGATCATGTTAACAATCAATTAAAATCTGGCGTATAGTAGCTTATAAAGATTTAAAATATCATGTAACATTTGACCTCTGACCTCTCCTTCAGGGCCAATAGATTGATCTGATTTAATAATCCTATATACAGCTATGTTAAAACTATGTCTCTTATAGCCATTGTTTGTATTGACAACATATAGGGGATGATATACGGGGATTCTAAATATCGCCTTACTTTGGACCCCTGACCTCTTCTTTGAGGTTGAAAAAGGTCAAACTTTCATAAAATGTCTTTTATCTTTAAAACTATGTTTAAAATTCTACTGCTTTTGTTTGTATTGGCAACATTTAGAAAATTATGCTGGTATGTGGGAATTTTAAATATCACATTTGACCTCTGATCTCATCTGCCTTTCTTTTCAAGCTGACACAAAATGTGTTCTGTCTTTAAAAAAGTATTGTCAAGAAAAAGAGAATGAGCTGCCTAGTTAGTTAGAAAGATACCGTAGTATAATATTATATAATGAGCTTGAAGTTATTCATGTTCAGGTATTTACAAAGCTATTATCCATTACCTACTCCTGCATAAAGTTTGTGTATTCAAAGCAAACATCTGTCATGCTACGCTTATCTGATTTGTACTGCACTATAAACTTATTAAAGTACATTTATAAAGAACAAAGAAAACAAAATCAAGTTTACTAAATACAATATTCTTCCCATAAACAGAAATACTGCCCAGAGAGTGAGAAACAACAACTTTTTTTAAGCTGTTCTTATATAGTGTTACTATTTTGCACAATGGTGTGAGCTATGATTTGTAATGCTTTGATGTTGTTTTATATGGACTCTTATATGAATATTAAAGCTTAAACACATCAAAATGCAGCTTTTAGCCATTTTCATCTCATGTTGAATATCTGTGTATTGCCCTCTAGTGGAACAAGTTGGGAATGCACCTTCAAAAATTCCCAACCTCAGTAGCTTTAATCCTTGAATCTTCCAACCTAATAATCAGCAATGACAAAAATAGCCTTTGTTGTTTTTTTTGTCCGGATGAGGCTCGAGCACAGATTTGAGATCAGCCTCTGGGTTTTAGAGCACAATCTATCAGCAGTTATAAGTGTTAAATGTAACATTTTAGCCATTATTGACTGTAGCTGAGTGAATAAGGAGCAGTTTGGTGTCTGGGTTTTCTTATAGCGAGAACAGAGAGATCTACATCTGAAAGCAGGGTCTAATTAACACGTTAAATCACCGTGATTCACATTTTCAGTCACTCTGCTGCAGTCTTCTTGTTTTGTGTCACCACATTAAACTCTTCTAGTAAAGTCATGTTCTGTAGAGCTCACTGGTACAGTGTGTAACAAAGCTGGCACCACCCTGGCTGTTTTATGTTGCTCCTGCAGGTGGCAGTATCACACCTACTCATTCCACTGCAGCTTTGAGCCCGTCTCAGCGAGATGGATCTCACAGCCTTCTGCTGTTATAAGTGATGTTCAGAGAACATCTGAGGAGTGTATCTATCTACTTTATTGTCCACTATCTTAAACCTTTTTACATGTTTTCTGAATTATTGAATAGCCTTGGTCTTGCAATAAGTTATGCAACCCACTAGAATCTTGTAAGAATGGCTGTCGAGGGATCTTATATTAACTGCATAAATTTTATCCAATGCAGCAACAGTTAATCCTGAAAGGTTTAATTAAACACTGTAATTCTTCTTTTGACAGATTAAATATAATGTGATCCATCAATTCCCATAATATACCTTCCACTGTGTGTAATTATTAAAGATTAAATCCCAGTTACACCTTCAGCCTAAACCTGCTGCTGCTGTAGGTAAAGTTTGATCTCCACTTGCAAGAATAACACAGAGTTCAGTTCTCACTCACTCAGACATGTTCATCCAAACGGGGAATGGAGACCACAGCTCTGACCCGGCTCCCAGCTTCTGGTTTTCCCGGCATTCCTGCGCCGACCTCTGACCCCAGGACGCATAGAATCGCAGCCCAGAGGCTACGACCTTGTGCCCTTTATTGTGACCTTTTGAACTTTCAACACCCCACAGCCAAAAAGCGAAACACTCTGTTCCCCTTGGAATAAATGACCTCTCATCCCCTTGCCTGGCAAAGGTATGCGAGTTTGCTGACCTCGCTCAACCTTTCATTAGCGCTTCCTTTTATTACGCCGCTTCCTCCCTGCTGCCTCATCAGCAGAGCGGGGGATGGCGGAAGGAGGGAGAGGTGGAGAGGGAGCAAAATGAGAAAGAGGTGGAAAGCAGAAGAACAGTGGCAAAAAAAAGAAAAAGTAATGCAGAGACAGCGAGAGGCAGAGAGGACGAGATAGGGATACAAAATGAGAGCAGGAGATAGAGCCCAGCTATGACAGATTGGCAGCATCTGCTGGGTTGACTGAAATGTCACCTTTAAATGGCTTCCCTGTCCTTGATGCCGGACCTCCCTATCTGATCTCTATTCTCCTTGGGAGTTGTAGTTCTGATGACTTATATAGGACACAAAACAGATCTCTTACAAAATATAACCCCTGTTCAAGATAAGCTTTCGGCACAAGGCAAAACAATTTCTCCTGCCTCCCGTGGCGCTGTGAGTTCTGCAGAAATGGACCATTTGAATGTTAGGTCAAAGGTCGTTGTGTCACGTATGAATAAGATAATTGGATTTTGTGGTTTGCTGATACTCCAAGCTTACCCGGTGATGCAGCTATTCACCCTGACAACTGTAACTCATTTCCTGCCGTTTTGATCTCACATGATATAAAATCTGTTCTCCTGAGCACGGCTGCTACAGTAACACCTCTGCTCATACTGAGCCTATTTAGCTTAAATGTTGCTGAATACAGCGGTCGCGTATGTGCTGCTAAACACAACAGTGTGAGCTTTATTTTAATGCTCCAAATATTAAAAAAAAAAAAAAACAATATAGGAAAAAAGCCCAAAAAGCATACTTCATGTAAATATCATGCAGCTAAATCCGCCTCAAGGTGAGAGCGGCACATACACATCTGGAAGGTGGCACATCTTGTTAAGTGTCACTTGACATGAGAAGCAGCTGACATGTGTAAGAGAAATGTGCGTGTGTGTGTGTGTGTGTGTGTGGGTGTGTTCACGGCATCACAGGGGGTGGGAGTCCATAGCATTTTGGGGCTAAGTCAGATCACGCTGACATTGTCTCCATGTGGTGGCTTGCCGCAGGGCACAGCAGTACCGTACTTGATGTCATTTCTATCTTAAATGTCACTCTCAGTAAGCCCATCACCATCTATTGGCTCGTGTCCCTGGGGCCACGTTCACCCATCAACCTTACAGTATTCGAGCAGAGGAGAGGGCAGCCAGAACTCCTCTCCGGCTCTCTTAAGATCGCTGTTTACTGCTCTTTTACATAATTCATCGTGTCACTGTAGGACAGTAAACTGAGAGATACACTGAGAAAAATATAATGAGGTACAGCAGACCTAAGACATCCATACAGTGTGAAATTAGGTGGACACTTGATGTTTGCTGACCACTCATACTGTTAGCCCTAAAGTGACCCTTGATCCAGAGTGACCCAGGGGTCATGCACGGCCTTTATATGGTGACAGCAGGGCTAATTACCTACACTGTGTGTCTGTGAGAGCCATAAAAGCAGTTATGGCTGTAAGATGACAAAGCACTGTAAGCTGGTGTTCAGTTACACATGCACTACGGCGAGAGGCGGGGTACATCCTGGACAGGTCGCCAGTCTGTCGCAGGGCCAACACACAGGGACAGACAACCATTCACACTCACATTCACACCTAGTGGCAATTTGGATTTTCCAATTAACCTATCCCCACAAGGAAGCCGGAGTACCCGGAGGGAACCCACGCAAACACAGGGAGAACATGCAAACTCCACACAGAAAGACCCCGGCCTGATGGTAGAATTGAACTCAGGACCTTCTTGCTGTGCAGCAACAGTGCTAACCACCGTGCCACCGTGCTGCCTATCTAAAGAACCAGTAGAAGACAAACAGGAACCTTTTACATGTTTATGCTTTTATGAAGAAACCAAGTTGTAGTTTAAATCTACGCACATCTCATTAAATGTGCTGTATCTCATGAGGACTTTGAGGTGTCTAAAGTCATTGAGAAATAAAATTCTTCATATATGCTCACATTCCTGGCATGTAGAGTTGACTGTTATATAACACAAACTTGTAGCCATAACAATAGACAGCTTCTAATATGGATGATACTGCAAAGAACAGCTGATTACATGTTTCTAAGGTCCCACCACTACCTTGTTGGTGATACTGATACAGCTCATATCTTATATTAACCAGTGTGGAATCTCGTGTGACAATTTTTCACTTTAATGTAATGGTGTACTTGGTAACAGATGGTCACTTTCTGCCCAAAATCCTTACATGCACCTCTTAGAACTGGAACACGCAGAGAAAACCCACCAGAGAGAACAAAGGACCTTGAACCCAGAACCTTCCTGCTTGCAGATAAAAGTGCAGAATTTTGCAGCACCCGTCAGCACACGGGGCAGGAATACAGTGAAACTTGTCAGGATGTCACCACAGCAGATGGATTTGCATTTATGATTTCACACAGATTACTCCGGATGACGCAATGCAATGTATCCAGGCTTGGGATGTGGTGCTGTTCAATGTTTTACACACTCTAACTCGATGGATTTAGACATGTAGACGTGGTCAAGAATGAGGAGGTAACGTGATTTAAACTAAACCTACACTTTACACAAGCTCGCCAAAATTTGACAGCTGTAGCCTGGTGAGATAAGACTCCAATGTGAAGATAATAAACATGAAAGCACGCTAAGTGTGAGCATGTAGTATAAGTACCTTTTATACTTTTAGATAGACACTTGAAAAGTTACCTCTAGGTCCAATAATGTGCCCTTTGAGGTGCATTCATATAGATTGAAGCTGTGTGCATGGAAAGTGAATTTTACTGTCCCCTTATTTTTGAGAATGTAGTTTTATATGAGCATCACATTGATCTGTATCAAACTTAACACAGCTGTTTGCTAGCTCACGATAATACATCATACTATAATTATTTTACAGCTTATTATGGCAATCTAAAAAAGAAGATGTAAAACATTCAGAACTATAAGCTTTCACGTTAGTTAAGCAGTCCGTTCCACATTCACACTTTTATTTGTCCTCTACAAAGGGCTGCTCCTACATTCACATTGCATCAATTCCTGAATAACACCAGTGATCAATTTATCAATATTCCCTCCTGTTGTAAGTTGGCTGTGATTGGATGGATATTTCCTAGCTATTTGTGTGTGTTATTCATAACAGATATGGTTTTCAATATGCAGAAGCACGAGGCTCTCTGTACAATTGTCTTTGTAAATGTGGTTCAGGTCGACTGTCGTGAAAACAGAATTTGGTGATTTGTATCATTGTTTAACCCTGCAGGCTGGCTGTTGGGCTCTGATGGACCTATTTTCATTGTCTGCAAATAGAAATGATGCTTGATGATGATCTTGATATGCACCGTCCTTGGCTTTTTTTCTTTCTTTCTTTTTTAGTAAAGAAAGGACATGTGACTGAATGTATAGTGTGCAACTCCTGAACACATTGATGTGATATATGTAGGACCTATAAGAATGATCACAGTGTGAGGAACTGTAATATTACAAATGAGCAGACTGCACATGAAGGTGTAGCCTCATGAAGGTGGCATGCCCACCCTATGAGACCAAAAACAAAAAATCCCCATGACATGAGAAATTTTATATTGAGAACATGTTAAAGGTTTGGATTAGGGTTGGGGTTAGGTAAAGATATGGTTAAGATATGGGGTATGGTTAAGAAGGAGAAGTATGGTAAAGGTTTGTACACAGGAAATGTGTTTTCTTTAGATTTTGAACACAAGAGCCATCATCAGGCTCCACACTCTTTCCACTGTGTAGTGTGTGACAGTACAGACTGAATCAAAGCTGGAAAAATTGTTATGTTTAAAACAGTAAGAGCTGTCTGCTCACAAACACACTCTTCACAAAACTACAAACTAGATAGATAGATAGATAGATTTCAACTGTATTAAGGCTTTAAGTCATATAAATATAAATATTAAAAATGTTGTTCACTCATCCTAAAAGACTCTTGTAACCCTAATGAAGTCAGCAGTTAAATTTGTGTAATAAGTAACCAGGGCAGACTGACACAATAAATCTGGGTGGGACATCACACACTTCTTGTAGTCAAATTAATTTTCAAATAGCAAATAAAAATGCATTTTAAGACTGAAAATACAAAGATTAAGAAGATGAGGATCAGTACAAAATATTTCAAAAGCTATACAAAACACAATGATTAGCACAACATAACAAGGTGGTCTTCATTTTCTCCCAGGGAGAGTGCGAGAGAGTGATGGCTATCAGAGCTGGTAAGAACACTTTGTATTGCTAGCAGGCAGCTAGCTAGCAATACTCTGATCAGAACAAAGGAGCACGAAGGCATAAAGTTAGCACTTAACAGGTAACCATTATATGCAACTATTTGGCTACAACCTCAAGAGGTTGTTTAGACCCCTCAACCAAAAAAGAGTGTAAGAGTACAATTTTAAGGAGTGATTTTTCTTGATCATGTGACCACAAATACGATTGAAGAATGCTAATTTTGCTTCATAACAAAGTTACCTGCTGCAAGTTTAAGTAAGCAGATATCTGTACCAAATGTATAAATATGATTTAAAGCCCAAAATACAGACAGTTTAACCTAACAAAGCCAACGGCTCATGTATCATGTATGATGAATAATGCATGCATGCAATTTTCAGAACTAATGCATAATTGAAGGCATCGGCTGGAGCAGATAACTTTTCGTAGCACAAAATAATCAATCAATACTTTTCCCCAAGCAGAGCGATGTGACTTAAGGGTGTTTACGTTTTACTGTAAAATTCATGTCATAAGAGTGTCTGTGTTTTTATTTCACCACTTAAAGCAGCTGGGCCGCACAGCTCAGCTAGCGCTTTCTCAAAGGCGCAATAATGAAATGCATCCTTACATCTAAATATAGAACGCAATGAAAGTGGTGTCAAAAAACAAACAAACACAAAATAGATAATCCATTTGTGACCTATTTCTGTCCCTGTGTGAGCGCCATTGTTTGGAATCATAAAAATAAAAAATTAAAAAATTCCCTTCCCCAGGCACCTAAATATGTACAAAGCCCTCAGAGCAGACAAAGAGTTTGCCACTGTGGGACTGTGTGGAAATGAGGACTCCTGAGCGAGAGGCTTGTTCAGCAACCAACACCCCTCATAAAAAAAGATAAAAGAGAAGAACTGTCACTTATTATACCACCAGTGTGATCCCACTTCTAATTTTGAGATTCCCACCCCTACGTGTGCATCCAAGAGTGTGAAGCCGAGAGCATTAGTGCTGCTTCTCTGATTGTGCACTGGCACAGGAAGGACATTGTCACCATGTGTGTTTTTAATAGGATAGCAAAATAAACCTGTTTTCTGGTCAGCAATTAGCCATTCTTCTAACTCAGTGTAAATTAGGAAAAGCTCCAGAAAAGAGGCTTTGAAGGCTAGAAGAAGGAGGGGAAGACATAGACAGGATCTCAAATTAAATCCTGGTTCATTTTATTATTACTGTGGCTTACACTCGAGCTCCATCGAGTCCCCCTAACTCCTGTGTGAGCTGTGCTGCAGCGTCCTGTGCTCCCTAAACACCGCCAAGTTTCGGGTCTCGAGTCATCGCCTCGTTCCATGTGATTGCTTGTTATCAAATGTGTTTGCTGGCTTTGTGTTTTTTCTTTTTCTTTTTTTTTTTAGGCGGTTATGCTGCTGGCAAGGGGGAAATCAAACACCTTTCTCTCCTGACAAACCACAGAAAACTGGAGCCCCACCTCCCCCACTGCTAACTGCTGAAGAGCAATGCACAGATTTCTGATCGCGTCACGATTTGGCTTTCTGTAAAGGAGTTACAAACTGATTTCTTTAAAGTGATGATGCTGCAGTCAGGGTTTAGAAAAGGTGTTCGATCACACTCCAAATAAGGCCATCGCTCAAAGCCTGGTGGAGACAGTATGGACACAATGCATGTGATGTATGTCACTTGGGAAGTCTTTGGATAGAGGTTGTTCATAAAAAAGCAACTACATAGAGAGGCCTCAGGGGCAGGTGATGTGCCACTGTGATGCCACCTGACATCTTCCTCAGAGGTGTTTCAGGCAACAAATAGCAGGTCTGTCTGCTGTCAGCCTGTAGGCCACCTAGGAGGTCAGTCCTGACACTCTGCACCATGACAGCACAAGCGTCATCCCTCCCCCACCCGTCTTCTCGCAGTCCAGGGCAAGGCCGCAGCCCCCAGAATGCACCGTGAGCCGTCATGACCGATGAGGAGTGATGTCCGTGAGGAGAGAGAAAAATCCCTCTTTCCTTAAGGTGCAACAAAAGGTCAGAAGCCTGGTATCACTGGGAGAATTACTCACCACGCTGCCTACCTTGACATCGACAGAGAGCCGACCTGCAGGGAGCGAGTGAGAATGAGAGGAGGAGAGAACAGGTGGAGGGCCGGAGCGCGGCAGCAGATAGGTGGTGAGGGAGTAATGAGTTGGGGTGGGGGTGGGAGGGGGGATGACAGGGTCAGGAGGAGGTAGGGAGGCAGGCTGAGGTAATGGGCTATAAGAATTGTGTATGTGTGTCCTGATGTTTTGAAATTCCACTGTGCGCGTGAGCTCTACTCGGAGGTTAGGCGCGGATGGGTGGTGACGGTGGTGGAGGGGGTCGTAGAAGACGTCTTGCCCTTGCAGCACTTCATCACATTCAGTTTTTTAGCCACGCTTTCTGAACTTCCACTGCCTTTTTCCGCTCCAGTTGGCTCTCAGCGGACAATGCGATCAGAGTGTCCCTGCGTGTGCATTGTGTAAGCATGTTCCGCTCTTTAGTTAAGATGTCAGTGGTGCGTGCACCTCCCCAAGGTCACCACCCTAATGAGAAATCTCTAAGGACGCCTGTAATTATCAAATAACGAAGTGCTAAGCCAGTCAAATTGTGATAATTATTCCCGAGTTTACCCTTGAAAAAGATCTATTGTATCCCCACTTTCCCCCCCAAATTCTTTCTCAACCAAGTCTGCGTGGATGTCACACACTCGCAGCTTGTTATGGCTCGCCACATTGGAATTCTGAGACCATCTGCTAATTCATACATCCCCACTAATAGCTTTCTTTTTCCATCAGGGCTGTCTCACTATCTGACACAGTGTAGTTTTACAGAAGACGCCCACTCAATATTCAACAAAACACTGTGTGGCATTCTCTCAACCTGCCCGCCCCAGAACATAATAAGAATTTAAGCATATGAGCGCTTGGTATTTGACTGCTCTGGAGTCTGAATAGGCTGGAGGAGAGCTGAATGGAGGACTGAGATTGATCAGCATTGAGACAGTGGTTGTGCCGCTCGCCGAGTGTCTCAGATTTTTTAAGGTCACCCTCACTAAAGCCAAAAGGGCACATCAATTTTAGAGCCCTCACGAGGAGGCACCGCGTCTCCTCCTCGATCACTCAGCCCCCCGTGGAGAAACGACATCTGAAGGTGCACTTGATTTGTGTGGATCCCAGAAGCGTGCATGATCAGAATGAAGAATAAACAGGCACAACCGAGGTAAACAGATGGATACACCCCAACATCCGGTGCTACACGGCTTGCAACAACTGGATGGTGGCTGATTAGCAACTTGGCAGTTGTCAAAAGCAATATGGACCTTTCGTACTTACAAAATATAATACGTGTGGAGACAGCTGCATATACGTGTGTTTAAAAGTCAGCAAGGGATGTAGCTGAACAGTTGAACTTTTCTCTGCCAGATACTCCCACTGAGTTATAGTTCAGTTATCAGAACAAAAGCATGTTAAAGTCTTTATGTCATCGAGACAAAAAGACGGCAAAACAGTAAAAATGTTTGTTGAGCGCTGCCAGGGTGTTATATATAATGACTGTACTGAGTCAAAACTAAACCAAATTACTTTTAATATTTGCAGTGGGTTTCGGTGTAGTACGAGCATACGTACAAGAGCTTGTATCAGCATCAGCTGTGTCAAGTCAAGTACACTTGTTTGTAAGGGTTTGCAGTACAAGCAGGCATCTCATACAGCTACAGGAAGCCCTGAGGGGGAAGCACAGATAAGCCAGTCCCCAGCTGCACTATGTAAAGCTAAACTTTAAGTAAAAAAGTGAGTTTTTGACACCATTTAAAATTCTGTATAATTACATTTGGACAGCTGGTTAAAAAAAAGAAGGAAAAACAACTGGGAACATGGGACAACCAGTCTCCAGTAATAAACCTCATGACTGTAAGTGAATTTATCCATGTTTACAGGCAAATATATAATTGCATAAAGTGCAGTTGGCCTAGACATGACCTCCCCTCCCTTGAAAACAAAAAGGTTAAACATAGTGCAAAGCTGCTCAAAGTTCACATCCAGGAACGCACTTTTGGAAAGCGGTGCAAGGACAAAAACAATGAGGCGTTCATCCCCAAGACAGCTTCAGGGAACAGCAGTGAGTGGGAGGAGAGTGACAAGATAACATCACAAAAAAAAAAAAAAACAGACAAGAAGAGGGAGAATGCAGGCAAGAGCAGGAGGAGGAGGAGGAGGAGAGTCATCAGAGATCAGGGTGACCCTGCGCCACTCAGGAACATGTTCTGCCTATAAGCTAAGGGAGAGGCCTGAAGTTTGCCACCGAGTAATCTCTCCACTGTCAGTGTCCCGAAGATTCGGCCTTGACAGTGTCCCAGCAGCGCAGGGCCACGCTGCTCTCAAAACTCTTCCTGCCATGAGTGAAGCATGTTTTGGCAGAAATGTTTAGCCACGTCTCTGTGACCTGACAGGAGAGACTAGACACGCATACATAAGGGTGTTATTAAAGTCACCACAGGCTGACGATATCTCAAAACTAATATTTCTATGGTGTGTCAGAGCACAGGGAGATTAAGAAGCCTACACACCATCACAGCAAACAATGTTTGCTTGTATATAGGTGTGTCAGGTTTAATAAAGTCTATCTGCCAGGTTGAATATACCTCACCAAGATCTACAGGGAGGGAGCTGTATATGGTCACAATAGCAGTGTTAACAAATTATGAAGAAATTCAGCCTAAAGTAACATTCAGAGTTCACTTTGAGTGATGTTTACATGTTTCAGATGATGGGTTCATCCTTTCCCATTTTGCAAACGCTGTGGTTTGTTTGATTTTGTATCATTTTTTATAGGTGCTACCTTTAGTTTCACGATTAACCACATAAGGAGAGACCGTATGGCTATATTAAAATAAAATGTAAAAAGTCTGGAATTGTGTTTGGACCACGACAGATCTCTATAACACAGAGAAAAAAGACATACTTTGGCTGTTATGGGATGGATTCATGGCCTAAAGATGAAGGTGAAAATTTGACATGACAAGACTGCAATCATTTGCTTAATGTAAGAAAACAGGTTAAATATGATGATTTGTCTGTAAAGCAAAATCTAAAATTCTTCAGGGGTTGCAGACCTTCATGCTGCTCTCGAGGAAGCTGAACTACGGCATTATGCAAGATGGACAGAATTACAAGAAGATTACAAAGAAAACTGTTTGAAACATGTTTCAATAAAACCAATATTATGAACACATAATCAAATCGAGTCTTTAATCTTGAACCTTGTTAGAGCCAAATTGTATCGAGGAGTTGAATAAATGTGAAATCCTTCCTGATGCCCTGGAAACAGGCAGACTTGCAAACATCAAGGACATCAGGTTGTGTGAATTATGTGAACAAAAAAAGAAGAAAAATAGTCAGATTTTCTTTTATTTTCCTTATTGTGATGAAATAAGAATATTTTATAAAATGTCTTTTAAAAATTCCAAACCGTTTTAGTGATTTTGATGAGCTGCCTTTGTTTTTCAAAGCTTAAAGGACTTCAGGTTGGATTCTTCAGTATTATAATTTAAAACTTGTTTCTTTTTAATTATGTTTTGTAAGGTGATGTTTTATGCATGGCACAGTAATCATATCAGTCGATCATTCAGTCACCTATAGTTACTGACAACATTTTTTAAATATGTACTTTCATCCTGATACATCTGGATTACCTCCACTGTGTTTTTAAAGAGCTGAAATGATTGAAAATTATACTAAAAAAAAGACTTCTATAAATCACACATTTAAAAAAATCATTCCAATAAATGATTTTCATGAGTTAATACACAGCAAATCCAGCATGTCCAAATTAACACTGTCAGATTTGATTTCAACACTATTAAAGTGTCTTCATGGGTCCACACCAGAGAGTGTTAATTTAACTCTTTTTGGAGAGTTGGTACGTTAACTCTGATTTAGTGTTAAACACCAAATCTGTCTGGAGTTGATAATTTAACACTTACTAATGCTAACTAGGTGTTAAGAGTTTATATATTAACTCTCAAAGAGTATTTTAGTTTAACTATGTAAGAGTTATCTTCTAATTAATTCTAAAAAGCGGGAATTTTACTGTTCTGAACTTCTAGAAATTTCTTTTGGAAATAAACATTTACTAAAAAGACGCAATGGTTTTTGAAAAACATTTATTCTGAACTGTGCACCACAATTTCAAAACATTTTCTGAAAGATGTAACAATGTACATGTTCTCACTTTCATTAGAATTTTGTATATCAAAAGGTCTGACATAGGTGAGCTGGTAAATGCAAATAACAGCATTCTCATCACTTATTTCTTCAATACAATATGCATGTCCTTCATTCATCACTTTGTGGAACTTCAACGCACTTCTGCTCTCCCCCATATTCCATCTTCACAAGCATATCCTATGTGGAGATTGAATAAAAATTAGTTGACACTAATTAATGGCACAAATAATCTGGTAATCAATTGCAGCACAGTAAAAAAAAAAAAAGGAATCCTCTTTGAGCCATTACTTGTGTAAAGTATTTTCCCAAAAGACAAGGACACAGGCAACAGGTAATAGTGGACTAAATGTAAAACCTCAACCTTTTTCATTTTTACCTAAACCGTGTGCACAAAACTCTGGAGGGATCTAAATGCTAACGTAGAACCCAGTCAGGACATCTGCTACTGCTGTTTGCTCGTTTTTTTATTTTATGGGAGATCCTTTTCAGGCTTCAAGTAGCACCATTATACCAACATTTCACATTCTAGACATTGTTTTAGGTGTATTTGACCAATTGACTGAAAATTCACATGCAAGCTTTTTTTCAAGGCTGTGGTATTTGCCCGCAAACAATACCTTTCAGCTAGCTAAAACAGAATATTATGCTATCAGCGAGCAACATGGCTAATGCCTTTCACACAGCTTTGTCTCAACTCCAAAGAGTCACAGAAGTAAAAGCTAATAATATTACTACTAACACCAAAACATTTAACACTTTTGAATTTGCTGTGTACCACTGGGTGTTATTAATATACAGTCTTTTCAGCTCTAACCTGATTGTAAATGATGATTATAGTTACTTGTATTTTTCTAATCTGATGACGTAATCCTAGTTAGGTTCCATGCCCTCCATCACTACACAAGTCTGTTATATATATGGTCGATGTTGGATTGGACATTTTGTTTTCTATAAATAGAAGCATATCTAAGATTGAAACTGGAATCTTGGCATGCTGTTTTAAGCTATAAAGCATCCAGCCGTCTATCCTTTCCACTGCATTGTGAACATCCCATAGTCCTTACCTCTCCCTGTCAGATCTCTTTTAATTTAAATTCAGTATCTGAAGTTGCATATGATTATTTGAAATGCTCTTTTAGCCCACTTCTTCGAACTGTTGCATATTTATGCTCCTCTTTAAAGTTTTTTTTACACAATGTCTGGTAAATGGATTAAAAGCTGACTGTCTTCCAAAACATAATCTCATATACTTCATAGTTCACCTCTGCAGTACCCTCCCTCTGCTCCTATGCAAACTAATAAAGCTGCTAAAGCCAAACAAGGGCGGCTTAAAACGGATAACCCCAGCAGAAATGACTGGCCCATACTGACCTGATACATAAACAACATGGGTGCTGAGACCTGGGGACATGCTGAAATCTGTCTAGTTAGGATTTAATGCGGCGGCCATCCCTCCTTTGCCTGACCTCTCTGAAACACTGCTGACCTCTCCCTTAGGTCCTTTGTTAGTACAGCAGCTCTTGAGTGTATACAGTCATTTGCATTTTAGAGTTGTTAAACAAATACCCACCCATGGCTCCTTCTCCCTGTCACCCACTGTGACCCTCCACCCACTCTCTTCTCAAGCTGGCCAAAGGTAATGCAGTCATATGGTGCTGTGAGATGAGGGAGGGCTGCTCCAAATGTTAGTCAGAGGGAGTGGAGTCAGCGGCTGAATAATTTGTATGAGTAAAAGAAAGAAATACTCAACATAAGGGAAGAGTTGAAGAAGCTATCCAGCATCACCAACTTGCCAGAGTCCTCAACTTGACAGCAAATGACTCAAATGAAATGGAGTCATGTTGTTTCATTTATTAAAGAGCTCACTGCAGCACTGCAGACATGGACCTGTTAAACTATTGCAGTATCGAGCAGGGGCCGTGTGGGTTTGACATGACACATTGGGCGATGATGTCACGGACAGGGAAACGTGTTTTTGCCACTTGGCATTTTGGAAACGCCGTACGGCTAATGCTGTCACGGCCCGAGTGCGTGGGACTGCAGATCAATAGCACAGCTATTGGGTAGACAGTGGCAGTGCACTGTGGTGCAATCTGGGAGTTTCCTCTGGGGAGGAATAGGTCACATGGGGTACAGAGCTTCGGGCTGCTCATGTTGTTTAAGATGGGAGTACAGGCTAGTACTGTGTGTTTGTGTTGCAGCTGCTGATGCGTGAAATGGAACTCAGGTAGCTGGGCGGGCCTCGGGCCTTCGCTGTATCTTCCGCCAAGTGATTACTTTACTCCATTGATTTTTCTTCCTCCTCCACTGATCTGAGAAGATCACTGGAAAGAGAGAGTTAGGCAGAGAGAGACGGGATGGGGGGGGCACTGAGTGACCTAGTAGCAAAATTCAACGACTGAGAGCAGAACCTTGAGTAGCAATGCTCCCTCTTAGCCCGCTAATCTACGACTGAGATCCCTGCTGCACTCACAAGCCGTGTTTTGTAAATCCTTACAGATGGAGGCCAAACCTTTCCTATCCAAACATGTTGAGGAGCAGAAAAATGAAGCTGTATTTGATAAACGCATCTCCATCACATGGTCTTGGGAGAAGGTTGCATTTACTGCACATTATAGTTTGTTTCTTTCACGGTCTTATCTGTGTTGACCTGACAGCACTGAGGAAATGTATTCATGAGTTTTTGAAATGTTTATTTTATTTTCATCTTGCAGTGCATCTCTGAGACAGCACGTCATCTCCAGGTATCTAAACCATTCTTCATTTTCACATAACACAGATAACATGAACATATATGCAAAATGAGCATGTCAGGCCATGTGATGGCCAGTGATGGGTATAAGCATTACATAACTGCGTCACTGTAATCACATATGCGTTAATAAAACATATTTTACTAAATTCAATTAAAGTCACATGGCTTAGACTACATGCAGTCTTTCAATTTAATTCAATTTAATTTACTTTTCTTTATATAACACCAAATCACAGCAACAGTTGTCTCAAGGCACTTTGTAAGGTAAAACCCCTGCAATAATAGAAAGAAGCCCCAACAATCGCATGACCAGCTATGAGTAAGCACTTGGCAACAGTGGAAAGGAAAAACTCCCTTTTAACAGGAAGAAGGAATCGCCAGCAGAATGAGGCTCAGGGAGTGGCAAGCGTCTTAGTCATCACTAAGATGGCGCCTGTGTGTTTGGCATGCCGTCTATCGCTCTCTTCTGTTTGTTTTATTGTTTTTAGTCAATTTTGTGCAACATGTCAGCCCTACATTGTTTTATGATCGCCAGACATTATTGGAAATAGACTTATCTACCGAAGCTTTAGCTCGGTTTGGAAATGACAACCAAGGCTTTCTGCCTCCCGATTTGGAAGTAATACCACCTCACTGGCGCTCCTTACCATTGCCACTGGATGTGCGGAAGCGACGCAGGAGACGGGGTAACCGTGGAGGTCGCCTTGTCAAACTGAGACTCAGGATCTCTTGTTTTCCTCATGAGCTTCGCTCAATTTGTCGATCCTGCCCGCGACTCTTGGTGTCGTTGCGTGTTTTGGACCCGGTGGACTCCTGCTTGGTTCCTGTTGTGGGATCTCTCGAGAAGGGTTCTGCAAAACCCTCTCCTCTCCGACATCTGCGTTGGCATGGAGTGGACCGAACAAACCTCCGACTTGTGGATCTGGTTGTTACCGCCTCGGAAGCTCCCGAGCAAATTCCTCTCAGGTTGGGATTAATTAACGCCAGATCGGTGGCAAATAAGACATTCATTTTGAAGGAATTTTTCTCTTCCCATGCGCTGGATTTTCTCTGCTTGACTGAAACTTGGATTCCACCCGGTGAGTTAAGTGCCTTTTCTGAATTACTGCCGGTTGGCTGTGCCTTCTTTAGTGTTCCGAGAGTTTCTGGTCGCGGAGGAGGGCTAGCTGTTGTTTTTAAGGCACATCTTGACTTTAAGCAGCTATCCCCATCAACACGCCACACCAGTTTTGAACTCTGTTTGTGCGAACTGGGCCACTTGTCTTCGCTGTTGTGTGCGATTGTTTATCGGCCCCCAAAATATAATAAGGAGTTTTTATCCGAGTTCTCAGAGTTTCTTGCTGACTGTGCATCACGGTATGACCAGATCCTTTTACTTGGTGATTTTAATATACACGTCTGCTGCCTGGGGAAGCCCCTGGCTAAGGACTTTCTGGACTTAGTGAACTCTTTTAACTTTGTTCAGTCTGTTAAAGGTGCCACTCAAGAACGCGGTCACACACTGGACTTGGTTTTATCACATGGTTTATCTGTCCATAACGTACTCGTCGAGGATGCGGTGTTCTCTGACCATATGCCTATTTTATGTGATATTGTTCTTTTTAATCCTGTTCGATGTTATCGTGCTTTTGGCTCAGATACCGCCGAGCGGTTTTCTATATTGTTTGACCAATTTATTTCTTATCCTCCTGAGTTGTCCACCTCAGATGGATTAGTTTCTTGTTTGGATTCTGCTTGTAAATCTGTCCTCAACGCTGTCGCTCCTTTTATATTCAGACAATGCAAGCCAAAGGCTAGTCCTTGGCTAACTGATTTTACCAGAGCCGCTAGAAAAGAATGTAGAAGATGTGAAAGACGGTGGAAAAAAGATAGGCTGTATGTCTCTATGGAAGCTCTTAAGACTAGCTGGAAAGTCTATCAGAGAGCAGTAAAGGCTGCCAAGCACTCCTATTTTTCTCAACTTATTGCTGCCAGCTCGCATAACCCTCGTGTTCTATATAACACTATAAATTCTGTACTTAATCCGGAAGGCTATATTCTTTTGCACTCTTCTGCGGTTATGTGCAATAAGTTTCTTAATTATTTTGTGGAAAAGGTTGCTAGTTTGAGACCTCCGACTCTACCTATTGCTGACCCAGCCATGCATGGTTCTTGCTCAAGTCTGTTCTCTGCTTTCCTACCAATTGTTTTATCTGATTTAGAGAAACTTGTGTTGAATGCTCTCCAAATGATATTGTTCCTCCCCGTTTTCTTAAAAAGGTATTTCCTATCATCGGACCACACATTCTGAACATTATTAATACTAGTCTTTTGTCTGGTCAAGTACCTAGGGAATTTAAGCATGCAGTCATACATCCTTTACTTAAGAAACCGGGCTTAGACAGTTCAGTCATATCAAATTTTAGACCCATCTCTAAGCTTCGCTTTCTTAGTAAGATTCTGGAAAGGATTGTTTATACTCAGTTGATGGACTACTTGAATGACTCTAAATTGTCAGAAATCTTTCAGTCCGGCTTTAAGCCATTCCACAGTACGGAGACAGCCCTCGTAAAAGTTATGAATAACATCCTGATAGCGACAGACCGTGGTAAATATGCAGTGCTGGTCTTGTTGGACATGACCGCTGCATTTGACACAGTGGATCACGATTTGCTGATCTCCCGCTTACAGCACTGTGTGGGAATTTCTGGTTCGGCACTTTTGTGGTTAAAGTCCTATCTCTTAAATAGGACCTTTTGTGTTGTTGGGGTCGGCTTCATCCTCTGTGGCCCCTCTGCTTTGGGGTGTGCCACAGGGATCTATTCTTGGGCCATTATTGTTTTCACTGTACCTTTTGCCTCTTGGCGCGATTTTCCGGAAACATAAAGTGCCATTCCATCTATACGCAGATGATTGCCAGCTCTATTTACCTTTTAGTCATTCTGATAGTCTCCCAACTGGACCTCTGCTTGACTGCCTTACTGATGTCAAAGCATGGATGGCAAAAAACGTTTTAAATTTTAATGATCGGAAGACAGAAGCAATTTTATTTGGCCCAAATCGTTCTTCTCATACTCCGGATGTTGATCTTGCAGCTTTGACTTCCCAACTAAAGAGTTCGATCACAAATCTCGGAGTTAAAATTGATTATGCACTTACCTTTGATGACCATGTAAATGGGGTGGTAAAATCAGCATTTTATCACCTCAGACGTTTATCAAAGGTTAAGCCCTTTCTTTCCAAGCGTGACTTGGAAAGTGTTATTCATGCCTTTATTACCTCACGTTTAGATTATTGCAATTCTCTTTTAATAGGGGTTGGGCAGGGCACTTTGTCACGCTTGCAATTAGTGCAAAATGTTGCGGCACAATTTTTAACTGGCAGAAGAAAATTTGATCACATCACTCCGATTTTGGCCTCTTTACACTGGCTTCCAATTGAATTCAGGATCCGTTTTAAAGTCCTTTTATTGGTTTTTAAATCTCTAAATGGTCTGGCACCTGTTTATTTGTCTGACTTGTTGAAACCCCACGTCCCCACTCGTTCCCTTCGGTCAGCTGAGCAGTTGCTGCTTTCGGTCCCAAAGTCACGGCTGAAACTTAGAGGAGACCGAGCGTTCTCTGTTGCTGCGCCGAAGCTTTGGAATAACCTTCCTCTCCATATTAGACAGGCTACATCAGTGCCAGTTTTTAAGTCTTTGTTAAAAACCTATTTTTATTCCCTGGCTTTTAACTCTTTGGGTAACTGATTTTTTTTTTTTTTTTTTTTTTTTTTATTGCTATGTGCATATTAGTATTGTACAGCACTTTGGTCTACCAGGTGTGTTTTTAAAGTGCTATATAAATAAATAAATGATGATGATGATCACTAATGATTAAATACAGCAGTGGTGTGTAAACATGCTGAGAGTGAAAAGAGATGAGTGAAGAAGAAACGAATGCAGTTAGACTTCTGTGTGGAACATCTGCAGAGCCACATTTATGCTTATATCTGGTTCATTATGTATTGGTTTCCATGCGGTCACTTCCCAATGCTTTTAATATTTGTCAGGGGCTACTTTTCTTTAAAAAATGTAAATACCTTCTTTTAAATGCTCTTGGAATGCATTTAAAAATGGCTCGTTTCATGCACAAACATCCTGAGATCTCACTTCATGCTGGAGAATAATCGCCAACGTTTAAGGAGTGACAATATGTACATTTGTTCTAATTTAGTGCACTAAGTGATGTGACAGCAATCATGTGATGAGTCCAGTACCAAGTACCAGGACCAAAGTTCTACAAGCCCCTCTGAATGCAACTAAAGATGCATGAAACATGAAGAAGCTTGAGGGATTAACATAAATAAATACATTTTATGTGAAACATAAACTTTGGGCTGTGTCTTACTCACTTTCCAGGCAGGTTTGTGGTAATAAACCTGTGCCCCGTTTAGCTGGTTTGGAAGTTGTGCTCATATCGAAGAAGACAAAGCGTTAACTGTTAGCTTGTTAATTGGCAATTACACAGGCAAGGTTATAAAAAAGTAGGAAAAGTAGTGCAGCGAAGTTCTTTTGACAGTCAGAAGAGAAATAAAGATAAATGTGCAATAAATAAACTTTGTGTGCATTAAAAGATGGATGCATTTAATTTGATAATTATGTTTAATTGAGTCTAGGGGGAGGGGCATCTTCTGCCAAGGTCTCAGTCTGAGCAGAGGTGAAGTTGAAGAGTCTGTAATGTTGACACAGGTTGACACAGCAGACAAAGCAGACAGAGTCAAAAACACTGTTCTAGGGAGTGCAATGTGCAGTGTGAGGCTATGAGCCACTTTAATTACATCTTACTGTTTCTAATATCTGCAAGTCCGCTTGTCCGGTAATATTCTGTAATATTCTCCTAGTCAACCAACACCAACACAAGAGATGACAATGATTATGAAATGATTGAACTGCTTCTACTGTATATACATCATTGAGTGTTTGAAGATGCATATTAATCTTATTAAACACTTGCACTGAAATATATTACTTATTAATATTAAGGTGTCACTTCAGGATTTGATCAACTTTTTAGTTTCTTTAGTTTGTGAAATTTTGCAATAATGAATATAATGTATACTATGGTAGATCAAGGCTTAATCACAAACAGTCTGTACAAGTAGATGCAATTTATATGCCTTCATTCTTACCTCTAATATGTTCCTTATTTTCCCATATGCAATGTAAAGATTAATAAAATAAAAGTTAAAATTAAAATAGATTAAAAATAGCTTGATAAATACATGTACAAAGCTTTTATCGTTAAACTATGCCTGAAATATCTAAAGTTTGGTTTATATGGAACTGCCTTTTTAACTGTAGTACATGTCACTTTATTTGAATATTGTTAGCAGTACATTAACACTTATTACAATTATTTTGGAGTTTATTGTAGTGACTTTATTAAGCAGTGGACAATGTAGTCTATATTGGTGACAAATGATCATTTATAACAGCAGATCATGTGTGTAAACGCTCCGTGTTCTCAGGTTTGGATCTGGGTGTAAACAGCAGAAGTAGAGAGGGCACTAAGATGAAAAGTATAAGAAAGACTGAAATCGCTGAACAGAAAATTTCATTTTGTTGCAAGAACGGCACCTTTTCCAGGCCAGCTCACAGGGAAGGTCAAACGTAGCAATGTTATTGGAGCATCATTAGACAAGGAACCATGTAAAGGCCACTGTTGTAATTAAGACCTGAGACCTGCGCTTAACACTGCCACACTCTGGGTCTGGAGAGTGATAAGTGCTTGATCCTGATCAATAAGATGCACAGCCCCGTTGCCACTTGCAAAATCAATATTGTTTTATTTGCTGTTACAATGGGCTTGTCTGGTTGCAAATGAGCTCTGAGCCGCAGAGTTACTTTGGAAATGGAGACCTTACCCTAGACTTCTGGCCCAGTGCTCCTTAATGAATAGGCCAATAAAAGGCTGCACTGGTGACCTCTTCGGTCATATGCATGGGTGAAGTCCTAAAGGAGAAATCCACCAAGGAGGATGTCATCATCTTTACACACACAAACTTCAGCTCAAAAACGGTAAAAATAAATAAATAAAAAACTAAATGCAATGATTTGCTCATAAACGCATATTTTATTACAAACAGAACACAGAAAGCATTTCCTGGGAGTCCCATAGGCCTCATCCTACTGTAAATGCAGGCTTTTTAAGCAGTTGCTGATAACAAGCTCAATGGTCCTCACAGTTTTTTGCAGATTCGTAAAACCCTCCTCGTCTTTACTCCTAACTCTGCCTCTCTAAGATGCTCTTTTTATACCCAATCATGTTACTGACCTGTTGTCTAGAACCTAATTAGTTGTTTCTCCAGTTGTTCCTTTTTGGTACCTCTTATTTTTCCAGCCTTTAGTTGGCCACAAGCCATCTTTTTCCATCATTGCCGCCATCAAATTCAAAATAATTTTTGAATTAATAAACATCTGGTGTCAGTGTGACAAAAGGGGAACCTCTATCAGCTTTTTTAATATTTCAGTTTTGTATAATATAATGGTATATTTATATATTAGTGCCATTTGTATTATTAGAGCTAGTTGTTATGTTTTGTACTATATGGTATAATTACTACTATGAGTTTATGAGACTTGCAAAACATTGTATCCTTGCACATAGTCACTTTTTGCATTTTATGGCATCTGTGCAACACATATAGAGCAGCAGGAAGTCCCATTTGTGTAATGTCAGGGATGAAAAAGCACCACAACACAGTCTCAAGTAATGGATGGTATTGTAACCATTAATCCTCCTCATATGTGCTATATGTGAGTTAATCTGGATTAAGCAAACACGGATCCTAGCATTGAACCTAATTGTCACGATAGTGCAAAGATGAAAGAGAGGAACAATGATTTATAAGATAGGAATCAGCCAGGTTATGGATGGTTCTGGACAGTTCAGATAATAGAGAAAGAGGTCTAGAATAGAAGGTCATTAACAGACTCAACAAATCTGTTCATTCAGAGAAAAAGTACTGTGTCCTTCCACCAGTCGAATCATAGATCATGCTAATGCCCTGGCAGATTTCGCCTCCTTTCATGATTTGCTCTCTGCTGTTTAATTTTGGATGATATCAGCTTCATCAGCTCCCCCTGACGCACTCTTACATGTGCTGATTTCAAAGCAACATTGTTTCTGTGGGTTTTTTCTCATTCAGCTACAATTAAATGGTGGCGGAACCTTTTTTCATGGGCAGTGCCTGAACAATATCACAAAAACTGTGTCAGTGCATATGTTATTATCATTATGTGCTAACCTAAGAATTTGATTTAAAAGTGTTTTTTTCCTGGTTTGTTTGTTTGGACTTGGTGGAAATGCAGAATTTATTTATTTTTTTTAAACTGCAATATTTAATCCACTAGTCTAATGATTCTCTGAATCGAAACAATAGTAAAACTTACTTTAATAAAATAATGTGAGATAATGGTCTTCTTCGCCATCAAGGCTGGAAAAAAAGAACACATCCCCCCGCGTGCACGTGTGCACACATCCTCCAACCACACACACCCATATTTTGCACCATTGCAGTTTATATCACACCTCAAACATTTAGTAAACAATTAAGCAAATACAAGTAACCTGCAATAAATTACAGGTAGTAATAAAATAAACTACTAACTCTTTTACGCTACGTCCACACCTACACAGGTATTTTTGAAAACGCAGCTGTTTCGTCCACACGTAAACGGCGTTTCGAATCACCGAAAACTGAGATTTTTTTAAAACTCCTTTTTTGCGTTTACGTGTGGACGAGGAATACAGAGTTCGTCACGCAACGTCAAAGGTATGTGCCTTTTTTCACGTCACGCTGTGGCCACGTTATTGTTTACATGAGATGAATTGCAGAATGGCAGATAGAGACGAAATACTGTTAATCTGACTGTCTGCAGGTTTTACACGCTTACATATAAACACACAGTTACTGTCCCTCCATTTACAAAGGCAGAGGCGTCACGGTGTGATTATTTTACGTGTAGTTGTTTTTTCCTGTGTAATAATATTCAACATTGCTATCAATACATTTTTCAAAAAATGCCTCTCTGTGCAAAATAGGTTTAAAAACATAAACAACTGTGGGATCCTGTTTGTCCGGGATTTGAACCGAGGGAACAAATCGTGGCAGGATCAGCCTGATGTTATTTGTATCCCACTGTAACTTTACTGTATAAAGTATAGTATGTATATCTCCAAAATGTCAGGAGTAGTTAGTCATTGCAAGAAGTGTTTGTGAACTAAAAATCACGAATGGGGGATACTGTTTGTCCATGATTTAAACAACCCAGCACTGCTCCCGACGAAGGGAAAACCAGTTCTGCAGGGAGACCTACCTCGGCACTTGTGCAGGTGAAGCCAAAGGGCAGATTTGCTTCACCATATTTTCTAGTCTTTGGCTTAGAATGAAGTTGGTTTGGAAACATATTCAGCGATGCTTCATCTCCTGCTTTGCGTTTCTGTAGGCACCCGTGCTAGCAGTGTCCAAGCGTTCTGTTTTTTTTCCCCCCCTTTTCATCCCGCGCCCCCCCTGCCATGGCTCTGCGCCCCCTCCCCCCAGGGGGCGGGCCCTATACTTTGGGAAGGTCTGGCATAGACAAACATAGCTGCTATTTAGTGCTACATAACAGGCTAATAATACTAGAATTTCACTCACAAAAAATAAAGTAAAAACGTGTTTGGACCACACCACACACCAGTCCATGTCTAAGGTAATTCCATTAGAAATACTCTTAAAGGCGCCAGTAGTATTCACTGTGGAGAACTCCTGTTTAGCACCTCCTAGTGGAGGGGAGGCCTAGCAGAAAAAATATTAGTTACAGCTGTCTGCATTAGAGCGCCTGCCAACCACCAAAAGTTTTGTTATGGGGAATTTTTCCATCACGGCCAATGTACCAGTCTGCTTGTATTAAAGCTAAATTTAACCATGGAACCCTACTCTAAAACTGGATTTAAGAAATAAGTGTCTAAAGTTAACCTGATTAGAGCATGTGTAGCACCAACCCTGTACGTTTCAGTGCAGAATGTGATGCCACTGTGTTTGCTGGTTGGTTAGCTAGCGATAGAGCCAATAACCCAGTGGAAAACAAGGAAACTGAAAGGGAAGATACACTTGTTCGCCATAATGCTTGAGTTTGCAGAGTACTTTATAAATGAGGACTGTGTGGAGGAGAGGCTGAGCCACATGCTGAAGTCTAACACTGTCCCATCTAAGTTTGATTGTTAATTGATGATTGAAAACGCTGCACAAACGTAAAAATGCACATTCAAACATTTTTGTCATTTTGGGGCCTAAATGGTAAAATGCAGCATATTAGAAGGTTTTCAGGTGTTTGATATTTTTTAACAGATTCTGAAGATGACAGCTAGTAATATAACTGGTCACACAGCATGTGGATAACTCACACTTTAGTTTAAAATGAACACATGTGACATTGATAGATATTTTTTAGTTTTTTAGTAGTTATTTCTTTAATAACGGCTAGTGTGTTATCTATTGAACACTTGGTGTTTGTTTGTTAATAATGCCATTTTTGCATTATTTTGTAGAAGGATGATATATTTTGCAACCACTAAATATTAATGTGTTTGTCTACATGGATATCGGACCTGTAATACATGACTGATAACCCTGTCATTAGCTGTCTCCAGCGTCTGACAAGCGTAGGCCCTGTGTGGTTTTCAGACTCACCTTGTAGTGACCCTCCTCATGCAAACTATTCCAGGAAAAGGATAAGCGTGAAACAGACTGCAGCTCACCCTTGACTACGGCACCTTTTCTGCCACCCTCATCTGCCTGTCATTGCTTTGCCTCCTGGATTCTCCATTATCACCAGCACCCATACAATCCAATCAATAATTCTGCACCTAAGGCTTGTTCAGCCCTTGAAGATTTAAATTCTGTGCTTTTTATTCACACAGACTCCGGCAGCTTCATTACAGCACCATGCCAGAATATATCTGCGACCACTGCTGTAATGCTTTCTGTCCTCCTGCCGTAATTCACCTGGGTTTCACCTATGGGGCGCCATTTTGTCTCAGCCAAACGGCAGTGCTAATAAGGCTCCATAGCTCTCTGTGATTATTATCAGTGACAGGCACGGCCAGGCTACAGCAGCTCTCTACTGCCCCCGATCTACATCAGACGCTGTAGGCCACTTGCCCCTTTGGCTCTGGCCTACTCACCCTCTTGCCTGACACACCAGTGCACCACATAGGCTTGTGTAGGGGCAGAAGAGGTGCAGAGGTTGGCTGCTACTGGTGCCCAATGCACTGCCTGCTACAGCCAGGCCCTCCAAGGCCCTGAGGCTGTTCTGTCTGTTCAGCATCTCCCTTTAACCTTCATCTAGGAAACAATAAAACAAGAACAGAGTGGAGGAGGAAGAGGAGGAGGGAAAGAGAGGGTGTGAATTTGTGTGTGTGTGTGTTCGTGCTCAGAGAATGTGTGGGAGGAGATAGGGAGAGATGCTGTGGACATTTGACACATCTCCTTAAGCCAATGTCTACTTTATTAGCTTTGGCAGTCCTTATTGGTTGCACTAATCAAGTGGAAGGCAGTAGCGCTGTGTCGGGGGCTAACACACTGCGTGTGACAAATATATTATTAACTGGAGGGAGACGAGTGACCTTGGCCGTGTCACCTGAGGACCCCGCCGGCACTTGCTCTGCCAGCAGGAAACGACCTTCATATTAAATCCCCACAGAGGTCAATAAACTAAATAATTCACAAAGGTTATATGCTTTGCACTGAAATCTGCTAAAAGAGAGAGACAGAGAGAAAGAGAGGGGAAGAGGGAGGGGAGATGGCAAATCTTTTAACTTGTGAGCAGCTAAACGAGGACCGCTGTCCTTGTCAGAGTCTAGTCTCTTTATCATGGGGGGCGTTTATATGAGCGTGCCAGAGGACAATGTAAATCCCGAATCTCTCTCTATTTCCTCACTGCTGTCACTCTTCAATCGATCCGTCATTCTGTGGCAGTGGGAGAGCTGGTGGGGGTTGGCCAGGAGTTAGTGGGGGGTCAGTGATGTCTAATAATATGATAGGCTTTGTTAACATAACACACAGCGCTCTATTTATAACCACACTGAAAATCTGTAGCTAATTGATCTTTGCTTTAACCATGTCTGCAGAAATCTATAGGGAAAAGCTGTTGGAAATGCTATTTCCTGCTCAACATACACCTCATGCAGCTTTTCACAGTGGTGCATTAGGTAAAACCTGGAAATGAGTTAGTATTTTTGCACTTCTGGCTCCCATATCTACAATAATACATACAGACAAAAACCAACAATCATATGACCCCCTATGAGCAAGCACTTTGGCAACAGTGGGAAGGAAAAACTCCCTTTTAACAGGAAGAAACCTCCAGCAGAACCAGGCTCAGGGAGGGGCGGCCATCTGCTGCGACCGGTTGGGGTGAGAGAAGGAAGACAGGATAAAGACAATATGATTCAGTGCAGAGAGGTCTATTAACACATAGTGAGTGAGAAAGGTGACTGAAGAAGAAACACTCAGTGCATCATGGGAATCCCCCGGCAGCCTACACCTATTGCTGCATAACTAAGGGAGGATTCAGGGTCACCTGATCCAGCCTGAACTATATGCTTTAGCAAAGAGGAAAGTTTGAAGCCTAATCTTAAAAGTAGCGATGATGTCTGTCAGAAAGGACTCCAAGGTTCCTCACAGTGTTACTGGAGGCCAAGGTAAGAGTAAGAATCTGCTCAGATAGCATATTTCTAAGATTTTCAGGGCCGAGTACAACAACCTCATTGAATCTGAATTTAGAAGCAGGAATTTAGAGGTCATCCAGGTCTTTATGTCTTTGTCTGCAGTTTAACTACTAGGTGTGTGTTATCTGGCTTCATGTATACATAAAGTTGGTTGTCAAAAAACACAAGTAAATAGTTCCCTTGGAAAATTCGTCCAACAAAGACATTTGCTAACAAGTGGCTAAAAGATGTTATGAAGAACATGTAACGATCAACACAGGAGCTTAGAGGTGGTGCCACTGAAGCTGTATAAGATAAGATAAGATAAGATAACCTTTATTAGTCCCACACGTGGGAAATTTGTTTTGTCACAGCAGGAAGTGGACAGTGCAAAAGTTATGAGGCAAAAATTAGGATACAATAAGAATAAATACAGTACACAACTGTACAGAATAGAATAAAAATACAATACTATATACAGTAGAATAAAATAAAAATAAATATACAATAAGATAAAAATAGAATACAGATACAAATGCTATATACAACTGACATCCTGACATCAGTGTTTTAGTTTTTGCAATTCAAAATATCCAAAACTTTTATTTTCCACAAATTTTATTTCAATAATTGAAAAACCTGTATGTGGCCAAGAGATGAGGCTGAATATTTCTGACTGGCCTACAAAATCTGGCCATCAGTGTAGCATGATCACACTCGAGCATAATGTGACCTGAGGCCAAAACTGGGATGAACATCTCAGTCCACCTACAAAGTACCGAGACAAGCCCTGAAAAATCAATAAAAGGCAGCATTATGTTAGTGACTCTCAAGGAGAATGACTGTAATTAGTCTGTATGGCTACATGGGTTGATTCCAAAAGACGGAGCTCCTACAAAACCTGATGGATAGAAGTGTATCCTCTGTACTGTGCTGCATAATTTAAGATCTTAACATCAGACTTTACACTAGACTTTGAAGCTCTTGCAAACAGTCATTTATAGTCTCATTAAGACATTCAACACAGTAAATACTTTATTTAATTGTGATGTAGGTCTGCACTGTAATGCACGGTGGCCCCGAGAGCTCAAATGCATTACAACTTTTTCTTAAAAACCCACTGGCAAAAAGAAATCTGCTGCAAAAGCACACAAACCACAGTGGAAGTATCATAGTGGGCATTGGTTTGTTTTGAGTTCCTCTCTCCTCCAACTTGACCATACTACTCTCTCTCTCTCTGCTCCTTCCTCTCCTTTCAGTTGAGCTCTTCAGCAGCACACATCTCATTGTCCTCCACTTCATCAATGTCAATATGAAAGTATCAGCTTTATCAGCTGGTCTCTGCCAGATAGTCTGCTTCCAGTGAGTGGTAAACAGCCAAAAGCTTGTTCTGGCTACCTTGTGTTTTTGCTCTTATGTGCCTCTCCCTGTTCTTAGTGTTCCTCCTCCCGGCTCAAGTGCCTCCTGTCTTCAGTCTTTGCCATTTCGAGCAAGCAAGCTGCTTCACCCATCAAACCAACCTGGATCATCCTCCACAACTTCTCCACCTGCCTGCTTACCCTCTTACAGTAACAAGTTTCCCTCTCTGGAAAGCCTTCCCCTTCTCAAAGTAAAGTAATTCTGTTCCTCACTAACCAACCTCTGTGATTACTATAGATCTGGATTTAACACTTGAAAAAAAAAAAACCCAAGCAACCTCCCTGTACTCACCTCCACCTTTTTTGTCTCCACTGGTTCTGCTTTTGGGTCCACCTTTGCTATTCAGCCAATGGCCACAGCACAAAGTTGATTTAAAAAAACAATTTATTGTGTGTTTTAGTGACATTTCTTATGCTTTATTCAACTTCTGTTGTATTATGTGTACCTTTCCAGGGTTTCTTAAAAATTGCTGGCATCGCAGGACCATTATAGCAATGGAATAATAATAATAATAATAATAATAATAATAATAATAATAATAATAATAATAATAATAATAGTGGCCCTGACAGTTTGATTTAGCTATACAAGTAAACATAGTCTCTGAAGCAATAATAGAATATATTCATGAATGTAACATTATTATGATGTTTTACTATAAAACAGTAGACATTTTGTCTATTTGTCTATTTCAAAACATAGTGTGTTTTATTAGTGATTAAATCAGTCCAGCCTGTGGCCCTTTGCTTACTTTAGTTTAGTCAGAAGAGCCCTCCAGAAAATAAGAAAGAAAAAGTATCTCATCTCTGCTGAGGTGTTGCTTTGTTTTTTATGTGTCTGCACCATCTATATCTGTGGCCACAGGCATTATATTTACAGACTGTTGATCGCAGCTCATGACTGCAAGATGTCAAGAATGCCTAGTAGGAATTTCTTTAAATTTAGCATAAATATTCATTTGGACTCAAGAATGAACTGATCACGTTTTAGTGGTTGCTGCTGTCATGGAGCAACTTTAAGTTAAATGTTACAAATTTCATCTCTCTTTTGTTGTGGTTAAATGCAATATTTATCAAGCACACATGGAAGGAATGTAATTATGTCTGGCACATATGCCCTGTTGAAGTCAAGGTGGAACCACAGCGGTTAGAAAAGATGGACATAGCTACCAGTAGAACGCTCATCTGGATCCTCCAGCTGAGCATATGTTGCTTAAATTTGTTGGTCAAAGGTCGTTGATTATTGGGATTCACAAAGTACATTTTTGTTAATTATAATGACATTTCACAATAATAAATAAAAAATGAGGACGTTTCATATTCAAAAGGTAAAGGTCATCTTGTGACACACTGTGACATCATCGTGTTCCCAAACAAAACAAATCTGGCCGTCCTACGATGATATAACTCCGAAACAGAGACTGTGGCCATATTTCATGTAAGGCTCGATACTGAATCACTAATCTTGTGCACCCACCTTGAAAATGTGCTGATTGTGTAAATCTTCTCTGCCACTCAAGGTTTGTTTGAAGCAGTCATGTTATACAGTGTTTCCTGTACTGCCATAACTACAACCTTGTATTCATTAGAACCAGCTTTACTGGCTAAGTATGTGAGCACATCCAAGCAATTTAGCTTGTTTTGCTCTTTAAGTCTTAGTGATCCTAAACGCTAGTACAATGGGCACACAGCACAAAGTCAAGTCATACACATGGCACACACATGCAACTGCAAGGTGATAATTCTAGTTTGTTTTATGCATTTCAGAGTGACAGGTGTCTTCTTTTTGTGGTATATGTGCCAATATGACACATGTAAAGGTCACATCTTGAAAAATAAATGCCTCTACACGATTGCAAGGCTACAAAAAGAGTGTGCTGATGTTTAATCTGTGACATCATAGAATTCAAAAATACTGCAAATCTGTTTTTAAAAGAAGCCCCGTTCTCTGTAAATATCAGGAATATCTTCTAGATTTTATATTTACATGGAAATGATCCTGTGATACCTGACTGGCAGTAGTGGACATGTGCATATGCACTGGAAATAAATTCGATGCTTAGATCTAACAGAAGTAGTAGTACACGGACTACTGCAACCAAGTCAGCTTTAGCTAGTAAAACAGGTCTACAGCCAGTGAGTGGCTCAGTGACACCGAGTGCAAACCTGTGATGGCTTATTTGAGCCAATCGAGGTCAAAAAGGTCAACTCTTTAAAATAAATGTGCAAGTGCACGCTCACACACACACACACACTTGTTTTCATATCTTTCCCTAGCCGCCTACCCTAACCATCAAAAATGAATGCCTAACCCTAACCATAACCTAAATGTAACCCTGACACTAAAACCACATTTAGAGCCTCAAAAATGGGACGGCATAAGTGACTGTTGGTCCCCACAAGTATAGTAGCATGCCAATTTTCTGTCCTCACAAAGATGTCTAAACATGTACACACACACACCAAATAAAATTAGAACGGACCACACTGCTTTGTCAGCTTGAATGAACTTTGTGACACCACGTGTCTGAAGTGATGACCTAATCAAACTTTGTTATCAGCTATATCAGTAAAGAAGGTCTTGTGATTTTGTTTTACTTTTCATTTTTTGCCAAGAATTTAAAAGGAACCCCGGCTATTAAGACATGTTTGCGCTAAAATATGTACTGTGCTTTCAGTAATATATATGTGGTATTAAATTACGCAAAATGTTTTCCTTTTAAGCACTTTTTTGTTTTTACTTCTCAATGCACTCTGGGTAGTGACGTCATACGGTTGCACCGCATCGAGTTCACAGTTGGCTTCTGTTGAACCGTTCCAGTTGGAACCAGAGCAATCTGAGGGAAAGGATGAAAATAGTCAACCAGTACTTAGTTTAGATAAAGATGAAAACAATCCGTCACACGAGGACGCGAGAGTGAGGGAAAACTACTGGTGTCTATGCAGCTACTGAGAGCATATTGTAAAGAGCTCAATTTTGTGGCAGCATCTATCCATGGTATCGCATAACCGCATGATAAAAACATTAATAGAATTCTAATTGTTATTTTTTTTTATTATACAGTGAAATTACGATATCGTTATTTTTACAGATTCTCCATGCAACACAGTGCACCAAAACTTGTTAGCCCTTGTTAGCCTTCCTGACCGGTATAGTGCTGGTCTACCAAGTCGTAACCAGGTCACTAATAGGCAAGTTAATTAATACCGTTGCTACACTATAAAAAACAAAACAGGTTAGCTGAACGAAAGCACCTATACTGCTGACAACAAATACATGTCATCGTCCCAGAATGCATTGTGTGCAAAAAAACATGGCCACTCCCGTGGCTCCAAAATAGTTTTAAACAACAAAGATTTATTGAATAACCAAAAAATTGTAGTTATTCTCAAGTATGTTTTTATGTAGTGGAGATAATTTGTTACATATTTAGAGTAATTTGTCATAATAGTCGGGGTTCCTTTTTAAAAAAATTGGATGAGGTAATTGGCGGGTTTTTTTAAATTTGTTTTTCATCAACAATTTCACTTTCTGCTTTGTACTTGTGTCGATTCAACTATTTAAAGTGAAGTGATGTGGTTCACAGAAACCAGAACGACAGTGGCATAGTAACTCATCCGGTTCACCATTAATCACACTCCGCAGGTTAGTGTAGTGTGTAAAGTACAGAAGGAAAGTGACTCAGCGGTTGGCTGTATTCCACGAACTAATGAGAACCAAATCCCAATGAGGAGTCAAGAAGGCTCACAAACAGTCACATTCAGGGCAAATTAATCAACAGCATATGAAGGTATTTAAGTTTAGGAGTAGTACGATCACATGGTCAGTAGTAACCATGAATAAAAATGACGTGAAAATATTTGAACATGTCAGGGTGTCACAGCGTATTACTGATATTAAAATAATGGTGACAGGAGGCCCTAATTACACTTTTGTAATGTGGGAGGCAGACAGCACAATCTCTGCCTCCATGATCATGACCATTTAATCATTTATCACCATGTAACAGGATATAAGTGGTATGCAACATGTTTGTCAGAGCGATATCCCAAGCTTTTAAATTTTTCCACATTTAAGGAAGATTTTTCTTTTGTGTCATTTTGTGTATACAAAATGTATCACTATGAAGAATGTTAGGTTAGCCACTAAATTCATAAAAGTGACTTTGACCTTGATCTTAAGCACATTTTGGATGAAGGCTCATTAGGTGATCAGTGTTTTAAGACTGGTTAAATTCTGAGTAATGATTCTGGTGAACCACGGCTGGACGAACCAACACCTTACAACAGCATGAGCTCATTGGTCCTTTCATTAGGAGGTAAAAACAATTTTACAAAATAAGTTAAATTTGTATCAGTACTCCCTCAGAGTGCTTGTGATACACTAGTAAGCTTAAAATACAATTAATTCTTATTCTTAATGTGGATCAAGACCAAGAGTCTACAGCTATGTACTCAGACATTTTTAAAGCTAACCGCTAACATGCTAATGCTTAGCATCTTTATTCAGTGTGATTTGCTTCTAAGTAAATGCAAAAATATATATATTTATTTAATTATATGAAACATGTCTGCTTAAAATTATAGCTCAGTTCACGCAGTGGTTGCTGAGACATTTTTAGGCTGATTGCACATTTTGACAGATAAAGAAATCAGAAGATCAAAGTAAAAATGCATCACAGGAATATTTTAATGTCTCAACAACTGCAGTTCTTTAAATCAGGAAGTGCCTTTTATGACAGGAGGTGTAATTTTTTTGTTCTAGTCCTAATGGCAATGCTATTAAACTTCAAATACCCTTTTGCCATTGTTGTCATATACTTTCTAAATATTACTCCCCCGTTCAGTTTTAAAGAGATCTACAATGTGACATGCTCTGTGCTGTTAGGAGTAACTGTTAATACAAATACAACCGACTGTCATCTGTATCTTCCTAAGGAAAACGGTAAATAGAGATTATCTACCTTTGAAAAAGTGTACAGTACTGTATCTTTTTATCTAATAGGCTTTATAACAAGATACCGATAAGCTATAAGTAAGGTATGCTAATAGGCCTTAGAGATCTGGGGATTAACCTCTCACTGCTTTATTCACCCCAGTAAACCTCAGATGTTGTGATAAATCTTGCACCGTATATCCTGTTATTTATTCAGCAGCTCAGAGAAAAATAACTGTTGCACAGCTGCTGATTGGCTTGCAAATCTTTCCATTCAGTTTTATGGCCCTGACAAATGTTAAAAGTGTGAAAATATCAGTGCAAATTCACCATCAAGAATCCCTCGTTGGGTTTTTGCAGTTCCAGAACATAATCGGTAAAATGCGCTTTACTTTTAGAGTGAACGAAGCTGTGGGCTGAGACAATGACTTCCATATTGTCGTGAATTCAATGTGTACTTGTAGCAGATTTAAAATGCAAAAGAGACCAACAGAATTCAAAAGGCACCCTGTCTATTTGAAATGCAAACTTCAGTGACCCGCCATTTAAAGGAGCACATGTGCACACGGGAGCACACGCATCATCTAGGTAACGCTTGCTGTAATTAAACATCATTGCATAACTGACATCTGGAACTTGCTGACACAGTTGCAATTTCCAGTGACTGCAGCAACGAGCGAAGCATCCTATATAAGAAACGGGAGGGGGCGCAGATAGGGATGAGAGGGGGTTGCCAGCTCTCACCTGGCAACCTGCTTTGGCTGCTCTCTTAAAGCGTCAAACATTTCACAGCTCAAAGAGTTTGCGGGGGAAGTCTTTAATATGGCTGGTAGTATCTGCTGCTGCCGCCTTTGCGTCTTGCTCGTCTGCCTTTGAGGCGTAGCGGCGGATCAGACACATCAGTGCCATCGTTGCTTGTCATGACGAACAATCACGTCTTGAAAAAACACAAACAGCCATGTTCAAAGAGCAGACATGAAAAGATGACATGCATATCAAGAGTTCTGAATGCCTTTGTGTGTGTGTGTGTGAGTGAGAGAGAGAGAGAGAAAGAGAGCGTGCCTATATGTGTGTGTGTCACATTAAGACGAGCAGATGTGCAGGCACAGACAATATAGGAGAATAAATTCTGCATAAGGTGCAGAAAATAAGGGATTTAATGTGAATACAAGTGTTGTAGAAGAAAGGGAAAGAAAGAGAGGGAGAGAGGAAGGAAAGAGTGAGGCAGGCAGGTGGGAGTGAGGGAGGGAGGGAGGGAGGGGATGAGAAGGATAGACTTTAACTGTCTGAAGGACAAAGCTACTGACCCGCGGATCATTCAGAGGATTGCCTTTCAGTTTCAGAGCAAGGTCAGGCTGCTTATTTTACCTCAGTGTTTTCACTAATCTGTTTTTTGTGTGACACAAACAAACACTGAGCCCGTGTACACGTACATAGACACACGCACACACACATGCATGCATGCAGACACTGACACTAAGCCTTCCCATACTTGCCTTGAAATAATAACAGCCTATGTAGGCTTTGCTATCAATAAACATGTGCAGGCTTTGTGCCTACATGAGTATCACACTACCTCGGACCTGTCATGAATTTCAATTGCTGGAAGGGGGCCGTCACAGACTCCACACAACCACACTGCATTCTAATGCCTTTAAGATGGTTTCCTAGCTAATGATGTGGCCTTCAGATGAATACAATACTGTGAGCTTTAATCTATTGTTAGACATCCTTGTGTAATGAGCTAAAATCAGCCTCCGTTTTGTATTGACAGGTCTTAAGAAGCTGACAGTGGCTGCTGGTTGCCAGCTCATTAGTAGCCACACTACATTTATGTCGACACATTAACTGACAATCAGCGTGGTATGGAGGGAAACAGTGGCCATCCCACGGGGCCTGCCAGCATCTGTGGAGGAGACTTACCGGTGGGTGTTGAGCTCCTGGTGGATCGCTCTGTTGAAACACAACAACAAGAAGGAACGATCGCTGAAACCAGCTCAGGGTCCTGCTGCGGGCTTGACGATAGGGTTGCTGCGAAGCAGTGGGCCCAAATAACATCGTGAGACCAGCGTGGAGTTTGAGGGTGTTTGAGGGTGTTTGTGTGTGCGCGTATGGGGCGGCTAAAGCGCCCCAGTGTGTTCTGTGCTGATCTGATAATGAGTGAGCAGGGTCAATAGGATGTTAACAGCCCCGTGGGAACAACTGGCTGGTGGTGGATGGGTGGAGCAAGGACGAGGGCCCAGGGACACAGAGCTGTTTTCACTGTCCTCACTCGCCACCATCTGTGTGTGTGCGTGCGCGCATGAGAGTGCGGCGGGGACAGTAAGGTGCCTCTGTCCCTGATATTTGACTCTTTACTCTGCCCCCACTGTGCCTTCCCAGCAAAGCCTCATTCAAACAAAGCAGCTTGTCCAGCCCAAAACTAACATCATCGCAGCAGCTTTGACTAAGGATTAGTGGCAGCTCTGCTGCTACATTTGTCACACAAATGTTAGCAAACACATACATACATATCATAAAACAGTGGCAGGAACTTTGTCCTGGCATTAAAATTAGGCCTTTTTTTTGGGCACTTTCACTCCTGGCTTGAGATCATTCTGAAGGTGTGTGGACTGATAGCATATCTGTGACTCATTACTTGCAAATGGCCCATACTGAGTGAATGAGTGTGTGAGAAGAGCCAAAGAGTAATTGGATCACCCACATATAGAAAAAGACAGCATGTCAGCTGCAGCATAACTCCTTTCGCACATGGCACATGGATGGCTACGTGATTAGGACTATAACCAGGGCCTTTAATTGTTCCGAAAACACACACACAAACACAATGAGCATATCGGTGTCGCTTTGAATCAGTGGGTCAATATGGGCAGAAAATAGGACTGCCTTTTATGTCAGACAAGTGGATGAAAGAAGGAGACCTGTGATAGTACACAAGAGAGAGCAGGAGGAGGAGGAGAAGGTGCAGGGAGCACTAAAAAAACATTCCATGTTGTGTTGGCAGGCGCTCCAGTCAAATCCCTTGGCAGTTTAGATTTTTTTTTCCAGGCCCCGCCTTTGCCATCTGATATTCAAATGCAGAGGAAACTGGAGGAGAGCTCCTCCCAGACCACCCACAGTATCATCAGGGATTAGTCAAAGAGCACCAACTAGGTCAACAAGATGCAGGGCCGGTGCATGTTCAGGGGGACGCGATGCAATCCACGCACACACACAGTAGAGTCAGCCTAGTCTTGCCTGTGCTCCCGTCTCTCTCGCTCTCAAACACACACATGTACACACAAACACGCAGAGGCAGCCACGCTTACGCAGTGACCTGTTTTCCCATACTTTGACAGTTATCCAAAAACAACTCCAAAATTCCTCTTGATTTTTGTGTTTCACAGCAAGTGGGTATGGGTTAAGCATTAGATATGAGGCCAGGCGTAGGGAGATGTAAGCATTCCCACTGCTGTCAGCAGCCCTACAATTGATTCCCTGGCAGAACATTTGCTTTGCTTGGTAAAAAGCAAAATGATAATATGATGAAACTGGTTTAAAGAGTGAGAATGTCCTTTATCGGAGCAGATTAGTTGCTTCAACTCTAAACTGTACATGCTCTGTGTCTTCGGTTCATGTAGACTGTTAAATAGCATCTCTGTAGTTTCACAGTCACACCTTAACAAAACAGCTCCAGGCAGATTGGCCTTGGAGATTTTTTTTTTTGTTTAAACAACCATAGTTGTTTATGAAGCCTGTTCTGCTCTGTGCCACTAGTAGACTGAAGAAACTGTTGAATGGGAAAGCAGACACCATCCCTATTGTGAGGCCAACATAATGATATCCCTTCGGTAGGGCGCAGCACTCTATGCGGATCCTTTTAGTTAGATCTCTGGCCCCCTAGAGAAACTCAACACAGAGCTGTTGCAATAAATAACACTGACATAGCTGGACAGGGAACATAGTCTCAACCGTCTGAGCCTCAGTACCCCAGGAGACATTTCTTAACATCCTATAGTGACCTTAGTCAAATGTAATGTTGCTTTATTCAAGGACCGGCAGCTCAAATTCAAATTACTTACTCATTGTGAGTCTGATGAGGAAAATAATGTGAAGCAGGAGAGATGGAGGTCATCACACTGAATCAGTAGCTTGGTGCACCTTTTCTGAATGTGGCAGCTGTGACTTTCATGTCCCTCCTCTGTTAGCGCGGTGCTACGTTGTACTGGAATTATCTGTCTTGTCTATCAGGCGCAGTTTCATCTCCCTGACACACTTCAAGGACAAAAGTGGAATATTTACTGAGATGGCTGTTTAGCATGTCTGCCATAATCCACTCATAATCACTCTTGTCTGTTTATTTTGAGCAGAGGTCATGCATTTCTTCTGCATCCGTAGTTTGTTGGGCCAATAAAGACAGTTTCACTTGTTAATGAATAATCCACTCATCTCAAGGCTCGAGTTGAGTCTGTAAAAGAGGATGGCAGTTTCACAGCGTAGTTACGACGCTGACCTTGTCATTATTATTTGTGAATGTAGATTTAGTTCATTGGTTTATAGCTGTATGAATTGGGTTCATACATATAGATACATGGAAGGAAGCAAACAAGTGGAAATGGAAGGAGCAAAATGACATATAACATTTAATTATTAAAATAGAATAGAAATAGAAACATGGGGGAGAATAATAGTTTCTTCCTCATTGCACAGCTGTGTTGGTTGGTTTTTCCAGCAGCACTAAATTATTTTACTTTTAATCTAATTTTAGTCGACTAAAGATGATAAAATTAAATCTAAAGCTGGTTCAGTTGACCATAAGTGTAAAAGTTTGTTGTTTTTCCTCCACGTGGTTTGCAGCGTCTTATTTTTATTGACATTTTATTGCAAAATGTCTCCACTTGTCTTTTCTTGTCTTCCTTCCAAGCGTTGGCATTTTGTTGCATTTTCATGAGAAAATGAGTTAGTTGTATCTTTTCCCAATTTTTATTCTATTTTTATTTTTTACGCTGTACCGTTTCCCAGTGAACGGATGCGTGCATCTATCTAAGTTTCGATACATTTTATCATCGTTTTTGTCCTTGTGTACTAGTTTTTATGTAGTCATCTTCTTCAATTCAATTCAATTCAATTTTATTTATATAGCGCCAAATCACAACAAAAGTCGCCTCAAGGCACTTCATAGATACAGAGAAAAACCCAACAATCATATGACCCCCTATGAGCAAGCACTTTGGCGACAGTGGGAAGGAAAAACTCCCTTTTAACAGGAAGAAACCTCCGGCAGAACCAGGCTCAGGGAGGGGCGGCCATCTTCTGCGACCGGTTGGGGTGAGAGAAGGAAGAATAAATTCTTAGAGAATAAACGGTACAAAAAAAAATATCAGTCAATGAAATTAACGCAGGATTTTATGGGGAATTGGCTTTTTGCCTCTAGTGGCCATTTCAGGAACTGCAGTTTTGGTATCACACCTGAACCCCCAGGTTCCTGCTTGTTCAAAACCTACAGTGATATCAGTGATAGAGGTTTGGAGCATGACTGTATCTGATCACCACTCTGTTATACTTTATTGTTTAATAAGTGAAAAGTGCATTTCACATATACAGTAATGAAAGGTTATGTGCTTTTTTGTCCTCCATAATTTGTGGTGTTTTTGTTGTTGTTGTGTAATTCTATATCTATTAGTTGAAACCAGCTAGTGTTGTATTATTCCACATTCATAACACGGCATTCCCTTGTAAATTGCAGGCTGTGGCACATAAAGCTTTAATATTTTCTTTGTTTGTTTTGTTGACCTCAATCATTCAAGCAGAACAGTTAAGCAATCCAAATACGCCTCATGTGTCTGTGTGCAGGCAGGTTTTGCTGTCTCATATGGTTTTAGTAAAACCTCCCCTGCAGCTGTATACGTGGGGAATGTCACAACCATTTTGTACGCATTCCAGTTCAAAGGTTACAGTATGGTGTGACTTCCAGCAGGCCCTCCCACCGCAGCTCGCACCTGCCTCCTCCCCGAGAGGGCTTTAGCTCACTCCAAACCTTAGGAGATACTGCAGCTGAAATTGGGGAGTAGAGGTCAAAGGTGGAGGGTTAATGTCTGCTGACTCTCCACCTCCCTCCTTCTGAGACAATCGGGCGTCTGATTCTAAACTCTCCTCTGATTGTACTGCAGGGCCGGGAGGACGCCGGTGCAGAGCTGACCCTTGGCCGCGGATTCATATGTTTTCCATCTCTGTTTTTCCTTTACCTTGAAATATGCACTGGGATACAGTTTAAATGTATGGGAAACCAATTCCAAAGGGTCCTGCGGGGTCAGATTACTTCATTTCTGAAGAGATGAACAAATCAAATCTGCATATCCCATCCAAAGATTTGAATGATAATCTGCCCCAGTGACCCCTCAGTGAACTCATGCAGACCGACAAAAGATGAGTCACAGATGAACCGTCTACACTACCGGTTTTTACACTAAGAACATAGTGCAAACTTTGGAATATATGTTTGCCAAATGAGATCTTCTTTTTCACTAATTACTGCCAAGTATTTGCTTGTTTAATTAGAGAAACAACCTTCTAGAAGAGGCCGTGGTTATGGCACAAAAAAAGTCTGAAATCGGAAAAACTTTTATTGCTTCCTACAGTTGTTGAATATTTAATATTTAATTTAATATTTAAATAATATCGTATTTCAAAATGACAGCTCAGCACTTTTGAACACACTAAAGAAGACACCACGTTAACGAGACAATAAAGTCAGTCTTGTAAAACAGCAACTTCCACTTCCTAATGTCTTTCAAACACTTGGTAAGCTTCCTCTTTTTTTAAAGCTTTTGCCATTTTCTGCACTTCTATTTTCCTCACACAGCTGCAACCAGCCCGTGAGCATCTGTAACCAACCTTCACCACACAATGTGTTAAATCCCATACATAAATAACATCAAGACAAACTGTTTTCACATGAGGACCTCAGACTTTTTTCTTTTTTTTCTTCTTCGTCAGTCACAATCTGTCCCTGTAATTCAGGGTCAAAGGACAGAGTTTCCTGAAACCCATTTCTGTGAAAAGCTTCAGGGGCAAAGTTCAGCGGGTGCTGCTCGGCGTGGAGGGGGAGGGAATGAAAGGGAGAATATTGTATCTCCATTTATGTGGCATTTGGGGTCAGAGTTCAAAGATGAAAGGTCACTCCAGTTCAGAGGTTACAAGGTACAAGTTACCGTCCAGATTGCCGAGCGGAGCCTGCTCGTCCAACTTTTGACGTCTCAACAAAATCGCGATCCTGAGCGGCACTCGTGGTGCAATCAGACGGCAACAATAAAAACAGCAGCAACATCAACTTTTTATGAATAGCACTTTGGCGAGAACTTTGCTCAGACTTTTAACTGCTGCTACACTCAAAATGCAAATTGAAGGTAACACCTATTGTGAACAACAGCCTTGTAAAAGAAAACTATCCAATTTACCTGACTGACATGTTGAGTGCCGCCTCTGTTTATACTACTGGCAATGAACTGAATTACTGTTTAAACACCACAGTGGGGTTACCGCAGGTTAGAAGGCACAGTATCCAGCTGGCTGAATACAAGTGGCCAATAACACAGCATGATGTGATAACACAGCAGTGGGAGGAGGAGGAGGAGCAACCCCCCCCCCACACACACACACACATCCTTCTGTCTCGCTCACATTCTCACCCACACAAACACACACTGCCCCCCTGCCCCCCCCGATCCTGGATTTGAAAAGGGGAAATAGAGACAGGAATGGCTGGAAGTAGGTTATGTTGTTGTGTTCTCATTCACCAGAACACTGATGTTCCCCAGGTCCTTAGAGACATTTTGTTCAAGGCCATGTTGAGTTGACAGACTGCAGGCCAGTGGACCAGATAGCACAGATTAGCACAAGATGACACAAAGAAAAGAGGGGGTTATTTGGAAGCATAAGGTGCGTAATCATTGGTTTAGATTTACAATGTTTACAATAATGACGAGCGAGAAACATTTTAAAAGTTTCCATGAGCGCATCTTCTGCTCGGTGAATGGCTCCCTGCTTCACAGTCAAGTGACACACCTGGGAGACGTCTCAGCGCCATATCCAAAGGTGCTTTGATGCCATTTATGTTGTTCTTTTCCCCCACTTGGTCACTGTGAGGCAGACAGTAGAGCTCCAGCACTATGGCAGTCTCATATGGAGCAACCTAATGATTTGTTTAGGAATGCTCACAACAAGGTTATTTAGGGTACTTCTTACTCAATCCTCCATCCAACTGAAGGGCTATAATTGAACCTGCTTTAGATGGCTAGATTAAGAAATGTTAGTCTTTTAGATTTACTGTAGTCTGCCTGTGAACATTGACTGTTTCTGTTAACTCATCTAAGGGGGAGAGCAATTTTTATTCCAAAGCAAAATTTGAATCGTGGATTATCTTTTACTACAATGCTATTTTTAAGGAGAATTTAAAAGCACTTCCTTAAAGGGGAAATTCACCAATTTAGTATTGCAATTTGACAAAGTAAGGAGACTTGAAGTTCTTGCTTTTAGGCTCATACATTTCCTGTAATGCTAATTTCTCTCAATACATTTTAAGCAGACTTCTCTGGCCACCTAAGTGCTCCAGGCATGAGCATCCAGGCTTTATGTTCTAGTCTTTCTAATTTTTCCCCTTTTTCTTTTTTAGCTCTTTTTCCCTGCATGTCAATTCTGGCATTGCCATATTACACATGCACTTCTGTGAATAACAATAGAAAATAATAAATAAGAAAATAAAATAAAATGTGGCACTCCTGGTGACAAATAAACCAGTTTTTGTACAGTAAAGTCCCTCTTTAAGAATTGTTGTTTTTTTTTAAAAAATTATTATTATTATTATCATTTTAAAGGACCTTTTGGAGATTATTACATATCCAGCTGCTGTTACATTTAAAACTGCAACTGTTACCACTATGGTTGATGTTAATGTAGCATTTGTTACTAGAAGCATGATTCTGTCAACCCTTTGGAACAAATTATATTGATAGTATTAAATAATTAGATTACAAATTATACATCCAAATACAGTTAAATAAAACAAAGACTTTAAGAAGGTAACACAGGCTTATACCAAATACTGAACAAGTGGCAACCCTGAGGGCTGCAAAGTGGGGTGGCTGTAGCTCAGGCGGTAGAGCAGGTCATCTACTGGTCGGAAGGTTGGTGGTTCGCTTCCTGGCTTCCCCTAGTCTGCATGCCAAATATCCTTGGGCAAGATATTAACCCCAAATTGCTCTCCGATGCATCCATCGGAGTATGAATGTGTGTGAATGCTACTTAGAAAGCACTTAGAATGCACAAGTTGTGTAAAGCACTTTGAGTGCTCAGAAGAGTAGAAAAGCGCTATATAAGAACCAGCCCATTTACCAAAGTGAAGCCAGTTCTTCTAGTGACCACATGGGGCTGGCTCCAATAGTGAATTGGTCAACTCCCATGCTAAAATGTCCACTTTTGTATCATTAAGAAAGCATTTTTTAACATTATAATGTGTTTAAAATAGCAGGTTTAGGCCCTGGGATGTGCCACGATAAGCAGCTGTTACCGTCACTTATGTGAAACATTCAACTCGACCTCTCAGCCATATTTGCACCATGTTGGTGCCTTATGGAACTTTTTTAATTGAACTACCAGGCAAATAATATGTCGTGATGCGTGGTACTGGCCGTCCACAAAGTTATTGTTATTGAAATTCTAGTGTAGTAGTCTGAAACCATCAACCACCAATTTAAAACTCAAGTTTGCGAGCTAGCTAATAACATATCACTCCACTGCTTTGTCCAAGAAGGGTCACTTCAAAATGGTCATGGCTGAAATGCTAACACTGAGGGTTCAATATGTAGAATCCAGTTAATATACTTGGACTAGAGTAAGGCTAGCAAGCAGCATTCATAAATTGTATGGGTGCAAGAACACATACAGATATGTGCTTATTAGTCCTAAGTCACTGGCTAATAAAAAGCACCAATGGACTTGAGATGTCGTGTGACTTCAGTTAGTGAAGGTGAGGCCTTGCAGAAAGGCCACACCTGTTAAACAAAGCACCCTTATGTTAAGCTACAGAAAAAAAGATTATGAAAAAAATCACCCAGCATAATAGTTACGATGGTGAAAGCTATCCACAGGCTGTAAAAATGGTGATTTCTATTGTAAAGTCAGCCATTTTTAATAAGGATGGGACTTGACCGTCTTCTGAGGCAGCCTCAAGTGGCCATTTGAGGAATTACACTCTCTATTTACATAGACATGCTTTTATTTAAAAAACAGAAGAAGCAAAAATAATAATAAAAAGAATGAATCTGAGAATGATCACTCACTCTGTGGGCAGTATTTACTTTTAAGAGAAAAGTGCTGTATTTTGTATGTAAGCATTATGTAGCAGTAGGTAATGGATAACAGGTATTGATTATTATATAACATTATAGTACAGTATGTATCTAACTCACCAGGCAGCTCATTCTCCTTCTCTTGACAGTTCTTTCTTTAAAGATAGAACACACTTTGGTTCAGCTTGAAGAAAAGCAGGTGTGAAATGTAAAAATGAGATCAGAGGTCAAACGTGACATGATATTTGGATGCAAGCTATAATGTGATATTTAGAATCTCCATATACTGGTATAATTTCTTAGTTGTTGACAATACAAACACGGGCAGTAGGTTTTAAAGAAAACAGATATTTTATGAAAGTTTGACCTTGTTTGACATTGAAGAAGAGGTCAGAGGTCCAACGTAACGTGATATTTAGAATCTCCATATATCATTGCCTTTTTGCCTATGTGTGGTCAATACAAACGCTGACAGTAAGAAATATAGTTTTTAATAGGTCTGAATACGATTATTAGTTCTTTTCAGATCAATCTATTGGCCCAGAGAGGTCAGAGGTCAAATGAGATATGATATGACATATAAGATATTTTAAATCTTTACATGTTAATACACACCACACTTGTAAGAATCATAGTTTCTAAGTTATAAGACTTTTTTTTTCAGTTTTCAACCAACAAATCGTTAACTTGACCTCGAAGACCTTTGTGGATGTTGGTGGAAATTTTGGATTATTACCATGACCCCACTCCACACACCTACAAAGTTTTATCAGCATTTATTCATAACTTTTTGAACATTCCTTTTTAAAGTAAGACAGAATGAGACGTAACCAAAAAGATCCCCTCCATGGTAGGTTATTTTAGCCCAGCTCATTCTTAATAATTTAAATGATTAAATAATAATCTGCTAATTAAGCATTTCCATTGTATGTCCCTTGGTGTGAGACAAACCGTAGGCGGTGTATATTACTTAGTTTAAAATGGGGAAAAAACAGCGTTAAGACCATTTGCTGTACATCTAATGTTAAAAAGTGCTTCCTTGTTGGCAGAGGGAGTATGTGGGCAGCGGTGAAGGCTTGTTCCTTTAAGGGTGGTGTCAGCGGCAGGCGGAGGAGGAGGAGTGTAGCTGTCTGCGCTCACTTCTCCACAGCGAGGGGACTCCGAGAATAAACAATTTCCACAGACTACGCGCTCCACACCTCGGCTCGCTCACAGGCGCAGCATTCATTTGTAGAATTAAAAAATCAAATCAAATCAAAAGGAGGCTTTTTAGAAATTATTTCGGACTTGATTTTTTCCTCCCTCGAAGCCTGCCTCGCCATTTCTGCTTCCTGCCAAAAGTGTCGCGACCGTTTTCATTGGATTTGCCTCCTCCTGTCGAATGATAACGATGCGCCTCTGTGGGGTGGACGAACGCAGGTAAGGGGATCTCTAAGCGAGCGCACTGTTACGTCTGGACAATGTTATTCTTATACTGCTGCGGGTGGAAACGTACACGGGTGCGCGTATGTCGGGCAGTGGTTAGATCGTGCGCTTTTTTTCTATGTGTGTGTGTGTGTATGTGTGCGTTTGTGTCGGGGATCGGTAACGCTGTTTGTGTGTCGCACGGCGGCCAGGGGCGCTTATGGATGTGTCGCTGAAATCGCTGCATAAAGAAGCGGGGAATAAACCTGCCCGTGTGGCTTTCCATTTAGCCGCACAGCCCGTCAGTGACGGCAGCCAGTGCCCGTATCCTTCGGATCAGTGGCTCAAATTAGGCCCACGATAGAGGCATTTCTCTATAAATGTTTCTCCCCATACACGCACACACCGCCTCTGAATCTCTTGAAACCCTCCTGCTAATTTCCACAGTGTATTCTGGGCTGTCAGGCTGCTTGGCAGTACGAACACCGAATGACTAATGTCACCCGTTGGCTTAATTTAATAACAGTGCGCACCGTCTTCTGCTTGGAGCGCGGCAGCTGTAATGTAACGTTAGTACAGTTAATGTAGTTCATCACGTCGGGTCAAAACACTGCACAGCCCCCCATCTTGTAGTTTTAGCACCACCAAAGGGAAACGCTTCACAGTTGCACCGGTGTGTAGATTACAGTTGGCAAGTCTTAAGGGGTTTTTAATGGCCCTCCGAGCGTAAAGGGTCTTATACGTTGACTCATATGTAATTGTTTCAAGGTGCTAAAAGCCACTTGGGCCCACTGGGTGTAAAAATGAGTTTGGGTTGAATATTCATTGAGCAAGACTTTGCATGTGTCACTGCAGTAGCACTCAGGGGAAAGTAGGGACAGTGACACTAACCCCTGAGCATGTACAGTAAACACAGTGTAGGCGAAGGTTGTTAAAAATGTTGCAAAGCAGTGTTGCTACAACAACTTAATTACACAGTCAGGATCAAGGTAATGCTTTTTTTAATGCACTCAAAAAGGTGTGCACTTGATGTATGGCTTAGTTGGTGATTCCCATTAATACTCTTTGTTTTTTTTACTTGTTACCTACACCACCTCTGAAAATGTCTGAATGCCTCTACCCTCCCCAGGGTCCTCTGATAGAGATTAGTCTAGTCTGCAGACTAAAACACCCATCATTTCAAGTTGGTCTGTTGCAGCCTGTCACATCACCCGGCCGTCATGTCAGATGTGTTTTGATAGATCTCAAAGGCTTGGATGTTTTCTCGGCGAGAGTTTCTGAGTGGCCTTTACGTAGGTGTTCCTTTTTTTCACAAATATCTTATTGCTTCATTGGACTTTGGATCTGTGTGGAGGCAAAAGGTCAGGGGTTGAAGTTTTCTGAGACTTACCGGAAAGAGGGCAGAGTACAAGCTGTAGTTCAGCTTCTGAAATAACCTGTTTGGATGTTGGAATATGAGGCTTTTTAAAAAAGGTTCAGTTAATTTCCTGCCTTCCACATAACTACTTAGGCTACCAATCTAAAGTAATGCAGAGAAGAGTCAAACTTTTTTAAAGCCTTCTAAATACTGCCTGTGTCTGGGGGTCTGCCTCTTAGCCTCTCTTTTGTTGAACATTTAAGCTGCTTAATTATTTGACCTGAACTTACACAAGATGTTCAAGGTAGTTCGGCTTGTCCTCTGTTGCCACAGATAACGTAAAACCTCCACGTTTGTAGCCCAACTTTTTAAGTTGTGCTTTATGAGTGTTTGAATGGTCTGGCCTGTGTGCTGCAATTCATAGGATCCTCTGTGTTGGACGGGGCTTGATTTGACTCTGCCATCTGCTATTGTCCCGGGAGCTGCTGTTGAGTGATGTGCAGTAGCCTGCAACAGAACCAGAGGACATTCAAATGGCCAAATGCAAATGATGCCGAGGCTGCTCAACAGTCACAAGACTGGACTCTGAACTCTCTCCTCTCTTGTCCACTGGCTGCCTTTCATTACTGCAGAATCTTATCTGCCATCAAAACACTGCTGCCGCCGCCGCTGCCGCTGCTGTATGAAAGTGGCAAGTTTTGACATGAGTGTTTATGTGTGTGTGTGTGTGTGTGTGTGTGTGTGCTCTTGCAGGTGTGTTCTGCACATCTCTTTTGCACATCGTGGAAAACACAGAGTAATTTCAGAATCCACCTGCTTGTTGCTACTTTGTGACTTTGAATTATGTAAAGGAGAAATCGCTGTAAAAAATGTATTTTTTTTTTTCACACAATGACTCCACAGAGTACTTGCCCAGCCACTTACCTCTACTAACAGCTTCTCTAACTACTGCCACTGTGCCAGCTCAAACCCTTAGTGTTTGTAAATCTGTCATAGACCACAGCACGAGCACAGGGCGGACAGAAATTGAGAGTGGCGTCCCGCTTTTTGATTGCTGAGATACTTGGCAGCAAGAAAAAAAAAACAAAAAACTAATGTGCAATCTACCAGAACAAGTGTCATGCATTTACTGCAGAGTTTTTGATTTATTATAGACCTGGGAGATGCCCAGCACTTGTGTTGTTGGCCACCGAACATTGTTCAAGGGCACTTTGACAGTAGATGTGAGGAGCAGAAGTGCATTTCTCATCTACTTACAGGCCCGCGCTCTTGTCGGCCCGCTGAGGATTCAAAACCAGACACCTTTGGGCCACAAACTCATTTCTCTAATTGTTTGGGCTCCATAATGCCAGTGCGGGGCGTGCATTAAACCAAATCATTTTATTGTTCCATTTATCGTTTGTTTGTTCAGCAGACACTCTTCTAATAACAATGGTCAGAAGTGCTGCTGTAACAGGAAAAAGATTTACACCGTGACAGTTGTGCTGTAAATTTCACAGTCAGAATGAAACATTTATCTCTAATTAACAAGACAGAAGTCAGTGTTGTGTTCAATCAACAAACTGAAATGATCACTTTCCTCTGATTTACTATTAAGTAGTGGCAATCTTCTGTCCCCTCTTCCATACAAATTCTTGCCCAGTGCCTGTGTCACAAATAAAGGTTTGCCTGATACTCCATATTTATACTTTTTCAGTCCTATTTTGTTATGTTTACCATTTTTTAGAGAAATGCACCAACCTTACCCACACGCCAAACCCCCTCCAACCTGTAATCTGTAATGACATTTCTCCTTCTCCCCTTTTTCTTCCTGTCTTGTAATGTGATTATTTTTCATACTAAATTCAAAATCTGAGTAACTACAGCCTGAAAACCTCCCAAAATTAAATGCTCAAACTGATATCAGTAAATGCAGACTTATCTGCTGATATCTTATCGGCCGATATTCAGCTGATCTGTAAGTGCATCCCTTGCACCGATCGTCTGTCAGTGGCTTTTACATAAGCAAATTTCTTGAAAATGATGGTGAGCACTAGGCTAAAATATCAGGGCTTGAGTGACTGAAGCATAAATGCAGACTAATGGAAGCCAACAGTGCTGAATTAAAATAGACATTCAAATTACTACTGGAACACCGCTATTCTAAACCAAGCAGAAATGGGGCACGCAGATAAGCACACATAAAGATGCATGTGTACCGTTTACTGATCGGGGTGTATTTTCAGTGTGTTTTCTCTGAATTTTCTCCCCCTAGAATGCCTACACAGTCAGAAAGTGATGTGGAAGTACAGAAGTTTGCTGTTGCTTTTGGAAATGACATCACCGTGGGGGCAGTTGTGGTGTCTTCCCACTTAAAAGGTTTCTGCTCTCAGTCATAGCGAGCCGCTGTGTCTCATTCAGAGACAGCACTCCTGCTTCTGCCGGTGCTTCTGTCACGAGCAGAAGGCAGCCAAAGTCAATGAGACTTATTTTGATGACAAAGCAGTAACTGCTAAACGCTGCTTTACAGCCACCGCTCCTGGATGCAGGCTGGAATGACGAAATGTGAGGAAGAAAGATGGACTCCTTCTCTGCAATCCCTGAAAGCTATACTAGCCAGAACTCAGCTGTTGAATGATTCGCGCCCCCCCCCTGCACCCACCACCGTCTCCTCCTCCCTTTTGACTTTCGCCATCACCTCCAACTCTCTGCCCCTCTGCCTTCACACCTCACCTTGGCCTTGGCTGCAATGACAGGCCCTTCAATTATCTCCCCCAATTGATCGCTGCTGATTGCAGTTGCCGTGAATTATTTAGACTTTGCTGAAATTACTCGCTAAACGGGGATGGAAGGCTGAAAGAGCGAGATACCACGGGTCAAATAAATTACCCCCATGAAGCATCGGCCCCTTTCGAAAACAACCGCTGCCAAGGCCCAGTGTGCAGAGCAATGAAGCGGAGGAGGGAAACGGCATCAAGCTAGCCTGTAGTGTGGTAACATCAAGTCTCCACCGTACCGCTCCTCTGGTACGTTAAGTAAAGATCGAGGAGATGTAGCGTGGAGCAGCAGACCTCCTGGGTGATGTGAGAGAAGCTGACTCTTTTCCTGGCCGGGCTGGTGCGGTCACAGCGGCGGAGCAGTGTGGAACTGACTTCCCCCTCCCTCTGCTCTCTCCCTCCATCTCTGGCTCTCTTTGCCTCTCTTGCACCTATAGCAGAGCTGCCACCCCGGGGGCTGTAGAGGTGCAGTAGGGAGGTTTTCTCTACTCTTGTGGTGAGTGTGCAGCCAGGATGCTGCTGCAGTCAGACGAGGGGGGGAAAGTGCTTCGCCACAGGCAGGCCAGTGTCACAGGCGTGTCAGAGTGGGCAGGCTGCAAAAGGGAATGAGGACAGATGCTCATAGACGGCAGGCATGCCCAGCCTGTTTGCGTGCACGTGATGGAAGATGTCTGTCGTGTTGTCCTGCAGTGGCATAAACTGCATAATGCCAGTAGATGCTTGTCTGCATGTTTGTAGTTTTTGTTAGAATTGTTTAGCTGCAACAGTTGGAGGAACGGTTGTAATTAAGTCTGTGATAATCCCGAGCATCACAGCAAACGTGGATTCACTCGAGTGTGCCGTGACTCAAACAAAACACTTTCTGACAGGCATCAGGATAGGCTGCTGCACCTTGTGCACTAAATGCTATTTATGCGACCTCCTCATGTGTTGTAGCGAAGCCCCCCCACCCCCCCGCCCGGGGCGGTGGAAGAAACCTGAGGGTTGAGGAGTAGAACGATGGGTCACAGAGTCCAGTGACTGAGGTCAACTGTTCTTCAACTGTGTCTTATTTTAAGCAGGTTATGTGGCAGGACTACAGGGGAGAAGCTGGGGCTAAGTGAAAATGCCACTCATTCCTGAAGAGTCCCTGGCCTCGTCAAGGTTAGTGCCTTGTCTTTGTAAGTTGAGGGATTGATGCATGAGCCTGTCTGGCGCTGAATTCAAAGTCCAAGGCTGTCACAAGCAGCAACCCACCCTCCCGCCTACCCTCTCTTTTTTTTTGCAGGCTATCACAGGGCCCTGTCCTTCCTAACTTCTTAGCAGCCTGTCCTTTTAGGAACCTTGAGCAGCCCAGGCAAGGACACAGCGTCTGGTGCAGTAAGCCTGTGCAGAGGGGGAGGCTTTACGTAACGTTCTGCTTTAAACATGGGTGCATGACTTCCCTGACACGGAGCAGTGCGGTGCAGAGCTCCACAGCTCACAGCACACGTCCCCTTGGCACCCCTGGACGGGGGGGTGGGGGGGCAGGCAGAGAGATCCCTGCAACTTAATTATATCTTTCTCTTTTAAAAGCTTTCGTTTGAAATTAAATTTTCCCAGGCAATTAACTAAAGAGGAGTTTTTAGAATTTATGAATGAATGATGGATATATTGCACAGCACAGTGGAGGGGTGGGGCGGGGGGGGGTGAGTGGTGGTGGTGGAGGAGAGGGAGCAGGGCATACATATATATACTATAAGCTATGAGCTTCTGTTTCAAGACCAGTTTGAGACTTTGTTAAACTTTTGTTGTACCCGGGAGCAACGGCTGGATGCCGTCAGCCCAACGACACCTCTCCTGTAGGGCGGCGTTGTCACCCAGCGAGCATTCACACACTTCCACGGTGCTTGGTTCCTGCAGGAGGAAAATGCATCACCTGGGGTTTCCCCGCTTCCTCATTCACTCAGACCCACACCTTATGAAAGATGGCTATATCTCGCTTAATAATGTTACGCACTGCACACCTCTAACCCTCGTTTGGCTTGAACTGTAATTGTGTAACTTTTTGGCTGCTAGGGATGAGCTGAATTGTTGCTGAGCAACAAGAGACCTGTGCGGGTGGCCGTGGAGAGTCGAGCTGTGCGAGTTCAGATAGATCTGCAGCACATTATCTTTTTTTTTCTTTTTTAAATAGAGGAATGTCAAAAAAATTTCCCTTGAAACACTCAGTGTCTTGCATGCAATTCCACGGTAGATATTTGTCATTCATCCAAGATAATATTCCATTAGAGCTTCGTGGAGAGCAGCCTTCTAATGGCTTGGACATTACAGATTCCCTTCGGTCCATTTAAAAATTGTCAGCAAAGAGAAATGATTCATTGCACTTTCAATAAATATCTTTTTAACAGAACGTGGCTAAATAGGTGGTACACAGCTAAATGAGAAAGGAATGCATGCCCGTGCTGCAAAGGAAGGACTGGGGACATTTGGCATAACCCCAGCCTCCCTCCTTCACTCACAGTTGTCTCTCGAATTTCTGAGACATGCCGTCCTTTTGTGAACCTTCAGCCCACTTGTAAATCCATTAGCGAGGTGACGTTATTCACTGTAGTCCTCACTACAGCCGGGTAAACAGACCGAAAGACTGGGATTCAGCAGTACAGCCTTCTCATAACTGTGTTAGAAGGCTTCCAGTGGTAGAGAGGCCATTTAAGAGGAGATGGAAAGCACTGGGCTGATGACTTGAGGCAGCCATATGACCTATTACTTAGGGAAAATGGACTGGTGACCAGAAGATTGCTGGCTCATACACTGCTCACCCTCTGCCCTTGAGCAAAGGTAATTAACCTGGATTCCTCCAGTAAATATCCAGCAGTAGAAATAGGAAGAGATGTGCAAGAGTGATAATCGTGTAAGTGACTTTGAATAAAAGTGTCCACTAAGCAGGAAGATTAATACAGCTAATAGAATTATAACTTGTGTTTTCGAGTTGTCAAGGACCCAGGACTGCTGAACATGTAGTCATTCCTCCTCCCCTCTCTATTTATGCACTCTTCCATAACACACACACACACTCGCGCGCACACACACGCACGCACATTCACAGACTTCTCTCTTTTCCTTTGGCATTAGGGCTAGAACGTGACCTTGACCTGATTGCTGAGGAGGCTCTTTAAGTAACTCTCCAGAAGGAGATCCAATCATGTGACACCCTTCACCCAGCCTCACCCCCTGTCCTCTCTCCCAACCTTGTATGTCTACCAGGATGAGGGGGCGGAGACGCTCGCTACAGGCATGTGTGTCGCCGCGGGGGCCGTCGTTCAGTTTGGTAATCGCTCCCAAGGTCAAACAGGGTCGAGGTTGTGTCAGACCCAGTGGTGCGGCTGCAGCGAGCCTTTATCTGAATTTGAGAATGGCTGCTACAAGTTTCCACTCTGACTGTGCTGACGAAAGGAGCAGGTTTAGTCATCTACTCGATTCTCAATCACTGATACCAGCATATGTCAGGGAAAGGTCGTTTCATGTCCAGAGTGATTCATGTCCAGAGCGAGCTGGCTGCTAGGATGTGTGCTATTGCAGTTGCCTTCCCTCACTCCCCACAGCTGCCCCGCTGTTTTAAACCACGCTGGCTCACTGTCTCACTTTAGAGCAAGCTCCTGTCTCTGCTTCAGAGTATTTTTATGCTCAAATGTTAACATATCTGGCCCCTGGATACGTTTACCATATGGCTGTGTAAATAGGGATCCCAGCCCACTTTGTTAAAGCTGCTTTAATAAACCTTAGGCAAATGACATGGGGTCCCCCCCCAGAAACTTGTCTTGATATTACGCTGGGAGAACTGGACAGTCAACGAGGGCCACTGTTTCTCAGCTCGTTTGAGGCTAATTGGGACCTGTTACGATGCTTCAGTGTTGTGTGTGTGGTGAAAGACAATGGGACTCTTTTATTTATTCCTTAAATTCCAGGATGCTTTTATATCAGGAGCAACTTGGTTCTTTCAGAGAAAATGAAATATCGTGTCGCATCAGTTAAATGAGTCCTACATTTAGCATCAAAATGCAAAAATAATGAATCCGGGCAGCATCTACCTTTATATGATTATTTGTTTACCTGTCTATCCACGATATGAGCATGAATGCTGCTTCAGTGGCACCTGGGATCTGTGGCAGCTTTACGAAGAGCCAACGACTAATTTTCCTGTCTTGTTTTCATGACAGGAACATACTCTTCCTCCTTCATCTCTGTGGAGCTCATTCTCATGTGTTTGTGCCTCTCATCTCACTCATTATTAGAAAGCAGACTGTGGCATACCATATTCTAACTGATCCAGGAGGGAGTTGGGTGTTATACAAGACTGTGTTCATTAGCTCCTTTATGGCTGCATATAGTTCTGTTTTTTTACTGTCACAGTGGTGGGTGTTCATATTAAACATGGTTTCATGGCATATGTGATGTCTGTGAGCCAAAGGTTTGGGATTCACACTGCTCTAATTGTTCTGTTTCAAACCTTTTTTTTCTACTCTTGGCTCTGTTTGATGTCACAATATGGTTTACGAGGGGCAGCCAATCAGAAGAAAGTTCACCTAAAGTGTGCCTGATCGTAAAAAGAGCTGAAGCGGCTTGCTGAGACAGCAGATGAAAGAGAGGAACTGAGTGGCTGCACCGAGGCCAATAAATAAGGATTATTTTAAACTGTAAATCATGCAAATCTACTCAAGTGAAGTCCACAAATAAAACTTTGAATTTGGAAATTAGCCAAGTTAGTCCCCTTTAAGTGGACCAGATAATATCCATCGGCAAATAGTTTATGCCACTGGAAGAAAAGTGAGAATGTTTATCCAGAACAACCAAAAACTATGAATAGGTTTCATTTTCATACATGGTGTTGTAATCTCTACTACAAGTAAATATTTGTTGTCAGAACCATTTTTCTTTGTACCTGCATCAGGGTCTTCCACCTTTATAAGGGCCAAACAGTCTGCTGCAGCAACAGCCAATATGTCGACTAAGATTTTGAAATGAAGTAGATAAAATGAAAACATCAAAATTAATAGAAAAAAATAGCGTATATTTTGGTATTGATGTTGGCTATTGGCCAAATTGTGATTGTAAACGTCAGTCACCATCTCTGTGTCCTCTGTATTTTGAGATGCATAATTTCTTCTTTTAAAGTTAACTTTAGCGTATGAATAATACTTTTTAAAAATGTGGATAAAAAGTGAAAATCAGAAAATCAGCACTTGTTTGTATTTTTTAATCACAGATAACCCCCAGCCCCCACCACCCAGTGGGCCTCCCCTGCAGTCCCAACTGCTCAGAAGCTTTCTTGATTAAGTGCAGGGAGTTCGCTTGCTAGGAGCAACTTAAATTAAGGTGATCACCCGCCAGGATGTGACATTTTAAAATCAGACATCAGCCGCCACCCGCCTGACACGCTTTTAGCTCGTGTACACACAAGATGAACCTGTAGCTTGTATAATTTGGTTGATTGTTTACAGCGTCAGCCAATTGGAGGTGTTCTTCACCTATAACTGTGTTATGTAGAATAAAACAAGTGTCACCAACTTATGTGCCATTAAACAGGGAGCGTTTGGACTGTTAAAGCAACAGTCAAGCTTTTGTAACGTGTGTGATGTTTTTTTTTTCACACTCACACACACACACACACACACACACACATAGCGTTATCACTGAGGAGCTGTGTGCTTTTGTAACTTTGTTTACACGTCTACGGCCAGCGCTGGCACAAGAGCCAGACGAATGTGGTTTATCCAGGGCCTCTTTCTGTCTAAGCCACCTTCCCCTTCCATTCAGCGTTGACCTCACGAAGAGGCAGGGCTTGACCTACATCCACCCACTTAGCTAGAACCTCCACCAACCCCTGTTGAATAAAGAGACCTGACACCCTATTCTGCTTTTTTTCTCCTTTTTTTTCCAACAGCCATTTGCTCTCTGGTCATATTTGGTGCACTTAGAGGGATACAGCACAGCTCTGCTGCTTTTGCAGCATGTCTGGCAGCATGGGAAAGTGGAGCAGCGTTCTTCATGGCTTGTCTCTGAGGCACCAACATGTCTGTGTGCACTAGGTCACCATTAGCACGCAGGGGCTTAGTACCAAGCTGGTGAGAGTTTAGTGGCAGGTCAACCCTCCTCTGGTTTTTAAAAGTGTCAAACTGTGGCTGATGCAAATGAGTACACGCGAAACACATGTCGTCACTAGCATCTGGCGGGACTAATATTCTAGCTTGGGCACACTGTGACGCTGGGGTGCCAGCATAAGGCACGCTAATGTCAGGAGAGCTATTCGACAGTCTACTTGTAAGAGATTTGTGTAACCAAATGCTCTGCAAGTCATCCTGTGGTTTTAAAAGGCCTAACGTGTAAAATACAAGGTAACAAGTGGCTTGCTGCAGCAATAAAAACGAAGTGGAACACTATCATTCAAGCTGAACTGTTCAGTAAGACGCTTTAAAGGTTTTTAAAGGTAATTGTCAGTTTGCCTCCTACAAGTATAGGTCTCGAGGAGAAGCTAAGCTAAAAGGTTGCTAAGCTACAGCAAGTAGTGACTAATGATTGGTGATTTATTTATTTATTTTTTGACAGATACATTCATATTTAAATAGCAGCAAAAAAACGTGTGCTTTGGCGAGATATTTCACTGTGGCTTCAAGCAGGAATCCAACACTGAAAACGCAGCGAGTCCCACAACAAACGTTTCTAAATGAATGAAACTCTCCGCTGTTCTTGACTAACCTCAGAGAGAGAGAGAGAGTCATGATCACATACTGCGGGTGCAGCTTACTGAGGATTGCATGAGAGGACCATGCATGTGATCTCAGACATGTCATGAGCTGGGCTAACCGTGGCGAAGACATTCAGAGAGCACTAGTGTCATGCTACCAGGCATTAAGGCAGCTCCTGGTTTCTGGCTTCAGCTAGCCTTCTAGTAAACCCACCCACCACCCCGGGAAAATTTTTTTAGGCTGTATGACAGGTCATCCTTTCATGGGTGTCAAATGACTGCAAAGTAGCTCGTGTGCGTCTGCGTTTAAATAAGGCAAAGGGTTCCTATTTAGTATTCTGAGTAAGACGGGAGATAATGGCCACCTGGAAGAGGAGAGGTAGAAGTGGGAAGGGGGAATGGTAGAGGCCTGTAGATGTATTTAACCTCAGGAGCAGTTGTTTCAAGGCGTGGGAGGGTTTTTTGCCAAACATGCAGCAGGCCAGCTGATAAGGGTCGGCTGTAATCCAAAGGCCGCCAGAATGTGGGGAAGGATCAGAGAGAAGTCTGAGCCTGTCTTTTTAACTTCTTTTATTCCTTTGTTTCCCTCTCTCTCTATCTCTCGCCCTCACCCTTTCACTGTCTCTCTCGATCATGCTCTGCAGAACTCCTCGCACGACGTTAGGGAGGGGAGAGAAAGGAGAAGAAAAAAAGAAAGAAGAAAAGTGGGTCAGGGCGACCTATTTTTTTTCCCACAGTTCACGAAGGCAGAGGGTGGTGGTGTTATCGTCAGTTAGACGAGGAGCAGGGCCTGATGGGGAGGCAGGGCCTTGTCGCGAGACGCAGCCACTCAGAACTGGGTCAGCAGCAGAGGCTATGTCTTGTAAACGGCTTGTCATACCGGGGAGAAAAGCTGCAAATGAACCATAGATTATACGCCCCAAGCTGAGCGCTGAGGTCTCTCCTCACTCCCCAGACCCACACTTCAAAACACACACACACACTCGCGCATATAGTATAAGTCTTACAGTAGTGCACGAGTCTCTAAAGTACTGCCACCTCCTATAAGTTCCTCTCTTCCCCTCTCAGTCTCCAGTAATAGCGTTTGATTTCTGCAGTCAGACCTGTCAGGCTCAAAGCCCGAGCCACACATGCTTTTAAGCAAAGGCTCTTTTCTGGTTCTGTTTCTCTGACATACGGGCTGCTGTTTGCTAAATATAGCCTGCCTTCTCCAGGATTTTCTTGACTTTATTTGGGTCAGGTTATTTACTGTACCAAGTTCAACTGTGGTTTAGAGGAGCAGTGCACATGCTTGTTCAGCTGGACTGACATGGTTGTAAAGCATGGCTGCGATTTCCCCCAACTACAGGTTAATTTTTAAGACGCTTGAATTAGGGTTCGATCAATTTTGCTCGTGCTGATTCTTGGCAAAAGGACCCAGTGTGGCAGAGAAAGGGACTAGCCACAGTAACCATGTGTTTTTGATATCGATCCTACACGTTGCTTGTTATTTCATAGCCTTTGTGTCTTCCCGCCGTGCCTCAGACAGACAAAGCGGGATAAACACTGGGCTTGATCTCCTCCTCGCAAATAATTGCCGCGGTTGTAATACTGAGCTAAGACCTTTAGGACTGAAAATCAGGGTTTCATTTTGGCGTCGGGGCCTGCTTATGGAGCAATGCAATTTTCAGGCAGTAGAGCTCACTCATATTTCACTATGTGGAACAAATCTGCCTGTAATGAATCTCTCAGGACACTGTGGTGCCTCCACAAACGAGTCTGTTTTTTTGGCTCTTCTGGAGTTAGTGAGGGGTGCAGGGGGAATCTATAGTGGGCCTTTTAATATTTCAGCACATCCATCTCCCTGATATGAAAAAAAATCTGTTTTCTTTGCCTGTATCAGTCCTGGCTAATGTTAATCTTATTGGTTTCGCTCTCTGTAAAAACAGCCTTATTAGCAGAGGTGTCCCACTAACAAACATAACATAATATCCCGAGGTGGGGCTAAACATGGCGGGGGATTGGATTAGCAGGAAAGACTCCGTGTTAGTCCGCACATGCAGCTCCCCTCTGTGGCTCCCGAGCTCTTTCTGCCGCTGCCGGGAAAGCAGACCTGCCTAATGTTATTCTTAGCCCCAGAACTTCGTGTCTCTGCGCGAAAGCCCCTAACAGTAATCGAGGAGAGCGCTCGTGGCTCATGTCGCTCAACAACAGCCTCTGAGGGCGTGTGTGCGTGGCCCCGTCTGTTTTTCTATGTGTGTGTTTGTGTGTGTGAAGGTGAGACACGCTGAGCAGTAAACCAGTCGGAACCAGTGCTCGGCCAATCTAGCCGGTGTTTCCTTTTTTTCTTTTTCTTTTTGGTGATAGGGAGCCACCACATTGCCTTTAGCAGATGGTTTCCAGCAGGCCTGCATATGACATGTGATAATATTACAGTTTTGAAAGGTCAGGCATGAAGAGAACCAGTAGGAGGGCTAGAAGGAGGGCCTGTCCTCTGTGCACACACTGTTCTGCAGCGTATTAGTGTTACATTCAAGAGAAATGTCCTTTTATGAATTTCCAGCTCAGTATTGAACATAGTGCCTGTAACGGGGCGATGCAAATATTTACAGTATCACTTGAACCTTGGTGGCCCGCGTCTCAGTCGCAGGGAGGGTGTCCCAGTGTTTACTGCTGATTTACAGAAAAACAAAATAAATCTCCTTTGTGCTCTCGGGCAATAGCAAGATTTGGACAGCGCAGAGTCAGACTTTGGACTGTGGACTGTGGTGTTTGCTTTAGAGAATCAGAGGTCCTCACTGGGACACAGCAGATCATCATCAACCTGTCAAAACACTGGTTCTGATTCACCGCCCCCTTTCTCGACGCCGAGATCCTTGATTGGTCATTAAGCTGGCACTTGTTCCCGAAACAGAGGCTGGGATATTTGTTTTGAAGCTATGGGTCACCGTGTGTGCTAAAGGCTCAGAGCAGAGCCAGGAGGGAAACGGTCTGGGATTTCCATATACGTAAACAACACCTCTGGAGTGGATGGCAGTCTCATCACACAGGTGTATTCCATAAAGCATAGGTGTCAAACTCTGGCCCGCGGGCCAAATTTGGCCCACAGCCTAATTACATTTGGCCCACGAAGCCACACCAAATTACTATCAGAGCTGGCCTACTGGTATTATACAGCTAATATATATATTGTTTAGTATTAAGCTTCGCTTGTTCCATATTCAGTTTTTCAGCAAAACGTGTTTGAGTCCATAAGAAAAGATTCATTCTTATATCTGGAGGAATAAATATATTTCAATAAATATTAACGTTAGCCCGCGACTTTGTTCCAGTTTTGAATTTTGGCCCACTGTGTATTTGAGTTTGACACCCCTGCCATAAAGCAACCCTTCACCCACACAGACACACACACACCCTTCTCCAAACCCCTTTCCTGAAATGGCACGGGGCTTGTGCATGGAGGAGGAGGAGGAGGTTTAAAAATAAATCTGCGCAGGGCCGGTCAGACATTTTGAAATTCTGTTTCTATCTCCGTCTGATAGAGAGGTTAAAGATACAGCATCCTGATAAATCTCTTCCCACCAGGGGGAACAGATAAGGAGTGGCGTAGATTGAATAAAAGAGCTGAGGAGAAAGGGGGAGGATAGGTGCAGGGGGGGGGGGGGGGGGTTGGGGGGGTTTGGGGGGCAGGAGGAGGAGGAGGAGGGCTGAGATGTCTATCAGGCCGCATGAAGGGTTTTTTTTCTCCCCCCGTTTTTTTTTTTTTTTTGTCTTGCAGATCCAGTTCAAGGGCGCCCGCAGGCGAGGCAGCTCTCGCTCTTGCCGTGCCAACGCTGCTGCTCAAGGTCATATGAGCCAGCCCTGTGACATTAAAGAGGAACAGGAAAGGGGGCTGGAAGGAGGGGGGGGCGGGTGCAAAAACCATCCTCCACAGACAAGCACACACAGTCGCATGTGACTTGAGTTGTAAGAGGGGTGAAAAAGTAGCCTTTATTAACTCTTTTCAGTCTTTCCTGTGACTTTCTGTGCTGGTGTCTGGGTCTACAGTGGATTTTGTGAGGGCAAGAGCTTTTTAAGGGCAGTAATGAGAGTGTCTTATTCTCTCTGCACAGAGCCAAGAGATGCTTGGCTAACTGCTTTGTAGTTGCCAGCCACACATACAGGCAGGGCTTGTGTGTTTGTGTGAAAGAGAGGAGGGGGAGCGAGAGGAGAAGATGGAAGAGAGAAGAGTCACTGTGATAAACCTCAGGGGAGGGAGGTAGAGAAGAGAAAAGGGGTCTCAAAGTTATTTAAAGGGACAGGGAACCAATGGCAAGTGCCCTTCAGTTCTGAGTCTGAGCTGAAAGGTAGTCCTAGCATTTGTGAATCTAACCTGCAAAGAGCGCACGCTGCCGTTTGGGCTAAGTATAGTGCACCGGCAGGTGGTTTCAGATGGGAAGTAGAGTTGCGGTGGCACATCCAGGAGTGTCATGCTTTTAACTGTTGCTCTTATTCCATATTAAACTGTTTTCCAGCTGCAGCTAAGCACCTGCAATCTGAATAATTACTCAGCAGTTTAATGTCAAAAAAACGACGCTATCCTTCAGAATCCGGCAGGTTCCTAAAGTGCGCCTTTCAGCATCAGTGTTTGGAGTTTTGAGTGTCACGAGTTTGAAATATCGGTGCAGTCGGGTCAAGGGAAAATGTGACAACAGGCCGTGACGGTTTGGCTCTATGGTGTCAGAGACAGAGGTGTCAGAAAAATTAATGGTGGCTGATTTGGCTTCTTTCAATGGGAATGTTATCATAACACAAATGACATGAAACTGTTAGCGTGTGTGTGTGTGACTGTATAACATGATACAGGAAAAGTGTAGCTCTCTCTTGTTTATGTTTGATGTAGTTGAGCCTGGAAGCTATATTACTCCTTAAATATTACCAGTAAATAGTGGTCTGCTGAAGACATGTAATCATCTACGTGTCCAGTGTCCATTATGCACTTGGATATGAAATTTTATTAAATTTAGAAATGACTTCTTCACATACTGTGGTGCAACAGTTCTTAGCTAATTCATGCTAACTGATGCTTCCAGCCAACATTTGCTCTTAAAAAATACCATCAGAAGTAGCATTTTTGGGCCTCTCGTGATTTAACATAATCTACCTTATGGCATTTATTTATTATCTTAGAGATTAGATGAAACTTTATCAATCCCTCGGGTGGGTTCCTCCGGGAAATTCAGTCATCTGTTTGTTTTTTGCTTCACGTCCACATTACCATAGTCGAAAAATGCACAATATCATCTCAATATCTCTTGATATTATTGCATGATATCGAAAATTTGCAATAATGCTGTCATTCCTCTATAACTCTGTGTTCTGTGTTACCTTTCATGGCAAATTAATTAAAGTCAAAATCCATGTACATGCAGGTGGAGGGGATCTTCACTGTAAAAACATACAAAAAGAGCAGCTACATTATCATATCTGCATTACTGCCACAATATCAGTCTTTGATTTTAAAATGACACAGTTACAGTTATCCTGACAGCTCTATCCTGGGCAGATCCTAGGTTTCTGTTTGCAATATTAAACTCGGTCATTAATAGTGTGTGTGTGTGTGGGGGGGGGGTATTGTAGTATCTACAGGCTCACCATCTCGTGTGCTGCTTGTTTACACTGTCATCATGTGTTCGCTGGTCAATCAGGTATCAGTTTGCGGCGCCAATTACGCTGCGTGAGAATATGGCCTTGTCCTACAACAGCACACAGCTGTACATATCAGGATTGCACTTAGGGCGGCAGGCTCGTGGTTGACTTAAGCCTGAGGGTCTGGGTTCAAGTCCTTGCTTTTGGCACGATGCTACGCTGATTTGTCCTGGGGCCCTATTACGTAGCTGACCTATGACCTCCATGTGACAGGAAAATGTGGGGAGGATTTCGCTCGTTAAAGACTCACATGATGAACAGAATCCATTTAGCGTATTATTCTATGCAATTTAGCTTCAAGAGAGTATATTTTGCTCCTGAGCTAGCCCATCTATCGCCTCCTCATGTATCATTTTACACCAATATACAACTATTGGAAAAGAAGTACAAGGTGAATGTAATGGAGAATGGTTTTTGGACGGAGATAAGGCTATGTTTTCTGGAACAGAACTAATAGCCCCACTATCATCTAAATTTCCTTGTAGATGTAAAAGTACAGGCAGACATTGTATGAGTCCACAAAGTCAGTCTCCCGGGCCGCTAATGGAGCTGCTTCAGGCTATGCATCAATATGACATCACAGATTACAATCTTTAGACTTTGGGAGCACTTTAGGTACTTTCAGTGCTGGAAGAACGCAGGAAGAACTGGCTGACAAAACACTGAGTCATTATAATAACAATCACAGAGATGGGTGGAGCTGTGCAGTGATACGGCCTGACAGAATTACTAAAGTATACCTACGAGGACTTGTAGTGAGTCTGCTGGGCTTCATAGAGATTTTGCAGTGACATTAATAGTAGACTTTTTAGTCTCATTTGGTACCACTGTGTTGTTTTTGGAATGATCCAAGATTCAGGCAAACAAATCTTTTTCATTATTACAAAATGCAGAATGTAAGGAGGTCTGGAGTCGGTGTGTGTTACGTTGTAAACCTATTTCTGTCACACAAATATCTTTTGGGGTTACGTCGGGAAAGGCATCCAGCGTAAAACTCACATCAAACATGTAGATCCTTTGTCACAAGGGAGCAGCGGAAAGTAACTTTTAATACCACATAGCAGATTTGTTTTGCTTCTTTAGAATGGTTACTTAATTGCTTCTGATTATTTAGAAGCAAAAGTCATGAAAAACATACAACTCCGAATCCTAATTTACGAGTAGTCTGCAGCTAATGTAGCTTCTCCCGCAGCTACACAGTGTCCAGTTGTACTTAGCAGGGTTGGAATAGCTCTGAAACCACGATGCAAAACTCAGTGATGTTGTAGTTGTAGCAATACTGTTTTCCCGCACTGTGATATCCATGTAGGGCTATTAATGTTAAAGCATGCTAGCCTTGACGTTTGAAGCGCTTCAGGCTGAACTTGTAATAACTCATAACTTGGACTCCAATCGTGATCAAGTGGCCTCTGGTAAAAAAAAGTCCATATCCCCCAGTTTGGTTCAAGTCAGTTTGGATAGGCCTTTTCCCTTAATAAATAAAATGTATCAATTAAAAACTAGAAAGTCGTTGTTTTTTTTCTGTTTTTACCAACTCAGCTTATCTTTGTTTAATATTAAGGTTAGCTTGATGATCTGAATCATTTAAGTGTGAGAAATATGCAAGAAAATAAGAAATCAGGAATACTTCACAGCATTGTATGACATCTAGCTTAAGTCCCCGTGACCTGTACTCTCTACTCAGACAGGATTTACTGGATAAGTGTCCCTCACACTTGTGACGCAATCCTTTCTAACCACTCAAAACTGGATTTGAAGCTCTACTGAACCCTACTGAACTTTGACATTTTAAGGTATTACTAAGGAAGACACAAGTACGGAAAGAGCCTCCTCTCACCAACTAAGAATCCCTCTGTGCCCTAGACCCGAGGCTCGATCACACCTGTTCATCACCCAGCTGGCATAGTACCATTTTGACTCTTTCTTTTGATTAAACGAAAAAGCATTTAGACTAAACAATCAATAGGTACAGGCTTGAGTCTGGAATCGCTCTGGCATAAATCTTCCTGCTGTCTGGCGTGGAGTCGTCTCTGTATCATTTTTGCTGATTAGTTTTCCCATTACTCAAAACAGACGCGTTTGCTGGTGATGAATGATCCAATTATGGGATATTTGTCACCCATTTGATATCTGCTGCTAGTCTGTGACTGTAAAGAATTTCAGTGTAACTCTACCTGCTCAAACCTACAGTCCACTGTGGGGTTAGTGTCGACCGGCCTTTGGATATTTTTTTTTACAGCCATTAGGCAATGATTATCTCTTGGGGGGTTATTTTTTTTAATTTCCCAAGGAGCATCTGACCACTTCTCCCCGATCATCATTAATTTTGTGGTTACACATAAAAGCACTACTCAAGAGCGTTTTCAGCACTTCTGTCATTTTAAGACTACTTGCCCTAAAATTTTCTAGCATCTCTTCTAAAGTCTGCACCCTCCCCCCCCCCCCCCCCCCCCGCCCCCCCGCCCCCCCATCGCCACTGACATCAGACAGCAGTCCTATATGTCTAAACTGAAGCTGACCTCGTCCAACTGCTACACACACACACACACACACACACACACACACCCAAACAATACACAGACACTCACAGCTGAAAGGATTCATGTACACTCCCCCACCACACCCCTGTGTCTGTGGACAGTAGGCTGATTCTGCAGCCTCCCTCCCTCTCGGGCTCTCTCTCTCCTGCTCTGCTGTGTTGAGCTGTGTGTGTGTGTGACAGCTGCTTAATTGGGCATTCTCCCCTCGTCGGAGAGCCTCCTCTCTCTCTCTCTCTCTCTCTCTCCTCCAGCTTGGGCCGGGGCTGCTGACGAATGGCAGCGGATTACAGATGAGGACACGGTGACCCACCTGACCTTGCTGCACAGCCGCGGGGGTGGGGTAGTGGTGGTGATGGGGAAGGGAGGGAAGGGGAGAGGGGGGAGCACTGAGAGCTGACGATGGGGCTGACAGGGTACTGCAGAGAGGCAGAGGTGGTGGCAATGGGCATGGGTGCTGTAGTGGGGGAGGGGGAGGGTGGGGCGTACCCGTGCCAGGTCAGGGAGGATGAGGTCGCACGAAGGTGGGTGATATATCGGCACAAAGGGGCGGGGATGGGTGCATTTGCCAGGTGGCCAGGAGGGCAGGCGGGAGATCAGGTGAATGACAGGAGTGTCACATGACACCCTCCCTCCTCCACCCGTGTCAGTATGTCAAGGGCACGAGCCCCTGCTGGCAACCGCCACTGCGACATTTTCCTAACACTTCTTCTCTTCTTTTTAAGTTCTTTTTTTTTTATGTGTTTTTATGCGTCTATCAGGCGAGCAGCTCCTATATGACTGCTGGCTTGCCTCCACGCACCCTCGGGCCGCGATGTGGTCGGTCAAAAAGAGGCGGTGGGTCCTTGAGTGTGGTGAATTTTAATTTCGGTGCGTGCTATAGATATTTTCATCTCCCCCACCCCCACCTTCCTGCTGTGCGTGTGAGACTGCCAAGGTGAGGTTGTGTCCTCTTGTTAAGAGCGATTAATGGCACTCGTTATGTACATAATGAAATCTCCCTGCTGATGCATAGGGTGGCGTTGTCTCCTCTTTTTCTGAAACACACACCCACCCACCCACCCACAAACCTACATATATATATATATACATAATATACTTCTGTGGGTGTGTGTGTGTGTGTGTGTGTAGCACAACACTAAGGATGCTTTGTTACAGCCTCCAGGCAACTCCAGCATGTGTTTGATATGGTGTAGAGACCCCTCCCCTCCCCTCTTGTTGTAAGCCATCTCCCCAAATGAAAAACGAACTGGAATTAAGGCCCTGTCAATTCGCAGTCGAGTTTGTTCCTCTTTCGCTTTAGATGCGCACAACACTGCGGCTCCCTGCGTGACATGTGTTCTGAGAGATGGAGATGGGTGGCTCGCCACTGAGTCCCGTTTTGACTGGCGGAGCAAATTAGATCTAATCTTCTTGTGTGTGTTCTTTTATAGCCCGAGAATGTTCACCTAACATCAGCTTTTAAGTTGACCTTGTTGTGTTGTTTGCTCGTCTGAGGCTCCTGTGTGCATGTGTGTTTCTAGGACAAGACACTGCTGCACTGCTGGCTTCTTTTTTTTTTCTTTAAATTTTTGATCTTGTGCAAGTGTACGTGCACGCACTAGCACCATTCAGTGCCTGAGTCAAGCTGTGCAAGCTCTTTTAATCCCACGCCCCGGTGCACGTAGGCTTGATTAGTGGCAGCAGTTATCTGTGCAGAAGACAGCCCGCCCTCCTTTAGCATTTGGTCAGGTCTGGGGCACCAGGGGGGTTGGGGGTGTCAAGTCATGAGAAAGGTGAACGAGAAAGGAGAAAGGCAGAGGGGGCAGCAGTGGAGGAATGGCTAGAATGAGGGAAGAGGGGAGGGAAGAAACCTGATTAGTATTCTAAAGGAGCACTCCTGCCAGTGGAGCAAATTGATTACTGCACTTTACCTGTATCAGCCTCCACAGCTAAGGATGACAAGGTACGGGAGCATGATGTGTGTCTGCATTCACCTCACAGCCACGGCACAATAGCGGTGTTAAACCCACACTAGGCAAAATGCTTTTTTGCTACCCTCTTTTTTACTTTTTACCACCACTAGATCGTCTTTTCTCAGTCACATTCAATACAGGAAGCGATATGCCCGCTGCGGTTGGGTGCGAGCCTCGCCAGTCTCTCGGTCTGATTTAACAGTCAGTGATTGACTGAGGGAAGGGCATGCTTGTTTCCTGCAGGTCTTGGCCCTTTTAGGCTGCATCTAGGCTGATAATTAGCAGGTTTCTCTTAGTTACAGTAAAGGCAATTACAAAAAAAAGAGATTATTTTTCTTTCTACTGCACAATTTCCATCAACACAGTGTTAATGATGGGTATGGTTCTGCTTTAGAGCCCTGCTGGGTTTCATTCTGGCTACTCAATGGAGCGCTGATTACACCTGGGCTGCCAGGTGAAGGCAATTAATTGCAATTAACCTCTGCTTAGACGGAAAAGCAGCAGCAGTTTGAGGAATGACGACCAGAAAGGAAGCTTGGAGGCTTTGTTCAGGCTGCGGGGAAATCAAATTTGTTTCTCAAATCACATCTGTAGAGACAGATCGTGCAGACTGCTATTTGCAAGTGATCAGATCAGATTTGTGTGTGGTCATCACTAGCCCATTGGGATAGGTTGCTGCGGTAACAGCCGAGGGGTCAGTAACTACGAAGCAAAGGTCGGCTGTACACAAACCCCAGCAGATATACCCCTGGTGCTCTAACAGCAGCCTGAGCTATGCGTCTGTCACTCCTGGTATGATGTGTGTTGCAAATGAGAAAAGTATTTAGTACAAATTTGTGGCTTGACCCAGCAGCGTCTAAAAGGAACAAGATTTGTTGTATATTTTTCTATTTTTTTAAATGTATTGTTGAAGTGCACAATGTCTTTTCAGTTAGTTTGCCTCCCTTTAGTCCAGTTTTCCATTTTTATTTCTAAAATGGTTTTTCTCACATTTAGTTGTGGTTAACTGTAATATTCTTGATCCACAGCCTTAGAAATGCAACTGGAGTTGCATTTCAAACCAAACTTTTTTGTTCACGTGTTCTAAAATCAGTCTGAATGTGCACCGAAACAGATTTGTGTTGGCGGCCCGATTAAAGCTGAATAGTTTGTCTAATTAAAGCAGATATGCAAAAGGATATATAGATATTCAGTGTTAGATATGTATATTTCCCCCCCCTTAGCCCAGTGCATGCATTCCACTATGAAATTTAAATTCCAAGCCAATGACACCCATCTGTTCAGCCTGTCAGTGGCATTCACTGTGCTGTCAATACTGAGCAGGCATTGCAAGTATGTTTATATTCTCCATGTGTAATAGGCAGGGCCCAAATCATGAACTCTCCAATCACTGTGACCAATAAAAGTTGATTAAGTCAAATTGACCTGGTGCATGTATTTAAGAGGATCCAGTATAAAAGCAGGAAAGCACTGCCTTCATTCATTTGGGCAATATCACTAAAATTAGAAATGTCCTGTCTAAAATTGTTGTTGCATTTATTACTTCTATTTTAATTCATTATTATGAGGTTGCTCTGAAAATCCTTCAGTTGAACCTGAATTCTGGGACTACAAAGAATTGCTGTATTTCTCCCTTATTAGCTTAATTTCACTGGTTCCCTGTTGAATTCGGAATTGAATTCAAAAATCTTCTCGCATACAAAATCTTGAATAATCGGGCCCTGACATATCTTGCAGACCTCATAGTACCGTATTATCCTAACAGAGCACTTTGCTTTCAAATTGCCTGCTTACTTTTGGTTTCTAGCATTTTCAAAAGTAGAATGTGATGCAGACTCTTTCAGACCCCTCTACTGTGGAACGAAGTCTGAGTTTGGTTTCGAGAGACAGACGCTCTCTCCACTTTTTTTGATGAAGCTTATAGTCACTGCTGGATCGGGTGATCCTGGGCCATTAGTTATGCTGCAATAGGCCTGGGCTGCTGGGGGCTTCCCATGATGCACTGAGGGTTTTATCTTCACTCATCTCCTTTCACTCCCTGTTAGTTTTTCAACAGTACTGTATTTAGTCATTAGCAAATATTAAAATCTGGTTCTTTTTCCCATAGTATGTTTTTTTTTTCTTCTGTCTCCCTCCCTTTACCCTCTAGCTTCATGGCAGATGGCCCCGCCCCTCCCTGAGCCTGGTTCTGCTTGAAGCTTCTTCCTGTTAAAAGGGAGTTTTTCCTTCCCACTGTTGCAAGGTGCTTGCTTATAGGTAGTCATGTGACTGAGAGTCATTAGCTTACAATATAAAGCACTTTGGGGCACACGTTGTTGTGCATTGGCATCATATAAATAACATTGAATTGATTTAGGGAGTTCTATTAATAAAGTTGGTTATTTCACTATGGATAGTTTATTTTCCAAACACTCTAGTCAATAAACATGGCTTTTGTTAACTCTATTGTGGGATATTTATGTAAATATAAGCCTGGCAAATATTTTTTACTCCAACATTGGAAATTAGTTCCTAACTAGGGCAGCTCACAAGTCCTGGACAGGCAGAGGGCAGCTCGGGCAGGGCCTCACTGCTTCTTTATTCTAGCACTCAAGTGACCCTGCTGTAGTTAGTAAGTAGTGCAGCCCACTGCTTAGACTCACCGGTGAGGGGAAGGCTTAAATATAAGGAGAAGGTCAAGCTAAATAAAGTTTGTTTTGCCCTTGTGTCTATAGGATATGGATTTATCTACAGCTCAGCAGAGATCATGAAGATCTTGGCACACATCTAGAAAAAGGTCTTATAGCAGGGAGTTTGTTGCACAGTTTAACACTAGCTTGCTGCTACATTTAATCCCTGTAAAAGACTGCATTTTTTTTAATGTGTTTTTGTCATATGTATAATATTTTGTAGTAAAACCATATGGGCCTTTTCATTATTGATGAAATGCTAAGTGGTAAAGATTGTTAAAAATAAGAAATTTCCTTTGCTCCTTTTTTTGTCTGTCAACCCAAAACCCAAATAAAAAAAATCTAATTTCTTTCCAAATTGTTAGTTAAGAAAAAAATCTTTAAAATAATTTCTCACTTAGTTAACCTGGTGCATGTATGAAGTTGGATTGATCATTTATCTGATTTGAACCAGACAAAGTTCAAGTGACTGTGCATAGTTAAGTCTCCTGTTTAAAGGTTTTAAAAGTGAGAGTGAGTCGCAGGTGTGCTGCACACCATCCATCTCCAGTAGTGCAAACACATTTTTCCTGCTGTGTGTTAAATATGAAAAATATCCCAGTAGGGCTGGGCCATATCATACCGTTCACGGTAATACCGGGATAATGTTGGGCAACGATAAGAAAATATCGCGATAGAATATGGGTAAAACGCGCGTGCGCAGTGCCTTTGTTTTCATACATACATGGCGGTGACGGAGAATAAGAAGGGCGAAAGCGGATCGTTGAATGAAACATGAACCAGAATTGGTTTGTAAAAATGCTGCAACTTCAGTAGTGGAACTGGTTTAGCTTTCGTACGTCAGATACGCAACAAAGCACTATTTTTCGTAGCGCAGGCTAGCGGGCCGTCGTTATTACCGTGTTTTTTTTGAAAATACGGCACACTTAAAATCAATCCTTTGATTTTTCTGAAAATCGACAGAGCCCCTTATAATCCCGTGTGCCTTATGTATGAGTTCTGGTTGCGTTTACTGACCTTATGTACACGACACTCGAAAATCTGTCAAATGTTTCAGTACGACTTTGCTAAGCTACGAAGCCGCACCGCTTGATGGATTGTCGGAGCGTTACGGCTATCGTAGGCGGAGCCTCGCGGAGTGATACGTACTGTGCTTCAACATAATGTTACCGTATTGTGTGTGTATAACCTCTTTTTAAGTTTTGTGGATATTATACATGGTTATGCTGAGGATATGTCGGCCAATTTCCACTGGAAATGCCTTTTGGTTAAACTCTCAGCAAGGAATTTGCATTCGCACTGCAAATTTTTATATAACTTTAATGCACATAAAAAAACAGCTGCTTGTTTAAGTGAAAATACATTGATGGGTTTTTTTTTGGAGTTGTAAAGTATTTTGTCTCGTGTCAATTATATCGTCAGTTATATCGTTATCGCAAATTTTCAAATGTGTATCGTGATAAATATTTTTGGTCATATCGCCCTGCTCTATATCCCAGCCTCATTCTTGTCTGAATGAGTTCATGTCTAAGCATTTTAAAGAAAAGCTTTAACCTCCTAGGACCTGGCGTCCACATATGTGGACATCACATTTTGGGTTGTCTAGACCAAAATACTTAATTTTTCTCTACAGGGGCCTGATGTCCACTTACGAGGACATTATACTGCCACTGTTCTATCGAAATTTAAAACAAATGTCCTCATATGTGGATCTGATTTTCCCCTGAAACAAAAATGAGGTTAAAAAAAATCTGGTTGTTTTTACATTCATCAGGTCCCAATCAGCCCAAATAGCAAAGAGAAGTTAAAAATGCATGCCCTGAGTGTCTTAGGAGGTTAATGCAACAGATGCAACAAGTTCCCAATGATATTTTGCTCATTTTATATAAATTATTTATTTCAGGGATGTAAACCTTTCAAATGAGGCAAACTGATTCTCTTTGTGTGTTAGCTGTAAAGCTGTATGTGTGTCCTAAAAGTCAGAGCAGATGGGCATGTATGGGCTGTCAGCTTGCAGCAGTCACTCCTCTCCTCTGTGATAAATAAATTTTTTAAACCATCTTTGTCATCTTTTCTTCAATATTAGTTCATCTCACAACTGCAAAGTAGCGCTCCGCCACTACGTTATTGTCATCATCTTTCAGCCCTGTTGTTGCCTGTGCCTACAAACAGGTAGTGACCGTGTCATTTAGAGCTCAGTGTTTTCTTTTTCCAGCAAGAAATATGTCCTATCAAATTATGGTGATATCAACACATTTTACCAGTATATAAATTATTCAGTATGAAATGTGCTTTATTTTGGCTCAGTGGAACATTTAACGTTATCTAGGACACCTGATTTTATTTTTTTTTTAAACGGCTTTTGAGAATTTCCGAATGAAACTGCAGCAGCCTTTGCCCATAGGGCAGTGTTGGCAAGTATGCCTTTATAATCTCCAGTGTAATTGATCGGGGTTATCTCCGCTTAGAAATTGGTTAAAATCCGTTCTCTCTGTGTTTTGCTTGAAAAAAACATCACACGAGGTCTGTAACACAAGTTTAAATAGCTGAGGTTGTGTGTCCGCAGCTTATAATTGAGGTTTCTCCAGGTTGTGTAACAAAAGATTGCACAGTGGCACAAGGTCCTTTGAGGTTGCAGGATGGCAAGCATACAGCAGCTTGTTTGCATCAGTGTTATCTAAAGCTCTTGCCTGGTATATTTAAAGTATAGTTAACCTTTTAAGTTATTAACCGTCTTCGACGCCTTACTGTCCCTTTGTAATTTCAGCAACAACGACATATATACAAACTGATTATCAAGTTACAAAGTTGCACATAAACGTGGTTAATTTGTTTATGTTAAAGTTGGATGTTGCTCCCGAGTGTGAAAAATGAAACCCTTGTCAGCGTCTGAAGCCTACACTTTTCTCTAGTGGCCAGCAGGAATGCAACTTTTTATATTTGCGAAAACAGTTTGCTTCTGTGCGGTCCGTGCCGTGGAGTGGATCTGTTTTTGTGGTTGCCTCAGCTCTAGCCGTGTGAGCACCGGTCAGGCTTTAAGGCCAGGTGTAGGACTAATCTTATTGAAATCTCTTGCGCTCAGCTCTGCCCTGCCAAGTGGATTGGTGCTGCTTGAGAGGTTTTTCTCAGAAAAAAGGTTGCACATAATTGTTTTATACTTTATTGGGTTAAATGTGTCTAATTGATTTAAAAGATACCCTTAATTGTGGAACTTTGAATAGCCCTGCATTCTTGCTGATCTAGAGGAAAAACAAAAAAAGAAGTTGTGTTTTTGATGATTCTAATGGAATGTCCCTTCACAGGCCATTATGCCCTGCGATACCAGTCTCCGGCTTCACTCGGAGCAAGCATTAGGATGATTTAAAAACTAAAAAGTAGGTCAATGGGAGCATTATGAAAGGCGGAATGATAGTAGAGATGTGTCCTCTTCTTTTTCTGTCACTTAGACCTCTGTCACACACTATAATACTCCAAACCATCCTATATCACTTACAGTAAAAGAAAAAAAGAAGCAGGGCTCTTTTTAACCCAATAAAACCAGACATCTTGCTGACTCATAGCACCAGCCTTCTTAGGGATGATGCCAAGGATATTATGGAAATGATCCATTAAAGGCCAAGGTTTTTTAGCTGGTTTTATCCAGCTTTCAGGGCAGTCTGACAGTGGGACATTTGATCTCAATTGCAAAGTGACTGCAGTCTTTTTCAAGGGCCCAGCTCTGCCTTTTTGGTGAGCTGGCCGTGGGGCAATCAGCTGTTCCTATTTCCAGCGACAGTGTTTACAAATGGAAAATGTGTGTTGTTTCGGGAGGGAAATGAGCGCCATTTCAGACAAGCGATGTAAGCAGAAGATTACCTCGGAGCCCAATAGAAACGAATCAGGTATAGATTGATGGCAGCCACGGCTCATTAACAAGGAATGTGTGTGTGTGTGTTTAATTGATGCACTAATTCTCAGCCACTCAGGAAATGGCCCTTGGGTGGGTCTTCCAAATGGCACACAAATATTTACTATGGATGCAAACACTTTGGTAAGCACATCCACGCGAGCCTGGGCATGTAAGGTAAAGAGTGTCCGATGCTGTGATACAGTGCAGGGATACACAGGCTAGTTTGGCTAGCTGCTCAGCTGGGCTATGAAGTGCTTGGATGACTCATCAACATGCATGAATTCCTCTATCCTGTCTCTCTCTCAACCCTAAGAACTCTTTGTACTGATGAAGTTAAATTCCGCCCCCGCTCCTCATCCAAGGCCAGATGCAGCCTAAGAAGTTTAGCACTCTGGTCCCATTTTCTGAAATGTCCCCAGCACACTCTGAGTAGGATGTTCCAGCAGGCAACCTGTGCTGCTTAAGTCAAGAAATCTGACTTTCCTGCACTCACGTATCGCATTTCCTCTATGCGGGGTACATCCATGGGTTTGAGCGCGCTCACACGGGGTGTGTGTGCGGGCTATGCATGACTTGTTTGGTCAATACATCCTAAGAAGTGGGTCAGTATGCCCTAGTTCTCACTGTGTGGGCGTGCGTGTTTCTGTGTATTGCGTTTCAGTGTTATTTTGTCCCGATTGACTTATCTGCAAAAGCATTTTCTTGCTCAGGCTCTCCCGCTGTTCAGTAGCATGTTTATCCTCTTCTTTACCTTTCTCAAGGTGAACACAAGCTTTTTAATTCAACTTTCCTCTCGTGGACTCATTCGCTTGCAGAAGGCTCGGAGCAACTGCATTTGGTCAGGTAGCTTATGTTTTGTCTTATTTAATCATGTCAGGCCATATTGAATTTACAAATAGCGGTCACGCTGCATGTGTAAGTGAGCTACCCTGTTGAGTATGTGCAGCAGGGCTGGGCTGCAGATTACATGATATAATAGTGTTTAGGCATTGCCTCTCCTTTTAAATTCCTTTAACCTTGACTCCCCTTTAATGCAGGGAGAACACATCTGCCAGGCTGGTGTCAGACATTAGTAATACACACCGCTCAGGCAGCATTGTCACTTTTTATTAACGCCCAGAGCTTTGCATGGACACCAGCTGTTGCATCAAGTGGAAAAGCCTTGGCGGCATGGATGACCTTGACTTTAACTGCCGCTCCTTTGGCTCTTACCCCCGTTTTAATTCTTTTGTTTGGTCTCATACATTTTAAATGGCTTAAGTGGATTACCATTGCTGGCGATGAAGGTCGTTTAGAAACTCGCTTTTTTTAAAGATTGGGAAAAGGGAAAAACACTGGATTACCAAGAAGTGTGTTTGTTTGTTCCTGGTAGCGGTGGTGGAGGAAGTGTAATCTGGGGGTTAGGGGAGGAGAGCGAAGCTCACGTTTTAAAACTTAATCCGAGACATCTGCATCGACACGTTCAGTCGACCTTGTGGTGCGACCGAGAGTGCAGTGACCTTTCCTGTTCAGAGTGTCTTTTAAGTACCAGAGGAGTGAAACGAAAAGAGAAATAGATGAAGAGTCAACCAGCCAAGGGATGATGAAGCCTCACCCCCATCCCCATCATTTGCCCTCCCCCGCGCATGTACGTGGCTGACTGTAGGGGTAAAAATCATTTTAGACTGGTGCCTGCTCTGTCATTGGCTGACATTGTCAAGGATAATGGATAATCACCACAGAAACCATACAGCAGCTCATTGGTGTTGTGGGAGGAGGGGGTGGAGGTCAGGCATTTTGGGTGCCACCACCAATGAGATGACATGTTAACAGATGTGTAAGGTCATTTTCAATGTATACACCAGGGGAGAGCATGTAAAAGTAATGCACGCATTGTGAAAGTGGAGAGGAAGAGGGTCGTGTGCTTTAGGGGCTATATTAAGGTCATTTATTTGTTAACAGAGCTGTGTCACTGAGCAGAACGCATTTTCCCGTGCCCTTGCCGTGGCAGGGCTTTTTGACACCGGCTCTGTCATTAAATGCATCTCGAGAGCCTGAAGGGCCTCGCTTTTGTTTCAAGTAATTTGTGCTTTATGTGATGCAGTGAATGCAGCAGCTTTGGACCTCTTGTATATATACTGATATAGTGCAGTGTCAGTGTGTCCCCATGCTACCTTGTCTGCTCTGTATAGAAGTGTCTTTGGGCAAAAACATAGTCAAGGTCAACTGTAATTCCAAAGGTTCATTGCCAGCAGCAGAGATTAACAGAATTCCCTGTGTTAAAACTGTCAGTGCTCTTTTTTTGTTTCCCTTTCTCTCACTAACTGTGGGGCTGACTCCCAGCATATTAGTAATGCTGCCAGGCTGTGTGGAAGGTAAACATGCAGACATGTTTACTGTGCCCATCAAACGTGTCTTTACAGGCCGTTCTATTATGATTGTGCTAAGCAGGCTGGCAGGAAAATAGTCTAATCCTGAGCATCTAAGATTAGCATGACAACAGACGTCAGATGGCCCAGTGTGACCAGGTTGGCTTTTGTTGTTGTCAGATTTAGGTCACCAGCTTAAAGATGGCCTTGAACTGTAACTGACGCTGATGGGCCAGTCTCAGTTAAGTTATTCACTTCGAGGGAGTGCACCACAAAGAGTCTAATCAACCTATTCTAGACCTTTGGTATGAAAGGGTCGTTTTAAATTGCCAAGCTGATTGTTTTCCTACTGCTGCTCAGACTTACTTGCTCACTGATCATCTTAAATCCAGCGTCTAATCCCAGCTCACTTCCAAGGTGGCATTAAAAGTGCCACCTTGTTGCCCTTACTGTCATGACAACCTGTGGACCTTGGCCCCAAGGATGGATTTCAGGCTGATTAGAAGCCTGCCACCTTGTTGTTTCTGGCCCTCGCTGTTGCCCTCTATGTGAAATATTCAGCCCGGTGACTGTGTGGTGGGTTGCCATGGCCTTTCGTCATAATCACTGGCTGCTGTCCTGTCGTGTGACCCGCTATGTCGGTCCGCTCAGCGGACACCAAAGGTGAGGATGACATCGGGAAAGGACACGAACAGCAGCTGAGGCGAGGTGGAAACTCTGTATTAATTAACCTTTACGGGATGCGGCCAGGACTGTCGGCGGTGCCCTGTATCCACGGAAACCACGCTGACAGGGTTCAGAGCAGAGGTCTCCCAGAGCAGCACTGCTGACACTGTCATGGCAACTGGCACAATGTTCACCCCAGTGTCACTGGCTCTGCCCTCCTGACAGTGGTGTGGTGTGACAGGTGCACCTGAACCTTAAGCCACCCCCACCCAATAATATAGACGTGCTCGACAGTTAAGTGCACCTTGTCTGTTATATCCTTGATGCAGCTCTGCTCTGTTTATGTGCGGTGCACTGTAAACCTCCCAAAATGTGCAGAATATTTAGAAAAGTAAGAGTTGAGCTTACTATTATAAAGCTGAATTTTATAAGTGGATAAGTGGAAATGTTTTCGGAATGTAAATGTTGTCCCATAGTTCATATGACTTATTTGGTCTCTCTTTTTTATTCGTTTAATTGTTAAAAAGTAGTGTAGCACTGTAATTCTATTACTTTAGGTATGCATGAGCAATGTAACTCATTACATGCTACAATCAAAGGGAATTAAATGACAATTACTTTGCAGAACAAGAATGATTCTCCGCTCTTGTTCTGCATGTAAAAGATACTGAAATTCACTACAAATATTTTTTTTTTCACACTGAAAAGAGTGAACAATTGTTAGCAATGATGGGAAGTGACGCTGCAAACGGCTTCACTCGTGGCTCCACAGCTAAAACACAACCTGAGCAATTTACAGTAGATTTAAAAGAAAAAACCATGGCTAAATGCACAAAATTAATAAAGACGTACAACTATAAAATGTGCTATAGGGAGAAAATGTCGCACAAACTCACAATACCTAAGGAAGGAGAATTTTCAGGAAAAAACAAGTTCACAGTGCTCAGTGTGTGAACCTTTGAGTTTATTTGGGTAACACTGTGGCGTGGTGGTTAGCACTGTTGCCTCCCAGCAAAACGGTTCCAAGGTTTCCTGCCTTTCTGTGTGGAGCTGTGCATGTTCTCCCCGTGTTTGCGCAGGTTCTCTTTGGGTACTCAGGCTTCCTCCCACTGTCCAAAGACATGCAATTAGTGGGGTTAGATCAACTGGTGATTCTAAATTGCCCCTAGGTGTGAATGTGAGTGTGAATGGTTGTCTGTCTTTCTGCTAGCCCTGTGGCAGACCTGTCTGTACCCTGCCTCTTGCCCCCTGGCAGCAGGCACCCTAATTTGGAGAAGTAAATAGATGGATTATTTGTAGCTCAAAGCACTCCTCCCATAAATCAAGTTACTTCTGGTTTTGCACTTCTGATTAAAGGAAAAAGAATCGGGGTCAAAAACGCTAAGCCCAGCTGGCCAGGTGTTAATAAAGATAACGCAGCAGTAAGATTATACATGCGTCTATATGTGCCTCCGTGCACACATTCGTTCCTGTGTCTAGGCATGAACGCTTAAAGGCTTACTAGTGTGCATGTGACACGGGGAGCGGGTGGGTGGCTCATGCTTTATGTAGTCCAAGGTTTGTGTCGTGTGCGATGCTGCTCAAGTGCATAAGGAGCAGGGGGCGGTGGGGGTGGTGGTGGTGGGGATAATCCACTGAAATGACAAGCTGCATAAGGAATTATTCACAGCTCTCACAAGGCCCTTTGCTTTTGAAAGACATTGCTGCGAGGGGTTTACTGCTCGAGACCTGAATGTTTTCAAGGTAGCGGGCCTGAATTTTCAATTTGGATCCAATCAGGCCTAATCTACATTTGTCGTCTGTTCGGTGGCTGTGAGGGGAGAGTGCAGAGAGGAGAAGGAGCCGTGTGCAGTCAATCTGAAATGTTGCTAAGTAACAGAGACGGCAGACAAGGTGGTGAAATGAATGTGATATAGTGCTGTGTAAATCCCTGCTTCTCACACAGTTTCTCCCCTTTTCTCTTTTTTCTCCCCCCCCCACTCCACCCAACCTTCTCGTCCTCCCTCTTTTCTGTCTCTCGCTCACTGCCATAGGTCCCCCCCATGTGAGATCTGCAAAGCTGAAAGGCGCCACTGACAGAACCACAGCCAGGCCATAGGACAGACATCCCAAACATCCACAGCCACGGAATGTGTCAACATCTTTGTGGTGAAATCCCGCTGACTCCTCAGTTGCTTTTCACATAAGCCTCGAGCTGGGCCTTCTGGGATCCTGTGGCGTTTAAAGGCATACAACAATGCCTGGGAGGCCTACCTGCCCCGGATTGTCTCCAGCCATGGTTGCTGTTTTAACACAGTGGTGACTGTGCCCACTACAGAGAGGATCACATCCATCTAGTGCATCCACCCCTCCCCTCTGCTGTACACTGACTCGGTGAAATACCCTGCCCGCTTTTTGGTATTTAGGAAGTACATGCCGCTGTCAACCAGATGACCTAGTGGACATATTTCCCAGTAAGAAGTGCTGAGCCATACGAGGGGATCCTAGTATTGAACATGACTCATGGGGAGGAGCCTGGCCCTGAGACACACAAGGATTCAGCTGTTCTAACTTATCTGGAAGGTTTACTGATGCATCCAGTGGTGGCCGGGCCTGGGGCCACGGCAAGTGGGAGGTCTGAGGCTGCCCACAGCAATCAGGAGCAGGGTGATAAGGTGGGTGGGCCCTTCCAACTGCCCAACCATGGACCCACAGCTCCCAAGGGTGGAACCAATGGGCCCACTCTGGGTTCTTCTCAGCACCTCAAGAAAGCCCGCTTACTGCGCTCGGGAGCTTGGAATGATCCAGGGAACCAGCGAATGAGCTCACCCCCAGCGGAGCTGAATGGCCAAGTGGGAGGGATGCAGAATGGAGCACTAGAGGGATCTCCTCATGCTGGAGAGAGCACCCTGCTTGCGTCACTGCTTCAGTCATTTAGCTCACGACTTCAGAGTGTGGCGATGTCTCAGCACTCTAATAAACCCCCGAGTGAGTGTTCGTCTCCATCCAAGGCGCCACCTGCAGACAAAGAGCCACTACCTGTGTACGGGACAGCCTCAAGCCGCTTAAAGGGCCTGATGAGAAAGAGCAAACTTCAGAATCATAGCAACACACCTTACAGTCGTCGTGGACACAGCCAGGACAGACCCCCAGAATCACCTCGCTCAGCACACAGTGCTACGCCTCCTGCTGCTCCTACAGCTGCAGATTCAGTTTCCTGCGCAGAGCGACTGAAGGCTGTGGCTAACATAGTGAAAATCCGCTCTAGTCCGGCGCCTTCACCTAAGCCCAGTGTCGCCTGCAGTCAGCTGGCCCTGCTGCTGTCCAGTGAAGCCCATCTCCAGCAGTATTCCAGGGAGCATGCGCTCAAAGCACAGCTCTCTGGAAGATCAGCCAGCGAAAGACTAGCTGCCATGGCAAACCAGCAGCACAACCAGGACAAAAGGCCACCCAGTCTGCCCGGAGCTCCAGACACGCTAAGCTCCTTAACAACCCAAAATGGAATGACAACAACCACCACAGTAACGACAACACTCCCTCGAATGGCCCTGTCAAATCCACAGAGCCCCTCTTTGCTGCGTGGCCACAGCCAAAGCTCCCCACCCACTCCCCCACGTGCTCCAAGCCACACTCACAGCCAGCCACCTCGGGAGAAACGAGGCTTTGACTCGCGTCCAACCCGCCCACCCCAGACATGCAGTAGCTTGCTGCTGCTGCTGCTGAACAATCACAACAACCAGAAGCAGCTGACCAAGAATGGGCATTTGGAGGACAGCTGTGGCATTCTGCCACCAAGTGGCTCCTCTTCAGTCACCTCAGACAGCGAATGCTCCACCCAGGAGCGGAGCCTGACCAAGGACAGCAGCGATGCCGAGAGCTCCTACTCAAGTTGCTCTCCCATTGACCTCTCCATGAGAAGCCGTGTCAATATGCAAGATGGAGGGCTCAAAACTACCGTTCCCTCTTCCTCCGCCTCTTTCACCTCTACCCTCTCTACTTCCACCCCAGGTGCATTCTCTCCTCAAGCTTCTGCTCAGCCCCCCACCACAACTTTATCTCCATCTTCTACTGTTGTCTCCTCTGTTTCCACCTCTATTTCTTCATCTTCCTCTTCCTGTATCTCTACCTCTTCCCTGGACAAACTAACAGAATCTTTAATAAACAAGTGGAAGCCAGAGCCATCAGGATCAAAGGTGTCCAAGGGCAAGGACCCTGAAATGAGCCCAGACCTAAAGTCCCACCCTAAAGTCACACTCATGCAGCTTCTTCTTGAGCGCAGAAATAATGAGATGGTTAAGAAAAATGTAGGCAACCAAGATTCACCTCTTGATGTAACTGTAGCCACCATGTCTCGAAACCAGCCAAAAGGACTGGTATCTTGGGAAGAGGCGAGGACAAAAAGCCCCATAGATAGGTCTGTAGCTCCAGCTCAGCCCCTCTACTCACTTGCCCGTGACCCAAGCGGTGCTCTGTCCCCATATTCCTACCCTTCCCCCAACGTCCAATCCAGCCCACTGGATTTGTGTAAATCTAAAACCTTCCCTGCTGAGAAGGCCTCAGAGCCCGCCTTCAGTGCTAGTAAACTGTTACAGAATCTGGCTCAGTGTGGGACAGCTTCCTCCCCACCCACCCCCTCTGGTAAAGGGCTGGGCCAGGAGCACGATGCCAGCAGGCCCCTTGCCCTTTTGGAAAGACTCAATGCTCCAATCGGCAGGACCACCACCACCACTCCACTCTCTGATGGAGCCTCAGGTAGTGGCACACCCTTCAGTAGGAAGGAAGCTTCTCCTCCTTCATCACAGATTGAGAACCTTCTGGAAAGGCGCACCGTGCTGCAGCTCCTTCTAGGAACAAGCTCAGCTACAGCGACCGTGAGCCGCAAAGACAGGCCTAGTGCCAGTGGCAGGAGGAGTGTGGAGGCAACGGGGGGATGCAGTGAGAAGAACCCTGGTGCTCACGTCACCTGCGACAGCTCCAATGGCCCCCCTCTGGATGTAAAGGTCAAATCGGAGCTCATGGAGGACGTGGGACCATCCTCTGCCATGTCTGAGGACGTGATTGGCAGAAAGAGGCTGAGTTGCTATGAGAAGAATAGCCTCGTCTCAGATTCCCAGCAGGACTTAAAGGCTGAACCCCGGCCTGCAGAGGTCATAGCAAAATATGGCCTCCTCAGCCAGTTGCTTAAACAACAGACTGCTACCTACTATACCAGTGCTGCTATGCAGGCTGACACACAGCTCAGACAGGTTAAAGAGGAACAGAGGGAGTATCCGAGCCCGAGCCCTAAGAAGAGGCGGCTCTGTTCAGATCGGACTGATAATTTGAGTAACATCAGCTCTCCAAGAGCAGTGGACAGTGGTGACACAAATATTTTTGCCTCCTCTGTTGTTCCGGTAGAGCCTGAGCAGCAGAGGACTCTAAAGGAAGAAGAGGTTCCTCCAAAGAGCCCACCGAGTGAAACCCTTACACGAGAGAGCCGGGGCTTCAATGTGCTCAAACAGCTGCTGCTCTCCGACAACTGCCTAAAGGAGCTGTCCCAGCAGCCCCGGGGGGCGCCCAGTCCATCCGCCCTCCAGACCAACGGCAAGGCCAACGGTAGCATTCTCACTCAGCCTGCCCAAAATCACAGCTTCCTCCAACTGCCCAGCTGGCATCCCCACGGTTCCCTCAACTCAGGGTTTCCAAGTAATCTCCGACCACTACCCACCCCTCCTCCAGGTGACAGTTCTCTGCGCTCCCCTTGGAGTCGCCACCCGTCCCCGTGGCCCATCACTCAAAAACGGGAGACGCCTACTTTAGTCAAACAGGAGCCTGAGAGCCCTGTGCGGTGGAGTAGTCAAGAGAACGAAGAGGAGGACGAGGGTTGTGACTCAAACCCAGACTCTCCACGGCTCTCGCGGTCCAACCCCATCCTGTATTACATGCTGCAGAAGGGCAGCATCCAGCTAAGGAAGGAGGGGAGAGATCAGGCAGAGGGAGCCCATTCTGTGGTCAGAGTTAAAGAAGAGCCTATCAGTGACATGCATGCCTATGAACGCAGCCTGAGCTCTACCCCTCAATCACCCGCCCACAATGACAAGCACAGCCATGAGAGCCAGGGGCTGAGCCAGTCATCTGAGTAGAATTTGTATCAACTGCAGAAAAATAGAAATGGAAAGAAATTCACTGACTCTGTTTGTTTTTCATTTTTTGAATGACTTGCCAAATTGGTCTGATGAGACAAATGACAAAGAATGCAAATTGAATGATTTTTTTTTTCAGGTGGCATAGAGCAAATTCAGATGCACTTCTGCATCACTTTTTAAATAGTGAGGTCATGGAACGGTACAAAACAGCTGTATCTTAGCAGAATGCCACAAAAGCCAAAACTGTGCATCAGTCACAGATCAAACCTTCCCATCACTGATTGTCATGCACTACATTTTGTACTACAATGTTAATTACGGAGCCCTCCTTTATTATTGTTATTTTATTTTATTTTTTACACTTTCTTACTATTTGAACTGTACACATATCACTACTCCAAGTCCTCCTGTTGCCTGCCATAAAACATTTAGAAAGAACATTTCAAGCAACATCCATTATTGATGACTCTAAAAATGTTAGTGCTCAGTTCAGTGGACATTTATTTATTTTCTCCATCAGAACATTTCCAGATAGACAGAGACCCATCAATTTTAGATAAGATTCCAAATAGTCACGGCGGTCTATTACAACAGTGTCCGTGCTAAAGTCATTCAGAGGACCTTAAAAACGGCATTCGGCGAAGATCCCGCCGCGACGAATGCTTTGTTCCTCGGGATTCACGGTGTGGCACAATTACCAGTGGAGAAGGAATATATCGTTGGCGCTTTAAACGGTCACAACTCATTGTTTTCGCTTTTATTTGAAGTGCGTGTTTCGAGGCCAATATTCGACAGTGCAAATTCAGGGCACTATGTTTGCAGATTGAGCCGTTTGGAGCAGATGGGTCAACAGAGCGAGCGCGGCTCTTACAGTTGAGCAACTGCGTGTAAGCAGGTTTCTAGAGCAACAGTTAAAAGGCAGTGTGTGAGAAACTTATCTTGCGACCCTGGTTAAACCCAAGGCACTTTTCTTCATGCACACAGAAACTTTTGAGTGTGACGCACATGGCTTTTTCCTTTTCATTTCACTTAAAAGGAGTACCCAGACTTTGCACTATCGAGTCCTTGGAGTCCTTTTCAGAATCATTTAATGGCATGTGATAATAAAAAAAGAAAAAACAGTCAGTATTGTTATCTGTTGAGAATTTGACAGTTTGTGATTTTTTTTTTCCTTTATTTCTTCACTATTGTGGTTTATAGATTTTTTTATTGTTATTATTATTTGTTTGTGGCAGTCTCTTATCTCATAAAATGTCAAAAGAATTGCATGATAATAAAGAGAAGACCACAGGTACATCTTTGTTTTGAAAGCAGCTGGATGTGTGTACCTGCCCCCAGCAATCACCAAGACCTTTTGGTGTCTTGAGGGATATCTGGTTGATCTAGCTCCTTATTTTTGGATCGTACTGTACTCTTTTCAGTTGATCTCACATACTGCTTTATCGATTTTAGTCTTGTGATCTTTTTACTACATATGAAGTATGTCTCTTCAATTATTAATACATTTTCACAATGGTTAAATATATTTGTGTAAATAGTACTTTCAGTATGAAAGATGACTATTTTGTAATGTTTAAGAAAAGATATTACCCTAGTTTTTAATGCCCTGATATGTAAATATGAATTATATGCGTACAAGTGTACATACAAAGGCCGAGGATGCTATGCCCATCGTTTTCCTTTTTTCTTTTTTTCTTTTGGTTGGTTTGTTCTCTGCATGTGTCTCTATGTGGTAAATGATAATCTATCCTGCGCTGTGTTGTGTAATAATGTCTGACTTTCCTCACTGCTGCCTGTTGCATGCAGACGCATGGGAACTACCTGTGTATCCCTACTGGTGATGGGGGAAAATGTCAAGTCTTAAAATAGGTCTTTTATATCACAGAGAGAGAGAGAGGCTGGTTTAGAATATGAACAGTCCCTAAATAACCACAGACTGTTGAGCAAGTTGATTTAAAAAAAAAATGTGTGGAAAAATAAATGTGCATTGAATATTTTTGTGATTATTCTTTTCTGTTACTGGTTAACAAAGCTCTGTGGAAGAGTTTGGGGGGATGTAGGTGGGGGATTGACGTACAATCATAGATCTGCATTGTGCATCTAAGAAATACATTTGTAGCAGCAAATATATATATATATAAATATATATATTAAAAAAAGGATGTTTCATTTTTTTCATGTGAAGACCTGAAACATTATTTCATTTTTTTATGTTTTCATTTTTGGTGTTCATTTGCACTGATATCTGAAAAATAAAGGACTAAAATGCATGACCTAGTATGAATGTGTTCCTCTCTTTCCAGTTTAGCAGCCAGCAGTGTGCTGGGACAAATGTCGGGACGGGACCGTGTTTGCTCATTTGTAGCGCCCCTCTTCTTTTAACAAAGTCAAATAGTGAATGTGTAGAAGCTGAACTTTAGATGGAGGCGTGCTGTCCTATACTGTTCCAGACCATCAACAGTGCTGTGTCTTTTTTGTCTTAGTTTTTTTTTTCCATGATGCACAAAATGTTTTTAGTTTCAGGGCAGGCCAGTTCACCTGTAATCTTCTACTATGTTGCTGGTGGAATTGTGTATCTGAAAAATGCAAGGCCTTTTCATTGAGCCTCATTTACTAAGCTTACATTGTGATTTATTAATATTTTCATACCTGGATTTTTCGTACTTTAGAAACAACTTTAAAAGTCTCTCTGACCATGTATACAAACAAATGATAGCCTGGTTGCCTTTAAATTTGAATAGTACTACTACAGCTACTAATAATAACACTACAATGGAAAAAAAGAATGTATGTAAATGACATTTAGCATTAGCAGCTTCAAATAGCACTCTTCTAGTGGGTTCTGCTGAAAAGCATTTTGAAACTACATGCTACATTAGCATACACAGATTGATACTATGAATGCACTGCAAACACTTTAGTCTCCCTCACAGCCACAGTCGGTTGAGAATTAACATGCATGTTTTTGCACAGGGAGAACATGTAAACTGTACAGAGAGGGTCAGACCAGGCCACAGTACTCACCACTCCACGTGCCATGTTTGATTTAACCCACTAAGCTTTCTCTCTTTAATTAATTTGTATTTAATAAGGCATTCCAGGATCATAAAAAGATGACATTTTTAGCCAAAACCACATCTTTTTAAGGCTGCAACAGGCCGATTAGATTTAGCCCAGATGTTGCTTCACTGACATGATCAGCCTAGTTGTTGTGAGCAGTCACTTTAACACAACCAAAGCAACCAGCAGGGAAACTGAACAACTACTGCACCACAATATCAGAGTAAGGTTTAACATTAAAGCACATTATTATTTAAAGAAAATGACATCAAAGCCAAACAGCGCTGCGTGCAATCAAAGAGTCCGGTCTATTAAAAGAGAGTGAGAGGATGTCCTGTATTTGCCCCTAAACCCCTGCTTCTGAGTTGGCTGCTGTTCACTGTGTTGCCGAGTTTTTAACAAAGGCAGGAAAGACACTGAAAGAAGGGAGGACACGTGAAGGTCACCAGATGCACACCGAGTGCCCAAGGATGTGCCCTACACAAATGGAACGTATATCTTTGATTTAGAGCCTACAATAGATTTCTTTGTGCGGTCGTTACAAAACCTTAATTCTCGTGTCCCATCTGGAAAATTGTCCATTTAGCGATAGTTTTCTCGACTTGAGAAAAAACAGCCTGTAGCGTGAGATTTCCTAAAGGTGAGGACAAGTTCAAGCTAAACTTCCCCTGCACCGTCTGAATATGAAGTCCAGCGAGTGAACAGACAGCTTTTTGTCTGCAGTGCACTTTTGAAATTGCAGCACAGTTCCTCAGCCCTGACTTCTCTTTTATTTAATCCTCCCCATGACTGACTGCACTCTCTTTAAACTCCCAGTAACCTTTCCCCTCAGTGAACTTCTCCATTTCAAGATTCTTATCAAGGCTGAACTACCAGTAACCTCTCGATTTCCTCTGATTGCCGGAGCAGCGGCAAGCTTAAAGTAGGCGGCTGCGAGTTTAAGCTGAGGTCAAGGTGTAAAACTTGACAATCGACTGTTTGTCTGTGGCTTCGCTCTTTGATTTCCTGACCTCAGCATGAGGCCAAAAGGATGTAAACGCTGCACATAAGGCCGCCAGCGACTCAACTGCAGGCCGAGCACTCGGAAGTCCCACGACAGACGTTTTCATAGTTACGAGATGTCCAGAAATGATTTCCTGGCATTACAGATGCTTAGTCTCTGACAAACAACTTAATGACTGCACTTAACGTGCTGGGCCAAGGGTTTATCTGCATGGGAACTTGTTCGAAACAGCAAGCCTGACGACTTTAGTGTAAATGAGATGCTTTCCTCTTTATGTGCTTTGTTTATTCACATGGAGGCCATACAGAGCTAACACTTGTCACCAGTCGTCTTAGTGATGGGTGTGATAAATCCGCTCCCAGATGTTTCATCACCCTTTTCTTAGCGAAGCCTTTGAACTTTGAGCATGTGATTTGACCTCAAATGTTATGTAAACACACGCATGCGCACGCACACACACTGTCACACGTGATCTAATTTGCATTTTATGGGTCTCATGTCCCATTTGGAGTGTCATTAAAGTAGAATATATAAATAAAAGGCTGATATGCCTCACAGATACCAGTCCAACTGTTTCTGTACTTTGCCTTGAGGTGATGCTTCTCCAGCGGCTGGATGAGCAGAGCCACAAGTCAGTATTCAAAAGGATTGAAGCGAAACACCTGGGGAAAGTCGTGCACTGAGGAAAAAAAGGTCCCATCGTTTGATTTCACAACCTTATACTAGCCCTCCCTCCCCGAGGCTTTTGAAGATGTACCTCTTTGTGAAGTCTTTCCCTTAACCCCCCTCCAGGGTCATGACCTCTTGCCTCACCTCCCTCGACCTGACCTGGCTGATCCTGTTTCCTGGGACAGGATCAACTGTTGGCCCCGCAGCTGTAGCTCCCCCTCCCCTCTCTTCCTACCCCCCCGACACCTCCTCTGCACACATATGCACTCAAACCACAAACCACATCTCCCTGCTTCCGCTCCCCAGCAATACACTCAGGCCACTCTCGCAATCTCTCATGTAAATATGACAAGTGGCGGCATGGCTCAAGCCCTTTCTTTTCTTTTGGGCTCGATAGCCTCTTGACCCTCACTGTTTCCCATGGCCTCCCAGTCCTCATACATGATGTGGTAATTATTCACGAATGACTAATAGCCCAAATGTGCAGAGAGGCTGCAGAGGGGGTGAACACTGCAAGTGAAAATACAGCAGCTCTGATCAGCGATGGCAGTTTTATAAAGCTTCCTTACTTATGTCCATGTGCAGGCCTGTAAACAGGCCCGATGTAATATTCATGATGAGTGAGAGTCCCTGTAGTCCACAGAGCAGGCTGTCAGCTTGAGGGATCTTGGCTGACACTAAAAGAACATGGATGGTATTTGCCATGTCAGATAAGCACAAGGGTAAATGTTTTACAAACTGGCTAGGGAGAGCTAGCAGTGTCAGTCTCCTGTTTGCCAGCGTCTTGTATTGCTTCTGATCGTCTCAGAAAGTTTCTCCTTTCAAAGAAGTTCTCGCTGAGGTATTCGATTAGTAATGACGGGAGCGAGCATTCCTGTTTTCATAGGCGATTAAGCTCACGCTTGATCTGAATCTTAATTTTCTCAGTTCGAAATCGAGTGACAGCAAACAATGAACTGCCATCTCTTTATTTTCCACCTCTCTCATGTGAACGATGTCATCTTCGAGAAACGTTTTTACCGCTAATTTCCTGTATGAATCGTGACACTGTGGTTGATCTGCAGGGTCATGAACTTTTCAAGTAAACATCTCTCAAAATCCCCGGTACAGTGAGAAAGGGCAGTTTAGTGTCAACCAGTCTGGCTAAGACCAGCTTGGGATGTGAACTTTGTGCAGACTTAGGATGAAGCCTGCCAAACTTAACTCTATTCTAATATTCAACTCAGTGTGAAGTCATGAAGGGAAAAAAACAGAATGAAGCTGTATCTGGCAGTCAGAGGGGATTTGGTTGCATTTCAGAAAGTGAAGATGTTATGTTAAGAGCACTTATTAGTTTGACAGCATGATACAATATTTAGAAGGGAAGACGATCCATAAGACACGGGGAGGAACACCAGTTTACCTTTATATGGGAATATAATAGCTCCAGATTATAAATGCTGCCCCTGTACTCGTGTGGCATGCCTCATATTTTAATTATTAGCTTGTTTGCTTAGTGTTGAGTTTTTTCAGCCTGCCAGCAGCAGGAGTTTATGGACGACAAAGTCTTGATGTTGCTATGAAATTTTGCACAGATGTCTACGTTTCACAGGAGATTAATCTTATCGACTGTGAGGAACTTTAACTATAGGGCCACCAGCAGAAACTGAATTTTTTCTCTTTTGCATTTAAATATGACATTTTACGTCATGGTTACCAGGTTATATATGATCTTGACAACCCCACGACTCTTCATTCATCACTGTGGTTCTCAAACTGGGCCCCACAGCAACTGCAGATGGAGCATAGATGCCCATTTTTGTAGGACAAATTAATCTTGATTTTTCTTTATTGTCAATAACTTACTTTATTTAGGAAAATCTTGCTGTGTAGCTTCAAGCTGGGTGTTTTTGCCATGTTACTGTTTAAAGGCTGGATGAGTGAGGCGTAGAGCTAACAAAGGAACTGGGGGACACAGTCTAGAAACTTGCAGTTACAGGGTAAGGCATACATGTCCTTAATTTACCTTAATTTACAATATTTAGATCATGTTTTAAATAAAACTAAAGCTAGTAAATGAAACTATAAACCAATTAGGAAAGCATTTACTGAAGAGGGAGCCCAAGGGTCATGTTCCAACAGACTCTCATTCACAAAAGTCATCCCTTTCTGGTCATTAGAAGTCAAGTTCAAGGCAGTGCCTCACTGGCATCACCTTTCAGACCCAGCAGGTATTCATCTTTTTAACAGATCAGATGTGACTGATGAAATTTGGGGGACAGATTTACGAACACATTACGCCAGCACACACTCGGTTTTGGTGTAATGGTGCTTTTTTTGGTGCTTCAGAAAATAGCACAACTTAAGTGAATCACCTCTAAAACTAACCACACCTATCAGCACTCAGACACTATGTTGCCATGTTTGTTCAATCTGGAGTTCTGAATTTCTGAAGCTGCATTTATGTGCTTTAGGTCAGCAGTCCCCAACCTTACGCCACGGACCGGTTTATGTCCGACAATATTTTCACAGCCTTTAAGGTGTCGTGGATAAATACAACAAAATAAAACCAGCACCGGTACCAAAAAAAGAAGATTTATTCATAACACACGGGAAAAGACCCAGGAAAACTGAGTTAACGATAAAATGATAAAAATAATAACGTTAAAAACCGATAAAAACCCTGAGAACCATCAATTTCACACCTAAGCCTCAACTCTCGCAGCCCGGTACCAAACGACTCACGGACCGGTAATGGTCCGGGGCCCGGGGGTTGGATACCGCTGCTTTAGATGGAAAGAAAATGGGGTCATCATAAAGAGTGTGGTTAATTTGATTGTTCAGAACTGTTGTATGATTGTCTGCATTATGAACTGCCTTCATTCTGGATGTCATAGATTCAACAAGATGCAGGAAGCATCACTTACAGATATTGGTCCTATTAACTCAGCTCAAGAAACCAGTTTGTGATTATTTAAATTTTGTAACCTGCTTGAAGCATGGTCAGCAACAACACTCAGGTACGTCGTGGTCAATAAATGATGCCGATAATTTCATGTTTCTATGATTTCTATGGTGAACAAACTTATTTTTTTGAGATGACGTGATGCAATCTAGCAACAGTAGTTAGTTGCCTGGACTCACAATATCATAAGATCACACAAAATTTATTCACTGAGGTTATAAGAGGCAGAAAAGCATACACACACCATGTGTATGCTATTGCTGTTTATTGTAGTTTAACCTGTCAAGGACAAAAACGTGAAGAAAATTCTGTATCAAGCCTTGTAATCATAGCTTCCCTACTTTTTTTTCAAGCTTTGAGTGACAGCTCTGTGGCGCAGTGGTTAGAAATGTTGCCTCACAGGAAGAAGATCCTGAGTTTGAATCCACCATCTGGCCGAGGCCTTTCTGCGTGGAGTGTGCATGGGTTCTCTGGCTTCCTGCGACAGTCGAAAGACATGCAGTTAGTGGGATTAGGTTAACTGGTGATTCTAAATTACCCGTGAGTGTGAATCAAAATGGTTGTCTGTGTTTGTCTTCATTAGACTGGCGACCTGTCCAGGATGTACCCCGCCTCGCGCCCTGTGAGAGCTGGGATAGGCTCCAGTGCCCCTGGCAACCCTGATAAGGACAACTATGTGAATTTGTTATAAATTGGAGGGGAAAAAAAGGTGTGCATGACAAATTTTATGTTAACACGCCACAAAATACCTCCTTAAATGAACTTAAAATAATCACAGAAAAGATTTCTACATTAATAAATGACTTTCTATTAACATTAAGTATTTTTGTTGGGCTAATGTAATGTAATGGGTTGGATCAGCTCAATGAAGTTGGACTCAACTACAGTAAATAAGTCAATTCATCATTAATTAATTAAGTTGGCTTAACTCAAGTAAATTAAGTTGAAACAACAGAATCAGTCCCGTGGAAACATAGTTTATTTGGGAAGTGGTGAATGTCCTGCCCATTATCTGGGAAAGACACCTTGAAAATGGCTGAAATCCTCAAAAATAATGATCTTGTCAGGATACCCGACATCGAGCCACGACAGAGTTTAACTACTTCATTCTTTACGCTGTCATAAAATCAATGCTCCTGCTGCACTCTAAGCTTCAAAAAAGCAAAGGGGAAAAACACAATCAGTGTTATTTTAAAATGAAACAAGCTTTGTGTTATTGTTGGCAAGACAGCTCCCAAAAAAATGCAGTGATATGTCTTCACTGCCTGTAGACGCTGCTGTGCTGCGACGGTTTAAGGCACCTGATCATTTCCATATCATATAGGAACATCTATGGTAGTCCCATTGAGTCTGTATTCTAATTTACTTAATAAGAAAATCAGATCCCGAGATGTCCACGGATCTTGCTTATTTCCAGATGAGGAAATATAATATATATATATATATATATATATATATATATTCCACACTAAAGCAGGACCATGGTCCTGCTTTAGTGTGAAGAAAAATGCTTTCAGATGACCCATCAGTTTTTACAGCTTCATGTTTTATGACAAATAAATTTGCTGTTGGGGAACAATAAGTCAGTAGTGTTGAAAACAACCACTGAGGTTTGCTGCATGAAAAAACAAAGACTGGATTTGATTGATTTACTGATTGGCCGTCTGCTTTCCTTTGCAGCTTCTGTAGATGCATTGTATTTTCTTTTCCTGTTTATAAGTTACCCTCACATTAGTGAATTTAAGATTGAAATGAGGTTTAACTGAATGCCTTGTATTAACAAATAAGCCTTTAAAACAAATGATGTGTTTCAGTGCGATCGGAAAACCTGCACTCCTCGCAGTTATATGTAATTTTATGCTGACTCTTTTTCTTAAAGACGTCATGGACTCATAAAAAAATTCAGATAGACAGATAGACTTTAAACCAAATCATTCTTGGACACTGGCTCGTGTCTAAAACCCCTGAGGAAAAAAACTGAAGAAAACCTGGCAGGTACAAAAGCAGACTCAAGAGCAGCACATGGCCCATAACCATACAGGTATTTCAACATTTTGTTTCCAAAACATTGTTGCAATATAATGTGTATACAGAAAGTCTGCTTGAAGCCAACCCAACCTGGTCTGTTTGCAAAGGGTCTTATTTTAGCCACACATGAAGCACCATAGTTGGTTTGTTTGCTTAAAGAGGGAGATCCTGGGGGGGAAATGGGCACATCTCAAAACATTTTTAAGCATTAATTTTCTAGTTCTGCTTATTTTTTATTATCTTTCAGGTTCCACGGAGCTGGTATAGCCAGAACATTTGCTAAAATAAAGAAGCAAAGCTGACTGTGAAATCTCGTTCGTGGATTAACTGAATTCTACAATACAATAACGTGTAACTGTTTTATTCAGTATGTGGGGTAAACCTTTATCCCACATATTGGTGTGGCATGTCTAAAAGGCAGGTCTATGTCCTGGGGCACGGGCTCATCATGTTGTTGCATTTTCACATATATTAGAAATTTAAATATATTTAAATGGCTTCAATAGGACTCAGAAGTAAATCCAGTTGTATCTCTGTGACAAGATGCAAGAAAGTATCAACATTTTACTCCTTTATGAAGTCATTTATGCGATGGATGTGTCTGCAAAGTGTGGCAGTTACAGTGGAGTCATTTATAGAGCCAAATTGTCAATTAAATGCTCGGCTGTTCTTAAGCTGGTAGCACTGGCATCACTACACAGGAGTGAAAATATTGCATGTAGTTGGGATCAAACTTTAAAATACGTTATTATAAAATGTTTGCTGAAGTTCAGATTAGACCATATGGGCCCCATGAACTAACATGAATGCTACATCCTTGTGTTAAAGGACAGTTGTAATGTACATGCGTTGTTGTTGGATTACTGTATCGGGCAGAGCGAGAAGGAGGATTTTCAATGTCCTGGTGCGAGTGGAGCTATTATCATACAGCCCTCGGGCTCACTTTCGGGATCTGTTTTGATCTTCAACAAACAAGCAGACATCAGCTTGTCAGCCAAGGATCTATTCAGACTGCAGCGGCTTCTGTTTGACTTTGCCAATTGATTCATCAACTTATTTTCTGATTGGTTTCCTGACAGCTTCCCCGATTCTCTGACTGATAGCTCTACTTTTTGCCTTGAGGTCAAACTGTGTGATGTGTCTGCTCAGACAAGAAAGCTGTTTTAAGAGGCTGCCCTGGGTGTTTAAGGTAACCTTCACACACTCTGTGGTGGTCAGTGAATATTTCAGCACACTGCACATAGAAGTATAAAATATTGATTAAGGCACCGTGCTGAAAAATGAAAACAGACTCTGTGATTTATAATGCTACTTGATTTGGCAAGTGGAATCATTTTCATGTTTCATTCCTTTTTCCACATTTCTGCTGCTGCTGTGTGGGGCTGTGATTATGCAAGCTGGTGCTCCAAAGGAGGATGTTGCCATCTGCTGGGAGAAAAGCTGAATAGCATGGGGTAACAGCACAACCTTGATTTGTTGCTATGAGAAAATAATGTATTAATACTGTTATATATTTATATTACTATATGTTTATGGATATGAATTAAATTCAAACTCAGTTTGAGCTAAATCGCAGTTATTGTTATAATGAAACTACAAAATGTACACTGATCAAATCCTGTTTACATCCTCAGTTCTGTTGCTAGATCCTTCTTCCAGTGCCATCATAAAGTTCTGATGTTTCCCATTAATATTTATATGTACTAGTTAGATGACACAGTTCATGTTAACAAAGCATGCTGACAGCTACAGTTATAACTATTACAACAATGCTATTCCTGAACATCTAAAGGATGACCCAGTTCTGTGTGAGAGGACTGTTCTCTTCCATCTTGCACTGAATTAATAACAGCTGACAGACCTGAAAGCCCAGTGTTTGGATGTTGGTGTTATTATCTCGGTCTGAATAATTAGGACAGAATGTGGACAGCTGAATTCAGTGCCTTACACTTGCAAGACCCCCACACTGGCGTTCACAAACTATGAAATACCATAAAGGTAATAGATGTCATGAGCTTTGAAATGTTGCTGTGATAGGAGAAAATGATCATAACTGCCCCTAATAAATAAACAAACCAGGAGTGTTGTCAGTCATCTTTAGCCTGACAAGCAGCCTTTTCTATCCTTATCATCCTTTCATGGAAGGGGATGGCATTTTTTGCTCCAGAACCCTGAGTGAAAACCCCGGGTGTGGAAATTTGACTGTTATATAATTGTAAAGTAGCACCTCCTTGAGGCCAAATGATTCCTCTCATCTTACAGGAGGTAAGGATCAGGAGTAGAAGGTGAACACTGGGCACCGAGCATGAAGGCATACTAAAGGGAAAGGCAGTTCTCAATATATGAGAATTAAAGTGAATCTGATACTAATACATCACAAAAAACAACAAAAACACGACTCAGATAGAGCAAACCACTGCTGAGCTCAGTCTAGGTAATATTTACTTTTAATGAAATAATATTATAAATTTTCTATATATTCTGTTTATTTTCTATGTTTTTTAAATGTAGTTTTTAGTGCAGTAAAAACAAATTGCATGCCTTTGTCATTTGTCACCTACTAAAGATCCATTTTAATATACTTTAACACAACCGGCAGATGTGAAACATAAAAGTGTGATCAGAGGTCAAATGTGACATCATATTCAGATTCAGACTATAATGTGATATTTAAACTCACCGTATACCAGTATCATTTCCTAAATGTTGCCAATACAAACAAAGGCAGCAGAATTTTAAGCAAAGTTTGAGAGATAACAGACATTTTATCCAAATTTGACCCTATTTAACCACAAAGAAGAGGTTCAAAGTAACGTGATATTTAGAATTTTCATATATAGTTCCCTATATGCCTATATGTTTTCAATGCAAACAATGACAGTAAGAAACATAGTTTTTAAATAGCTGTGTATAGGATTATTAGCACTCTGAGCTTCGGGTCAATCTATTGACCTTGAAGAAAATGTCAGAGGTCAGATTTTAAGTCTTTGTACTTATAGGTTGACAATACACCAAGCTTATAAGAAAAAAAGGTTCTAAATTATAAGGCTTTTTGTCTGTTTGTGACTGATAAATCATTAAGTTGACCTTGAAGACCTCAGTGGATGTCAGCCAAATTTTAATAGATTGTTAACACGACCCCACTCTACACCCCTCCAAAGAGTTATCAGAATTCATTCAAAACTTTTCGAGTTTACAGACAGAATGACACGCATGCAAACAGTACCAAAAACATAAACTCCTTGGATGAAAAAGAAAAAGGCAGCTGCCCAGAATGTGGCACACACAATGGTTAAGAGAAAAAGTCTTGTGGATCACATGAAAACTATAAAGTCAGAGCATGTCCAACACAAACACTTTAACAGTCTGGTGTGTGTATTTCACACCCAAGGATTATAACAGTGACTGTATGTTTTTCTGCTACCTGACTTTATAATGGGAAATTGGACCAGTACATCACTGTACAAACTGTGAATGTAAGTTGAAGGAGGTATGCCTTACTTAAAGGCATAGTTTTGGAACTTCTCTATCATTATAATGTCACATTTTCGTGTAAGGACTGATGCTTATCTAGCACTTTTCTACTCTACCTGGGCACTTTGTCTAGGATTCGTAGTCATAATCATGCATCGGGGCAACTTGGGGTTCAGTATCTTGGCCAAAGAAGCAGGGATCGAACCCCGACCCTCCGATTAGAAGACCAGTTGTAACCTTAGCTTACAAAGCAACAAAAGTGATTGTTTTTAAATCATTGTAATTTCAATATATACATCTATAATAATATTCCTTGAAAAATTCTGTTTTCAAGGACACTAAAACACAAACGAAATATCAAGAATTCCTTGGCGATTTGGTGCGTTAAAAAAATGTGCTGAAGCTAAGCAATAACAATGTGGTTCAAATGAATCGCAAAATTTCTGGCTATAATTGTAGTTTGCATTAATTTCCCCCAAAAGTCCCGTTCATGACGGTAACGCAGTTCAACAGACCTGAGTAATCGATCCCAGCTCACAGGCAGCGAAGAGCAATGTTTTCATGCCTACTGACGACTTGCGCTAGTCACTCTGCCATGGCGTCCGTAATGTCGCTGATTAAGGAGGGGACATCGTAGCATCTCCTTTTTATATCGCTTTGGTGAACGGTATATCGTGCATTTTGCTACTCCTGGTTTGAATTTAACAAAATTTCCCACTGAACCGGCCATGACCGTGGAGCAGAATGTCCTCCAGCAGCATTCTCAGAAGGTAAGCTGCCATATGATAACTTGGTGGCTAGCTAACTTTAGCTTAACTGTATTCCTACATAGTTTAGGAGCTCAAAGAACGCAGAGGGTGGGTGAATTAGTTCCTTGGTTGGTAGGGTGTACCTTGAATTGTTGTTTAAAGACGTCGTGCGTGACCCTTTTGTGAAGAACCGTTTGTAAATCCCACATAACTGCATGTAAGCTGGGCCTTACGTTACCCTGGGTCAGTGCTTTATTCAATATTTTGCTAGCCAGTGTACGTGCTAATGTAGCCGTTAGCGATAGCTAACGGTACCACGTAAAGTTAACTGAAACCCCAACATCGTCCTTTACGCTGGGTTACGTTTAACAGAAGCTAGCTATTCCTATATTATAACATGATGCTCTGCATGGTAACGTCAGCAATATGGGCTATTCGTCAATTAAAATAAACATGGCTAAGTGACAGTGACAGATTTAACGTTAGCTTGTCGATGTCTTCATAGTAAGTAAATCTTTGATTTCTCTGACGGTTTTAGCTGAAGTCTTCTGATAAACTACCCCCCCCCTACCATCACCACCAAAGAAATTAATGTTTAGTTTGATCAAGTGCTTACTCTTTGTTTGTGTGAGCAAATGTTTCCTATGTTACTCATCACATATCTGATACCTTTGTTTACAAAGCATGTCCAACGGCGAAGGTGGAAACCCACCCGAGCAACGATGCTTGGCAGGGATTGAGTGTTCGGATTGCAAGCCAGGCGTGTGACAGTTCATAACCGGGAAGGCAGATTATTATGTTACATTTGATCACACCGCTCTCATTTTACCAAAGTGCATTAAGATCCGCTGCTTAGACGCCTAGTTATGCGATTTAGTCCGTGGCCACCATGCCCAGTACCGCATAGCTCTGGTTACTTATGTAACCACTTGAGTGATGTTGCTTAATCATAGGTTAGATGTTTGCTCCGCGGGTCCAGAGGAAAAGAAATCATATTTTTGCAAAAGTCTTATGTAATTGCAGCGATGCTTTACTACACTTCATACAGTCCAGGAGCTCTGCAGCGCAGGCCTGCTGTGTTCAAATAAATCAGCTCCCCAGCCTTTAAAACATGAGTAAGCACCATCAGGCATATGGTGGGCTCATTACACAAGTTACGGTCTTAGGCAAACTAAATACTTGAGCCTCTGTAATGGCTCACACTTGAATTTTTTTCTGTTATCGAGCAGCCTGACCTTATTAGTGGCTGACATCATACTAAAACAACAGCTGTTGAAATGTGCACTGTAATTAGGGCTGCCACAAACGATTTTTGATAGTCGACTAGTCACCGATTATTTTGTTGATTGGTCGACTAATCAGATCATGCATCCATTGGACGTAAAAGGTACAGCTTATTGCACCAGCATGCATCTGCTCTTATATAACTATCATTAGCTTACAGCTTTAAGTGTTTATGGTATGTGCTAACTAAAAATAAAGACAAGATGATAGTTTATTAAAGTTTAATGAAATCTGCAGATTGTTTCGGTGAAGTTTCTTGCTATCTAAAATATAACAGGACACCGGAGTATATTCTCGAGCATCTCACACTTCTGATAATCAGTTGTCTGCTTGACGTTTATTCAGCTGTGTAAAAACTATAACTTTAATCTCAGCCAAACTGATTTACTCAGGAACAAATAAAATACTAAAAAAAAGCCAAAGAATAACATTTTTAAGTTATCTAAGTGACTTATTTATGTTTAACCTGAGTAGCGAAAGACGGCGGTGGGTTTGAAGACGATTTGCCGGGAGTCCGGTGTTCTCACGGGCTCTAGTGAGCCTTGCCCCCGGCTAGCTGTCGAGCTGGTGGGTAACAGACGTCTCCAAAAACGTCGGCGCGCTTTTGAAAATATGTGGTGTCTTGATAAACTGAGCAGATATTTGAGGTTTACACAGCTACATTCTTGCCTGAAAATATGTTAAACGTTTATTTTTTGTGACCCAGAAAGAATAATAAGAGTAATATTAAAACTAACTAGCTGCTGCCATTGTTGGTGTCACTACCCGATCCGTACCGGAAACCCGATCGGTACCCCGCATGCGCGAAAGGTGTCTACTTCCGGTCGAAGCGTTTTACAGTAGTTACGGGTCAGAGTATCTGTTAAGATGTTAAGAATAATAAGTATCTCTTAAATTGTTTCCAATAATGAAACATTTAAATATAATGTAGACAAAAACGAAAAATGAAAAGATAGTTACGGATCAGGACTCCCGATCCTTGCTGCGCATGTACAAAGTCGGACCGTACTGTCGCTACCCGATCCGTACCGGAAACCCGATCGGTACCCCGCATGCGCGAAAGGTGTCTACTTCCAGTCGAAGCGTTTTACGATAGTTACGGGTCAGAGTATCTGTTAAGATGTTAAGGATAATAAGTATCTCTTAAAATGTTTCCAATAATGAAACATTTCAATATAATGTAGACAAAAACAAAAAACAAAAAGATAGTTACGGATCAGGACTCCCCGATCCGTACCGCGCATCTGCAGGGGTTTTCTTCTTCTTCTGTTTGTTTAATGGCAGTTTACTCCCCAGTGTAAGAGGATACCGCGAATGAACCCTATTGTAAACTGAATTAGCGTCATTACAAACGTGTGCTAAATTTGATTTAGTGATAGTCGAGTGTGTTTATGCTTGTCTGTGTGGAGAGGATTGTTGGAATAGTGATGATGATGTCCGCTATCACTGTCAATTGTCAGTAAACACTTCATCTGGCTGATGAATCTTCACGTGACATATTACAAAGTCTGTATTATTAACTCTGTAATTAGGCGCCATTCTTCTTATTTTACGGCGCTGTTGTTCAATCGGGGGACGCTCTCTGTTGAGGAGAAAAGCGTGAATTTGTTTGTATACGGAGGTATCCATTGTTTAAATGTCCCAGTAGTCGAAAAGGAGGCAGAGCTGTTGAGAAATGCTAGGAGCTAACTGGGCGCTAACCGTGTCATTCAAATATATTGAATGTTGCAATGTTGGCAAAGAGAGGAAGTGACGTAAGATTTGTGCATGCGGGGTACCGATCGGGTTTCCGCTACGGATCGGGTAGCGACAGTGACAGTTGGAAACTGAGCTGGGCTGCGCTATGAATTCTGGGACACAGTTTCTTCTTCTTCGGGGTTTAACGGCAGCTGGCATCCTTGTACGTGCAGTGCTGCCATCTTCTGTTTCAGTCCGTTATTACACTCTTAAATCCTACTACTTATTCCTGCGTCTTTTGGGATCTTACAAAGCTTCAAACGACGTGTCGACTATTAAATTAGTCGTCGACGATTTTGATAGTCGACGTAATCGTGACTAGTCGACTAATCGTGGCAGCCCTAATGCAGAGACCTGTAGATAGCAAGATGAGAAAATTTGAAAAGACTTCTGATCCTGTCTGTACAATTTCTTTTCTTCATTTTTGGTTGTGCCCCCCCCCCCTTAAAAAAAAAAACTGCTTTAAAACGTGTGTGCGTGTCTGAGCAACTGTTCTTGTGGTAGTCTTGGCCCATATCTGTCACAGGTGCAACTTCCTTCACATTTCTTGTCCTGGGCTGCTTCCACATGTACATAGGTATCTTTTTGTTTTTAAACAAGGATTTTCTGCTTTCATTTTCAAAAGAATCTACATCCATGTGAAAATGCAAAGGAACAATGTCATGGTTATGCCAAAGCAACAGGTGGTGAAATGTCAGCCAGTCAAAAGCCTAACGGGAACAACAAAAAACAAAAACAAGGTACAGAGTTCTTACGTCAAAAAAAGACAGGTGCATAGGTTTTTAAGGAATGCAAGACAAGGGCTTAATTTTCCTTATCCATATGTAAACACAGAAATGAGAGCTTCCTAAGGTCTTCACTCTGGGACAACCTTTTCAGAAGCTCTGTTTTCATTAGATTAGGATAGGTGCATGAGCCACCGCACTACGACTACCTTTGTATCAGTGCTTTCTTTACCACTCACCATGCCTTACCATTCACAACAGGCCTGCTGTAACAGAAGCCTTAGAGAAAAGCTGTCTTCACTGTGGTCTTACAAATATTGTTTAAATGTTATGACAACTGAAGCGGGTGTGAGGAAGCATATGAACAGTTTCTGACTCATGTTTTATTTTAGACATTGGTCCTCGCATGTTAGTACTTGTTAAGCTTAAGTAAGATTAGTTGTTCTCTGTAGTGACAGGCCAAAAGTCAGAGTATTACTTCCTCTAGAAGGTTGATAGGAAGTGTGTATTCCTGTCAGCTGCGTATTCTCGTTTTATAAACTTGAAAGGTTATTGCAGACAAATTGGACTTGTTGTATATTCTGTTGCTGCAAGGTGTTAACTTTCCTTCATTCTCTACATTGACTGACTCTGCAAAAACATTTACTCTTGAGGGTTGACAGAAGCACAGGGAAAATCACATAACATCCATCAGAAACAGAAGTTAAGCCTCCAGCCTTGTGGAGAAAAACCTCCTTAGAGCTGGAGGAAGTGAGTATCTTACTTGAGGATAATAAGATATGGCTGGTGCAAATCTGAGGTTTTTTACTGAACAGCATTAGTCTTAGAGCTGTCTTGGTCTCAAAATTCTATCATGACATTTCAGTGAAATTTGTGGTAATTATATGACGACACAGGAAAAAACAAACCTACGTTTATTGGTGTTTGCAGCCTTCAGGCAGTAGCATTTATTACAAGAAACCAAGTGAGGGGAGTTTTCCATCCTCCTTTTCTAAGGAGCTGCAGTCATTGATGACACACTACCTAATCTGAAGTGTGAATCTGTTGCTACAAGTTACCAGCAGCATTATAGACAATAGTAGTGACAGAGCAAATGTAGGTGCACAAGTAGACTTTGTAGTGTTTGGAAATGTTTACGTAGAAGTATATAATACCTGATTAACACTTTGAAACTTTTGGGTTATTGTGGATGTCATGATATGGCACAGCCCTACTTTTGATCATCATGCATTCTGATGATAATACATATTCTTAGCAGTTAATAAACTCACATTTCTTGTTTTATAGTAGTTTAACTGAAGAATCAGCTTAACACAGTTACTATAACATAAGTTAAGCCATTTTGTGTCCACATAAATGGAATCCTCATTGCTGAATTTAGCTGATCAGCTTGTATGGCATTTGCACAGTTGTTTACACTTGAATTGTAAATTGTTATTATCAGTATTTTAGATCCCATGTGAACATGCTGCAACTAAAGATTATTTTGGTAGTCGACTAATCTGCCAATTCTTCTTCAATTTGTTAATTAGTCAGCAATTATTTCAAGAACTCTTAACTCTGGTTCCTGTGGGCAAAAAACCTCCTGTTCTAGGCTCCAGTACCTCACCTGCTCAGGTCTGCCCACCTGTCAGTATCACCCTGTTGTCTCGTCCCACAGCAAATGAAAATAATCATTCAGGAAACATATGAATTTGAATGTATCTTTAACATTACTCAATAGGAGCGTCAGAATACAAATTAAATTAGTAAGGATAATACAAATTAAAGTGTTAGTGGTATTTAAACAAAAAGTATTTAAAGTGCAAATAGGAAAATAAAATGGTTTCTGTCCATAAGGTCAAATAAAGCTTCAAATTAAATCAAAAAGATTTTTTCTCAGTCTAAAATAACACGTTTCCATAACTTACAGATGATTCAGTGCATGAATTCACGATTGCAGTGGACATGCTCTGGAGTGAGGCTTGCTCTTATCTTTGAGATGATGTTCCCAGCTGCTGAAAACCTGCTAAAGATGCTTTCTGTCATGACTTCAGCCATTTGGGAGGTGCATGAGCCTCTTTACAGGGCAAATTCATCTATACGCTTTTGCTTAATACTAGTAAAACAACCAAACAGAATCAGAAAAGACCATGACCAGTGTGTTTTTCAGATGGTGTAGTGTTTAAGGCCAGTTAAATGGTTTATTTGATTATATGTATATAATTAGGTGGTGTTGTCCAACCCTCAGATTAACTACCTAACATTAGGTGGAAGAGGTTTATTATTCAGAATAAATGGTAACATTAATATGAGAAAAAACAAAAACAAAGAGACAGCGTAACTACTCCTGTTTAATGGTTTACTATCGCATTTCACTCATTAGCTAACAAAACTGAAATGGGGTTCGTTTAGCAACCATCATCCGGGGAAGTTTCCGACTGTACAATATTAACATAAACAAAGTATCAACGCGACACACTAAAATGGACCCATTCACATTCGAGGTCACAGCTCCATGGTGCTGGTGTTTGATACACTCGTGCACTGCAGTAGTGCTGTCATGTTAGGAAAGTTCCACTTTGCACAGTCTGCATTTAGCTGTTAGTTTTCTGTTAAATGCTTTCACATTTTTTAAATTCTCTCTCCTCCTGTCTTGCTGCTCAGGCTATGTCCTTCTTTGTTAGTACTAAGTGCAGTCTTGGCAGATGATAGAGGTGATACTGCCCCCATAGCTTCCTGTAGTGTATTGCAGTTACAAAAACACAACTACATGGTATTAGTATACGATGCATCAACAAGCTTTCCAGCTCTGATATCTAAGATTAAGAATTCAGTATTTTTGGTAATTGGAGTTGTTGTCCTGGTTTGTTTACCTTTACTGTGCAACAGCATAGCTCAGAACACCTGCTGCTTTGTGATATGCCATGCTCCCAGACATCACTCTTTTTCACTGCTTTTTGTGTCGTAGCTGGAGCAACACCATTGAAAGTGTTTAGAAATGTTTTTCGCATAGGTGGTGCACAACGTTGTCATGGATGTTTGTTGTGCAATTAGCTTATAGTGTGTAAATAACATACAATAATGAGTCCTAAATCATAAAAGAGCCCTTTAAACTAATTTTCTTGTCAGTCGCCTGTTCCACCTGTGAAAGCTACAGTCTGTAGACCTCTCAGTCAAGACTTATGACGTCTGTATCGGATGTTCAAGTTGTTTATCGTTACAAAATTTACATGATATTAATAATTTCATATACCACAGGTGCTCTGCCTTTCACACTGTGTTGTTACTGCAACAAACACAATCCAGAAACCTTGCCTGATGTGGTCTTAGGCACACGCCAAAGCTCCAACCACCTGCTGTTGTTGTTTTCAAGAGGCAGCCAATCAAATGAAAGCAGACTTTTAGTGGGAAGTTGTTGTTTTTTTTGTTTAGGGGGCTGCAGCAAGGTCCAGCAGAAAATAAGTAAAAATCGTTTTTGAACTTTGAGTTTTAAAAAGTTACTATATTTGAGTTAAAGAATTGCATCTGTCTGTCTGTAATAGACTATCCATCTATAGATAGACAGTGTATTATTAATTTTGTAATTATTTTTACTACTATAATACAGTCTACATAAATAGTGTCCTGACTGCAGCTGTTAGCCTAATATGATGTAAGAGAACTGTTCAAGATCATTTAATGTGAGGCAAAAGTGACTTTGGTGTGGCTGTGGTTGTTATTGATTAATCAATGTTCAGTTAAACACTTTTTTTCTTTAATTGGGCTGGCCTTTTTTTTTTTTTTTACCTTTTATTGGACAGCGTAGTCGAGAGTACATGGGACTGTGAAACAGTGAATGGTAAGGGACAGAGTCAAAGCCATGCTCCTGCAGGCTTCCTGCATATGTGTTACCTGCTCAACCAGGTGAGCGATAGGAGCGCTCAAGATAGTTAAACACTCCTGATAATTTGAATCAGTCTCTGAGGAACACTGTGGACAGCTAGTGCAATGTTTGTCTGTGCCTTCCCCCGAGGAATCCAGCTAATGAATAATTTTGTTATTGTTAATCTGCCTATTTTTATTTTTTTTTCTTAATCATTTTATCCATGAAGTGGCAGGGACACTGAAATGCCAACTACAATTTCCCGGAGACCATTATGATAAAATCATTAAATGATTAAACAACTCCCACTAAATATCGAGCCTTCCCATATACCCTTAGATGGGATTGATTAACATGCTGTGCTTTTTGTAAATCATCTAGCTGCCAATACACGTCTGTACATTCTTATGAGTTAAGAGTAAGTTATTTATTGATTTAACTGAGTTGTTGGCTTTTCATCCCAGTTAAGGGGGAAAAGCCAGTGACGTGGTTTTTGTTTTTGTGTTTTGAAGAAGTTGTTGGACCTGTAAAATATAGTTTCCATCATTTTCAGGCTCTGTTATCAACACCCTCTTGATGATTTTTCTTCTTCAACAGCACCAGCAGACACTACTGAACCAGTTGAGGGAGGTCACAGGCACCACAGATGTACAGTTGCTTCAGCAGGCCCTGCAGGTACATTTTGAAACACAGGCTAAAAACTGGAAAAGTCAGTTATATTGTGTGTATACAGTAGATATTTTTTCAGTGGGAAATGTGAGAGTTTTCTGTCTTAAACTTAGGTTCAGTTTATTCTAATGGGACTGTTGACACAAGTTACGCTGTGCAGTCATTTCTCCCAGAGCAAAGTTTTACTTTGTATTAAATGCAGGCGTTTTTCAGGTTCTCTAGTCTTTCCCTGCAGCTAATAATTTTCTTTAAATTACATGGAGATATTAACCTAAACATGCTGTTGTTGCAGGTGAGTAATGGAGACCTGGGTGAAGCCGTGGCCTTTCTGACAGAGAAGAATGCCAAGGTTCCTCAACAAGATGAGACTACTTACTACCAGACGTCCCAGGTGGCCAGCGACAGATACATCAGCGTGGGCAGCCAGGCAGACACGAGTGAGTAGCTTGGTTCAAGTTTTGGTGCTGTTATAGTTTCAGAACAGCACGTCAACATCCAGTGGTCCCACAAGTAGACATACTCACTTCAACACTCACATAAATTAAGAGCTGACTAAGCTAATCAAGTATATTTGGAGATCCTCTATACCCAGACCCTGCACCAGCTACCAGTGTGGTTGGACTATGTCTGCGGGTCAAGGGTTGTCACTGGATGGGTAGCTGGCTGATTCAGTTGGCAAAATGAGCATTTCATGAATGTTGTTAACATATAACTAATATAACAGAGCATACATTTGCCTCCTGTTACACGTGCACATGTATCCGGACCCTGTCATAATTAGAATTTAAATGTGTGAGAAACTTGGATATCTGTATTAAAATGTCATGTTTGCCATGTTTCACATCATTATTGTGTTATTCAACACACCGCACTTGACCAACACAAAGTTTTAGTCCAGGACACTAAGTATCCAGAGTGTAAATGATGGTTGCATGTTAGTGGTGATCCAAACCGAATTGCTGTCGTGTGTGCTTTGTTGATGCAGACGTGATTGACCTGACTGGAGATGATAAAGATGACTTGCAGAGGGCCATTGCCCTCAGCTTGGAGGAATCCAACCGGGCATTCAGGGAGACGGGCATCACTGATGAAGAGCAGGCCATCAGCAGGTATCAGCGACTGACAACAACTTTGACAGGAAACGATATTTTAAGAAATCCACACTTTACTTCACCCACACGGTCTCCATCTCTTCCCTGGGTGTGATGAAGATAAGATAACCTTTATTAGTCCCACGCGTGGGAAACTCACTACATAGAAGACATAAGCTTCGAAGGCGTTTGAAGGGGGTGGGGGGTGAGTGTAGGTCTGTGTCAGTGTACATGCATATGTGTGCGTATGAGTGTGTGTGTGTTCAGCCAAGAGAAAGTGTCCCTTCGCCCGGTTAGGCAAAAGTCAACAATCTTCGGTCGACGCAGGGGGTATTGAACGAGGAGGGAGAAAGTCACAACACAGTCTTATTAGCTAAAGGAGAATTGTTATTCCTGTCAGCTTTTGCCTTGAGCATCCAGCTGGCGCCAGGGGGGCCGCATGAGATGAAGATGGTAGTTGTTTTGGTTAGTGTGAACAAACTGCATCCAATTTTACAATTGGTCTAATGGTCACAGGTCTCAGATCTCTCAATTCCCGTTGTTCTTCCTCAAGATGTTATCCATATAGCAGAGCCATGAGCTTCTCCAAGATCTTATCCATATTGCGTTCAAAAACACAGTCTGAGTACTCGCAGCCCTGCCCATCGTCTATCATGTCGGCCAGCCTTGTGGAATTTTGAACAGCTGTAGCTGCTTCTTGTTCTTCGATAAGCCGGGTCCGAGCCAGCTCCAGTCAGCCAGAACTCTGTTATCATGGTTCCGAATTGGTAGATGTCGTTCATTGTCCTCCATCGAGAGTGTCGCCAGACACCTGACGCAACCGACCATCGAGTATCCGGCAGCAAACGTCTCCGCAGGACAATCAGGCTCTCCCAAGCTCAGGAGTTGTCAATTTCATTAAGGGACCAGTTGATCAAATCCATAATTCTTCTTTAGGTTTTTAGAGAACAAGTCTGGGAGACTCTCTTAGGGTTAGAGAATAAGCGAGACTATACAATAGACATGAGAAGCCAGGCAGGAAAGATAAGGGAGAAGGAGAAAGTGCGACCGCCTCCGTCAAGAGCCAAGAGAAGAAGTATGAAAGTACTATACTTACTCTTGTATTGTGAAACACATGATCCCTGTTGTAATAAATAGAACTAGGTCAGGTCAAATAGTTGCTGTGTCTTTGCAGCATATGTTATCTGTTTAATAGTAAATAATTTATATCAGAGAGAAAATTCATGCGTTACACAACCCGTCTATAATACTGCAGTGACTATTTGACCAATAATTTTGTTTTATTATTTATATATTTTTGGCCACCATCCAGAATGGTACTTGATGGTCCGCTGCTATGTAATAAGTATGTGGAGCACAGTGGCCATCAGGATGAGCCTTTCTGTTGTCCGACTGTGTTCAGGTTCCTGTTCTTTTGATGATGTGAGTTTTTTAGCAGATGAGTAGAGCGAAAGAAATTTGACCTTTTGGGAGATGCAGAGTAAATAACCAGCAGCAGGTGATGTAGTGACCCACACACAAGTTCATTTCCTCTATCTTGTTTTTATTTCCTTCCTGCTTTTCCAGAGTTTTGGAGGCCAGTATAGCAGAAAACAAAGCGAGTCTGAAGCGCACTCACACAGAGGTATGGAGCGACTCACCCAACCCACACGACAGGAAGAGGATAGACAACTGCCCTGTGGGTCTGAAAAATGTCGGCAATACCTGCTGGTTCAGCGCGGTCATTCAGGTAGGCACACACAAGTGGACACATGTACTTCCTGAGGGCTCAAAAGCAAGTGAACAGGATTGTTTCAAATTGAAAGCCATTTTTGTTTGTCAGCTGGACTCTTTGCTGTTTCTTTTACTGCTATTTATTAACTTTTTTTTAAAATTGTTTTTGCTAAAGGAGATTTATGAAGGCTTTTGAGTTCTTGGCCTTGAGATTCCTTAATGCATCCCTGCTTATGAAGCAAATATCACTGCTGTAATCTGCAGCAGTCAGCTTAAGTAGGAGTGAATAGACAGTTAAAGAGTCTAAATCCTTAATGCTGGGTGCAAGAATATGTCAACAAGACCCAGCTTCTTGTATGCTGGGGAACTGAGTGGTAAAATGTGACCTAAGGTGAAATATGGTAGATCAACATTGGATACACTATCACATGGTGCTTGGCACCAGTGTTTAATCTTACCCCTACTGTGGAGTAGAAGGTGCTCCTTAAACCTGACACCACTGCAGTTAGAAGAACAGGAGTAAACAAGTTTCTCTTTTCTAAATTCAAATTATGATAATGTTTTATGTTCAAAGATTTCCAGTGGACTTTTTTTTTTTTTTTAAAGAAACATATGTATAATGGCTTTTAATTCAAAAAAAAAATGCATTTACAAAACATCAATAAATTTGCTGCGTGCTCTGCAATATTTATAGTTTTCATATTTGTAACAAGTCGCACCAGAATCTGATGTAGTGACCGTTTCCTCTTTAGTGTCTTTTATCACAGTATTTAATGGGGTGGGCCATGATAGCTGGAAGGGAAGTCGGAATGTAACTGTAAACAATTTGAGCTTTTAATGAAAGCATTTGTTTATTTAGGAAGTTGTAGAAAATAAACCCAACGTGACCCAAGGAGTCAGCTCACTGCTAAAGCTTCTGTGTAATGACAAAGATCTGAAGCCATGTCAGGCAAATACAGATCAGTTCTCAGTTTATTTACAGGTTTTCTGAATTAATAAAACATTAAATCCTCTTATGTGAACCAGATGTGGTTTCTTTTGGAGGGAATCGCCATTCTGGTGAAACGTTAAATCATTTTCACCTAGTTAAGCACAATTTGCAGGTGAAATTTGTAAATCTCACTAGACAAAGCAACATACTTGTGATCCATAATTTTAACCAAAGTCATTTTTTCTGTCTTGTTGCTAATATAATTCAGCTCACTAATATAATTTAATGGTGAGCTGAAAGGTGATTCCAGCAGTGGAGGGAAACGGTGTCAGAGGTAGAAGAGGATGAAAGGGGAAAATAATTATAGATGAAATATGATATCTCTGATAGACCATGTTCTTGTCTCTATAGTAATAACATATATGAAAAAAGGAATAAAGGGTATGGGTATATCCCATTCCCTTCCATGGTAAATGTTTGTTTTACATATTTAGGTACTTACAGGCTGTGTCTCATTAATATTAATCACGTAATATTCTTAAATGTTTACTAGATTTAGTCAAATTCTTGTTGTAAAACTTTTTCTGTGTGACAAATGCAAAAGACATTCATGGATAAATCAGTTTATCATAGAAGTGTACACTGACTGGCCACTTTATTAGGTGTACCTTGTTAATATTGAGTTAGAAGCCCGTTTGGCTTCATAGCTTCTTTAATTCTTTGTGGTATAAATTCAACTATATGCTGGAAACAGTCCTCAGAGATTTTGGTGCATATTGATATGACAGCATCACACAGATATTGCAGATTTGTCATCAGTAATATATACCTTCCTGTATGCAAGATTTCACTCATTTTTCTTCATCCTTCTTCAACCTCAAGTCTCTGTTCAACTTGCTCGAGTTCCAGAGGCTGGTGCTCAATTACTCACCGCCAGCCAGAGTCCACGACCTGCCTCGTAATCAAAAGGTGAGAGCCCTACCTCTTCAGATCCGACAGGGTAAAGCGAAGCACCGATTATTAAGTCTGTGCATGATGTCGTCCAAGGCTTTCAAGTTCAGTTGACTGCCCTGCTTCATATCCCATTTATATAATAGCAGTGCCGCTACAGCCTGTCGCAGCTAGCAGTGCTTTAGCTCTGAGGGTTTGACCTTCTTAGAAACATTTGCCATCATTCAACAGCTGGCGATCGTGCCCTAAGGTCACTCCAGCTTATCATTTTGCCCCCTGGCAGTTAACTTAACTGACTGCTAGCAAGCTGTAAGAAGTGCCGACTGGCGTGAAATGTTTGAAGTCTTGGTATTTATCTGCCAGGATAGAGATCAGCATGCAGAGCAGATCTGTTATGATTGATCCAGGAGCTTTTTTTAAAAAAATTAATTAATTATTTCAAATTCATCTTGTCACACACACACCGATGTACTAGCAGTGTAGTTCCCAGGATGTCTTCACACCTTTTCCTTACAGAGCCCTCACCGTAGGTTTAGTCGCCTGTTGCTAATCTGGTCTAAGCCTCTGCTCTAGAAGCATAGTTTGGGGTGGTCATCCCTTCATCTCACTTCCCTCTGTTTTAATCACTGACCTTTTGCTTTAGTGCTACATTGCTACAGGCTGGAATCTAATCTTTACATAAACATCCCTGAACAGAAAAACAAGTGAGCTTTTTGTAGTCTCCTTTCAAACCCTGTATCTTGTTGGCATTGTGTCACTGCGCTGTCATTGCTGATGTTAAAGATAAGGAACTCAAAATGTATAATTTCTTTACTTAAAGATTGTATGTATTTTCTCTGTGTTTTGATATGTTATGAAAATACAGTTAAAACTATTACAAAGTCAAAAAATATATATATTTAAAATAATATGCATGAACACAAACCTACGTAGAGTAATATTAAAATGTAAATTTTAAAAGAACGGTAGAAGATGGCTCCAATGAAGCCTTCTCAATATTTGAAACCTCAGAGTTTTTGTTTTGGCCACTGCTGTGTTGTTTTGATGGTGACCACATGTCAGCAGCGTGTCAGAGGGTGGAACACTAACTAGCTTGGCATAGCAGCTAATTAGAGGTAATTGACAGATTACTAAAATATTACAGTTTTATTCAAACTGCAGCTCAGACTTCTTGGACTGCTCCTACATCATAGCAAGCCGCATTATGTCAGGTGCCTGACAGGAATAAACAACGCTTGAAAAGGAACAAAAACATGGATATCAAAGCCAGTTCGGTCTCTCCATTCATTTAAAATGACACCTAGCATTCGTTTTTGGATATTAATGGAAACATACTTTTTGATACTTTAGCTTTGCCTTCATTTTTTAATAATAATTGAGAAGATGCCTTTTGTTTATGACCTAGATTGCTTGTCTTCAGTAAGTTTGATCCACTCAATTGTTGACATGGATCGTGTTCTTTGTCCAGGAGCACAGGAACCTGCCCTTCATGCAGGAGCTGAGGAACCTTTTCTCTCTCATGGTGGGCTCCAAGAGGAAATATGTAGATCCATCACGAGCTGTGGAAATCCTCAAAGATGCCTTTAAGTCGAGTGAGTCACAGCAGGTAAGCCTCTTTCTGTTACAACCTGCTTTGCAGAATAGCACTCCAATGAAAAGACCTTTTTTTGCAAGGTCAGAGATTATGTTCTTAGTCCTGTGTTAGCCTCTCATACACATCGAATCAAAGCGATTGAAAGAATTTTTCAAATTTTACGGTGCTGTGAAAAACTATTTGCATGTTTTCTTGCAAAATTGTCAAATTTACACGTTTCAGAGCATTAAAGATTAAGATAACCAGAGTAAATGCAAAAACCTTTAAATAATGATTTCATGTATTAAGGGAAAAGCTATCTAAGTCTACCTGGCAAGTGAAAAGGTAATTGCCCCCTTTGTTAAATCATGAAAGAACTGTAATTAACCACATTTTTGGACAGCTGAGTTTAAGGCTTTGCCAGGACCGTTATCCGTAAATGGAGAAAATGTCGAACAGTGGTGAACCTTCTCAGGAATGACCCGCGTAACAAAATTAAATTCTGTCGACTGACGAGATGAATATTGCACTTTTTGGAAGGTCTGAGCTCTGTTACACCTGGCAGAAAATTGATATAGTATTTCATCTGAAAAAAACCCAAAAACATCTTACCAGCAGAAAACATGGTTGTAGTAGTGTGATGGTGTGGGGCTGCTTTACCTGGACCAGGATGTTCAGGACCTGGACGACTTTCTGTTATTGACGGAACCATGAATTCTGCTCTTTACCAGAAAAGTCTGAAAGGAAATGTCCAGTTATCAGTTTGTACCCTGAGTGTTCTTGGGTTGTACAGCAGGACAATGATCCATAACACACCTGCAAGTCCACCTTAAAAAACACATGAAATGAAGTTTTTGGAGTGGCGTAGTCAAAGTCCAGACTTCAATCTGATTGAGATGGTGGACAAAAATTCCTCCACAGCGATGTGAACGATTCATTGTCAGTTATCGCAAACATTTTCTTGCAGTTCTTGGGGTAAGGGTGGCACATTTAGGTTTATGGGCAACAACTTTGTCCATGCAGGATCAGGTAGGCTAACATAGCTTTCTTTCCCTTAATAAATGAAATCATCATTTAAAAACGACATTTTGTGCTTCATCTGGTTAACTTCTACTAATATTAAAATTAGTTTAAGCATCTCAAATGTGTAATTGTGATAAATATGCAAATACAAATTACTTAGCAGAGTAATTCTCAGTTCCACTTTACGGAGTCAGGCTACTGTTGACTAACGTTTGGAGTCCCAAAAGTTTGGGCGGTGTTAGCAGTCACCCTAGATGTCAGGCATTAGAGTTGGGCGATTGCTTCCATAGTCCAGTCATCTTATTGCCCTTCAGTAGCTTTGCTGCTGATCGATGCCAATACCACCAGGCAGCAGAGGATCCTGCCATTACATTAGCACTAATATCCTCCATACAGTAGTAGCAGAAATATCCTCCTCTTTTTGTCTCTTATTTGATGATGATTATGATGGATTAGTCTAGGAATGAACTGCTGAGCTTGCACAAATACATCTGAGCTCCAAGTGTCAGTTACATGTGAAGCTCTGACATAAAACTATGGCTTAGCAGATAATGTTTTTTGTGAATAATGAAAGTATCCATCCATCCATTTTCTTCCGCTTATCCGGGGCCGGGTCGCGGGGGCAGCAGGCCAAGCAGAGAAGCCCAGATCTCCCTCTCCAAAGCTTATCCGGGGGAACACCAAGGCGTTCCCAGGCCAGCCGAGAGATATAATCTCTCCAGCATGTCCTGGGTCTGCCCCGGGGCCTCCTCCCAGTGGGACATGCCCGGAAAACCTCACCCCGGAGGCGCCCAGGAGGCATCCTTGTCAGATGCCCGAACCACCTCAACTGGCTGTGTAGGAGCAGTGGCTCTACTCTGAGCCCCTCCCGAATGGCCGAACTTCTCAACCTATCTCTAAGGGAGAGGCCAGCCACCCTTCGGAGGAAGCTCATTTCTGCTGTTTGTATTCGCGATCTCGTTCTTTCGGTCACTACCCACAGCTCGTGGCCATAGGTGAGGGTAGGTGCATAGATTGACCGGTAAATTGAGAGCTTCGCTTTTACACTCAGCTCTCTCTTCACCACAACAGACTGGTACAGTGTCCACATCACTGCAGCCGCTGCACCAACCCATCTGTCGATCTCCCGCTATCGTTCTCCCATCACTGGTGAACAAGACCCCGAGATACTTAAACTCCTCCACTTGGGGCAGGGTCTTGTCCCTGACCCGGAGTGGGCACGCCACCCTTTTCCTGATTAATATTAATGAAAGTATTAATTTATTATATAGTGCTGTCATAAAATGTACGAAACTGTGCATTTGTTCTTCTTACGTAGACATTCTTGCTAGGCCAGAGGTTAACTGAGGTCAGCCTTGTGGCCCGTGTGCTCATCAGTCATGTCTCTCCTTCGTATTACTCAGGCTGGATAGACATTAACCTGAATTACTAGATGACATTGATATCTACCAGAGAGTGCCCTCGAGGCATACAGGTTACCTTTGAAGTTCACCAGGTTGCGAGATTCTCCAATAAGACCGCTGCTCTTACATCCAAAGTGCAAGCAGATGATAGATGACATTGATTTGAATGACCTCCATATTATTGGTTTTCTGTACTCTTATTTGTTTACTCTTTATCTGTGCTTCGCTCAACAGCAGGATGTTAGTGAGTTCACCCACAAGCTGCTGGACTGGTTGGAGGATGCCTTCCAGATGAAGGCAGAAGAAGACAGGTAAGCTCAGCTGTACCTGGATCCAGAGGTTGCTGTGGAAACAGTGGCCCCATAGTCAGGCAGGTTGTCTGACTTGCTGATGTTGTGCCGGTCTCAGACTACACAGTATTTTCAAGTGATATGACAGCCACTGTGTCAGATTAGACTATTAGAGTCAGGTTTAGAGAGCTGAACGGTAGGGAATGAGCAAAAACACTGTCACAAGGGTTCCCTTATTTCCCTCACAAGAGTTCAAACAAGCTGAGGTAAACAGTTATTTGTTGCACAAAGCAGCCATTTTTGTTCCCAAACCAAATCAGCGGCTTTCTTCATGTGGGTTGTGTCATAATCAGGTTGATTATTGTGTAATCTGATCCCGACATTAGAATGTGACATATTTTAAAGGGCACAATAAAAAAATTTCCTTGTTTACATGAAATGTGAAGAAGTGAGGCCTGTAACATTATCCTGATTTTTCTCCAGGGAGGGTGAGAAGCCAAAGAACCCAATGGTGGAACTTTTCTATGGTCGTTTCCTTGCTGTGGGTGTCCATGAAGGTGAGACGGGGTGTTTAATTGAAACCAATAAAGAGAAAAAAAGAGGCATACTTGGTCGTATCACAGAGAAATACAGTGTTAGCATAGTCTGATTGCAGCAGCCGCAAAGCAAGTCCTTGCCCCTAGTAATGAAAGGTGACCTTGTCTTAATGAGATGTGATCCATGCAAAAGAGGAGAGTGTTTGCATTGATTGTGGAAGACCTCGACGGCTGATTGACATTGTGCTTATTACGCATGACAGTACTGGCCCAGAGCCACCAAAAGCTGGGCCCATGGACTCTGCTGTTCACAAAACGACCTTAATGCCTCATCTGCATGTCCCCTAGCAACTCCAGTCCTGCTCCTTTTTTTTTTAAAGTCACTTCCTCACCCTAGTCACTGTGAGGATGTGGGTGCTGAACAAGTAAAAATCACCTCGGATGTAAAGAAGTATAAAAGGTATCACGCACCTTTGTCTTTCTTTTAAAACACCTTTAATGCAGAATGTTGGGAGATAATATAATATATTTGTCATCATGGACACTTCCCTAATAAAATGACATCTGGCACCAGAAGACCATTAAAGCAAGTGACCAACCTGACTTAAGCATTAGCTAAAACATTTATGTATTATAATTTAAATGATAGCACTCCATTAATTGAGTATGTCATTAAATTATGGCCCATGCTTTTGAAATGAGATGTGGCTCTTTGGTTGAGATTACTTCTATGGTAATACAGTATCCATCTTTTATGTACAGTTTGTCGTCTAGCTGTTTCACATTTTAGTATAACTTTTTCTTTCTCTGACGTTTATGTTATTTCCAGTTTGAAGCTATTTTCCCAAAATTCCATAACTGAAAGATGTGGAGCTGCACTACATTCTCAAAACATGTTTTCCTAACACTGCATGCAAAACCAGCCACACTATTCAGAGCTACGGTTAATAAACACCCCAGTGATCTTTAATACAATTTAAAGAGAAGCATATAGCGACAAAAAGACAAAAAAAGTGAGTCAGTTAGCAGATTTTAAAAAACAAAACCAGTCTGAACAATGGCCGAGTATCCCTTCAGAAATTTGTGCAGCACTGACATTCTGCTTACTGAAGAGGATTCAGTCTGTGATCCAGAACAAAGGTGGAAATACAAAGCATTAAGAAAATAAAAGATTTACATACTTCCTGCTGTTCCCAGTACGGGGCCAATATTTAATATAAAAAACTGTTGCTTTCTGTAATTACAGAATAACACAGTTAATCCCTGAAGTGATGTAATTATTGGAATTTGATATAACTTGAACGAATCATGTTAGTGATATTGCAAAGTGATGTTCATACCTCTACTGTTGCGTTTTGGGGGCATAGGCCACACGATAGGCACTTAGTGTGCACTCTGATTTTTCTCAGACGCTCTTTGAAGTGCACTCATCTGTCCATGTCTGTTGTATGTGTGCAATCCCACAGGTAAAAAATTTGAAAACACAGAGATGTTTGGACAGTACCCCTTGCAGGTCAACGGGTTCAAGGACCTACACGAGTGTCTTGAGGCAGCAATGATCGAGGGTGAGATCGAGTCCCTGCACTCAGCAGAGAATTCTGCCAGGTCTGGACAAGAAGTAAGTGCCAGAGCTCGCTAACAGTTAAGCTCCCGCAGAAGAACTTTAGATTTAGATTGGTTTTCCATCAGAAAGTGTTTTATACGTCACAAAAAAATCTCTAATATCTGTCTGATCTTTCCATCTTGGAAAGCCACATTAAATAAAAACACCTGCATATGGAACATTTGCTTTACTTGTTTGCATCAATATATATATTCCACAATTCTATTTGCCATCTTCACCTCTCAGTGGCACAGAGAAAGCAATCAGGTTAAAAGTAAGAGATTATGTGCTGGATCCTCTCCAAAGGGCTAACCTCTTTGCCCTTATGTGACACCTGTACTATTTTGGGTTTGACCTCAGCTTAGCTGTAGCCTTGACTGCGCTGTCCCAGAGCTGCCTGGAGCAGCTAATTATCAGGCCAGCAGGTTTGCAGATGAGTATGGCACCCAGCCCTCTGGAAAAAACACCAGCCATCAGCATTGGAAATGAAAGGAGACAATGCCATTCACATCATACACAGTAGCAGGGTTTTGCAGATTACTTAACTTAGGAGAGGTGAGAAGTGCAAAGTCACACAATGTGTTAGTTGGTGACTGAGGCTATGTCCACGCTAGCCTGGATAGATTTGAAAACGGCGTGTTCGTCTGAAAATGCTCCGCGTCCACACTGTCGTTTTCAGTCGTTTTCACAGAGTTGTGCGTCCACATCGAAACGGCCAAAAACGCTTACCTTCCAGTACTGCGCACGCGTGAAACGTGAGACGATTCGACCTGTGCCATTTCCTTCTGCTGTTTATTTACTTTCCGGCTCTTTGAAACGTCGCGGCAAAATGTTGAGGAAAGCGCGAAGTCGTTTTTTTTTTAAATAGACTAACAATGAGGTGGAGTTGTTGCTGCGAGTAACACAAAAGTACAAAGTTGCAAAAGCGAGTGAGAATTGAAGAATTTGAAGAAAAGCTATCTGGAGCACGTACAGACTGATATTAATCTTTAATAGGGCTGTCAAAACTGAGAGCAAACAAAACAACTGCTGTGTAATGCCCTCGTTATCTTAGTTTAATTGGTCACTTGACTGCATCACGTGACTAAAATGTGTCATGGTTTTCTACCTTCTCTCTGTCCACACTGCGACGCGAAAGCACCGTTTTCAAATGTATGCGTTTTTGAGAGCATTTTAAAAACGCTGCGTTTTCCATGAGCAAAAATGCCATCTCAGTGTGGACGGGAGGCCAAAACGGAGAGAAAACAATGTGTTTTCGTTTGAAAACGCATTAGTGTGGACGTAGTCTCAGCCAACTAACTTGGTCATCTCAAGCCACAACAAGCTGTTTTATTTGTAGAAATAGCCAATCAGACAAAAGCTGGCTTTAAGGCACGGGGAAGGGAAATAATAAACTTAGACAAGAGAAAACCTCAAAACCAAGGATTTGTATTAACCTCAGATATATTTAACAACCCTTAAGATTGGTTGCAATGGCTCAGCATGGGGAAAAAAGATCCCAACCCAGCACATTTTCCTCCAACACAGTGCTTTACTTTGCATCACAGTACGGCAAGCTAACCTGTTTATCTTGCATGACATTGTCCCCCATTTCTAATGTGGGAACAAATACATTCAAGTATTTGAAACACAAAGTTAGTATAGATCCGTTTGTTTTCCAGGACATTTCACATTCTGATACAGATCCAATGTCTGATTTTAAAAATGAGAACATGACATGTGATCTTTAAATTTCCAGTTCATCAGATGCTGCTGAGTATCTGAGGGTCTGTATTCGATCATTTTTGAATACCAAAGTCCATCAACATCCAATTTTCTTACAGCACTGGTTCACAGAACTCCCTCCTGTGTTGACCTTTGAACTGTCAAGATTTGAGTTCAACCAAGCACTTGGACGTCCTGAGAAGATTCACAACAAGCTTGAGTTCCCCTCTATGCTCTACATGGATAGGTAACGTAATCAGGCTTTCTTTTTTACCACCTCCGTTAGCCTGTAGTGTATATATATGTAATCCTGAAGCTCCTGGTGTGATATGTGTGCGTTGTCAGGTACATGGACAGGAACAGGGAAATAACCAGGATCAAGAGGGAGGAGATCAGACGGCTGAAAGAGCATCTGACACTCCTCCAACAGCGACTGGAGAGGTATGGCTTGTCCACTGATACCCCATTATTCAGCCAAGGTCAGCAGAACTTGCCAGACAGCCACAGTCATTTTTCACTCAAACTGCACCCTTTCATCTTCTGCCCTTTCCACTTTGTTGCTCCGTCTGCCTCCTTCCATCTCTGCTACGTCTCTGTTTTTCTCTCAGGTATCTGAGTTACGGCTCAGGCCCCAAGAGGTTTCCTCTGGCAGATGTCCTCCAGTATGCCATGGAGTTTGCTTCCAGCAAACCAGTGTGTACCTCCCCAGTGGACGATATTGACACATCAGCACCCCCTGGTGGAACAACAGGACAACAACTGCCACCACCAATGTGAGTTTTACAAAAAAAAAGCCTGAAGTGTGTGTCAGATTTGTACAAAGAAGGTGAAGATGAACGAGTTGAAGATTAGATGGTGCAAAAAACAAATGGGACAAAACATGATAAAAGGTTAATATTATCACATTAAATCAGTCACAGTTACCAGAACAAACTTGTCCAGTCCTTCCACAGTTTTTGAAAATATATGGAACGTGGGACATACAAGAGAGGGCTGTGTCACACAACACATGATGTGACGTCAAAACACAGGCAACAAGTCGAGCAAAATGGCAGTGTAAGAGAGTTTCTCACTGTAAGAGAGAGCCCAGATGGTTAGAGGCAGAGGGCCTGGCACTCCTGTTGACAAAAAAAAATTATTTTTTTTTTTAGAGATGTCATAAAGTTTACATTTCTAACCCTGCAGCACAGCTGAGCAAGACTCCTTACCTCCTCTGGAGAGCTCGGGCCTTGCGTCAGGTCCTCCCACTGCTCCCTCTGCAGCCCAGCAGCAGAGAGTACCCGTTCATAAGCCCTTCACGCAGTCCCGTCTACCCCCCGACCTCCCCATGCACCCTGCCCCACGCCACATCACCGAAGAAGAGTTAAGAGTGCTTGAGGGCTGCTTGCACCGTTGGAGGAGTGAAGTGGAAAATGACACTCGTGGTAGGGCTATGCTCCTTCTGTATCCAGTCATTTGCACTCAGTTGTGATAGCATGAGTATATTTCAGCGTGATTGATCTGTCTACCGCTATGCTGGCCATTATTATGGCACATGCTAATAGGTCGTATATGATCCTCTACTTCCAGATCTGCAGGGGAGTATTACCAGAATTCACAGAACCATTGAGCTGATGTACACGGACAAATCTATGATGCAGGTGAGCAACCCAGTCCTTTCACCTTGACTTGTAAAAATAAACCCAACCCTCACATTTCCTTGTTTGTGTTTCTGCAGGTTCCATATCGGCTTCACGCAGTGTTGGTCCATGAAGGCCAGGCCAATGCAGGCCACTACTGGGCTTACATCTATGACCCACATCAGCGTTGCTGGATGAAGTACAATGATATTTCAGTGACAAAGTCATCCTGGGAGGAGCTTGTCAGGGACTCTTTTGGAGGCTACCGCAATGCTAGTGCCTACTGTCTCATGTACATCAATGACAAGAAGCCATTTCTCACAGAAGGTAAGAATGAACTCTTCTCCGGTGCTTGCATCTCTCTTTTGGTTGTCATATTAGAAAAGTGACTCATATCAGAATGTTGGCTGGATTGTCTTTTGGGGTTTTGAGCTGTATATCACATTACTTTGTGTCATCAGCCTCTCTCTGTATCAATACCTAAATGTGTTTACTACATCTGATACTTCTGAACTGAACTGATTCCCAAATAGACATTCAGGAAACCTTCATATTTCTTTTTCCTAACTCTCCATTGCAGAGGAGTTTGACAAGGAAACGGGGCAGATCCTCAGCGGCATGGACAAACTGCCGCCAGACCTGAAGCAGTATGTGAAGGAGGATAATGAACAGTTTGATAAGGAGATTGAAGAGTGGGACATCATGCAGGCTCGCAAGGCCCAACAGGAGAAGCTGGCACTGGCCACAGCAGCAGCCGCCGCTGCTTCCGCGGCATCCAGCACTTCCACTTCCTCCTCTTCCCCTCAGCCCATGAGTATTGAGTCCAGCCCTCCAGACAATGCAGGTCAGAGCCATAACACTCACAATAGAGAGTAGAATGCTTTATTAAGAAACAGCAGTATATATAAAATCTTTTGTTCCCTGAAGAGTTGTAAAACAGTCTGGAAATGAGCTGGCAATGTGCGCTGTGAAATTCTACAATATTTATAGCAAAACAGAATAGAGTTATTACAAAAAACTATAAATGTATTTCAGTTGTACTGAATTATGGTGGATACACCCTTAGACAGTGACGCATAGTTATTTGTTGTTATTCAGGTAAAAGCACTTTTTAATCACATTCTGGTTACCTCACCAAAATAAAAGCATAGAGTCATATACATAATGACATGATGCAGAGGTGTCACTCCTTTAAAGTCCTTTCACACATGAATGGCTTGCCCTGCTCTAACCACTAGGTTGAGTGAGTGACCCAGTATTTGTGTTGAGGTGGTCTTTGTGTTCTGCTTCTGCTGTGTCACGATCTTATACATATACCTACAGATAGATACTACATATACCTCGTTCTGTGTTTCTATTGGTTGTGCAAGTGTATATCACACAGACACACAAGCGCTCTCAGTCAACATGCTTGCATTGTTATTTGCTTGTTGCAGCATGAAAGTATTGTTGCACGGCGCAAGCAATAGGAAAAATGTTTGTGGGTTTATGTCAAAGTAAACACTTTCCCCTAACATTAACAAAGCACAAACAAATAAATCGTCTGTCAGTGTGTTTTTAATGCTGTTAATTGGAGACTGATGTGCTTTGAGGCCAGCCTGAAGTGGCCATTAAAAGAACTGCAGATTTTGTCACTTAGACTGTGCTGAAGTGTTGCTGCTTCTGTATGATGGTGGTGTGCTCCTTCTGTAGTTCCCCAGCAGGATCCTGAATACATGGAGCAGCCATCACCCACGAATGACTCCAAGCACCTGCAGGAGGACACAGAGAGGGCCATCTCCAGGGCTGCTGCTGAACAGGAGGAGAGGAGCCCTGAAGCGTTACTAAATGCTGTATGTAAAACATGCAAAGACACACATTACAGAAGACTCACAACAAGTCATGCATGCGCTTTCTGATTCTAAACAAGTCACATTCATATGTGTATTCAACAAAAAGCTATGTCAGTCGAGAGCTGTTACTTAAACACTGCTTTAATCGGTACTTTTCTATTAACGGTGGATCACGTGGATGCCTCTGTGTTAGATATGTTGCTTATTTTGATGAACTCAAAGAGCCATTGCTGGTCTGTTTAGTTCTCCTGGTTCACTCAGCCAGTTGGTTTAAAAAAATAGACTGTAACCTCCCCCGTACCAAACATACAAGCACCAAGCTGCACAGATACGAAGAAAAACCAGCTGGTGAACATAAAGGAGCATTTAGCTTATAAATGTCGGATGGCTTTTGTACAGTGGGACTCTACTGCCCCTGCATCACATGGGTAGGTTAAGCATTTTTCACAGGCTCGCTAAGTTTCCTAAAGTAAAGTGCACTAGGGCTGCCACGATTAGTCGACTAGTCACGATTACGTCGACTATCAAAATCGTCGACGACTGATTTAATAGTCGACGCGTCATTTGGAGCTTTGTAAGATCACAAAAGACGCAGGAATAAGTAGTAGGATTTAAGAGTGTAATAACGGACTGAAACAGAAGATGGCAGCACTGCATGTACAAGGATGCCAGCTGCCGTTAAACCCCGAAGAAGAAGAAGCTGTGTCCCAGAATTCATAGCGTGGCCCTGCTCAGTTTCCAACAATGGCGGCAGCTAGTTAGTTTTAATATTACTCTTATTATTCTTTCTGGGTCACAAAATAAACATTTAACATATTTTCAGGCGAGAATGTAGCTGTGTAAACCTCAAATATCTGCTCAGTTTATCAAGACACCACATATTTTCAAAAGCGCTCCGACGTTTTCAGAGACGTCTGTTACCCACTAGCTCGATAGCTAGCCGGGGGCAAGGCTCACTAGAGCCCGTGAGAACACCGGACTCCCGGCAAATCGTTTTCAAACCCACCGCCGTCTTTCGCTACTCAGGTTAAACATACATAAGTCACTTAGATAACTTAAAAATTTTATTGTTTGTTTTTTTTTTCAGTATTTTATTTGTTCCTGAGTAAATCGGTTTGGCTGAGATTAAAGTTATAGTTTTTACACAGCTGAATAAACGTCAAGCAGACAGCTGATTATCAGAAGTGTGAGATGCTGGAGAATTTACTCCGGTGTCCTGTTATATTTTAGATAGCAAGGAGTTTATTAAACTTCACCGAAACAGTCTGCAGATTTCATTAAAATGTAATAAACTCTCATCTTGTCTTTATTTTTAGTTAGCACATACCTTAAACACTTAAAGCTGTAAGCTAATGATAGTTATATAAGAGCAGATGCTGCTGGTGCAATAAGCTGTACGTTTTACGTCCAATGGATGATGATCTGATTAGTCGACTAATCGCAAAAATAATCGGTCGACTATCAAAATAATCGTTTGTGGCAGCCCTAAAGTGCACCATGGATGATACCTGCTTGACAACTTGGCCCATTGAAGTCTGTAGTGTGAGTTTTTACATAAAATAAGCCATTTAGAAATTTTCCACAGCCAGTACTGAGAGGAGGAACAATTACAGCAACTCAAAAAGATTATTTCCCACCTAGGGGAAACACTGCTGTGTCATGTTTATTCAACTTTCTGCCCCACTTTTCCACAACTGTGCCCACTGAGTTTTAACACGGATTCAGAGTTTCTTGCATAGTTTAGAAAAGTCTTATGCGGAGATATAAAATGAGCTCATTTTATTAAAACTTTTTTCCTCTTCCTGTTTCACCTTTGCCCTATATAATGTTCCTTCTGTTTCCATCAGTCCTCCATCGTTCCTGTTTCATCTGTCCCATTTTCTCTCCAGTCTCTCCCCCCTCCCATCTCCCCTGAGCCTGAGGTCCAGATGAACACTCCCGTAACCCCCCCTCCTGACCTGGTCACAGAGGATGAGTCCCCTGGCCAGCGCACAGTCGAGGTGGCCATTCCTAATGTGGGGACATTTGTCATTGAGTCAGAGGAGGGGGGGTATGATGATGAGGTAGCTCTGGCTCCATCAAGTGTTGTCTGAGCCTGTTTGATCTATAGAATGAGAGGTTCATTGCCCAATTGTATTGGCTCCATAGAGCATAAGGTTTTTCACAGTGCAGTGCAGTAAGGTTGGCCCCTTTGTTGGCTGCTCTGCGTTACTCATGTGAAAAGTCTTTCGTTGAGCCATCGACATCGCGGCACAAAGTCAGGTGGAGCTTGTGCAGAAACCTTGTGTGCTTCATGAACCACACACATCAACAGGCGAGACTGCTGCTTCATACTGTGATGCACATGTGCTCTTATATGTATGATGCTACTTGCACAAGAGCGCAAACCTCCGCCAAGGCAGCTAAATCTTATGTACTTTTAAGGAGGCAGTATTGTATTTTGTTCTTTTTAAACAACACTAAGAAGTTGTATGTAGCATGACAGACATGACTTTGATTACACCAACATTATGTCGGAATAGGTGATGGATAAATAACCGGACCGATTAACTTGAGTTTATTATATAATGTGATGCTAAAGTATCTCTAACTAATATAGAACGATATTCCTCCTTTCTTTCAACGTGGATTGTTAACTCCACCCCACCTACACCCCTACAAAGTTTTATCAGCATTTATTCAAATCTTCGCGAGCTGTCGTGTTTACAGACAGAATGACACGCACGCACACAAGTGCTACCAAAAACATCAAACCTCCTTGGCAGAGGTAAAAATTAACAGATAGCTTTCATGCAGCTATCATGGAATCAATGTTTCTGTAAATGTTGGCGGTAGTTTGCTGGTCAGTGTGTACTGAGTGCTGAATATCCTCTGTAGGGCTGCTGCTCCAGCCTGTCTTCCTGCACTCTGGGTTGTCTGTCACACACATTTTTCATAAGGCTGTCTTGGTTTTTACACATTATCCTTGTGAGCACTGCGCGTTCCGCCTCTTAAACTGACTGGTCGCATCCCCGCCGACTTTTGCCCGTCTAACCAACCGGTGCATGGACTGCTGAGTGATGTTTGGCATGTCCTGACTATGGTACGCCTTGCTGTAGAAAGTTAGAGCAGATAACACAGTGCCTGACCTTGCTCAGTTCATCACCAGGGCCTTGTTTAACATGGTTCCTGCTTCCTGGGCAGGCGATGATGACCCCCGACATGCAGGGTGTAATTATGGCCATTGGCAAATCCAGCAGCGCGTATGAAAAGAATGGGCCCGAGGCGGCCTTTTTTAAGGTACAACCTCTCTCTCCTTTCCGCTCTCACTCACTTCCTTCACCTCCTCTTCTGTTATTGTGTTCCTGTGTAACATTGTTCCTCAGACCACTGCAGTGTTTCCCACAGATTTGGATTCTGTTTGTGATAGTGGAATAGTTTTAGGGGCTTACATGTACACATGCGGCACTCAGGTGTGCTGCTTAAATTAAGCTGTCATTTACTTAAGTAACTTCTCTCTCACACAGTGACAAGTAGCTTATTTTTCCTTTGTCTCTTTCTTCAGGCCATCAAGATGGAGTATGGACGTCTCTTGAGATTTGCCCAAGAAGACACGCCGGTTGAGAATGACTACCGACTACAGCACATCATCGTTTACTTCATCCAAAACCAGGCACCCAAGAAGATTCTGGAGAGGACTCTGCTCACACAGTTTGCTGACAGGAACCTGGCCTTCGATGAGAGGTGCAGTCCTCACTCTGCCGCAAGCTTGTAATTTAAAAAATTATCATGTTGCATTTTTTCCCCTGGCTGTGTCAGAATTGAGTTGGTTACCTGAAATCGGTTCTTCGTAGTGACCAGCAGAGGGTAGCAGAGACTGTAAGAGCTCCCGTTTTACTCTCAGCACAGACTGACTGTGTCTCATCAGAGCAACACTATCATGCTGCTAATCCTCTCTGATCTGCACGCCTTCTGCCTTTTGTTCGAACACAAATCATACAAGGCACATGTCCAATACTGACTTTTTCTTTTCAAATTACCACTGCTGTATATCAAGATCCCCCCCTCTTTTAACTCTGACATTTTGGTGTCATTAGGGTGCGTAATGTCCCTTACTATTTCTTAAAACTTTTCAGCTATGCTTGTTGGCCTCGATCCATATTCATGAGAGAAAAATTGATTTCTCCCTTCTCCTCTATTTTGAGCGAGATAATTAGATTTATGTGTGAATGTGGCCTCAATAGAAGCCTCTGGAGGAGTGCTTCACTAGTCCTCTCAGCACTAAAGAGTGATTCATTAAGCCACGTTAAGGCCTAGGGGCAGGGTGGAGCGTTTTATCTCCTGGAGTACCTCACGATGACTCACCAGCTCCGTTTCAGTAACCCCCCGTTCCTCTTCCTCTCACAGATGTAAGAGCATTATGAATGTGGCACGTGCCAAACTGGACCTGATTAAACCCGAGGAGGTCAACATGGATGAATATGAGGTCAGAAGTTGTGTCGTCTGTCTTTTGTTCATCTAAAACTGTACATTTGAGCAGATTCATACTGGCTGGACAATCTGACTTTGGCTTGTCTCTATCAGATATGGCATCAGGACTACAGGAACTTTCGTGAAACCACCATCCTCATGGTGACCGGTTTGGAGCTCTTCCAGAAGACAAAGTATGTTGACGCCTCTTTAGCAAATGTATAAAAAACCTCAAACAAACAAACCCAGCGTCTCCTTAGAGATTTAACTGATTTCGCATTTTCCTTTATTTTCATGTAATTTCCCATCTTGGTGTTTACCTGCAGGGGGCAGCAGCTTACAATCGTGCAGCTCCCCAGCTTTAAAGTTGTGCAGTGGGTTCACCGAGTTCACTTCTTGTGTTACTCTGTGAGCCGCCAGTGTGTCTTTGCTACAGTTTTATCTGAATGTAATATCTTTCTTTCCAGTTATGTGGAGGCTCTCATGTATCTGATTTACGCCTACCAGTACAACAAGGAGCTTTTGTTAAAAGGCCTGTACAGAGGGCACGACGAGGAGCTGCTCGGCCATTACCGTCGAGAGTGTTTGCTGGTGAGCCCTGTGTGCTGTGTTTTCCGACTTAAACAAAGCGACTTCAAAGAAGCTGCTTTGGAACGGAAGCCTTTGCATCAAGCAGCTGTTCTCTGTGATCTCCGTCTCTTCTGTGTCACTCCCTTTCCTCTGTGTCAAACTTCCTCTGCTAAAGTGACTCAGCAAAACTCTCACGGCTAGACGTTCCCCTCCGACACCGAGCAGAGCACCATAATCAAATTGCTTTTGCTGAGATATTGCTTTGGCTTGCTCGCAGCCCACAAAAGATTCCACTGAAGATTTTTCATCTGATACTGACGGATGAAAATCCTTTCAGCGTTGTGAAGTGAGCCCCTTTTCATTTCACTCCCACCAAGCTCCAGGCTATGCTCGGGTATTATTGGTTAGGGCTGGGGGTAGTTTGGTCTGATCAGCCTCATACTGGTCTTTAGCAGCCCTCTCGCTGCTGCACTCAGTAACCTTACACTGGCATTGTGCTTGTAATGTAATCACTGGAGTGGGAATAGGAAGCAGGAGGGCCAGTGAGTGTAAACACATTACCATGAGACACGAGCGTGTCCTCAGCTAACCTCAAACCTCAGGACTGTGCAGGGCGATTGCTCATCTTAGTTCTCTGGCCAGAACGTCTAGCTGTGTGCACTCAGCTGTTTACCTTCAGCTCTTGTTTTAATTGAAAACACTGCTAACATTGACACAGTTAATGTATTTGGATGTTTTGCAATTCCACCCTGCAGTCTCTGATTCCAGACAGCTCGTTTCTTCAGAGACAAGGTCAGGGAGTTTGTGTGTGACAGCAAGGTGTTTGAGGCCTCGACCAGAGAGAAAAGCTTACCTGTTAAAGAATGTCAGGATCCTTTAGTTCCAGCGACTTAAAGATATTCTGTGATATTAATGATACCTGGGATTACTGTTGAGTACTCGTCTAACAGAAGAAAAGGAAACGACACAATTTAGAGTAAAAAAAGTTTTGCTCAGTCTTTTGCTGAGGTTTTCAGACTACGGGGGAGTTGATTTGTGGGGGAGCAGGGTGTGAAGGGACAGGTACGAGGCACTGATTCTGTGTAAGTCAGAGGGATGGGAGCACACCAGTGCTGCGACAGCAACAAGAGGTTTGTTCTAGCAGCCTGCTCATCAATCCTCTTAAGCCTGACGTCATTAGGCATTTCCAGGGCCAAACTCTTCTCCGTTTCCCGAAATGCTCAATGTGGCTTCTCTCTGGGGTGTTACAGTGAAGTTTGACATCATGGCATCCATGAAAAAGAGGATTTATGAGGTTTAATGGACTTGGAAATTAGCTCACTAGTTTCCATCTGAGGTTGATATACCATGTTCTGACTGAGGGATTTCTATAAAACTAAAATATGCAGTTTTCCTATTACTTTGGAAATGAATAAAGATAGAAATCTAAACAGCAGCGATGTTTGTGGGGTTATTGACGTTGGGCGAGCTGGCATATGTCAGTGTGAGGGTCCCTGATAGGCAGAGACAAATGCAATCATCCTGCAGGAAAAAGACGCTGAAAACAGGCCATTCATCCCATTTAGTGAACCTCACAGATTCCTCAGGCTTTTGTAAATCTATTTAAAAACATTAAATGTGCCCTTTTGTTTCAGTATTCTTAAACCCCCTCTGCTGATAGATGGTATAGAAAAACTGGATGTAGCCACAGTGATGTCACCCAGTGGTTTTGCATTTTGAATGCTGGCATTTTGACTTATCAGCTTAAAAACTCAAAGTGCAGTGTGCACACACACACACACGCACACAGCTGCTCATTAGTCCTAAGTAACAGACTAATAAAAGAAGAGAATTTTACTCTCCAAAAGAAACTTCTTGGGTGGTCTGTACCACACAGCAAGCTATGATATTAGTCCAAAATGAATGTGTGAGTAACTAATAAAAGCTTTGATATAAAAGACTCATCAGTGTCCCTCCCCCCGCCCCACAGAAACTAAATGAGCAAGCAGCTGCCATGTTTGAGTCGGGAGAAGAGCCTGAGGTGACCACAGGCCTGGGCATCATGAATGAGCTGGTGGTGCCCTGCATCCCTCTGCTGCTGGTCCACGACGCAGAGAGAGACCTGTTGGCGGTGGAGGACATGAGGAACCGCTGGTGCTCCTACCTGGGCCAAGAGATGGAATGTGAGTCCTTAAGGGAGAAGAAACACACTTAACCTATTAGATATTTCCGGAGAGTTGGCTTAGGTTACTAGTACATTCTCTCGTACCCTTTGCCGAAGATCGCCATAATCAGGCCGCGGCTCAGGTCATGTATCAGAAGGCACAAGTCTGACAGAAAAAGATCACCTAAAGATAACATTTTATACAATACTAATGTTTGTAAGTAGATCGAAATACTTATTTATTAGTGTATTTTATTATGATTTCTCCTATGATGGCATTTCAATGTCATGACAGTACAACACAGAACTCTGCACTAGTAAACACTTGGACCTACCTGTAGCCACTGTAGCTGTAAGATAAATGCTAAATCACAACAACGGTCACTCTAAACCAGCGGTCCCCAACCTTTTTGTGCCATGGACCAGTTTAATGTCAGACAATATTTTCACGGAGCGGCCTTTAAGGTGTTGTGGATAAATACAACAAAATAAAATGATACAACCAAGACAAAAACTGTGGTATTTTATAAATATAATAATAAACGTGAATTCACTGTGTAATTGTGTAACTTTATTAGCAGCGTTCATTAGAGAGTAACATCCTCCTCTCTTCCCCTTAATGCTTTCTGGTCGCTATGGTAACGTGTAAATATTTCTTTCAAAATAAGACGCACAACTACCACACGGGAAAAAACCCAGGGAAACAGAGTTAACGATAAAAATGTTGAAAACCATAAATTTCACACCCGAGTCTCAACTCTCGCGGCCTGGTACCAAACGACTCACAGACCTGGACGGGTCCGGGGCCCGAGGGTTGGGGACCGCTGCTCTAAATCACTGTATATTGTGGGGTAAAGACCCAGCAATAGTAGAGAGAAACCTCCAACAGCAAGCACTTGGAGACAGTGGGAAGGAAAAACATCCTCAAATATATGACTTTTAAATCGATCTACTAAAAATCTCAGTGACCGTGACATTGAGGTCAGAGGTCAGGTTTTCTGAAAATCCTGTAAATGTGATCACTTGAGAACAAGTAGGATTATGACATTCAGACCATCCATAGACTGAGGGCTACGACTGGCTGCTGCAGGTATTTTTTCCCCACTATTATCTGATCATGAATGAGTTTAAGATGTAGAAATGAATAATCCACGATTAGATGTCAACCCAGTTGTATTTCTAACTGACTGGTAAATGGAAGAAACTGAAATGGTATTGTTGTGTACTGGAATGACCTCCTAACCAGATGTTTTGAGAGGATCCTTTTCTGACGGATGGCTGCAGAGGGCTGAGCTGTTGCAGCATCAGTCGGCAGAGATGGTGACCTCTGTTCAGGAAAAGGAGATTATTGTCACCCAATTCTTGTGACTTTTACACATGCATTCACTTGTGAGACATCCTTTCTAACTAATGAAATGGCCCTGAAAATCTGATTTTCAATGCATGGTGACAGTTCCTTATTTTCTGTCTGTTCACTTCTTGACTGCAGCTAACCTCCAGGAGAAGCTGACAGACTTCCTCCCAAAGTTGCTGGACTGCTCAACGGAGATCAAAAGCTTCCACGACCCTCCCAAGCTGCCCACCTACTCCACCCTGGAGCTGTGCGAACGGTTCAGCCGCATCATGGCCGCCCTCGGCAGGGTGCCCACCGAGGGAAGATGAGCTCAGAGGGTCGCCGAGGTGCCTCTCCCTCATCGCAGGCCCGACACGCCGGGCAGAAATTCATGGACCTCTCTTTAACCCATGCCTTCCTTATCAATCCAGGGGTCACTCGCTTCTAGCTGTTATTCCTCTGTTACTCTTTTGCTGCTATAGGTTTTATCATTATAAATATTATTTCACTTTTATTTTAAGCAAAACACGATAGAGGGCTCTGGAGGAGAGGGCAGACTGCTGGGAGGGGGAAACGTAATGTGAGAGAAGAAGTTGATGGATAAACGGTGGCGATCCTGAAGTGGTTGAAAGCGAAACATGTTCTGCTTCAGCTTAGCAAAAACGAAACATACACACAAAAAAAAGTTTGAGGGTTTTTCCTAGTTTATTATTGTTGTTGTTGCCGTTTGATTCAAGCTTCCCCGAACGCACTCATAGCCCTTTCTAACGCACCCTTCTCAGTGTGAAAAGGATCACCCTGCCGCTCCGCCTCCAGTTTGGTACAGTATTTCCACGTTTTGTTTTATTTTTCTAAGGAAGTCAGAGCGAGGAAGAGAGCCTTCAGATTTATCAGCGGCTCAAGAGGATCTCAAATGGGTCTCATGTCTTTGTGGACTGCGCCAGAATGAGATGTTTTAAGTGCTGTGGTAGACGGTCATGGACTTCCTGTGGCTTGTTAATAAATTGAGAGAATAAAATTTTATTTATGGCCCTTTTAGGCCACATAAACATGTTTTTGCCTGATGTTGACTTTTCATTTGTTTGCACAAAAATCCCAGTGCACTTCACTTCGTCTCGCCCCTCCGTGTTGTCCTGCTGTGCTGCTTCAGCTGCTATTCTGCAGCTTATTAGAAGCAGGCTTTCATTAATGTGCGGATGCAAACTCCAAAGCGTGCAGCATGTGGTCACAATAATAAGAATACGAAACGGGGACTCTGTTTTAGCAGCTTGAAAGTGGAGCTTTTTAATGATGTGACTTAGGTCTAATTTCCTGGAGTAATACTAATTTCCAGGAACACAGATTACTGCAAACAGCCCATGTGATGACGCCAGGAAGCATTCTCAGAAGTCTTTCCCAAGCATCGCTCCCAGCATTGCGCATATCTCAAGATGCACGTCATCCTGAGAGATGCCGCACCATGCTTCGGATTTTAATTCGAGCTTCCCGCTCCTGACCTCATCGGTGAAGGAGCGCAGCTTTGTCCTTTCAGTCCTACTCGAAACTCATTTTAAGTGACACATTTTGTTTATCAGCTCAATATCCTTTTAAAGATTTAACGCCATCCAGATCACAACGTGGACCCTGCCGTAGTAAGGCAACAAGATGATGCAGTCTATAAGGCATGGGAAAAAAACAGATTCATTTCATTACACTGGGAATGATTTGTAGAGAATTAGGTTTCTACAACATACCGGTTCCTAAGTATTGATATTAACAGCTGTGTAGGATCATAAAATAAGCCAAACTTTTGCATAAAGGCAAATAACTTTGGTGAAGGCTGAAAAGCAGCTTGGCGAGCACACTCCAGTGGTTTGCATTTGTGCTGTGTCTGTCATTGGCCCAGTGTGAAGCACAAGTTCCAATTGCTCGTGCATTCCTGCACGTCTGTCTGAACCAGTGCTCGGCTGTTAGCTGACACTTAGTCTGCTACAGTTGTGTCTGCCTCCTCTGACCTCTTTTTCTTTCTTTCTTTTTAATCAATGAGCCACATTTTCAGCCACAGGTCTGTCACATCATTGGCCCTTTGATGGCTGAGCCAGTGCTGCTGTACATAAGCTGTTTGCACGGAGAACCTACAAGTGGAAACAGTTTGACTGTCAGCCATATTGACATGTTTGATCCTGCACAAGAGCTCAAGCTGTTTCGAGTCAAACGGATCCATCTTAAAGGGGCCTATTGTGCTTTTTTCCAGCACCGTTTTTGTTGCTGTGGAGTAGTTTTGCTCGAGTTTATTACACACACACGCACGTATATAAAACACTGACCTTTATGCAGCCTCCACAGAGCTAAAACCGCTTGTTTCAGAGGGTGAACTGGAAATTAAACCTCCTCCGTCACAGAAGCCCACCTGATTCGGTTTGACTGCCCCTTTTCTAGCTTCCACAAACTGGGGGCAGTATTTTAAAGCTCCACCTTCTCGTGTTGGAAATAACCATATCAGGAAACCAGTGCCAAGCTGGTATTGGCTCAACTCGAGGGTAGAAAATGATGAGCATTTAGGGCAGTTTGTAGCCTGATCTTTTGGCACATGGGCATTATTGACAGGTACGCTGACTTAATCTTTGTCAAAAGTTTAAAACATTAAATAAGAACATTCACTGCTTATGAATGACAGTCTTTGAAGTGTTTAGAACCTTTTAAGTACCCATGCTCACTTCCAAGGAAATGAACAGTCTATCATTTTTATGGTAGTTTTATTTTAAAGGAAAGAAGAAAAACACAAAGCATAAAAGATATACATTTACTGGATGCCATTAAGTAAAAAAAGTATTTTATCCCCAAGCAAAACATACAAACTTAATACTTGGTGGTGAAACCCTTGGTGGCAAGCACAGCAGTAAGATGTTTCTTGTAGTTCATCACCAGGTTTGCACACATCTCAGGGGGGATTTTGTCCACTCGTCTATACAGAAATCCTTTAGGTTTCATGGCTGCTGCTTGGCAATTTGAAGTTTCAGCTCCCTCTACAGATTTTCTGTAGGTTTGAGGTCTGCATACTGGACCAACTACTCCATGACCTAAATGTGCTTCTTTTTTAATAGAAATATCCTTTATTGTCCCTCAATGGGGAAATTCACATCTTCCAGTTGACCACTGTTGCCTTGGTGATACGTTTTGGGTTACTGTCATGCTGGAAAACCCACCATGTTCAGGGGAAAAGTTTCTTATCAAAGATTTGATGGTGCACAGCAATGCCCACTGGCTTCTCAATGCGGTGAAGTCCTCCTGTACACTTAGCAGAGAAACAGCCCCAAACCATAATCTTTCAACCTCTGTGCGTGCATGTGATTCAAGTCTTCTCAATCACTTACATATTCACAGGCAAACTTAAGACAGGCCTGTACATGTGCCTTCCTGAGCAGGGGAATCACAGGCTCCTCCTGTGTAGTTTTGTGCTAATGCTTCCTCCATGATCATCCTTAACCTTCAGGCAAGCTCTTTGATGGAGCTCCAAACTGAAGGCGACTGATATATACGATCACAATTGCTGATGGTGATGTGCAGGTCTAAAATCTTTCCTTTAACACCTCTTTGGTTTTGCACATGGTGGTGGAGAAGTCAGAATGGAAGAAATTCTATTGTCAGGTGTGCTTTATACACAAAACGAGATCATAAGCATGAGTAACTGATGGATTGATTGCAATCTGTGTACCACATACGCACACAGCCTATCTGTGTGTGTCAGAATGTAGGGGATCAATACTTATTTCACTAATTGAGTGTCCAGTCTGGGGTTTGGGTCATTCCAGAGGACCACAACATAAATATGAGAGTCTGAACAGTTTGTTGTCACTGGCAGTAGTCTTTGCACTCACAGTTCTATTTCCAAGTCCTGCTGACGATCAATGATGCTTTTCAACACTCAGCTTTAATGTCTGCTCACCGGTATGAGTTCAAAATTCAATTCAATTTTATTTATACAGCACCAAATCACAACAACAGCTGCGTCAAGGTGCTTTATATTGTAAGGTAGACCCTATAATAATACATACAGAGAAAAACCCAACAATCATATGACCCCCTATGAGCAAGCACTTTGGCGACAGTGGGAAGGAAAAACTCCCTTTTAACAGGAAGAAACCTCCGGCAGAACCAGGCTCAGGGAGGGGCGGGGCCATCTGCTGTGATTGGTTGGGGTGAGAGAAGGAAGACAGGATAAAGACATGCTGTGGAAGAGAGACAGAGATTAATAACAAGTGTGATTCAATGCAGAGAGGTCTGTTAACACATGTTGAGTGAGAAAAGTGACTGGAAAGGAAAAACTCAATGCATCATGCAGCCAGTATCATTCTGGCACCGATGTGCTAGCCAGTGTCGTTTCTCTTATATCATCGAAACTGTTAATATTAGTAGAAGAGAAAACTGTAAAGAAGATGGTTTTTGTAACCAAAAGGGAATGAGGTATGCACACTTTGAGTGTAAGGAAAGATTAAGCCACATGTGGACAGGGAAACTGCTGGGCAGGAAAAGTAATTCTGCAAAATAACTTGAGATGACTTGTTTCCACTGTATCACACACAGTGCACTACTTAGAGAAAAAGTGAAAGATTCCCAAATAAAAATGAGCCCTCTTAGGCAATAAATAGAAGCTCACACTATTTACATGAGTTTGATTGTTCTTTAGTATAAAGTGAATAATCTGATCAGGGTTTTTCCCCTTTTGCACTTTAATATATTATAGTAAGACCAAGTTTCAGTATCGTTGCTGCTCAGACTGAGGCCTGTTTGTCACACAAAACCAAATAAGAAATCAATATTAGACAGCGTGGAAATACATTAACATGCTCAAACCAGTCTGTCTAATAAACTACCATCTTTTAATTCCTCTGCTCTGAAATTTTCAGACAAGGCCACCTTGTCTGTGCTCTTCATCACATCTGATCCTCATCTCATCCCACAGTGTTTCATTTCTATGTAAAAATCAATAATCCACCTCTGTTTTTGAATACTTTAACCTCTGTCATAGGACCTGAGAAGCAATATGAGTGTCTCTCTCTCTCTCTGCTGCGTGTGTTATCCTTATTTCACCCTTGCAGAAACAGCAGGCAGGGGCTCTCATCTGCATCACTGTGCATGTGCGGTTTGTGTGTAACCACCTTTGAGTTGGCCTTTTGATTGACCTGTCTAAGTAGACCTTGTTGGGTTGCAAATGTTTATGGGGCATTAATTATCATTATTGGCAGAGGCATCCCCTAATTTTGCTCATTATTTCTATTGACTTAAAGTGGGGCATGAAGCCAAGCTCTGCTTTGATTATAGAGTAGAAACAGTGGCAGTTTATGTGGCCCATGATACTGATGGACAGGCTTAATTAGTGGTTTCAACTGGTTTTCCAACTGCATCCAAATTTAAGCCCCCACAGACCCAATTCATGACCTGCAGTTGTTAATAGGGTAAACAGCTGAAACAATATGCATGCACCTCTGCCAAGTCTGTCTAATTATGCAGTAAGGACCATAAGTATTTGGACAAGGACACGATTTTTGTGATTTTGCCTCACAATGGAGTGAAAGGAGGCCATCGAGATCTTTTAGTGGTTTGACAAAAATAATAATGTCATTTGTTGTGAAGACTCAATAATTCAACAAACAAACTCAATTATGAATCAAAATAATATTCTTCACACTTGCAAACAAAACCTTTGTGATTGCAGTGACTGCCTGAATCATGGAAATAACCAAAAATGCCGTGTTTTACTGATGGACGGATTCTCCTGTCCAGCACCCTGGCACGGATCTTCCTGGGGAAGCTGCGGAGTGTGATCCCCTTCTAGTTGCCCATTTAGAGGCACCGCCGCAGACCTCCACACAATGTTGCAGACACAAGTCAGCCAGGACAGCCCTACGGGGCCTTTAGCTTTAGGAAGCATTACTCAGCCACAGTAATGTGTGAGTCTTCCTCATCGTCCACTGACTCTGCTCCCACTACAGGTGTGTCAGTGGGATTGAGGAGATCCTCAAAGTCTTCTTTCCACTGCCTGACCATATCCTCAGTTGAGTTCAGCACCATCCCAGCAGCATCTGGTGCATGATGAAGACCAACAATAAAACACCATTTGGGTTTAGATCAGGCTGTTCCTCCCAATCACACCCCTCCAGTGTTGCAATGGAGTCTCCAGATGAAGCACTCTCCAGCCCCCACCCAGTGAGTCAAAGGAAGCTGGGCACTCTGAAGCATCTGAAATGAAACACACGGTTCAAAACAAAGCTGATACAAAGGAAGAGGAAAGAAAATAAAGTGATTTTGATTGTAAACGATAGTAATCTATTACACAAAGGCACTCAAGTCTAAGAATAAAAATAAAGCCAATGGTTGTAACAAATGTAACTAACATCTATCGTTCATCTATCTATGGATCTGCCTTCTTTATCAACATGTCACGTAAATACCAGGTTAGACATTATGCTCTTCACATTTTTGTCCATGTACTGTAAACTGTCAGTGTCTTACAAACAAAATCACAACATATGAGACTGGGTGGGAACCGGGTAGATATTTAATATAGAATTCTATGTAATTCTTCTGAATTTAGTGTGTAATCTTCAGTACTTTAAAATACTTGCTGGTTCTTAATGATACTTCAAATGTACTGTACATTGTCAAAAGTATTTGTTCATCTACTTTCATATGCACATGAACTTTAGTGACTCTGATTCTTAATCCAAAGGGTTTAACAACAAAGCCGAACTCTTCCATCAGAAAGAGAAGCGTGATTTGTCACTTTGGAGAATTCATCTCCACTTCTCTAGAGTCCAGTTGTGGCATTTGCATTGTGCCTGGTGATGGAAGGCTTGGGTTGAGCTAATCTGAAGGCCACATGAAGTTTGGATGTCTGTAGCAACTGACTCTGCAGACCTCAGCATCTGCTGACATCACTCTGTGATTTTACCACTTTGTGGCTGAGTTGCTGTCATTCCCAGTCACTTCCACTTTGTTATAATGCCACCAACAGCCTACTGTAGAATATTTAGTAGTGAAGAAATTTCACAGCTGAACTGCAGGTGACATCCTATCGCAGTACTTCTGAGGGCGAGCCATTCTTTCCCAAATGTTTGTAGATGCCGAGGTGTTTGATTTCATACTCCTGTGGCCGTGGAAGTGATTGAAACACCCAAATTCAATGATGATGGATGGGTAAGTAATTTGTCAATATGGTATACATACAGTAGGACAAGGAAGTAACAACTGGCAGTTTGTAAGAGTGTAGGAATAGGATAACTGATAACAGAACACAAACCCCTAATAATACTTGTAGTTCTACTAAAGATATGAAAAGTATCCTTTTATCTCTCGTTCTGCTTTCTAGATGTTTGAGTATTATTAGGAAAAGGTAACTTGGGCTGCTCCCTCATTTTCCAGGGGGTTGCCAAAGTGCATATTTGACTTGGCAGAGACATGACCTTCCTGTCCTTCCTGACACAGCCCTCCTGTTTATCCAGGCTTGGGATCAGCACTAGGAGTAGACTAGCTTATGACCTCCTGAGGCTAAGTTTGTGTCTCCTTGAATCAAACCGCTATTTTTCACATATAAGGCAAATGTTTACCACTACATCACGGAGCCACAAAGTCTATCTGGTGGTAGTAAAAATGACGGCCTCACTTTAGGAGAATTACTGAATAAATGGTTGAAAAGAAGCAGTGAGATGGTAAAATGGACTGATTCTTATTTAGTGCTTTTCTACTCTCCCAAAGCGCTCTGTACAACATGTCTCACTCACCCAATCAAGCACTTTCTTCTTTTTCTTTAGTGCTGTTTAGCAAACATTTACACTCAGATGGCTACATAGTATCTTACCCAAGGATATTTGGCATGCAGACTAGGGGAGCCAGGGATCGAACCACCAACCTTCCAATCAGTAGCTGACCTGCTCTACCACCTGAGCTACAGATGTGTTATGAAGTTCACTTCTTCAACACCACCATCACCAATTTCTCCCGTATGGGTCAGCGCATCCCTACATCTGCACAAGCTCTGCTCTCAACTTTGTTTGCCAACTTTTTTTTGCGTGGGAAGCAGCAGGTGCATGTCTCGAGAGCCTTTGTGTGCACGCAGAGCGTATATCTTCATTTAGTCATTTCGTACAAGCCTCATTTGCCCATTAGAGTTTCAGCGTCGGTTTATCCTCACCTTTGATGTTACCTACTTTTGTCGTTGTTCAGCATGTTGTTAAATGTATGCAGGTTAGACTAAATGAGCTGCAACCAACAGTTTTTGCTTCCCACGCTAAACATGCAGGAACTCACACACTCCCACCCCGTCGTGCTACTGCAGTGACAGTGAGTGAACCCCTGGAAGCTGATAGACAGTTTAGGGTTTAAACAGCTCGTATATGTTACGCAAGCTTCCCTCACCAACTGTGAGACTCGTCTTCCAGCTGAGTCGGCATTGTCAAAGAGTTTTAACTGTAGAAATGTGCAAAAATAAATAAATAAATAAATGTGGAGCGCAGGGGCTCAGCCTTCTGCTGCTGTAGGGCTGATTCAGGAAAAGCTGTTCCAAGATCACACTGCAGGCAATTTGCAGCCGTCACATGAATAGACAGCATCAGAGAGCATTCCTCACATCGCCATTCTGAGCACATATTTAACAGCTTTGTCCACGTAGGTCTTTAATCCCCCAAACTGAATATCAATTAACAGTCGCCTTCTTTATAGTCAGGTTTGAGAATAGCTTATGGTAAAGAAAGGGAGGTTGAAAAAAAGGGAGAAGAAGAAGAAGGGGGGGGATTTTAAATTGCTCTCTGTTCACTTAGCATTTAATGGTGCTTTTCTGAGGGTTCTGCCCTTGTTGGGTTGTGCTTTATGGTCAGATAAAAGTCGTGCAGGGGAAAAATGCCATCTGGGCTCTGTGCCAAGGGGCTGGTGTTTCACAGCAGCTCCAGCCTCTCACCAGGATGTGATGAGAAACTTGGTGGGAGGGTGAGGGATGAGGTGGGGCGGGGAGCAGCCCCTCAAGGTGCCACTTCCATGGAGACGCAGCTGGGCCAAACAAGACTTCCATCAGTCGACAAATAGGAGGTGAGGCTGCTGTCTGGCTCCCTCATTACTGAGAGCCCAGCAGCCTCTGTCAGTCTGCTGAGATGTGCTTCTTTGGGCCGTCAGTGTGGGCAACGCTTATCAACATCTCGTGGTAATGAGTGATGTTGAGTGTAAATCTTTTCTTGTGGGACTGGTTATGTTGTTGCTCTCGGCTCTGTTGCCTAGGAAATAAGCATCTCACTGTAAAGGTGGCGGTCTGCGGTCTGTTTGCCCTTTTCCTCAAATTTTTTATTCGATCGGCTTGAACTTTCACCTCAAAAGTGGACACGCTCTCCATCATTTTTCACCTCTGTTTTGTTTAATATTCTACCTTGACTTTCACGTGTCCACTCAGAAAGGAGGGAGCCATCTCACCTCTCCTGACTCTTCACGTGTTCTCTAACTACACATTGGCACGAAGAATTGAAGGCTACTTGTGTTCATGCTGGTTTGGCGCTGAAGAAGCCACAAAAGATGTATTTAAAATCAGGGTCAGGGTTCACAGGAGAGAGGACCCAAGTGTAGGATAACAGAGGCAGGTTAAATAAACAAAAAGTGAGCCTTTAATGGCTGATCCAATAACCAGTTAAACACAAAGTCCAACCTGCAGTTACAAGGAAACAGGAGTCCAAGAAGAGGCTCATGAAACACAGACAACGAGAGAGCAAACAGGCGACACACAGGTGAAAACAAACAACTAAGCTCCACTGGAGACGCACAGCTTTTCAAAATAAGACAAGAAGTAACTGAAAATGCAAAGGAACCAGAAAACCAACAGAAGACAGAGGGTAATGAGACAATAGATCTCCAGAAACGACTACCTCTGGGAACTTGACCAACAGCTGTGTCACAGACATTTGTACGGGCTGCTGCAAAGCTGCAAATCATTATGCGAATCACAACGAGCGCAAACACAACATTATAAAAACAACAATCGTGAATAATCATTAAAAACAACAACAAAACTTTACTTTTCAACCTTATAAAAACACCCTGCAAATAAATACAAAAATTGCAATAGTTTTTTTTTTTTTTTATTCAGTTCAATTCAATTCAGTTTTATTTACACAGTGCCAAATCACAACAGCAGTCGCCTCAAGGCGCTTTATATTGCACAGTAGATTGTACAATAATACATACAAAGAAAAACCCAACAATCATATGACCCCCTATGAGCAAGCACTTTGGCGACAGTGGGAAGGAAAAACTCCCTTTTAACAGGAAGAAACCTCCGGCAGAACCAGGCTCAGGGAGGGGCGGGGCCATCTGCTGCGACCGGTTGGGGTGAGAGAAGGAAGACAGGATAAAAGACATGCTGTGGAAGAGAGACAGAGGTTAATAACAGATATGATTCAATGCAGAGAGGTCTATTAACACATAGTGAGTGAGAAAGGTGACTGGAAAGGAAAAACTCAATGCATCATGGGAATCCCCCGGCAGCCTACGTTTATTGCAGCATAACTAAGGGAGGATTCAGGGTCACCTGGTCCAGCCCTGTCATGATCCAAGCAGCCAGGAACACACAGGCACAAATGTAATCTTCAAAAAAAAAAAAAAAAGGGTTTTATTATACCCCCAAAAAGGACAAGATGATTACAAAAATTCAAAATATCAAAAATAAAGTTTTTAAGAACCAAGTGGGCCCATAAAAGAGGTTAACTTAACAGAACGCTACTCAAAAGTCACTTAACAAAAACATAACTCAACAAACTGACCTCCCAAATGAGAAACAGCTCCAGTTATATAGCAAATGAATAAACCATTATATACACCAAAGGTGAAAACTAAAGAGATAACAGCTAACCATCATTCAAGAAGAACCCCATTCCCCCTGCATGATCACAATAGATGGTCCAGTCCACTTTAGTGGCTTCTGCATTTAAACCAGCTCCACCCTCAGCCTCCTCTTTCAGCCAAACCAGGAAGGACTGGAGCGGAGGTCAGGTAACTCAGAAAGAGCAGAAATATAATCAATATAACATATACCTATATAAAATAACAAACAATGCAAAGCAAAGTCTATGCCACCATTTGGGCTATAGCTTAGTGCTGTCATGCATTACAGGTAAACTCAAAATATCAAATTAGTTAACTTATGATCACAGAAGCTTTAGAGCATAACGTAAACATAAGACAAAAGACCAAATGAATATTACCTAAGTATCTCAGTTGTGTGGTTGCATGCATCCATCACACACTCCCCCCCTTCAGCAGTGAGCTGGAACAGCGAGAGAGATAGTCCGCTGTGCAGTTGTTCTTGCCTGCAATATGCTGAATGGTAAAACGGAATGGCTGCATCGCAAGGTACCATCTGGTGATTCGTCCATTCGTATCCTTCATTTTCTCCAACCACTGGAGCGCCTTGTGGTCAGTTTCCAGTGTAAATTCCTGGCCTAGGAGGTAATACTTGAGGGAATCAAGTGCCCACTTGATTGCTAAAGCCTCTTTTTCCACCGTTGAATATCTCATCTCTCTTGGGAACATTTTACGGCTAATGAAAGCCACTGGGTGTCGCTCATTGGGTGGTCCCTGTAGAAGAACAGCCCCCAGACCCCTATCAGAAGCATCAGTTTGAAGAATAAAAGGTTTCTCAAAATCTGGGCTATACAAGACTGGAGTCTTACTGAGGGATTGCCTGATGTCCTGGAAAGCTGCCTCAGCCTCCTCCGTCCACTGAATCTGGTTAGGGCACCTAGAACCTGTTAGATCAGTGAGGGGAGACGCCCTGGCAGAGAAATGAGGGATAAATCTGTGGTAGAACCCTGCCATGCCAAGAAATGATCTAAGTTGTTTCCTTGTCTGTGGCAAACTGCAGGATTCAATGGCACTGATTTTGCTCACTTGTGGTTTTATCACCCCATTACCTATGACAAATCCCAGGTATTCAGTTTCAGCCTTGGCAAAAACACATTTTGACGAATTAGCAGTCAGCCCAGCTTCTCTAAGACGCTCTAGTACCTTTTCTAGATGTTTGAGGTGCTCCTCCCAGGTTTGGCTGTAAATCACAATATCGTCCAGATATGCTGCCGTGAACTCTGACAAACCACACAGTACCCGATCCATCAGCCTCTGAAATGTTGCAGGGGCTCCATGCAAACCCAAAGGCAGGACTGTGAATTGGAATAGCCCCCATGGTGTCTGGAAGGCAGTCAGTTCCCTTGAGCGTTGAGTAAGTGGCACCTGCCAATAGCCTTTGCAGAGATCTAGAGTCGTCAGGTACTGGGCTTTCCCAAGTCGCTCAATCAGATCATCAACCCTAGGTGTAGGGTATGAATCGAACTTTGAGACGGCATTCAAGTACCTGAAATCAATACAAAACCGCAGGCTACTATCCTTCTTTGGGACCAAAACCACCGGGTTGCACCACTCGCTCTTAGATGGTTCAATGATCCCTAGAGACAACATTAAATCCACCTCCTTCCTCAATGATGTTAACAGCCGCTCTGGAATCCTATAACTCATACGTCTCACAGACGCTCCATCCTTTAATACAATGTCATGTTCAATTACATCCGTCCTCCCAGGATTCTCCTGAAACACCCCAGAGCTGCATAACTCTTTCACCTGAAGCTGTTTTTCTTCTGAAAGGTGATTAAGGTCCAAATGCTGGAGCACACCTGAAGGAAGATACTGCTCCTCTACCTCTTCCTCCTCATGAATCTCCCTTATCAAAAGAACTTCTGCTCTCTTCGGCCTCTCCACCCACTCCTTCAGGAGATTTACATGCAAAACTCTACTGGAGCGAGAGTGACCTGGAGTTGCCAGCCGATAGGTGGTAGCTCCCAGTTTCTGCTGAATCTGAAAAGGTCCTTGCCATTTAGCTAACAGCTTACGGTCATCACTTGGAAGGAGTACAAGTACCTTTTGTCCAGGTTCAAATGACCTCTCCCGAGCTGACCGATCATACCAGACCTTCTGATGTTGCTGGGCAGCTACCATATGAGCTTGGGCAAGCTCAGTCATCTTCTCAAGTCACTCCCTCATCTGTATAACATATGAGATGACATTATTAGCCCCTGCCCATCTCCGGTCACCCTCCCACATTTCTTTCAGCAAAGAGAGGGGCCCCCTTACTTCATGACCATATAACCGTTCAAAAGGTGAGAAGCCAGTAGAAGCTTGGGGTACTTCTCTATACGCAAAGAGGAGGTAAGGCAGCCACTGATCCCAGTCAGTACCAGTGTCATTTACAAACTTGCACAACATCTGCTTCAGGGTCTGGTTAAAGCGCTCCGTCAGGCCATCTGTTTGAGGATGGTATGGAGTAGTCTTTAGCCCTTTGATGCCAAGAAGCTGGTAGACCTGCTTTAATAAAGTTGACATAAAATTAGTCCCACGGTCTGTCAGGATCTCACGAGGGAATCCCACCCTTGAGAAAAATTGCACCAGACAAAAAGCCACAGACTTGGCCTTTACAGATTTCAGAGGAAAAACTTCAGGGTACTTTGTGGCATAATCAGTTATTACCAGCATGTAACGGTTTCCTGCCCTGCTTTTCTCAACAGGTCCGACAACATCCATCCCCAACCGTTCAAATGGGGTGCTAATAACTGGCAAAGGCTGAAGTGGAGCTCTGGAGGGGGTTTTGATGGAAGTCTTTTGGCACTGAGGGCAGCTTTTACAAAATTGGGTCACGTCAGCACGCAGGCCCGGCCAGTGGAAATGCTTCCTAATGCGAGCCATGGTTTTATGCTTCCCTAAATGTCCTGCCCACGGCACAGAGTGCCCCAAATTCAGTACCACCTCCCTGACTCCACTAGGAACCATCAGCTGTACCTGTGATCTTTGCCGGCGATAAAGAATGCCATCTTTCAGAAAAAAATCCTCACTGCTGTTAATATCTGGTTCCATCTCATGTCCTTGCTTTTTGGTTTTCTGAAAAAAGGGTGCTAATACTGGATCATTGTGTTGCATCTCAGTGATATTAGCTGGGACTTTAAAGTCCAAAGACATTTCAGGCTCACAGACAGGAGATGCTTTCACAATAGTATGATGAAATTTGTCTCGCCTTCTCTCCATGCGGGACTTGCGCAACTTCCCGGGTACTGTCTCTAATTCTGCCTCATAAAATGGCAGAGCACTAAGGGTCTGAGTGGCATCTGCTGGCTTCATAGCTTGAGCCCTAGTTACTGCAACATTGCATGTGTGGCTATAATCCAAAAGGTCAAACAGCACAGGTAGATCTCGGCCTAATATAACAGGGAATGGCAAATTATCAGCAACCCCAATATTCAGGAGATAAACCTGTCCTTGCACCTTGATGTATAGGTCCGCTGTTGGATAAGGCTTTTCATCTCCATGAACACAACAAACAGGAATCGTTTCAGTCATATTAATACTATTTAAGGGGACAAACTGTCTGTGTACAAGAGTCTGTGTGCTACCTGTATCAATTAGTGCCTTTAATGTATCACCATTAATCTCAACTGATGTCATCTTTAACCCTCTGTCTAATTTTATCTCAGAGTTATCATGGTTTCGAGGCACAAAGCACATTTGGGTTAATTTAGCTGAGTTTTCAGGGCACATGGGCTTTGTATGACCTTCCATTCCACAAAGATAGCATACCAAGGTTTTGGCCGGGGACTTCAAAGACCCATTAGGTGGGTGGCTATATGAAGCCCTACTCACATTGGCAGCTGGTCTTTGCGGGAGTGATTTCCGGCTGTCCTTCGTTTTCCAAGCCATGAAGCTCCAAGGCTGTCCCTTTTTCCGTGCCGCCACAAAAACATCAGCCATCTTTGCAGCCTCTGCAGCAGAGGGTGGATTATGCTCTTTTATCCACACCTGCAACTCAGGAGATAGCATTCGTAAATATTGCTCAAGGATGATGATTTCCCCAATGTCCTGAACGGTTTTATCTTCAGGGTGGACCCATTTTACATAAAGCTCCTTCAGCCGTGCATACAACTCTTTAGGGCTTTCTGCAGGGTTTACATCAAGAGATCGAAATCTCTGCCTATAGGTCTCAGGATTGATATCATATTTATAAAGAATAGCTGCCTTAACCTTGTCATAATCCAAAGAATCATCAACATCCATATGTACATATGCCCCTCTTGCTTTGCCCGTAAGCAGCGGTACAAGGTGAAAAACCCAATCATGTCTCTGCCACCGACAGGCCATTGCAATGCGTTCAAAGGTAATCAAAAAATGTTCAATATCATCCTCGTCGGTGAGTTTTTGTAACTTAGGCTCCAGAAAATGGGACTGACCTGATGAACCAGTAACTGATATACTGGGACCAGCTTGAGGAAGAATGTCATCATCTAGAGATTCTGGATCAGGTGATTCAGCTGCCTGACCTTCAGGCACTGGAGAAGTGCGGGCTTGTACTTCTACCTGTAACAACTGAAACTGGTGTTGAAGTGCTTTAAAACGTTGTTCTTGCTTTGCACTTTCCTCCTTCTGTTTAGCCTCTCTGGCCTCCTGCTGGCCCATATGTGAACGGAGAAGAGAGATCAGATCTGATATCGTTGGCTCCTTACCTTGGCCCTCAGTGCTGTCTACCCCTCCAGAAGCGCCATTCTCCTCTTGTTCTCCATCGACTTGTCCTTCTGAGCCCATTTGCTGGCTTGGTACATCTCCTCGGACTACTCTCACACTCCTTGCTCCTCTCTGCATGGTTTGATAAGGAGTGAAGAAAAAAAACAAAAAGAACTGTGCCTTTTTTGTGTGTGTGTATTTTTTTAAACTGGCTGTATCCCACTGCTGCCACCAATTGTCATGATCCAAGCAGCCAGGAACACACAGGCACAAATGTAATCTTCAAAAAAATGGGTTTTATTATACCCCCAAAAAGGACAAGATGATTACAAAAATTCAAAATATCAAAAATAAAGTTTTTAAGAACCAAGTGGGCCCATAAAAGAGGTTAACTTAACAGAACGCTACTCAAAAGTCACTTAACAAAAACATAACTCAACAAACTGACCTCCCAAATGAGAAACAGCTCCAGTTATATAGCAAATGAATAAACCATTATATACACCAAAGGTGAAAACTAAAGAGATAACAGCTAACCATCATTCAAGAAGAACCCCATTCCCCCTGCATAATCACAATAGATGGTCCAGTCCACTTTAGTGGCTTCTGCATTTAAACCAGCTCCACCCTCAGCCTCCTCTTTCAGCCAAACCAGGAAGGACTGGAGCGGAGGTCAGGTAACTCAGAAAGAGCAGAAGTATAATCAATATAACATATACCTATATAAAATAACAAACAATGCAAAGCAAAGTCTATGCCACCATTTGGGCTATAGCTTAGTGCTGTCATGCATTACAGGTAAACTCAAAATATCAAATTAGTTAACTTATGATCACAGAAGCTTTAGAGCATAACGTAAACATAAGACAAAAGACCAAATGAATATTACCTAAGGATCTCAGTTGTGTGGTTGCATGCATCCATCACAAGCCCTAACTATATGCTTTAGCTAAAAGGAAAGTTTGAAGCCTAATCTTGAAAGTAGAGATAGTTTCTGTCTCCTGAATCCAAACTGGAAGCTGGTTCCACAGAAGAGGCGCCTGAAAACTGAAGGCTCTGCCTCCCATTCTACTTTTAAATACTCTAGGAACAACAAGTAGGCCTGCAGTGTGAGAGCGAAGTGCTCTAATAGGGTGATATGGTACTACAAGGTCATTAAGATAAGATGGGGCCTGATTATTTAAGACCTTGTATGTGAGGAGCAGGATTTTGAATTCAATTCTGGATTTAACAGGAAGCCAATGAAGGGAAGCCAAAACAGGAGAAATCTGCTCTCTCTTTCTAGTCCCTGTCAGCACTCTTGCTGCAGCATTTTGGATTAACTGAAGGCTTTTCAGGGAGTTTTTAGGACTTCCTGATAATAATGAATTACAGTAGTCTAGCCTGGAAGTAATAAATGCATGAACTAGTTTTTCAGCGTCACTCTGAGACAGGATATTTCTAACTTTAGAGATGTTGCACAAATGGAAGAAAGCAGTCTTACATATTTGTTTAATATAATGATAATAATAATGGATTGGATTTATGGATAATTAGCTAAGACAGCTGGGTCTAGAGATGCTTTTTAAGTACAGGTTTAACTACAGCCAGCTTGAAGGCCTGTGGTACATAGCTGATTATTAGAGATAGGTTGATCATATTTAAGATTGAAGAATTAATTAATGGCAGGACTTCTTTGAGCAGTTTTGTAGGAATGGGGTCTAAAAGACACGTTGATGGTTTGGAGGAAGTAATTATTGAAGTTAACTCAGAAAGATCAATTGGAGAAAAAGAGTCTAAATGAATATCAGTGGTACTGAAAGCAGCTGTAGATAATATTATTATAATAATATTATAATATTATTGGTAATTTTTTTCTCTAATGATTAAAATTTTATTTGTGAAGAAGTTCATGAAGTCATTACTAGTTAACATTAAAGGGATGGTTGGCTCAACAGAGCTCTGACTGTTTGTCAGCCTGGCTACAGTGCTGAAGAGAAACTATTTCTCCAGGCTAAATGATGATCCTCTAAATTTGTGACATCCATTTCCTCTCCAGCTTGCGAGTCATCTGCTTTAGGCTACGTGTTTGAGAATTATACCACTTCTGATTTGAGGCCTTAGTTTTCACAGGAGCTACAGTATCCAGAGTCGTACGTAGTGAGGAGGTAAAATTATTAACAAGATATAATATCTTGCTAATATATATTGTCTTTTTGGTAGCGTTGTTCTTTTGTTAAATGTTGCTTGTGTGTTTTATTTAATGTTGTATTTCCTGAGATGTTTTTGTGTTTTTCTTTTTGTCGTTGCTTAATTTTGTGTCGTTGTACTTAAAATGACACCGTAATTTTGACACATTGCTAACCAACAGTAAGGTAAAACAGGCCTGGTATGAATAAAATGTGTTCAAGAATAATGTGTACAAACTATGACTGTAGTTACTTAAAATAAATGCACATCAGCGTTCAATAGTGGCAGCTGTTACATGTTTTTTCACGACTGTAATTTGCCACTTCTTAGTCACTGCAGTAAAGCACATTAGTTTTTCCGGTTAATCTCCTGCACTAAGTTTTTAATTGGTCTCTATGAGGTAAGGCTAAAGTGGCAGTGAATCCTTTTCCTTTTTAGAAGCAGCCGCTAAGAAATAAAGTCACAAATGCACAGTGAAGAGGCCGCAGTGAGTACTCCAGATGTTTAACATTCAGCTTCCCATTTAGGCAAACTCACAATCAGCAAAAAGAGCGTCTTGGCTTCCAGTCGATTAAAAGGGGAAAAAATGAAGATGCTATTAATACATGACGAAACATTTGCTGGATCCCGGGACCATAAATCATTACCTTAAGCCCTTTCGGTCCACGGTGTTCTTCTTTAATTTGTCCCCCTCCCCCCACCAGCTCATGGCCCAGATCACCGAGGAGCTCACTAAGAGCATTGTCTTCCTGCCAGCTCACTTAGCATATCTAGTTTTATTTTGAACCCTCTGGCTGTTTGGCAGGAGGAGGGAATAAGCAATGTTAAAGGTATTTATGAGGCTGTCCTTAAAGAACCTTTCTTTATATCAACAGTTTGACTAATGCATGTGACAGGGAACTTGATATTGGCAGCAGCTATGAAAAACTTGTCTGCATGACTGATGGTGGGTACGATAGCTGCCAAGCCAACATGTATTAATTATAGTAGCTTTTAAACACACTGATTTTCACTACGTTTGGGAACTACCTAAATGACCGGGCCATTAATAATTACAAGTCTGCAAGAAGCTTATAATTAAGACAAAATCGATATTTTTTTATGATGGCTTATGTGTATAAGCAAAAAACAGATTGTTGGACCATTCTGAAAAGCGAAGGGAGTTTGAGTGTTTGAGTGCAGGCACTTTTTTATGGAAGGTTTTTAGGCTATTCTGGATATATACAAATACCTAATCCTGCTCTGAAGGAATCTGGATATACTACCCAGGGCACTTTGTAGGTATGAAGAATGAATGAAGGGTGGAGGCAGAAATAAAAGGCTTTTACACAGCTCAACGGTCTGTTCTTTTTTATTCCTCTTTTTCTTCACACCGGTGAATTATTGCAACAAGTCCGCATCAGGCCAAGCTGAAGAAAACCTGAAGTTATGAAAAAGAATTCAGCTAGTGAGAAAAGAATAACCGGGACTCTCTAACTTCACTTCGAATTTGGTGATCCAAAATCAGATCCAGTAACAGGGGAAGCCGTTTTGCACCTGGCTATACCCCCATTTCAGCAGGACCCATGGCTGCACAGCTACTGTGGCCTGACACAAGTGCAGTCTGAAGAACATTACTAACAGACTAACATTTGTAATCAGACTACCTTTGACATTGTGTATCAGGACATGCAAAAACCTTATTTGGTTTTTCAGTTTTATTTATATAGTGCCAAATCATAGCAACACTTGCCTCAAGGCACTTTATATTGTAAAGTAAAGACCCTACAGTAAAACGAAACCCCAACAATCATATGACCCTTTTTGAGCAAGCACTTAGGCAACAGTGGGAAGAAAAAACTCCCTTTTAACAGCAGAACCAGTTTCAGGGAGGGGCAGCCATCTGTAGTCAACTGGTGGGGTGAGGGGGAGGATTTTTTTTGACCATCTCTGTGTGGCTGCTATGGTTTCTGATCAAAACATGTCTACAGACAGATGATCCGAAGCCTGGGTTACAGTTAAGGAACATGACAATGAGCTCAAGGCGTTGACCTGGCCTCCAAGACACACTCACGCCTCGCCAAACATGTCCAATCCTGGGAAGAGCCTGCAACTCTCAGCACATCAAATTATCCCCACCACTAATCTGACATTACGTGCATATGTGTTTAAATGAAAAAAAGTTTCCGTTTGCTTCACTAAGGTCTGACAAAAAGGTTATTAATAGGCGTAGTTATGTTTTATTCACACCTCTTTCACAGGCAGCAATGTGACTGCTGGAGTGGAGCCCATGTACGTACCTGTGAGCTTTAAATGCATTCCTGTTGTAAATATTTATAACACATAATTAATAGTATTCCACACATTATCTGAACTGCTAACAGTTACTGTCGTAGCACATTTAAATGTGTACTGCGCACACTACTGTATCATAGGTTATATATGAAGATTGTAAAATTTTTATTTTTTATTGATTTGAACATTTTTATAGTGTCTAATATTATTATCCTTTTTTTTAAATCAGGTACTAGAAAGTGTTTATTTTTAGAGATTGATGTAAAACCACAGAGGTCACTAAAGTAAAAAAAATTACTGCATAGCCTGTGTAATTGTAGATAATGTAACAAAAAATAGCCTAAATTTTCAAGAACCTATACACGCTCTGCCTTATTTATCCTCAGCACTTTCTCAAATTAAAACTCTACTTCTGCAAAAGCCCCAAAGCATCCTCTACCAATCTCCCTCAGTCAGACCCCACAGAACACCTCCAGAGGTCCCACGCCTCACGGGCATAAGTCCAGCCAGAGCCACTGAATGGAATTTGACTTAGTCAAGGACTCCGAGTCCGACTTAAACCCTTTGTGTTACATCTGAAGTTTGAATTTAAAAAGACTGGCAAATATTTTCACATGGACAGTGTACATGTGATTTCTTGCACTAATGGAAAATTATAGCCAAGCACAAATGTAGTGACTCACACATGTCTGAACCACAGAAAAGAACAAGAGAGAGAGAAAATATAGCACATTTATTTGTGAAAAAATAACTTGGTAGACAGGAGGGATGACTGAGAATGACAAAACTGCAGAATAAGAACCTCCAGGTTTACAGGATACATATTTATTTTGATTCTTAGACAGTTTGATGGATAACTGTACTATCTATGATAACTACTATCCCATTACTTGGGCTCTCTCACAGTTACATACAGCACCTTTGCACCAGGCCCTCTGCTCTGCCTGCTGTGACTGTCAGGTTGATGTATGTACCTGTTAGCCGCAGCTAACCATCTGCACTTTTCACGTCTTTTTTCAGTGTTTCCCTGCATCTCTGAAAGACTCTTAACATCTTATTATGTATCTTATTTGTTCTTTGGATGCTATTTAAAGTGTAAATTTACATCAAAATTACAATTTTATTAATTGTTGCGTTAATTAGCTTAGCTTAAAACTTAGCTAGTTTACCGGATGCATTAGCTATGGTCAGTGTTGGGGAGTAACGGAATACATGTACCGCCGTTACGTATTTAAAATACAAAATATGAGTAACTGTATTCCGTTACAGTTACCGTTTAAAAAGGTGGTATTCAGAATACAGTTACTTTGTTGAAATAAATGGATTACACTGCGGTACTTTCCTGTTTCATTTTGTCGTGGGTCAGGACTGTTTGGGTTTTGTTTGACAGCTACGTTCTGTTGTTCCAGGCGGCAGCGTTACGGTTGCCATGGTTACAGGGCGACGCTCTCTCTCTCTCTGCGACTGTGTGTTTCCTGGGTGAGAGAGCGCCTTTTCGTTGTTGTTGTTGTTGTTGTGCTAAGCTAACAGGCAGAATGCTACAAGCATAGCTCTAAAGAATGTAGCATCATGGGCAGTGTAGTCCGTGTTGCAGGGAGAATGGACTGCCATACACGTTATGGGTCTGTGAGCGCGAGGAGGGAGAAAAAGGGGAGTGGAAAGGTACGAGTTGTCATCGAGCAAAAACGGGAGCTGGAAGCATGTAAATATAATAATAACCACTGTAGCCAAGAAGAGAGCCTGACGAGCCCAGCTGTAAGTAAGCTATTAAGACTCGACTGTACACTGTGTTCGTGTTTTCCTCCGAAAACAATAAGTTCCGTTGCAGCAGTCTTTCAACGCCTCTCTCTGTCTCTCGCAAGAAAAGTTGACCCACACAACAAAGTAAAGCTATTTTTCGGCTACGAGCTGACAGGGACCCCGCCGTATTAGTCAGAGGTCCCTTTACTACAGTTCGGAGTCGCGGACCTTCAGTAATAGTAATAAATCACACAGCAATAGTACATTCACGTTGTTTAAAAAGCATGATAATATATTAAGTATTCCAAAGTATTCAGAATACGTTACTGTCATTGAGTAACGTAACGGAATACGTTACAGAATACATTTTGGGGCATGTATTCTGTATTCTGTAATGGAATACATTTTAAAAGTAACCTTCCCAACACTGGCTATGGTTTGCTTAACGATAAACTTTTATTTTATAGGTAGAATTAATTTGAAAGGTTGATACTGGTGTGTAGAGCAAAGGCCATACATTTCTACAATGAAAAGCAGCATTAAAGCTGCCAGGAAAAATGCTGCATCAGCCAAGAAAGCCTTGGATCCTTCCTCTCCCTCATTTGGAGGAAAACAACAGAGGAAACTACAGGGTGAGTTCAGCCAGCTGCTGTTAGCAGTAAAATATCTTTTTAAATAAATAAATTTTCATCAGATAACTTTTCTTTCCTTCTATTTGCTGCTATTTTTGAGTTGAATTTGTCAAAGATACATTCTGGTCTAATCAAACAAAGGAAATTTGTCTTGACTTTCTGTTTTGTTCTAATCATCTTTGTTAAGGCTGTTGAAGATTTTGGCTTCTTTAATTTACTGAGAGACAGGGTTGAGAAGTTCCGGAAAAATGCAAAATATTTTTTATTTTTGATATCTTTTCTTCCAGTGTTTTTACTTATTCAGGCACACATTCCCTTAAATGTTTGGGATTTCAGTGAATGATTTGAAATATGAATTCCCTGACACCATACTTTCTTTTAGGCCAGAACACCAAACATTATTGTATATAACTCAGGTGTCCTCAGTCATTTTCAAGAGCCACAAAAATAGAAAGAATAATATATAAATGATTGTAGCCCACGGCTTTCCACACACTGTTTGAATGTGTGAGATACTTTAAAAGCTGAATACTGAATAAAGTGAATTGAGGCACTGTACTAAGATACCACACATGACATCCTCTAATCTGCCCTCACTAAATGTCGTTGTTTTCACAGCATGGAGAGCACAGTGATGCATCTTTGCTGTATCATGGTGCTGAGCTCATCGTTCATGTAAACAAGTAAGTTTTTCATTTTTATTGGCATTTGGATATTTCCCCCTTTCAACCCTGGATTGGCTCAGTAAAAGGACAGAGAAACTTTAAGATATTGCTAATGTGTGTTTGTGAGAAACAAAGGGACAGACTGTGTAGACTGCTCCACACATTCCTTTGACTGTTTATGGATCAGGACTTGCTCTGCGTGTAGTATTTAAACACTCAGTTTTCCCATACAGCAGAGGAGGGTTGTGAGAGGTTTGAACACCCCCAATCTTAACAGTGATTGGGTCACACGTTAAGGATCAAACAAACAGATGCTGTCAGATGTTTCCTGCCCATGTTAGTGCAGGAAATTCAGCATGCTCTACATAAAATGATAATGAGAGAATAAAAATGTTAAGCACACAGTTTAGCTTCACTGTGTCCCAGTAAGGTTGGATCTGAATTATAATAGCATATCTTATATTTTTGTAAATATCTATCCAGCCCACGTGCTTTATGAGCTGTATGAATTTAAATTCCTCCAGAAGCACATGCATGTGAACAGTATTGGGACTATTTATTGCTTTTTCTCATGCAGTTGAAACACTGACTGAATTGTGTGGCTGTTCGTTACCTGTGGAGGGCAGCAGCAGGCTAGAGATATATCTGAGCTACCTCCAGAGTGAAAAGAAGAATAAGAACGGCGAAGGAGAACAAAAATCCCAATGCAGCTCTATACAACTTCAAACTTGGCCCAGCGTTTTTAATATTATTCTAAAACGCTACTATATTATTATTATTATTATTTTTGTGTGACAGAGCTGAAGCTAATCCAGTTTAGGCAGACTCGCCATAGGACAATAAGGTTTAACTGTAGGCTATGTATTAATGTCCTGCTCTACATGCTGTTGAAAAGGACTAGCAGAGAGAAGAGCGACCAGCACTTAATAAGAGGCTGAAAATTCAAAAACAGCAGAAAATTATTTTAATTTTATTTTTAACTCCAATATGAAGAAACTGACCCCAGTGACTGCTGGAATAGGCTCTGATCCCCGTGCAACTGTGAATTGGATAAGCAGAAGAAAATGGATGGATGAAGAAACTGGACATTGGTAACATTGGTAGCATCACACGAGTGCTTTCACACGTTCAGTATCTTGCATAAGGATACTTTGGCATGCAGATTGGAGCAGCTAGGGATCAAACCATCAACCTTCCAATTAGTAGATGATCTACTCTACCTCCTGAGCCATGGTCACCTATTTAAACCAACGTCCAATCATATTATTTACTGGCAAGTATATTAAATATCCTTTTATTTGGCACATATAGGAATTTTAGTACTTTCATCCTTATGACAAACACGACTTACCTTAAGTTTGTGTTCAAATTATCCTAATTCTTTCTTTATTGTGGTTAGCATTTAGAGCTGTTTTTTCTGGAATTTCCATTAAGAAAAATTGTGGGGCAACAAATAATTTTCAAAGAAGTTTACATCTGTAGGTAACATGGCACAATCCAAAGCCTTTTACTGTGTAAAGGATGGCTAGCTTTGCTCTGTTTGATATAAGGAAGTATTCATTCAGTATTCGTGACTCATGGCTGTCAGTTTGGTTTCTAGGTGAATGATGATTCTGTCAGCAGAACAATACTACTGATGTTGTGAATGAAATTATGCAGAGAAAGCAGTGAAAGTCAAGGCAGGATGAGGTCCAAGAGACAACCCAAAGTGGTTCCACCAAATTGGACAAAAGACCAGAATCTTCCAGACAGTCATCACTGGTCAAAAACACATGAAAAGGCATTAAACAGAAATGATTTTATGGGAATGTCAATCTGCTGCATAGGCTGTAAAAAATAATATCATTTTTCATAATAGTTCAGTAACCTGTAACAATGTATTTTACATTTTACTCAGAAGATGGTGATAAATAACACATTTTTTTATTGTTCTGCCTTGTGCTCACAGTTTTAAAAATGACTGTGGTCTAACACTGATGATAGGAGTTAATTAGCTTGGTCATCATATAGTGCCAAATCACAACAACATCACCCTCAAGGTGCTTCATATTGTAGGGTAAAGATCCAGAAATAATTATCACGAATAAAGTGGTCAATATTTATTATGATGATTAAAAATAAATTTAAAATTTACAAAGTTTCACAAGAAAATATTCTTGGTTTACTAAACCTGTATTAGGTCCTTAATAGTTAGCTCACTTGTCAGCCATATTGGAAGGCTTCCAGCCAGTGTATATTTGGAATATTGCCTAAATGTACTTTGATTTCAGTGGTAACCAAGACATTAAAACTGCATGCACATAGAGACAGTTTATGAAAACGTTTTTTTTTCTCCAAATAAGAAAAATTTAGAATTTAAATTTTTTTTTTTTTTTTCGGGGCTGCGTCTCCCTCTCACAAAGTCTCAGTTGTGAACCATTTACTAATAAGCAGCTTTCTTTGCTTTAACAGAAATCTTTTAAAATCCTTCTTCTGCTTTCATTGTTGCCCCGAGAGGGCTAAAATGGACTCAAATATAGTGCGATAATATCTGTTTATTTTCACAATCTCTAAATATTTATCATCACACAGGCTAACAGGATTTTTTCTGCCTCTTTGTGAAGCGACTGCACATTAGCACAACTGGCCTGCACTTAGTGAGGGCAGTGAGTGTTTTACAGGGTGACAGGGTGACATGTGTCTTCCTGTTCTACCTGGTGATTTTTCTCTTAGCAGCAAAGCTAAAATCTTTTTAGGGTTATATATGTGTATATCTATCTCTCTATCTATCTCCTTGACAAATATATATATTGTACCAAATCATTTTGCATCTGAAAACAAAATAATGGTTATGCAAGCTTCTTCAGAAATGCAAATATATGGAACCTGGGTTTTATGTAAGCATTCGAGTGTCCAATTGAGCAAGCGTCTCCTTTTATGTGGGGTCCTGTAACCTCATTAAACCTTACTTTGCGATATGAGCACAGATGGGTCTTATAAGTGGATGCATAAAGTAAAGTATGCCTTTCATCACTCAGTCAGTGCTATTCTGCTGGATGGAGACTGATGCACAAATATGAAATGTCAACTGGTAAGTGATACGATCCTTTTTTTTTTTTTAGCGTTTTGCTGTTCCATCACTGATGTGTTTGAGTGTATGTGAGAGGCTTTTCACAACTTTTCCTTGTTAACTATTCATTATAACAGCTGTTTTGCAAACAGCTCATGGAGACTTTTAGTACTTTTTATTGATAAAAGGTGTCCATACGGAGATGGAAGTCTTCAAAACAAAAGTAAATCTATAATATTTGCATTAATGCATTAAACAAACAAAAAAAAAACATCACTTAGTGACAATGGTAAACTGTCTGTATGCCCCGATGCAGTGTTTTTTGTTCATAAGCTATGGGAACTGTGTTCGTTTGAGGGATTGGCAAATAGACTGGAAGGGGGCAGGATGGACCCGTATTAATAGGAACACTTGAATGAATTAGAATAGGTTTTAAACATGCAGGACAGCCACAATACTGGGCACCGACTGGAGGACTGTACCAGCTTGTCTCATTCAAATGATGCAAACCTGCCTGATTGGTGGGATTTAAACGCTTGTTTCAGCACACTGTCCAAGCAAAACCAAGTCCACTCCAGAGTGTGTGTGTGTGTGTGTGTGTGTGTGTGTGTCTGTTTAACTGCCAGTAATCTGAAAGTAAAAAAACAAAAACTAACTTCAGCTCCAGCCGTGTCTCATGTCATCTTTGAATTGCTAAAAAAAAAGAAAGAGGGATCCCATTAATGTTTTTTTTTTTTCATTTTGCATATGTGTGTTGTTTGTGATATTTGCCATTTGGAGTGGACTTTAAACGATGAAATTATGACATACGCGTGTAAATAAATTTTCAAATTGACACTCCTTTGTAAACCTGTGTGATTGAATGTGCTTCACTCCAACACTGTGGGCTGTTCAGAAACAGCAGCTTCTTCAGATTAATTCAGCAGAGCACCACAAGTGGATGTTTTAATTTGAGTTATTTGGTCATTTGGAAAGGTCCAGAACAATTTAATACAATTAATCTTGTTGAGTGAAGGCAGTCATTGTTGCCATGTAGCAGCAGTAAGTGTTACCCTGATTGCGGCAGTGGTGTAAGTGTCCACCAGTATTATCTCTGTCAAGTGGCTGTCCAGGTATGGTTATATGATCTTGTGAGGCAAAGCTGCCCCACAGATTTAGGTACACACAGACACAACTAAAAGCTCCCCACCCCTTTAACGATATATATATATATATATATATATATATACATATATATACACACACACACACACACACGCCCTGCGTCTGACCTGCGGGTCAAGGTGCAGTGACTCTGAAGTTGTCTAACTGGGCCTCTTGAAACTCTTGCTTTGCATTCCTGCACCCAGTGGAGGGGGGTTGCCACAGACAGGGTTATTACTGGACTGAGAGACTGAAAGAAAGACTGATAGAGAGGGAGAGAAAAGCGACGGAGGGAGGGAGGGAGGGAGAGAGGGAGAGAGAAGGGGGGGTTGAAGGAAGCTGGAAGGTATTATGCACTATTTCCTTGCCTTCCTAGAAGCTCTCACTTGTTCCCTCCCACTCGGCTGGCATTCTGTGGCAAAGTAAAAGAAAACGCTGAAAACTTGAACCTGCTTATACTCGAGCTTCCTCGGCCTTCAAACGAGCTCACTTGTTTTCTTTCCCTGCCCTTCCCCGCGTATGTTTCTCGCACTCTTTCTTGCTCCTCGCCTTCTCTCTGTTCGTCTCTCTCCCTCTCTCTCTCTCTCTCTCTCTGGGCTGTGTGTAAGAGGATCACTTTGTTTCCGTTGCCTTTTTCCGCGGTGCTGCAGACACACATGGAGCAGAGGATTGGATTTGAGGAGATACTGACGAAGTGCACAGCTGCAATGGTCCCCTCCATCTCCACACCAGGACTAAGCCCCCCCACCGACCCACCCCAGTGTGTGTGTGTGTGTGTGTGTTTGACTCTCTCCCTCTCTCTGTCGCACTCTCTGCTATCCGGCTCTCCGTGGGGTGGGGGTTGCAATATAGTAACTCAGAAAAATGGAAGTGGATTGGAGATAGACAAGATAGGAAGCTTTCGTTCTTGGGCTCGGACGTCAGGATCTGTGTGGTAAGTGCTTTCCTCTTAGCACTTTTTACAAGTTCTGTCCCTAAGAAGAATCCATCTGCCTGAAATCTCAGGAGCACTCTTCATGGCTCTATTGATTCATTTGTTGCCTGCTTTAACTTCTTTAGTCGGACTTTAAACTCCGTTCCCAAGTATTAACAAAATAAGCCTGATTTTCCTTGTACTTCTTGTCAGTCTTAAATTAATTTGGTGACAGGAGAGGCTAGATCTTTGAATTTGTGTACCAATGATTTTTAATGATTTTTAAAACATTTTTTTATTTTATTTGGTGGGAGGGGGGACGAGGTGGAGTGATGGGGTGGGGGCAGTTGACTGGGGGAAGGGATTTTGAAGAGGTCAAAGAGAACGGCTCGGACAGAACAATGGTTGTGAAAACTTTACTAGTCATTTAGTTACGCCTCTGTGAAACATGTGTCCGTTTGTAGCCAGGGACCTGTGCTCGACTCCAAGGAGGCTTGCTGTGGAGGCCATTTATTTTAGCTAATTCAATTTATCAGCTGCTCAGTAGCTTCACTTTTTTATGAGTTTGGAATTTTTTAATTTGTTTTTTAAATGGGGTGGAGTGCAGTTGTGAGACACTGCACAGTATTTGAGACACCGTCAGCCTCACCAACCGACAAAACTGTTCATGTCTCGTGTATTTTAAACCGTCACTGCTTTTACAGGAACGAAGTGATGAACAAGAGAAAAGAAATGAGACAATGAGCAAATGTTTTGATACAAAATCATAGAGAGAGAGAAAGAGAAGTTTCCAAGTTTGCAGTGGATACGGTGGGCTCGATCCACATTTCATCGGCCTTTGATGAAGTGCTTGAGGAATTCAGATTTTTTGTTGTAGTGCTGTTGAAGGAATAAATAATGCAGATTACAGTGAAAGTAATACTTTACTGCAAGCTCCCCGAATAACTCCAATGTGTGAAATGTTAGGGGGACCTCACATTTCACATATGTGAGAAGCACTGGACCAACATTTATAATGATTAACATTATTTATATATTTGAGATATATTATTGCTCAATAATTAGTTGATAATAATATGATAGGAATTAAGATTTAGTTTGAATTAAAAAATCCTCTGAATTGTAATTTAGAAAGAATATTGTTACCTAATTATTTTAAAAGTAATGTTGTAGCTCATTTAAACTCACAAATGTTGGTGCAGTTAAAAAAAAAAGCTTCGTTTCCTGAATGTAAATCATCAGTTGCATGAAATATATCACTAGCATCATTTAAAATTCACATTTTATTTTACTTTAATTTTTTTTGATGTGCAAATATTCTTTAAGGGTCTGACAAACTATGTAAAGTGTCGGTTTAATAACATAAACCTTTTCACTTATTTGCACAGAGAAAGCTGTGGTTTGTGAGAGTCTTGAGAAATTATCTGAGTTAAGCAAGAAACTCATTTTAGGAAGCTACTGAACTTTAGAGCCGTGATTTATGTGTCTCACCTTGATGGTTCACTGGCAGTTTGGGGTTTTTGACCTCACTCTTTGAGGAAATCAGAACCCGTTTCTCTGACCGCCTCACTCTGTGCCTCCCTCGTTCCCTTTGTTCATTAGACATCTCAGTAACGTGGGAATTAAGTGTCTCGACTGGCTGTAATGGGCTTATTTCTCCTGTGAAAGGTAGTTTTTAGAGCCACGTTTTAAAAGGCTCAGATGTGCCTCTTTTAATTTATTTATGGCGTTCTCGGAACACAGTTGAATTTATAGTATGCAGGATGAAGCCTAGCTGCTACCACAGCTCTTTTATGCATGCACACGAGCTGTGTGCTGCAGGGTCTGGTTCTTTGTTTTGATTATGTGGGTCACAGTGTTGTGAAGGAGCACAGAACTGCACACCTTCTTGGAAAAAAAGTCTGTCAGAAAGTTGGATTTCCAGCTTCAGCAGCGTAATATGAGAGTAAATAGAAACTTAAAGAGACTGCTCAGCACTGAGGATGATTCTGTGGATCGGTTTCTTCTTGGTGAATGGCTCTTTACACACTTTCAGCTTTTGCTTTTCTCTCCCAGTGTTAGCTTGAACAAATATTAAAATAATGTAAAAATTCCAGCTGAGCTCAGAAATATTTTTTGACCCTTTTTAAGAGGTAATGGCATAATTTTTGGATTAAAATGACTTTTTTTCTTTTTTTCAAATTATAAAATGCACTTATTAAATAATAAAGTAAAAATCTGATTTGTGGGAAATGACAAAAAACTTTACTTGAGTTTCTCAGCTCCCAGAATTCAATGCTAGTGAAGAAGACTGCAGTTGTCTTCTATGACTATTAATCAGTTGGTACGGTGCAGTTCATCGTCATGTTTTCCAGTAGTATGTCTGCTGGCAATCTCCACTGCTGTTTTTTAAGCCAAGTAACGACATGTCGTCAGATAACCTCCCTGACCTCCCCGGGCCAATTTTAGCCTCTCCTGCAAGCCTGTTCTAGTTATAAATTAGCCTGGTTCTTGTGCGCAGGCAGTGAAAAGGAAAAGCTCAGTTAGGAGCAGTGATTTATTAGCTGTTAGGCTTCCACTGTCATGTGACTGACAGAGGTGTCATTCAGGATGAAAACAGAAACCCAGAACGCAGGCGGGATCCGACTGGTTCAGGAAATAGGAGGTGGTTTCCTTTTCTGCCACTCAACCAGGAGAGAAGTTGCATGATTTACATTTGAGTATTCCTGCCAAGTAGTGTTTGAGTCATTCTCAGAGCCTGTTAGTGCCACACTGTACTATTTACTATGATTTTCAAGGGTTTTAAGGTAATTGTCTGCGACGTTCCTAAGTTGTTTGTTTGTTAAAATCCATAAGATGAGAGACAAACAGGAAATAAAAATGAAATACTAAAATCTTTCTAAAACTTAAGTCTTTCCACTCAGCATCCACCTTGAATTGTCAGAGGGCATTTATCTAAATTAACTTTCATTAAGAACTGCATTCGTTGAATCCTTAGATCAAACACTTACTTATAAGGGTTTAAAAGCTTTAAAAAAGCCCTTCCACCCACGTCTTCCACCCTGTTTGCTGTTGTGCATTTTCCCACTGACTTCATTTCAGCTATGCCATGTCTCCCTTATGTTTCAGATAAATATGTTTGTACCTCATCATAATGCAACCTGTGCGAACCTGTGTGCTGGTAATCATCTATGTGATGTTGCCCGAAAACCGTGTTTTATTGCTCACTGCTGCTCACCTGGCTCCTTCTCTTTCCAAACACACCACTTTGCATGTGCTTCACTCTATGACTCGTGTGGCAGCTGTATACATGCTGTGCTATATGCTCTATACGTGGTCAGGCTCATCTAAAAATCGATTACTTATCCATTTCTGTAAATCGAGTTTTGCTTACTCCGATTACGGCCTTAATGCAAGTAAGATAATTTTGTTAAGATGTTTGTATGACAGTCCCAATAATGTGAGTATTGTCTTACTCGGGTTATGATCAAATTACTAGAGTGCATGTAAAACCAGTGAGTGGAAGCCCTGTTTGTCTCCGTTCTGTTTACCAAGCAGGCTGCTCCAGTTTTTACCTCTGACACATGAATTGTTGTAACAAAGCCTGGATATCACCAGGCTGAATTCAGGGAGGCTCGTGCTGTTGCAAGTGTGGACAGTAAGAAGTTTTTAGTCGTCATTTCTTTGTTTGTTTGTTTTTGAGAATGGCTAACTAGGAGACAGTTTCTAGTTGAATTTTGCTGACTAATGTAGGCACACAGTGTGGCGTACAGTTAATTCATGCTGTTCCAGGAAGAAATATGATCAAAATAACTCCTCCAACAATGCAGCTGTTCATAGAGCAGGAGTTCGTATCCCCGAAGGCCGAGAAGAGAGGAGCTTTACAGCTGCTTCTTAGGCCTGAGCAATGTGACGATCATGTATTGTGAACAATCTGAACTTGGCATATCTACTTTAAAGTCATAAAGTTTGCGTCATTAAATGACATTCCCTTCTCTGTGTGATGTAGACAAAAGCATGATTGGTTATGACTCCTTGGATCATTAATTAGAGTTTATTTTAAACCAGAGACAGTATGGCGGATGAAGAATAGCAGTGAGCAACAAAGGAGTCCCAAAAACAGCACTTCTGATCAGAACCTTCAAAATAAAAGCAACATACAAATTGAATGCAGAGCTTAGTGACACTGGCCTTGATTCGACTGCAAAAATAGGCCCAATCCAGCGTTTCTGTTATGATACTGATATCTGGGCTTAGGGAATTTCCTGATGCAAGCATTTAATAGTAGTTTTCTTCATTCTGAGACTCTGAATTATTCTAAATTATTGCTTTTATAACTTTATCATCTGATATGTCACAATTTATATCCAAGAATAAAAACTTACTGAATTTGTATTTGCTAGTAAATTAGTAAGTGAAAACAGGAATAATTAAAAAGTAATTACAGCATAAAAATCATTGCATTTATCACATTTCAGCTCAAAGTGAGAGTCTCTTGTAGTTATACTATTTTCCTTTTTTATGTCTCTCTCTCTCTCTCTCTCTCTCTCTCACACACACACACACACACACACACACACACACACACACACACACACACACACACACACACACACACACACACACACTGGGCGTGGAGCTGACATCCATCCATTCATTTATTTTCTTAACCACTTATCCAGTTCAGGGGCACAGGAGGGTTGGGGCCTATTCCAGCTGTCATTGGCTGAGTGGCGGGGTACACCCTTGACAGGTTGCCATCCATTCCATGGTGAAGCGAGCTAATATTAACTGAGTTGACGACAACACTTTCTGTTATTTTAAGTGGAATAAAATCTTCCCTGCAAGTGTTAAAATGAACCAAAGACCTTCTAGCTTCTGTTCGTAATTGCTGTCTCTCCCTGAAAGTTAATGAGAGAGAGAGAAGCCTGTTCAGTTGTGTCAACTGTCTTGACCAAAGTTTGCAGTTAAATAAAAAACTTTTTCAAACATAGAAAAAAAGGAGCATGAAATGGCTCCAAACTACTGCAGCGTTTCAAAGAGATTTTACTAGTGCTGGGCCATATCATACCGTTCACGGTAATACCGGTATAATGTCGGGCAATGATAAGAAAATGAAATATGGCGATAGAATATGGGTAAAATGCGCATGCGCAGTGCCTTTGTTTTCATACGCACATGGCGGCGACGCAGAATGAGAAGAGCGAAAGCGGATCGTTGAATGAAACGGATGAACCAGAACTGGTTTGTAAAAATGCTGCAACTTCAGTGGCGTGGAACTGGTTTGGCTTTCATCTGTCAGATACACAACAAAGCACTATTTTTGGTAGCGCATGCTAGCGGGCCGTCGTTATTACCGTGATTTTTGGAAAATACGTCACACTTAAAATCAATCCTTTGATTTTTCTGAAAATCGTCAGAGCCCCTTATAATCCCGTGTGCCTTATGTATGAATTCTGGTTGTGTTTACTGACCTCGAAACGATTTTATGGACACGGCGCTCGAAAATCTGTGAAATGTTTTAGTGCGACTTTGCTAAGCTACGAAGCCGCACCGCTTGATGGATTGTCGGAGCATTACGGCTATCGTAGGCGGAGCCTCGCGGAGTGATACGTACTGTGCTTCAACATAATGTTACCGTACTGTGTGTGTATAACCTCTTTTTAAGTTCTGTGGATATTATACATGGTTATGCTGAGGATATGTCGGCCAATTTCCACTGAAAATGCCTTTTGGTTAAACTGTCAGCAAGGAATTTGCATTTGCACTGTTAAATTTTTATATAACTTTAATGCACAACAAACAGCTGCTTGTTTAAGTGAAAATACATTGATGTTTTGGGGTTTTTTTCTTTTGCACTAATAAAGTTGTGGAGTTGTAAAGTATTTTGTCTCGTGTCAATTATATCGTCAGTTATATCGTTATCGCAAATTTTCAAATGGATACCATGATAAATATTTTTGGTCATATCGCCTGCTCTAGATTTTACCATTCTACTTTAGCTTTCCATCTAACTGTTACTCACGTAATAAGCAAAGAACAGGTTAGGATGCCTTTATTGATACATGATCCAGTTTTTTGGGTCGGGGATCCAAATATTCCATCTGTGAGTCCCAGCAGAGAGGACCATGTGGTCTACTGGCCAGACTGTAAAGATGGCGAAACACTACCAGCAAGTCGTCTCAGTGTTTACAGATATAATTGGTGCAATCCTGACATCCACAGAAAGACATCTTCAGTTTCTTAATCGAGCTGGTGGCTCGTGCCTCATCCCAATAACACTGTCCAAAAAACACGATCATCCATATGAGCACAATTGCAAACTGGGGTGGGACCACCGTTAAAGCCAAACTTTTAAAATGACTGGCAAACTCTGTCTTTCATGCACCAGCAGAAGCTTTTGAGCGTGCAACTGTTAGTACACCCATACAATGATAAATGAAGGGATTCTATTGCATTCTGTTCTATTCTATTAGCGCCATAGTTTCTGTCCAAGGTGGGAATCTGCTTCTCTGATTGGCTAATGTTACAAACATCACATTATGTTTCTTAAAAAGGTCACCTGCTGGATGTAGTAAAACTCTCCCGTCCTTTAGCATGTGCCCAAACTCTGAGATGCAGGTTTACTTATTTATGCATGCCAGTTTGACAAGTCTGTTTGTTTTACAGAGTTGACACTCCCTCTCCTTTAGTACACAATGCACATGTAGCCCTTCACGAGGATGATGCACCATTAAACTGTTAGTTCACATGTTAGGACGTATTCTTAGGACAGAGATTTCATTTTTAAGTCATCGCTCTGAGCGTGCAATAATTTGTCATTGGATATTTTTTTAATATTTGAGGAAAGTCATAGGGGTTGTTTACTCCTTACATATATGGTAAAAGAAAGTCATGACTTTATGGGCGATTAGCATGACTTACTTTGACAAATAGCACGAAGTGCAGGAGGATGCTAAGTGTCATTCAACACTACAATAATGATGACAGATGATATGCGTCATAAGTCACTCATTATTGAATTATTAATGACCTGAGCCAGGTCTTGAGCATTGCCAATGGAAAATAACACAGATGTTTAGTGTTTGGGATTGTTCGCTGTGATAAATTAATACCCATGGCTACAGTTTTCAGTTCAACCTATTATTACCACATGAAGAAGAAAAGTAGAACAACATGTCGGTCTTTGAACTTAAAGTGATGTGAAAAAAATATTATCTAAAAAGCAAAGCAAGAGTAGATACACACATACACATGAGCACACATGCAGCATTGGATTCTGGCACAAATGGCCCCCAATGGGTTGTTTATAAAGGGGGTGATGTCATGTCTGTGATGGAGGCTGTGTCTCTTTACCGGTGATCCATTTCTTACCCAGCTGTCCTTTGTGCTACTTAGCAGAAAGGAAGAACAAAAGAAAGACGGATATAAAGATGCAAGATTATTTTACATTCCTTTCACCTCCAGCTCACTTTATACCTGCCATTAAAAGGTTTTAGTTATTGATACGATGGGTTTTTTTCTTCATTTGTTTTTGCCCATTTGATATTTTCTGTCCTTTGCTGCACAAATGTAAGGAGGGAAATAAAAGAGCACAAGTCAAACATTGTGTTTCTACTGTATACCACAAGGCGGTTGTTGGAGTGACCGCGTCTAGGACGCTGATTAAACAGCATCCCAGTGATTACTGTGAGGTGCTCACACCAGACTGCTTCTGCAGTTTTGCTATTTGAACACCTTATTTGAAAAAGTGCTCATCTTTGTACTTTCCCTAATCCAATTTACATATTTATTATCTTATTTGGTGTTTCAGCAATTTTATTCTGGACAGTTGCCCATTTCCTGGGTCAAAGGATCATTGGCAATTTGTCTGCTTGTCTTTGAGCCAACAGGAGTTCGTTCTTCTTTGCAGACAAAGGGTCGCGGGACTTCTTTGTGGCATCGTACGTGTGTCTGCGTGTGTTTATGTGCGTGTGCGCATATGTCAGGTCTAGTGTTTCCAGCCCCTCGACTCTGCACTATTTTAAACAGCTTGGCTTCTTTAACCACCGCGCTCTCTATGGCGGGCACGCATATAAGTGCAGTGGGGGGGTTGTTGGGGGAGGGGAGTCCATATAGAGCTCAGGGGGCTCCCTGGGAAATGGTTTCCATACATTTAGCGTTTCCTCTTTGTGGTGCAGCAGGGTTGTCGCGTCAAAGCTGTGGTACAAGGAGGGGTGGAGGTGTTGGATAATGCAGACACAATGGGCTAAGGCAAACATTAGGAGTGAGACAAAGGACGCTCCGCTTAGGTCACAGGGGGGGCAGCTCTTCCCATTATCTAAGGGAAGTGATCTTAACTGAGGGACTTTTTAAACCCATCAGCAAATTAGGGGCAGCGCTGAGCTGCTGGTGTGCGTTCGGGTCATGATCAAAGCCTCGAGAGTGGGTCTGTTTAAAGAGGAAGGCCGTAAAGCAAAGGACAGCAGTCACAACACAGCACAACATGAGGCTGGGTTAGCGCTGAGAGTGCTATCATGACCGTGTTATCATTGTCACAGTCGGGGTATTTACTCATGGGAAGCAGAGGATAACTTCTTTCTCATCTGCACTAAAAACAGCATAAGCACCATATGTCATAAGGTCAGCTGAGTGTTTCTGCACCATACACGTGTTTTAAGGCGAGCCAATCTATAATCATGCTACACCTCTAATAAAAATTGGCATCAGTTATCTTTTTTATATAGAATAACAAAATTGTGTTTCAGTTTCATTGTGTCAAATTATCATCTAGGTTTTTGTAATTGTGTTTTCTTTGGATATAGTACAACATTAGGCTTTACCTATCTAGTATGACTTTTTATAGTTGTTGTCTAATCTGCTGTTCAGAGATTTGGGCTATACAGTATATTTAGCTTGAATTAATAATTTACTTAAATCATTTATCATTAAAATAACCACCAAATGATTTTTTTAACATCACTAATTTATTTAGACACTCCCATATTTGCTAACCACTTTAGAGCTGAGACGTAGGTCAGCTTTTAGTATTTTTTATGAGCTAAGCAGCTTGTCACGTTCCACTCTAATTTATTGCTTGAAAACAGAGTGTCAATTACGTGGTAATTACACGCTGTTAAAGCTACTGCTTAACTGCTGGACATTATGAACATTTATGTCTTTGTTTCTCACTAAACATTTAATTTACTATTGGGGTGTTCAACCATAAGGAAACAGTGCGATCAAAACAATTAACCTGTCGTTAACAAATTTTAAAAAATTTCACTGAAAAATCACTGAAGAAAATTGATGGAGGGAAAAGCTAGAAAAGAAAAGCAGAAATCTTTTTGCCAAAAAGCTCAACTAAATGTCTCCATATTCACTTATTGCGCTTCTCCTTTTTTTTTTTTTTTGAAACCTTATGCGTGTTTGTGTGGCTGAAGGACCATTATGGGACAGGCTTTTAAGGGAGATCTGGGAAGTGGAAACCTAATACTGCCTGACTGCTGCTCTTGTGTACATGAACCCCACAGCTGCTGGACAGAGAGGGAGAGAAACTGGGGAGAGAAAAATGGAGGAAGAAAGGAGGGGATAGAGGAGAGCACGGTGTGCTCGGTAATTAGTTGTCTGGTTTTGTATTGACCAGTCTGGTGCTTGGGCCTTGGGGACTGTTAAATTTGCAATTGAAACTGAAAGGATTATGCATCCAAAAGACATTAAACAGGAGCAATGAATAGATTGTGGGCTACACGGTGGACTACTTTCTTTTTCTTTTTTTTAATCTTCTTCCATCTTCTTAGACGAGCTCGTACTTTCCTTGTGAGAAGCTGATGTTTTACATGTTACAGGTAAATTAAAAAATGTACTGTAGGGTCATGACAGTTTTACATTGTGATAATGGCAGCCCGTTTTAAGAGTCAACCATTACAAAAACAAACACTACACTGGTTCGAGTCATCATTCGGGGTCAGTTTATTAAAAGCAGACAAAGTCTGAAATCATTGCCACATGCTACCTGCTGCAGAGTGCGATGCGGTGCAAGTCTAATGAAATGTGTTTGAATGGAGACGTGGTGACCACGTGTGGGAATTGATGGCTCTAGCCTGAGCTGCCCAGGGGGGAAGGAGGATTTGTGTCTGTGTTTATTGGTGCTGAGGTTGCTCGTGCTTGCTGCAGTGGGCCCACGGAGTAGGTAACACCTTCCAAGTACTTGCTGAATCTTATGGCCCAGAGAGATTCCCTTTAGATGCACTGCCAGCGTTGATTTATAGCGATCAAACTGGTGTGCGTCAACAGTTTAGTGACTTTTAGCAGGGGAAAGCAGAGACGGGCACAGGAATCGCTTCAAACTAAAGTGTAACGTAGCCCCTTTCTAATGACTTCCATTGTGTGTTAGGGTCCGCTGTACCTGCCGTTCTCACCCTTGGGAATGGTGCGGCTTGCCAAAAGTGACATCACCTTTGCCGGCGCAAGCCGCACTTTGGTGTCGTTTCGGCCGGCCGTGAACCTCTTAACCTGCCAACACCACCAGAGTGAACACACGAGTGTACGGTTGTGTCAGTTTTTGCTGCTGGTTTAATGAAGCTCAGAGATTCACAGACCATACAGAGGCAGATGATGATGCCACAGTTTGAAACGATGAGGCTTTGACTTCTTCTCTTCCTATAATGTGGAGCTTTGTCTGAGTGGAAACGCTTATCGTTCAGGTGAACGCTGCAGTGAGTACTCGTGCCCTCAGAGCTGGTATAAATGGTACGGCGCCGTAGCTGCAATGTTACTGTTACTGGCAAGTATAATGGACCCATCAAGCAGGCCAGACCTTACAGTGGGGAGGCAGAGGGTGACTTTTAAAAAGGCAGGCTATAATATGAAGGATCTCTTTGCTTCCATCTGCATCGAGCATTTGAACCTGCTGAACTGTGAGCCTTGAGTGTATCTTGTGGATGATAGAGGGGTGATGTCATGCTCTCTCTCACTGTTTGTGTAGCTGGCAGAGCCCGGCGTGCTGCTGGAGAGAGTCGCACACTATGACTTAGTCGAGAGCAGAACAGGCCTGTGGGACGCTGCCAGAAAGTTCCTGCCTGCTCCAAAAACTCGGTTTCTGCTTTTTCCTCTGATTCTGCTTTGACACGATGATTTGAAATCTTGTACCAACATTCCGTGTTTTTAATCTGTTCGAGTGTCCTGTGACGCTTTGCGACCCAGAGCGGAGGAGGCACTCTTTGTAGATAAAACACACAATCTGGTCGAGATCCCGCTTTGTGATTATCACAACGTAAATACAGGAGAGCCTGAGCACAGGTGGCTGATGCTGGGCTGATGGTAACCAGACCGGACTGATGTGTGCATGGAAAAGAAATCACTGCTGTAATGTCACGCATAAACAAAGGCTATTTTCTAAACCTTGCCATGTTCGCTTGAAACATCATAGAGCTGAGCGTTTTCACATTGCCAGAACAATGAGCCAACTCCAAAACAGCAGCATGGGCAAACCTTCTTTTCTTTCACATTTACGTAAATATTTTCCCTAAACTTACAAAGTTATGATTACACAGAAACATCTTCTTTAAAAATAGCACTTTTGCTGCATTAATGCTTGAAATAAAAAAATGACAACATAAAGATAAAATCAAATCTTTTCAATTGGAATTGTAGTTAAATTAAAAAATAAACCCAAATATACTGCACATGTTAGGTCTTTATTATTCTGTCATATAAATGGTTGTATTTTTGTTTTAGAAAAACAAAAAAGAAAAACCACGGCCTTCCTGCAAAGGAAAACCAGATTTAAAGTACTAGTATTTTTTTTTGTGTGTGTGTGCGTGTTTTTATTTACTTAACAAATATATTTTTGTTTTATACATCCAGAAATAACAGGAAATGCATTGCCTTATAAATAAGTGAGCCAACACAGCTCATTGCCCCAGTTATATATGTTTGTTAGTATATTTGTACTCGCGCCCCAAAGGCCCATTTCTGAGCCTGGACAAACCCTGTAATATCTTCTAAATTGCCCTAAATGTTGTGAGGATTACTTTAATTTTCTGCACTATTAAGCATTTTATCTCAAGAAATGTGTCTGAAAGGCTTTGTGACATTTATTCTGATGATGTTAAATTTCCGGTTTAGTCTGTTCACTTCATCTTCATTCCCTGACTCAGCAGCCAACTCCCAGAGAAAGTTCAGATTTTCTATATTTTTGGATTATTTCATCTTTTTCAGACCGACTGCTGCATGCGGCACTCCATCGTCTGCTCGTCAGAATGAGGCGGCAGGTTTTAAGCTCCTGTGCTCATCTGCAGTTAAGAACCTTGCCAACTGAGACACCCCCACTCCCACACACACACACCCCACCCCACCTTCTATTTGGTGGTCTCTGACTCCCCTCCCCTCATCCCTCCTGGTAATAAATGGCCTCCTCGCTTTGAGCTTGAGCCCACCTTTAAACAGCTAGACAGGACTGGGGTTTGTCTTGGGCCAAGCGGTGGAGTGGAACAATAGGAGTGTGTGACATTGTCTGGTGTGTGTTAGGAGACCGACGTCTGTCTGTAACATACGTACAAACACGTGATGGCGTTCTCTTCACACAGCTGCCTTTACCTGTGCCTGCCAGGTAGCAGAGAGGGAACACGGGACATCCAGGGTATGCACATCTGCACATTTTTTTCCTCTTTTTCTTTTTAAGCCACTGCCGTTTGTCAAACGTGGCTTCGCGCCGAGGCGTCCGTCTCTACATCACGTTCATTGCCGTTTCCATGCTTCCCGCTGTTTGTCTTTGACGACAAACCCTTTGTCTGGCTGAAGCCTTTAACACAGAGGGGCTGGGATGGAGCCTCCGTGGATCTGTTCTTATGCCTGTGTATGTGTTTGTGTCCATTCACGATAGACCATCTCTGAATATGTGTGTGTGTTTTTGATTCATAAGCTGCTAGGACAGTCTGCAGCATTGTCCTTGGCTTCGTTGAAATGTGTGTGAGGAGAGCATTTATGCATGTGTGAAAGGAGTTTTTTCTTTTTTATTATTCTGCCTAAAAGTGCTTATGATGCCACGATTCCTGTAATCTGCAGTAAAGGAGCATGTAGAGTTCTCCCTGCAAATCTGTTTTCCCTGCAGTGGCTCCATGGGACAAGGATCTTGTAGATTTCTCTTTTCTTTTCCTTTTTTTCGCTTTAGCATATTCTGCATTCATATGGAAATGGGGGGCAGATGAGGGACAGAATCTCACATCAATTTGATTGGGCCATGAATAGCTGCCAGTGTGTTTGGACTGACCCAGCACTGCCTTAAAGGCACTGCCCAGCCTCTGCTCTAAGACCGCAGAGCCGAGCACATTTTCAGCTGCGACGCACACGTGTTCGTCCACACACGCGCGCTTCCACCAAAGATGAAAAAGCAGATGCTCATAATTGTACTCATACAATTAGTTACACTCGAGCACTTAGGAAGACAGAACGCTGTCTCATTCTCTGTCACTGTCTCTGTTTTGCACATATACAGACAGCATCGCCAGATCCCAGGGAGACGTTAGTGTCGCAATACGCTCGTCTTTTTTTTTCTTCCTTTCTCGCAAATCCTTTTTTTTCTTTTTTATTAAATCCTCACTCACCCTCTTTTTCCCAGCAAAACGGATGTCATGATGATGGGCCTCCTTTAGCATTATTAAGGAAGTTTGACTTTATGCTTCCATTTAGTTTTGGGACAATGAAAGATGCTTAAAATATTTTATTACAATATTTCCCTACATCTTACAATTAAACAGGACAAATAGATGTCTGTTTACATAAATGCAGAGTTAGAGTTGCTGCAGTTAAAACACAAATATAATTTTCCATGTGAAATATAAAATATGTTCACATTAAAAAAGGAAAGAAAATTTTAGCTTTAAGGTTTTTGTGGTTTTGTGTTATGTAATACTGTAACCCTTAGCAAATGCACAGGCATCGGTTGGATTAAGGTAATATGCTTTTTCTACGCTGTCTGTGAATTAATATTGTATTTGAGGAGTCCCGTTTCTAATAAATTTTGAGTGTGTTTCCTTCCCGGGCACGTCTGGTACAATGGGCCTCCCAGACCGAACTATTGCAGTTGGATCTAGCAGCAGGAATCCATCAAACAAGATTTGTCTCGGTGGATATGCTGGTTTTGTGCTCAAGAATTAGAGCCCACCACCCATATTCAACCCTGGTCTGAGTTACTTTGTCTTTTATCAAACTAGACAGTCCCTGAAAGCGTGGCTGTAGAGTTTTAATTCATTTAGTAATGCATCGTCTCTCTCTTTTTTAAAATAATGTTTTTAAAATATGATAACTGCAATTAGGCTTATTTCAATAACATAGACATTTTAAAAAATAAAATCAAGTAGATAAAGTAGAAAGAACCGATTCATTGTTCTTACTCGGTTTTATTAGGATAATAAAAGATTTTTTCACAAATATTCAGCACCTACTTTAAGATAAATTAATAACATTTATTTACAGTTTTTTTGTGCTTAATATTTAACCTGAAATTAAACTTTTTTTGCTATTAAATTTCCTTCATGAAAGTATTTGTTCTGCTGCTGTGCATTTCATCTGCTAGATTATCTTTGCTTTCTCCCTGGTGGCTGTTTTGTTCTGTTTTCCGAGTTTATGGTTAAATTTAGGCAGAGTTAAATATATGTCTGCTTTAACACCAAGGTGCAGCCTCTGTCTGTTAAAAGAGCAATGTGTTGAAGGAGGGCCTCAGTGTGTGTGCGTGCTGTTTTGTCTCTCCATTAGCACCCATTCAGAGACAAAGAGTTAGAGGAGCAGACGATGGGCTTGTTAACACACAGGCATTAGTGAATTAGTGTGTGTCTTTGTGAGGGAGGGGACACTCCTCTAGTGTTATGGGGCTTTCACCACCGATACACTACACTCCAATACCACAAGTGTCCAGCCACTGAATAGGGAGGATTTGTTGCTGCACACCTAATTAAATAGTGCTTTGGGTAGTGGTTGTGGTGAGGGGCCCTTTGTTCCAGTCCACCTTCTAAAGCACCTTGGAAAGCTTAGTGTTTGACTTTGGTGACAGTGGAGGTTAGCCCGAGACCCAGCCTCTCTGTGACAAAGGCAGCAGCTGCCTTTCATATACGATGATCATAGCTTAAGACTGTTTGGGACCTACAGACATGCCCAGCGAATTGCTGCACATTTTTAACTTAATCACCCAATTAATAAAGTGATTGATTCATTAAAAAAAACAAAAGAAATATGAGTTTGTTTGTTTTTCCCTCCCACAGTGAAAATGTAGTGAAACAATGTGCGATAGATGACAGAGTGAAAATGTTGTGGATCTGCTTAGTATTGTAGGTTTTGAGCAGGACTCACTGCAGAGGGGTGAGGAGATTATGATGCCCTCTGCTTTGTGTAGCAGCCTATGGGCTTGACCTGAGGGAGGGAGACTTTGTGGCCCTGAGAAGGGACAACACATCTGAAGTCGGTTCAGTTAGACAGAGTTTGCACTTTCTTTTGGATAGAATCTAGATTTGAGGTGGTAACTGTTCTCTAAAGTTATATTATTACAGTTTATATAGAATCCAGTGTAATCTTTTTGTTATTGTTTGTTTCTCCCTAAGTTAATTATTAAAGTTTTTGCCATCACCTGATATTTTAGTGCCTAGGAATTGGTCACGTTTCTCCCCTTGACAACCCTAAAAGAATAGCATTAGCTAGCACACAAGATAATATGATATTTCCCTCAGTCCACCTTTAATTTATGACAGTGGTAATCCTCATTGCTTCTGTTCTCCTGTGCACAGCTGACATTAAAGTGAATGGTAGGGTTTTTTTTTTAGATATGTAAGCTGCAGTCACAATCTCTTACAGGAATATCTGACAGGGTCACTCAGCGATCGAGGGGTTTTTGGTTGTTTGGTTAGCTCTGCTGCCTCATCATGAGCTGTGAGAGCAGACGTGGTGGAGCAGCACTCTGGCATTCAGCTGCCACCGATTCCAGGCAGGACGATGGTGATGGTGGGTTGCTGGTTTACCTGTGTGTTCCAGGAAACATCTGCCAAAGCTGCTGTTTGGTTGAGTGTGTGCTGGTAAATGTGTGGTGCAGAGAAATCAAACGCATTTATTTATTGTCTCATTTACTGCCAGTTGTTCTAGTATGAACAGTGGAAAAATGATTTGCTTTTGGATTTCAGATGATAGAGAAGACACACACACACACACACACACACACACACACACACACACACACACACACACACACACACACACACACACACACACACACACACACACACACACACACTTGATCAAAAGGAATAAAAAATGTTTTTCTGTTTTTATTTCATCATGTGGTATTTTGACACACATTCCAGAAATAATTGATTTAAAGAATTCAAAAAATATTTTAACTTTAAGGAAAAATATTTAAAAGGCTTCCCTAATGTATTTATTTTCACATTGTTTCATAATTCTGTTGTGTCTTTTTAAAGATTGGATCGTGTTAGTGTGTAACACGAGACAGGAATGTTGAGCTTGTCTTTGTGGCAGATTTGGCCGACTTGTCCCCGTCACTGTGTTGTATAAAGGTTCAGTGAAGAATCCCCTCCCCTCCACCCCATGGTCCCATCTCTGCCATTGTTCCTGCTAACATCACTCAGCTCTGTTTTCTACATGCAGCCTTTTTTTTTTGTTTCATATCCAGGATGAATAATGTCCTTTTTATTTTCAGGCCTCGTCTCATCTTATTTATCTAGTTTATCTTCCCTTTTATATTATGTTTAATGTAAAAAACAATGAAATGAAAATGAATTTATGTTGCATATTTTACTCTTTTGTAATTTCTTAAAATGTTTTCTAAATAAGATTGAAAATAAATTATAATTTTTTAAAGCAATTTAATAATTTTGAAATTTATTACATTGTATCTGTAGTGAGATGTTTATCACGCAGTTAGCAGCTATTATTTGTTTCAATCAACATTTTAAGAGTTATTCTTGTTAGTTTAATTTTTTCACAACATAAACTGGAACTGAGTTTTAATCATAGAAACCCAGACTACAGAGGAGATGCACTGTTTGCAATCAGCTGGCAAACTGCTTTTTTTTGTCTGTTTAATTATAACATTTAATTTCACATGAAAGCAGATTTTTCTTCAAGCAGGGCGAGACCTCCAGCTGCTCTGGTTCTGTGCTGTTAGGATGTGGGCTCTGGCAGCAGCGGTATTTTCGGAGGAAGGCCCGGTAGTCGCTGTGGGATCAGCCTCAATTGTTGTGCGAACACAATGCCTTTGCGTCCTTACTTCACTGCTTCTTTTGCTTTCCTTCCCCTGCCTTTGAATTTGCTCATTTTCTGCCCTGTTTTGTTCCCCCCATCGCCCCCTTTGATTGGCCCCTACATAGCAACTTGTCACATGGAGCGTGTAGTCTATAACTGCTCCTCTCTGAACCTTTTGCTTTTTAAATTCAATGCTAAGTGGTACATTTGTGCACTTAATTTTTGTAACATGTTTTATCCAATTAAATGCAGTTAGAAAAATTATTTTAGCATTAACTGTTTTTAAGTATTGTTTTTAAACATTTAAAATATTTTTAAAAAGATGTTAACACAATTAAATAAAATTCAAACCACTTATTAATAATGTTAAATCAAAAATAAATTATTGTAAAATAAGTACATGAGATAAAAAAAATCTAACAATTACTTTTCTACTTTCAAAATAAAAAATAATCAAATAAAACCATAAACCCATGTGTGAAATAACAAAATGAGTTTTTCTTTATGAATCACAACAATCACCTTATATGACTGTACAATGCTGATATGTTGACATTGATCGTGCCACCTTTTACTGTCATCAAGCCTCTCACTGCCTTCTCTCTTTGGCCCAGTCAAGTGCACATATGCTCATCCATAACCATTTACTGCAGCAGTTCAATATGTAAACACACACACACACACACACACACACACACACACACACACACACACACACACACACACACACACGACGTTAATAAAAGCACATCGTTTGTATTTAATTAATTACCAGGACTTGACAGGTCGAGTGGTTTTGACTTGAAATCATATTGTCATTGGGTCTAATAATGAGCCAAGTAATGCAGTAATGTATGTGTTACTTAATTTATTTATTTTGTACGTACAGCTAATTCCTCAGAATATAACTGAGCAGTTCATATTTTTTCTATTTTCTATTTTGTATAGTTGTTTTGTTCCTTTACATATGACTGGAGTCATTCATCTAAATAGTTTACATTTGTTTTACAAATGTTGCAATTGCATTAAACAATTAATATTTAAGTGCTTTATGTCTATTTATAAATTTTAGTTGCAGATTTTTTCGATTCAACCAATTTTCCTTTTTGTTTTTTTTTTTTTTTTTTTTAGACAATAAAGTTTTTTTTTGCAGAAGTTTAATTAATTAATAACTAAAAATTCATTTGTAATCGTAGGACGCTAATATAAATATAATACTATAGAATACTATAGAAATCAAGCATGTTGGCTCATCCAGTGATCAGTGAGGGGTGAAGAAAGCAACTCAGCTCTTTTCTGCATTCATCACTTTAACAAAATACCAGACCACATCAGGAATAAACTTGGCAACAACTGCTAAAGATGACATTTTCTTTGCAAATATATATATATATATATATATATATATATATATATATATAAGGATAGATAGATATTCTTACAAGTATTAAGAAAAGGAATCACAGCTCTGGGCCCACAACACAAACCTGAGAAGAGAGGGGAAAAAAAATGCTGGCTAAGCTATCCGTTTCACACACGCAGGGACAGAAGGTTCGATATTCATTCGATCGATGAATGAAAAGGCACAATGGCAAAATCAGACAGGCTCCTTTTCAAATCCACGTCTCCAGTGTCCCCCCCCCCCCACCCACCCACCTCTCCCTGCCGCCCCTCCACAGTCTGCAGTCGCTGGGCGGCTGGTGTGGCAAACAGAGAGAGAAAGAGAGAGAGGGGAGAGCAAGGGTTACATCAAGGCTGCTCTCTGGACCGTGCAAACAAGTCTAGACCAGTGACCTGTTCAATGGCTCCTTTTGAGGAGTGGGGCAAGTTCGGTCAGAGCGAGGAGAAAGGCAGGCACAGCCTCTTTTCACTGCCGAAGCAGCTCACAGCTCGCGATCGACAGGAGGTAAGGAGGGCCGGGAGGGCAGGCATCTGCTTCCATGGTTACAGGCCGGGTATGGGGACCCTACAATTGAGGAAGCTCCGTTCTCATGCTCCCACAGAGGCAATGTCACGCATTTTAAAAATGCGTCAGGCCGGGGCGAGGACCACATCCACCAGCGGCAGAGTCGCTCTTTCAGTGTGGAAATAAAATGATAGCACGTCTGTTTGAGGGGTGCAAAAAGAGTGTGTGGGGGGGGCCTTTGGGATGGGGGTGGCAGCATGTGCTTGGAAAAGAAAGAAATGCGTCACATGATTGTGGATAAACCTAATTCAAAGTAAGGTGTTTGTTTTTTTTCCCGCGAGCTGCAGTGATTTTCACAAATGCGCCCGATGTGTGTTTTTAGCGGCTTTGGTGGTGAAATGATGTTGTTTTGTACAAGTTAGTGGCACAAATGATTTATCCTCAGAGGGAGCAAAGGTCAAGGTTTATATGGTCAGATATCTTAATGAGGATTCTCCCAAAGCAGCAGAAAAATGGAAACAAAATAACCTTTTTTTAATTTCTTCCGCAGGAAAGCCGTTTTCATTCATTTCTTTTTTTTTTTTTTTTTTTTTCCTTTCTTTTTTTTTTTTTTTGCCAGTGATTTCAAATTCAAATCAGCTCTAGTGAAATGTGCATATTTGTTACTTTAGCACAACGTGTGTGACGCTTTTGGATTGCAAACCAGTCAAATGTGAGGAGTCACATCTGTCTGTTTATTTGTTGATTTGTTTGTGTTTGGGCATAAGCTGTGTGTGCGTGTCTGTGTGCTCGTGTGCACGCGTGCGTGTGTGCCGAGTTGAATGGATGCTTTGGGCTTTTCTTCACGAAGGCGGGGTGTGTTGGAACGTTGAATTTGGTCATGCAGCTGACGCTTTACCCCTTAAAACACTCCAAACAGAATGAACAGATGGCCGGCCCTCAGGAAGGGCTCGGGGCGTTGGATTTGCTCTCAGACCGTGGGAAAGTCTTTGGCTGACTTCACCTGCTCGGGGAGCTGATGTGACTGGATTAAATGGCAGTGAAAGAAATGAGAAATTAAAACTAACACAGAGCACGGTGCACGGAGCTTTGTACGATTGCGAGCATTTGCCTCACATCTTGTTTAGGAGTGGAAAAAAGGGACAAACAGAGACCCGCAGAAACTGATTCAGTGTTTAAATTTAGAGCTTTTAAACACAACAAACATGCTTTGTATATTGTTATTTTTCTTCGTATGTGTGCAAAGGAGAGCAGGGTGGATGGGTTCAGTCTATTTTTTTCATATGTCTTTGTAATCCTAATTGGAAACAGTTGATCCTCAGTTTGTTGAGACATTAGACATGATGTTTGGCCATCTCACCCTCTGCTTTTGATCATCTCTGTCTCAGAGAGACAGCCATGTGCAGGCTTTGATTTATTGTTATTAAAAAAGAATGGGGCTGTTTGTCAGCCTTCCATCTGATTGATGCTGAGATGCATGCACACTTCAATTTAATACTCTTAAAAAGAAAAAAAAAGGCCCACGTCTGTGCACTTAATGGCTCATTAATTATGTGTTTGAATGTGCAATAAACTTAGATGGATTATCTGCACTGAAAGGTTGTGTTTTGTTCATTTCATTTAATGTGTGGATGCTGGAATTTATACAGAAGCCACTTAAGGATGTGCTGACAGGTGTGAAACTCCATTTCAGACCTCACGAATGAATCATCGAAAACAAAAATCACTGCCACAGCTGAGATAATGATGGGTGTAGCGTGATGTCCGGACAGGTAGCTCTTTATTCACCGCTCAAGGATTCACTTCCGTGATCCGATTGCAGCTTTCGGCAAAGGAGCAAAACGCGAAAAGATGGTGTCCTTAGGCTTTGTGATTACCAGCAGGATGATTTTTTTCTTTCTCCCACAGTTTTTATTGGTAGTGGTTTTACTTGTGGCAGGGACTTCAATAGATATAGAAAATAAATTTGACAAGTGTCTTTGCACATGGGTAAATATTTGCCATATTGTTGTATTTATGACACCAGTTCAGTCATTTCCAAATGTCAACTGATAACCACAAGAATCCTTGGTTGGTGTTAGTCCAAGTGCTTTGCTCTCAATGAAATACTCCATTTCAGTTAAACTACAAAAAAGTAGAGTGCATAAGAGTTCAATTTAGGCAACAGTCAAGTGCTCTCCATCTGAGAAGTGGGAAGGGAGGAGTTGTTGGGTAGTGGAGGAGGCTGTGGAGGACTAATCAGATGTGTTTATGTGCTGAGCAGCGTAGTCAGTGTTAGACAAGAAATGTGAACTTGACTCCAGAGAGCCTTTGGGAGTATAGGTGCATGTGCTCTTGAGATTTAGCCAAAGTTGGGTTATTTCTGGAAAGGGGTTTGCGCCATAAGGATTAGGTCATCCGGTTGTATATTCCATATTCATTTGTAACACATGCCCTAGCGGAGCAGCGATGATGTGACAGCGTCGACAGCAATTAAAAAGAAATGGTTGTTTCTTTCTCTCCCTTTTTTTCTTTTTCAAGCTCTCGACCCGATCGGTCCAGCTAAGCACTTCATTCAACAAGAAGTGATGTTCCAGCTGTTTTTTTCTCCCTCTAATTGCATACGTGCGAGCTCATCTCTGCCTCTCAAAAATGTCTCATCTAAATTCAAAAAGTTCAAGAAAATACATTTTTCTGTGTGACTGCAGAGCCGCGGAGCATTGATAGAGCTGGGCTCTGACACTGGACCAACACTAATTGGGTTACTAGAGCTCGTTCCCTATTCGCTCATACCCTATATATAAATACACACTAAGAGACATTTTGTGCTCCGGCCCGGCTGACCTGTTCACATCATGGTTTATTTTTATAGTGGTAATTTGCCATTGGCCTGATGGTTTGGTTTCAGAGGCCCACATCATTAATCATGGAGGGCATTACTGCAGTGTAATTACACTTTCTCTCAGTGAACCCGCAACATATAACGCAAACACAGTTAGCTGCAAAGTATGCTCGGCACAACGGCAGGAGAGGGCTGCTGTGTCTGTATTGTTAAAATATTGCACTCTAGTTTCGAATAGAAAAGAACGAGTTTAAAGGGTATCAGTGTGCTCAGAAAATGCAGTGGTCAAAATCCCTTTTAAGTGCGTTTGTAGAGAGCGGCTGTGTTTCACCAGTAACTGTTGCTCATGATTGACTACAGTGGAACATCCTTTTAAGGAATGTTGTTTGAAGGTGGTGTTAAGAGCTTAAGAGTTGACAATAATTAAAACCACAAACACGCCAGGAAACAAATGGAAGTATGCATGTGTGCTGTGGGGGGGTTCACGGGTAAGTTGGAATCAGTGACAATGCCGTATAACCCCTTTAAGATCATTATTCCGCACAAAATGCACCCCCGGGGTGTGTGACACATTTGTGAATGGGCTCTTCCGCGGGATTTAACGGGTTAACAGCAGACAAAGGGAGCTGGGACCATGTAACCCAGCAGGGGAGACCCCAGTGGAAACACCAGGCTGCCTTATAATCCTCATGCTGTCCCATCCCGTTTGCTCTGCTCTGCAATCACAGATGACTGACATGCACCCTGTAAGTCGACATGGCTCTGGGGTGAGAGGAGCCACGTGTTTTCAGCTGGTCTCAGCAGAATTTCCTCCACCAACACACACACACACACACACACACACACACACACACACACACACACACACACACACACACACACACACACACCTCCAGGCTGTGTCAGCACACCTCACGCTTTTGTCCAAGTTGTAAATGAAAAATGATAATTAAAGACAAATGCTTTGATTCCCAGTGGATGGACATGAACTTTGGACAGATGCCTGTCTTTATTGTCTTGACCAGCTGCATGTGATTTCATGCTGTAAGCCCTGATCTAGCACACATATATGGAAGCATCATGCAGTCTATTGTAGGGCAACGTGTGCTGTAAGGATCTGGTTGTGTGCTGGAGATCATAGAGGCCAAGCAGAATAAATCCAGTTCATAATACAGCGTTACAGATGTCAGTTCCACTGATGTTTGCAGTACATCTTTTGCGTGTTATACTTGGCCAGTTACAGTCTGACTTTTTTCTAATATCATAGCCTTTTCTGTCTGAATGAGCAACTGCATTCTGCTAAAAAAGATAAATTGTGGCAGCTTTATTTTCTTTGATTAGAGCCTGCAGAGATGTGTTTTTTCACTGGTAAAAGATCTCTTTGTTTTCAGGCAGTGATTCAGGCTAAAATGTGTATTTAATTCTCGTCTTTCAAATGCACGGCCATGTTTCACTCGTTTAAAACATCGATTTTCACTTTCTTTGTGAGATTATGAAGCAGTTTAGGTCAGTAATCCACATTTCATTGTTAGCAAACTATCTGGAGAGGTTCTGTTTGTCGGCTCAAGGTATTTTAACTAACTTTAGTATTCACGTTCTGCACTGTTTGTAGGACCAAGCATCGCTATGCACACATATCTTGAAAACTCAATTTGGTTTAAACCAAAGGCTCAAACGTTTGCTGTTGTGGTGGATTGTCATGAGAAATATGGTGATATAATAATATTTTGGGCATTATTTTCTATTTGGCAAGAAGTAATTAACTGCTTGAGCGTTGTTAATTATGAGAGGGGAAATGACAATCCGAAACTTGTAATGTTTGCTCATTTGAAATTATTCACCCAGAGAAACGGACGCGGCTGTTTCTCGTAGGATTTCTGGAGCGTAACGGTTTCAAGCTACTGTTTGACCTTGCTGCTCTTAAGGTGCACCGTGGGCATCTTTAGATTCGCGACATGTTTCCGGACCCACTCAGATGTTGCTCGATTACCCCTTAATGGTCATTTTCTTTGGAAGGCAGGGCTGATTCACCTGCTGATTTACCTGCTAGTCCCCGGCTTTATTTGCCACAATAACAGCCGTGAAGGCTTCCCACTGTCTGGTACCCGACTGTGAGCGAAAGTCATCTGAGCTCCAATAGCCATTTAAAAATCATCAGATATTAATTCATCTCCTCTTGCTTTTGAGTTTTCGGCTTATTGACTGGTACCTCCTAATTGTGTCTGATTGTTTTGCAAGGGCCTAATTAAGGTCTTGAATCAGCAATCATTTTTCCATAGTCCTATACTAATTCCCGTAATTTCCAGTGTTCTCCTTCCCATTGTCAGACGATTGCTTTGATAATGAGCGGCTGTGCAGGGGGATTATCTTGGAGAAAGCATTTGGTGAGGACACACAGAGAAAAGGTATCATTATGATAACTGCTTTCTCTGCCTCCTAAATGAGAAGTCATCCTTAAAGTAGTCGATTACGGTCGGCACCTCTAGAGAAAGCCTGCGCAAAATTATTTGTGCCATATAATGTTCTGAGGTTCTGTGAAATTTACACATCTGTCTCTATGATATTATGTGGCACAAAGAAGCATCTATAACTACAACACAGGACTGGATGGTCTCTGTAAGAGATGTACCAACCTCAAACTTAAACTAATAAAGAATAGCAGCGTCGCCCTTTGTGTCTCCTTCAGGGTGAAGTGTTTTGGATATTTTGTGTTTACGAGTCCCTTCAGTTATAGCTCACCTGCACTGATGTTGTGCCTGATAATTTCCCTTAGTAGCAGTAATGCACCTACATATAAATGTTCCTTTGCTTTTTAATGTTGAGCACATAGATCATAGCGCACAGCGTCTTTCTAGTGAACAACAACATGAATGACGCAATGTTAAAATGTTCTGAAAAGCCTGTAATGATCAGAGAATGTACTGAAGTACAAGTTAATCATTTTAAAGCTGTTCACACTGTGTGAATCATATTTTAAAAGGTGGCTGTACTTTAAAAACTGATTGGATTTTTTGAACCGGATTTTTAATAGACATCAACATCTGTGACAAATCACATAAATGTTCACTAGCTCATCAGTGATTAGACCATTAGGGTTCAAACATTAGTGTATTTCTTTGAATGACAACATGTTTGTTTAGTGCTCTTTCCATCAGTATGTAAATGGAACCTGAGCCTTTCGTGTCTCTATTGTTTTTACCATCTGAGCAGCCTGATAGGAGACAGCGGTAATTAAAGTACAGGGGCGGGCCGTGAGGGGAGCCAAACGCACAATAAAAACCTTCTGTGAGATTCCAGGACGAAGGTGCCACGCAGTCCGATCCATTTTAATTGTCGTTTGAATTAATTTGAGAACGCTCAGGTCGATTAAAAAGATGCATTCCTCCGGCTGCGCGTGATGTCATATTCATTGATCCGTAGAGGTTACTTTATGCAGTCGTGTAGGATACGTTTATGCTTCTGAAACTTGGCCGTTTGGAATTCATTAGCTATTGATCCCTGTTAGCGATGGTAAAAGCAGGGTCTGATAGCAGCCTTGTCTGAAGCCAGGTAATCAATTCAGTGCCATTCAGAAAACAAATGCCCTTTTACTTTATTATTGTTCTGCATCAACATTTGATACTGCAGCAAAAAAAACCAACAAAAAAACACCCACTCATATCTCTGTCACAGAGTAACTTTGAATTTACTGTTTATTTGTCGAGCTTTTCTTCTGCCTTTGCATTCTTTTCCCCTCTTGAGTTTGTACGAGGTTCGGTTGTCTCTGCACAGCCTCTTCCTCTCTCCTCTGCGCTCACTGACTGATTCTTGTCCTCCATCCATGCCTCCTTGCGCACTGATTGGCTGCCTGTTAGTCAGTTGCAGCCAATAAGCCATTTTGAAAATCTCAGTGTTTAGTCTGGTGCTAGGCAGTAGGATCAACAGACAGGTGGGTCGGGCAAAGTCATTGCCGTGGCTGGCTGCACAGAAAAGCTGCGTTAGCTTTTAAAGCAACATTACCCTAAGTTAATAGTAACACGGCAGTATTTCTGTAATCCCAAACAGGTTAGCCCATGTTTGTGAGCAACTGCTATGTTAAGCCACAATGCTCAGACGCATGTGCTCGACTCTTTCTTTTGGCTTTTCTGCCTAATTAAGCTGAATTTCTTATTGCTCCTTACACATACATGTGTTTGCCTGTGTCGTAGCAGCAGTAGCAGGTTTCACACGCCTGACCGTGTTGCTTTTAATTCACTTGTTCATATCAGCTAATTGGCTTTTTTTAAAGTCATCTTTTTCCTTTGTCAGTCCTTGTAGCTGAACGCTGAGAAAGAGGCGCCAGAGCAGGGCACAGTAAGATGAGGCCTCTCTACAGGGGAAACAGAGAAAAAGTAAATCCTGTGTACTGCCTCGACTCTGTTCGCTTTCTTTGCCAGTAATAGTGTGCAGGGTGTTTTCCCAGTATACTAAAACACTCAGCAAACAGAGCTATCCAAAAATATTCCATGCACAATGTTAGATTTCAATATTTGGACTTTTTATTGGGTTCTTGTCCTTGGCAAGATCAAGTCTCATACTCAGACACAATGAAGTGGCTGGATGGGTACGTTTCATTAATGCGAACTGCACAAACTCTGTCTGGATTAACCTGTTGACTGTTTTTCTGTCACGGCTTGAGGCAACATTAAATTAATGGCGATAAGAGCTTTGAGCCAAAAATAACCCCCTGTCTCTGGTGTGCCTGCAGAGAATAAAATAGCACAAATTATCTTCCTGCTTAGTTTTGGCTGCCAGTATGCAAAGTTTTGGTAAAGATAACAAAATGTATAGTGTTTTATACACTTTGAAAATGCCAGGTTTCTAAATGAATAGCTGCTTAACACAGCTTTTACATTTTCAAGCTTATAAAGATGTAATGCTTATTTTTTCCTTTACAAAAGGATGTCTCAGGTGGAGTCTGGTTTGGTCGTCATAACCACTGATATAGTGTTTGTGTACCTACACAGATGTATGTTGCCTTCACAGTATAACAGGGTTCCCATCAGTGTATAACAGGACATTCGATAAAAACAAACACTAGCTTTTCTCAGCCTTTCTTATATCCTCGCACATGTAAATCATGTCGTTTCCACCCCCGCTGACTTTATTGCATTTTGTTGATGACAGTGTTGATTTTTTCCACCCCTGTCTGGTTCATAATGGTGCGTTCCATACCCAAGGGAAGTCCTTCAAACCCCCACCCCTCTGGTTCTCATTTGAACTTTGACCCTGGCCTTCTGCCTTTCAGGACATGAACTGACCCCCTCATTGGGGGAATGTTTTGGCTGAGCGTGGCTGACGTATCAGATGAGACGCTCAGGTGGCCGCATGGCCATTTTCTTCTACATCGCAGAGCTAGCTGTCTCGTAGCTATGCAGACCAGTGCAAAGTATGTATTTGCACTTATTTTTCCCTTTCCACAACATGGTATGTGTGAGAGAGTTGTGACATTTTGAAATGGATATTGTGTGGTGGTTAATAAAGATGACCTAATTATGGAGAAAGATGAAAACGGCCCACAGCAGTTTCTCCAAGAAGAACATTAGGATGCTGCCTTTTCCTATCAGTAAATAGCACCGTCAGATCTAAGTGAACAGTCTGAATTGTCGACAGAGAAGTGTCGACGTTTGTGTGCTTGTTTTGCACCAGCGAGGTGTTGACTGCACACGATTTAATAAATGTAACCACATTAGATTCTGATGATAGCGTTGCACAAGTTAGACAACAGGTGTAGCACGCTGCTGTCCTTCTTCTTTCTGTTTCCAGGGATTTAATCAAGTGAAGGTGAGTTGTTTGCTACAGGCTGCTCTTGATGACAAATAATGGGGGGAAACACACATTAATCTTCAGCTCAGAACAGACTGCTTACTGGCATTACAATCCCATTACGCCGGCATCTTTGATGTTGATCTATCGGTTGGAGCCTGATCGAAGTGTTTGCTCAACATTTATTCTGTACCGTCGTGTCAGTGTGGTGTTTCTGACTTGGTCTCATTTGTCACGAGAATATGAAATGGGTAACATTAAAAAACAGATCATTTCTTGTTTTGTGTTTTTATTTGCATGCATCTGCAAATGTTTTGTGCCTCTCCTCCACCTGTGTTCTTATCACGCTGTCTTCTCTAAATTTGATTCTGTTTTTCTTCTTTATTTTAATGCCAGTTTAAAATTGTCCTTTCTTGCAGCAGGTCTACAGTTATAACTTCAAACGATGTCCTAATCCACTATGAAAATTAGCATCATATAATTTAAATAAAGGCTAAGATATGCACAGTAATATTTTATGTTGCCGCTGCATCTTACTGTCTTATCCATCCATACTGGTGAACTTTTCTTTGAATGACTGCTATACTGTGGAAACGAAGGTTTTAGATTATGTGCAAAATGTGAAGTGTTAAATTAAAGTAACACGGCGATTGAAAATACAGAGGTCGGGAGTCATTGCTACACTGATCGTTTCCTTGAAGTCATGAGCAGAGCTGAGCAAGTAAGGCAGATGCTCAACAGTCTGGCGTTAAACTGAGTGAGGAGGCCGGCGTGTGAGATGCTCTCAGCACAGAACTGTAGTGTGGTCTCTGGCGGATACCTTTCTCTTTAGTGAGTCACAGGTCTATGACATATGCTTGTGTTACGGTAACAAACCACCTGACTGTGCTTGGCTACTTTTCTGGCTAAACTGCAGAAGCGTGCGGAGAACACGCTGCTGATGATGCATGAGCGATTGATACACTATATCCCAGCGTGTAAGACAGAGCTCGTCTCGTCTGCTTGAAAAAAACATTGCAGAAGTTTGCAGAACCTTATACTACCGAGTGTCCTTTTTTATGGTTTTTAATACTTTCCAGCAAAGCCACATAAAGTGTTTTATTTGATGTATGACGAATTTGATTCAGTGTTTGTGTCTGTGAAGGTTCTCAGTCATCCAGGTCATCGTAGTCAAAGGAGCTTGCAAAGAAAAGCGTCTGGACTTCTTTAAGTTACTGAAGACTTGGGACTCTCCACCATTTGACCTTAGAACTGAAGAAGCTTCTCGGATGAGAGGTGAAACGTCTTCAAGTAACTTAAAGAAGTCCAGACGCTTTTCTTTGCAAGCTCCTTTGACATTCAGTGTTTGTGTTTACTGAAAGAGCTCACATGATTTTGATGAATAGTGTTTTAAAACAGAAGCATGTGAACTTTATTTCAATCAGGAGGTGCAGTGTGAGCGTGTCGTCAGTTTGTCATGTATCTAGACGATTTTATTTACTTTGTCAAGAAAAACGAAAAATCTGGCATCAGCACTGAAATCTTAAGCAACCAGCACGCCCATGGAGTTGACTTTGGAAGGCGATAAGCATTCCTGCTCCACTCCATATTAGCCCGCAGTGCTCGTGTGTTGGGCAGCCTGCCAGGTAGAGGTTGCTATGGCTTCTAACACCGCCCTTTACACTGCCTAACCCCCCCACCCCCTCCCAGAAGGTGCCAGATTTTGGGAGGGGGCAGGCCACGCTTTGATTTAGACAAAAGATGTCTTTACAGTGTCAGCAGAATACTAACTGGGAATGCTGTGGCTTTCTGGTAGGAAATCATGTGATCTTTCCAGCCAAGGTTTTGTGATGGTGCCAGGCGAGGCAGAGGGAGAGAGAGACTCACACACGGAGGGAGAAAAGGGGAAAACTTTGAATAATGATGCCAGCAAATCATTTTTATACAATTTTTTTCTCTTCTACTTTGTTTCGGAGAAAATGGCGGACAGCACATCGCTGAACTGAAGCCGTGTTTTCAGTGAGGTCAGTTTAGAAGTGTGCCTCGGTCTTTTCATCATTCCTCCATTTAGCAAAGTAATAAACCAATGGTCCTAGCACCCACTGCGCATAGCTCACACCCAAGTAGAAAGTGTGGATACAGAAAGATAGAAACATAAAGTCTGACAGAATAGTAGAGATGTAGGTAAGTGGCATTTTCTGTTCTCTTATTCCAGGTTTTCCTTTGTCGCACTGCGGCCATAGGAATATTCTGTTGTTTGTGGCTCTGTGGCACTGGCACAGTTAATGGTAGCTGACCGTGGCATGCTTGATTACACTGGCATCCCTCTCAGGCTCTGCTCTCTGCTATCTGCGGTCTTGACTAAGTTGAGCTAAGCTCTCACCACAGCCACATTGCTGTTGGCCAGGAGGAGGACCGCTCTGGCAATTCTGTGGGCTAGTTTGGGATACAAGTCCACAGCAGATTGTTATTATTATGGATTTAATTTTGTAGCTGGGAACTGCAGAGACATATGACACTCCCAAACTGAGGCACAGAAACTTACCGATATACACACATTTGTGTTTTTCTTCTTTCCCATGTGGATGTGATGTTGTCAGAACAGTTACTGACATGTAGCTGTGAACCTTTTTTTTTCTTTTCTCACAACGATAAGAGTCATTGTTAAAAGTGAATCGTAGCATTAAGCTGCAGGTCCTGGCAGATGCAAAGCATTGTGTGGTATTTAAAAGCAATTCTCTTTTCCTGTTTTTAGAAAAATAAATGGCCACCCTAGCGAACCCACTGGCCCAGCGACCCATCCTCAGAGCAAGATGCAGCCACGATGGGTAAGTTACCACAATGCTGTCACCATCTGTTTGATGAACTTTGATCGTGTGGGGCGAATGTCTTGCTGCTAGCTGCGGTGTATTCACTGGCACTGCCGTGATCTGCATGAACGCCAGTGTTCAGCACACGCGTCCTGTTTTTTTACGCCTGTGTTGCTATAGCTGCGAGACAGTATTAGTCCTTTATTGAATTATTTTGCTACTTTGGCCATAACCATTTGGCACAAACCCGTAGATCCGATCTTGTGGCAAATCTGACAGCACAAGCTCGCCTCTGTGGGTCTTTGTCATTGTGGTGTGATCGTCGTGCTTGAACCTTTTTTTTTCTTTAATACTTTAGGTTTTAAACTGCTCCATATATTAATATTCAATCTTTCTCCAAGCGTAAACCTGAAATGTGGTGATAGTGATGAGACACAGTTTGGCTTGAGGATGACTTTATTTAGTACATAGACGAGAGGAACCCTAGTTGAAAATGTGTGCATTCGGGTTGAGGTAGTAGGTTGTATGGTTTAGAATTACACCCTGGGAGTTAACTGTACAACCTTCTAGCTTTCCTTGGAGTACACGTATGACATCAGTTTGCAGTTTGAACATGCAGCACCTCTAAAGTGATGCTGATCTTTAGAATAATGTAACTCTGGCTCACATGTGGTTTTTGTTTCATGGTGGGCCTGCCAGCTTGGCCCGAAACCTGCAGTTAGTGCTCACTATGGCCCTGCTAGAGTTCTAGTTAGAACACATTGTACTCAGGCTTACTGCTTTTCTTCATCTGCCTTTTAAGTTCTAACATATTCAATCCTGATAAAAGATGTTAGGAGTTGCTCTAGTTATAAACAGTTGTGAAATTCAGTATGAGTTAAACAGGGTGCTAAAATATAAAAATATGCCATATTGTCTTATTTTGAAGTGCTTTCTACTCGCTGAGGTGTAATTGTGTGGTGGAACCTATTTCACACAGTGATGGCCTCGTGTTTCAAACCGCCGCTTCATCTTTGCGGCCTAGTATTACACGTCGGCCTTTTTATTCAACACGGCTGTGGCGTCTTTCTAATGTGCGCTGCGTGCCAAATATTATGATACACAGAGGGTTCGCTGTAAACACAAAGTATAAAATATAATAATCACACTTGTCATATTTAGCAGATCCTCTGTGATTGCCATTTGCACACATATTTTGAACATCTGACTCAGGTTAGGTCTAATTGACACACCTAACACTTCCTAAAACTGTCTACCAAACGCAGCCCGACTCTATTATTGCAGTTGGATGTTTATAGGTTGTTGCCAAGTCTTGTGATACATTGTCCACAGTTCCATACTATGTGCATTTGTGATATGAGGTCCAGTTTCAGGTTGAAGCTTGCCTCAGCGACACTAGAGTCTCTGTTTACTGTGGACTTGTCCACTGACTGACTGCGTCAGACTACATCTGTGTCTGGCATTCAGCCACAGCTTGTAAAATGACTCCAAAGCACCACACAAGAGAAAAACGGCCTGGCAGATCAGCTTGAGATTGTTACTCTTCAGGACGGTTTGATGTAAGCAAGCTGCCTGCTCGAGCTGGAGCTTTGTTGTAAATTCTGCTGTAGTTCTTCATCATTGTGATAGAGTTTTTTTTATTGATGACACAGATTTTACAATGTTTGGGGCTGAAGCTGAGCAGGCTGCCCTTCTGCAACCTTTGTCATTTATCCAACGAGCTTGTATCTTTTTCATTGTTTCATGCTCAGAGTTTCCATTGAATTGTGCTCATGCTTAGCCAGATATGCTGTCCCACTCTGAAATATTTGATGTTAAGATGTTGAAGAATTTCTTTGGCTGAAGGATTGTCTGCAAAGTTAGCCTGCTTTTCCAGTGTGAACAGATGTGGAAAACCCCTTACCTGTTTCCTATCAGTGCAGCTATTGAATGGAATTAATTGGCTATTTTTAGATCATCAGTAATTAAATCTGGCGTGAAACTAACACCGTTGAAATCCAGCGATCCTTATCAGCATCGCATGGCCGGTAGAGTCACTGTCATCAAACAGGTTTCTGTGTGGGAATATGATCCTGGTAAATCCCTGGAAACCAAAGAAGGCCTTTTATCTTCCATTTTGTAATCCCACTTTCAGGAAGATCACGCCTCCTTATTCAGCTACACACCACCGGGTTTCACATTGCTGCTGCTGCTGCTGCTGCTGCTGCTGTTCTGACCCACTCACAGGAAGAAGAGTCAGAAGTGTTGAAAAGTGGACAGTGTGCTGAGGAACGCAGAGGGGATCTCATGCCAGTCAGCTTGGAATGAAGAGTTAGTTCAGGCAGCACCAAATGTAGCTTCTTTATTTAATCACAAACGCAAACTTTGTTTCCTTCGTCTTTAGCTCTTACAAATTTAACAGAGTATGCAGAATCGAGATGTGCCTCACTAGTGTTTATTTCAAGAGCTGCGATTTTCTCGTCTTTCCTCACCTCTGAACCTCAGTCGTTCCTCCAGATGTGTCGAGGAAAGCATTGCCGCTGAGAATCATGCTGCCTCAGCACTCTTCTGTCCAGCTGGTCATTGGTTCCTGCTGGGCCTTCATTTATGGGATGGTTAAACAAATAAATTATGGGATTAGATAGGGCCGGTTTAGGTCGCTGATTTATTTATTTTTTTCTGTCCCCACTGCTATAACAGCCCCTTTGAGAAGTACGCTGGCAAGGAACTTCAAGGTTCTTCAGATGACTTTAAGAATTAATAAAATAAAGATTGCCTTGATTGAATTTGGTGTGCTGCAGTCCAAATGATGTACAGCAGGAAGAGCTGGCAGCACTGCGCAGACAGCCAATCATGGAGCATCACATTTGCTCTACATTTCATCAGTGAAGGCAGCCAGAAACCTAAAGAGTGCGTGTATTAGACCAGCAATAAGGAAAGTTGCTGAAACCTAGAATAATAATTCATTTTGGATGATTTTTCTTCTTCTTTGGCCAGTTTATAGTTGTTTCCTGTTGCATGTGTTCAGCTAAACACTAGCAAATGCTGCTGCTCTTTAAAGCTCCATATGAAGATAAATCTTACTGAGCTCAAAACAAAAATAAACAGTCCCTAAAGTGAATTTATGTTACCGCCTGTGGAGTGGATGCAGTGTTTACATTGTGATCAGATTGCAGATTGTCCTGCATTTTTGTTTCGATGTCAGAGAAACTGTATATTCAAAGCAAGTGACCCATCACACGAGGCTAATACACTTTGTGATACTCAAAGTTCTGTGAGCCGTTTAGTTGTATTGCAGACAGTGACACTCAGGCACAAAACACTGGAAAATCAGCCAACTGCTGCTTACATCTGTAATCTCTCTGAGAGCAGAGATTGGCTTCTTGCTTTTGACGTCACCAATGGGTGGAAACCTTGGTAACAAATCGTCTGAGACCAGAACGCTGTCGGTTCTGGCCAGAACGCTACTCTAGCTCCCCAACTCATAAAATCTCACTTCCCTATAAAAATGAGCAGCCTCGAGCACCATTTCTTCCCAAGGAAACATATTCCCTTAATGCATTCGGGTTAATGGCAAATGAATAATCATAACTACTTTCACCCGCCCCCCAAACACACACAGACACACACACAGACACATGGGGGTGGGGTGTCATCGATCTGTCTGGAGTGCGCCCCTCTCTGCCTGCTGCATCAGCCGCTCTCCCCCTATTGATACGCTCTTGCCCCTTGACCCCTGGGACAGATCGATGCAATTGATTGGAGAAGGGCAGGGACAAGGGCAAGATCTGCTGACTGGCCGACAGCAGTGTGACAAGACATGATCGTCATTAATGTCCCGCTGGCTGGCTGGCTGGCTGGCGAGGTGCTGTGCATCACATATTCCCCGCCGCCCGCTCTCCTCCCCTTCCAGCCTCCATCTTTCTCCTTCACTCTTCTCTTTCCCTCCTACTTGTGCTGCTCCATGGTCCCAGTCTGTGCTGCTTCAGCTGACTGAGATAACTCCATCAGTGGGATACCTGTCTAATGCTCGCCTGGCATCTGCCAGCACAGATATGCATCTCCAGGCTGCATGGAGATATTCTGAGCTGAGTGTAGAAACATGAACAGTGTCATTGCGAGTGTCTGCTGCATAATGTCTTTGGGCTCATTGTGCGAGCTGCTTACCAATCACAATGGAGCCGATCCTATTTTTGGTTGCTTTGAAAAGCTGTGTCTTGATGCAATTCAAAGCAAGTGTATCAGAATCTGCTTCATCTCTGTCAAAACAACTTTATGCATCCTCTGATTGGAGGTGAATCCCATCCTAGTATTATACACGCATGCCCTGATTCTGAATCTGAGAATATGTCACTGATACACAACAGAAACTCAAACGCATCTGTTTTTTCACCGTGTTTACTCTCATGGACCAGTTTCATCACGCTGCGGGATTCTATTTTCCAGTCTAGACTAGAAACAGGCGATGTTTGCGTGTATTGTGGAGGGGTGATGGGCAGGATAACTCCAGACTCGGCAGTGACACTGCTGTAATGGAGCTGATTGATCACCTATATGGCCGCCTGCTGGCCCCACTGGCTGTAGCATACAACAAAATCCCCCCCCCCGTCTCTGCGTCACCGCCACCATCGCCGAGCCGATCCACAAGGACCAACCATCCCCCATAGACTTCATCCTGGCCACGATTTTGACATTGGCAGCAGGATTTACTTGTGCACCTCTTCGGCGCTTAGCTCGCCATGTTTCTGTGTGTTTCTGCAGGACGGAAAGGTACAGACGAATTTGACATCTTTGATGAAGTGACATTTGCTGTGAGAGCCTTTTTCCTGCACTGCAGCAGAATTGGGAAGCTGATGCTTTCCATTTGAATTAAAGGGCATGATCAATCAATGATAACATTTGCAGACCTCTCTCTCTCTTTCTCTGGCCCCTCTTTGTGACACAGGGTCGTAACCCTAATCTATCCACGGTGTTGAAGGTGATTAAGGTTTGAGATTAGCGCAAGCTGTCAAGGGCAGATCTGGTTCGGGCTGAATGCGAATGAGTAAAATGTCATATTTTTAAAATGTACTCTCTACGGGTTTGTCCCTCGGTATCTCAAACAAAATATCTTAATTACATAAAGACAAATGTATGTCACATTTCTTTCTATTGTTGAGGTTTTTAAACATTAAAATGACCAAATGATGCTTTGGCTACGAACAGTGAAGAATTCTGGCAAACGCTGAAAGTAGGTTTGATGTTTTTGTGACCCTTCGAGTTAATCAGTCTGACTCGAAATGATGCTTGCTGAGCTCCATTATGTATATTTCCACATAGACATAGATGTAGTACCGGGCGGCACAGTGACACATTTCTGTATTTTGCGTGTGATCGTGCAGGATCCAAAAAACATGATCTGAAAATGTAACACTTGACAAGAACGATGAGGAAATTCTTGGACCAGATATTTGCTTTTGTGTCTGACTCAAACAGCCGTGTGCCTTATGCTGCCGCTCGCTGCTGTCAAGCCTCGGTCACAATATTGTGACAGTGACAGTTTGTGTTCGTGCTTGTGCTGACCACATTGCTGTGTGTGTGTCTGTATGTGTGTGTGTGAGAGAGAGAGAGCTAAGCAAAGCAGCTGGAGTGTCACTCTGACTCACTGTTCTCTGTCTGGTTTTTGGGGTGTGGGGGTCTTGTTAGTTTGTTGCTGCCTATGTTGTGTGTGTGCAATGCCATTTGTGTGCTCTCTGTCTGAGATGGTAATTTTGTGTCAGTGGCTACCTCTGCTGTGCATGTGTTTGGATGTGACTGTACCAGCTGCACCGATGCTACAAGACAGTGGGATAGCTACAGTGCATCCTCCACCACGGCCAACCAGTCCACTGCAGTGTGTGTGCATGCGTGTGTGTGTGTGTGTGTGTGTGTGTGTGCTGCTGAAAAAGAGAAGAAATTGATCAGCACAGGGAGGAACGTGTTCACCAGCAAAGGCTGGATGGAGGGTGTGTGTGTGTGTGAGAGAGAGAGAGAGGGGGGAGAGAAAGAGCGAGGGCTGTCGCTGCAGACTCCTGCTGCAGTATCTCACTTTGGGCAAGCAGCTGCAGACAGGGAGAAACAGACAAGCAGACAGGTACAGACCTGGAGTGATGGGAGGGGATGGGTGGTGGGAGGGGGTGGGGTGGAGATAGTAATAGAAGGTAGGGCTTGGGGTGCAAGGGTCAGATGGGGGAGGGGGATGAGTGAAAGCAAAGTAGCGGGTTCCGGCGGCAGCGGCAGCTAGAGGGAGCAAATGTTTTGGGGCTTCTCGTTTTAATTTTTTTATATCCCGTTGTTTGTTTGGCAACGGCAGCGTGTCGCGTCGGACCCGCGATGGGTACGAGAGAGAAGAAGAGGGGGAAGAAAAATAAAAGTAGAGGGTGTAGATAACAGTGTCACGACATGGCTGATGTCCCATCGTCATGAGCAGGTAGGAGGAGAATGAGTAGTTCTGGTGGTGGTATTGGTGCTGTGGAGGGGTGGGGGTTGAGATGCTGAGATGGAGCTGACAATGCAATTGGAAAGGAGGGATGCTGTGTGCTGGGGAGTAGTGGGTGGGGGTGAGGGTGAGGGGTGGGGTGGCGGAGACGTCCCACCTCACTGACCTGCGTCTGGCTGCAGCTTCCCGCGGACACCTCAGCCTTTACCGGCACCCGCGCCGCCCCCCACCATCTCCCCCTCCTTTCTTCTGCCACTGCCCTTTTTTCCCCCCTCTTTCTGTTCTTCATCATCCTCAGCTCAGAGGCGGATAACAAAAGGCGTAGTCGGTGGCAGACAGAAGAGTGAGCATGCGAGGCAACGCGTCGGGTGGCGCGGCGCATTCATTTCCGGAAGCCTCCACTTTGCCTGGCGTTCCCCAGAGAGAAGGAGACAGTCAGAGACATCTATCCGGCTGCTTTTTTTTCTTCTCCTGGTCTGAGGAGGAGGAGTTGTGGGATGATTGGGAGGAGGGGGGGGCGGGGGGAGTGGGGGGGGCATTCACTGGTGTGTTTGGGTACACGACCGGTGAAAACGATATGGGAATGTTTTCAGTATTGCTTTAGCATTTACTGCAGTTTGGCATTTTTAAGTGCAGCTAAGGTCTGGATTGTGACTGTTTGGCTCCGGCCGGGCTGGAGCTGCTTTCCAGTTAATTGTCTCGCTGAAGCGCCGTGCCTTTTGACACTGATAACTTATCGCCAAGCTTGCTGCTGTGGCGGCAGAGTTGGGCTGGTAGGTGGTAGAGTCTGGTGTCGAGGGTATTGCAGTCAGCAGTGGAAAGTGAAATATGGGAAGGGAGGCAAGTTTTGGTACCTGTGCTGAAGACGAACCCGCCCTTCTCTCTCGTCCCTTTTGTGAAAAGATGTTTTTTCTGGAAATTTACCCGCATTCTGTGTAATGCTGAGCAGCTCAAAGTGCCGTGCGTTTTTTATTTTTTTGGATTCAGTGTCTAACCGTACCTATCCGTAGGGGCTGCTGTGATGGAAAGCCAGAGGGTGAGGCTGCTGCTGGTGGCTCTCTGCATCCATCAGTCGAGCAGAGTCTGCCAGCCAGGTCCTGGTCCCGCCACCCTGGAAGCGAGAAATTTAGACTGATGATCAGCTGATGCTCTTTAGGACAAAGGCGAGCCCAGCTGCTTGGCTAGGGGGCTTTTCCTTCCTCAGCACAAAGGCTAGTTAGCACAGAGCAGGCAGTGCAGGCTTGTCTGTTTGTCTGAGCCTCTGCTTCTGCTTCTGTCTGGGCACTGCCACGAAGATCATTTAGGTCTGGCCGTCTCCGGCGAAATCCCTGCTTTGTCTTTCTTTGTCATCTCTGCTGCCTACTGCTGCTGTCTGGTGCTTTGTTGTTTTTTAGTGTATTTAAACATATGCCTGAAAATCTGTCTACCTTTGCAGGTCTTTGTGTGCACAGGAATCAAACCAAGCTGTCGAGAAAAAAAAAAGTTGTCCGCAGTGGAAGAACGGAGGAACGCTGGAGCATATATCTGTGCAGAGCTACTTTGTTTTTTAATTGCAGCCTGTGCCTATAGTTTCAACTATAGACACTTGATAGAAATTTGGTACGTTTAAGTGGCACTGGTTGACGAAGAGACAGTGTGTGTGTGTGAGTGTGTGTGTGCATTTGTGTGTGAGTGAGTAAGAGAGAAAGAAAGGTGTCAGTGCCCTGCAGCTGACTGCGGCTCCTCTGTAGACTCTGTCGTACTTCACCTGCTCCCTGAGACCCTAACTTGTGAGCTCTCTTGATGAAAAATCACGGGTTAGGCTCTTGGGACGCGGGCGGACGGCACAATCGACTTTCTGCCGAATGTTCCACATGGAATCGGAAAGCATCAGCGGCTGATTTTCTTTTAAAAATGCATGTATGGATGGGACGGTGCAGAGAATGGCTAACACACAGAAAGGAAATAGCTGAGCGCAGTAAAAAAAAAAAAAAGCAAAGCACATATGTGAAGGGTTTGTGTTCTGTTGGCTCCTCCGTGACATCGTGTACGAACCCGTTAAGGAAAACTGCAGCACTGATGCGACTACATCTGCAGGGCTGCGCTTGTTTGAAATTTTTTTGTTTTTCCCCCCAAAATCATGAAGGACGCCTTTCGTAATGGCGCCAGTACCACCGCCATTAAAGCGAAAAATACCAATCGATTCTGCACTGGGCTGTCAACCGGCACCGTAATCTCTCTTTGTGTCAACATCTGTGTTTGAATACAATTCTAGTAACACATGATCTGATTAGAAATGACAGGACACCAACCAGTCCAAACCACCACACCCCAGGCTCATGTTGATTAACCCCTGTCACCACCTCCACACAGCCAATATATCTGATCCTCCATTACCAGAGCAGTCACTCTGAAATTGATAAGTCTAGACGCTATAGGAGCAAAAGGACTAATGCCACATCTGCTGCTGCTGTTTGGAGCACTGGAGAGCTAAAACACACAAGTTCAAAAACATTTTTTTCTTTACATTTTTCATAGTTGATAATTTCACTCATCTGCTTCATAAATTGATACATTTCTCAGCCAAATGTCAGAAAGTCTTCAAATATTTTACGGTTAGAATATAAATTTTCTACATTAGCCTCAAAATAATTCTTCTAATTATAATTCACTTCTACCCTTTTTTTTTTATTTTTTTAGTTAGAAGTATGCACATAAGCCAGATACATAAACAAAAAATACTCTAATGACTTTATATCTTTCTATATTTAAATGATTTTAAAAGCTCCCGATTGTTCAAATCAGGGGAAATAAAGAAAGATACCATGCAGTATGTCAAATAAAAACCTATGGCCACGCTTTGAAAATGTGGAATCGGGTCAACAGAAATCGAGTTGCTCTCTTTATCTGAATATTTCTGTTGAAATCTGCGATTGTGGTGAGATGAAACGACCAAATTGGTTAATGATCTCAATCAATATTTAAACGGGAGGCGTAGCTCAGCGCAGACAGACATCGTAATTCATTAAGACAGGCTCTTAAAGAGAAAAGGACAAGATTGAATGCTGAATAGAAAATGAAAACACTGGACCTGTCTCTTATAAACATGACTACAGAAGTGCAATTACAATAAATTAGGTCTGCATAAAAAAAAAAAAATCGGTTCTTTTCCTTTTGTGCCAGAGAAAGGTGTGAATTCATTTACAATTACAGCTTGACCTGGTTTTTAAACTTTCAGTTTTTCCCAAGACGGCATGCTTTTCTGAAAACCTAATTTCTGCTAAATTACTCGTATTAGGAATACAGTTCAAAACAATTGATTTTCTCTCTAATGCCCTCCTCTCCATCTCTCTCCCAGTCTCCAGTCTTTCTCTCTCCCTAATTATGTTTTTTTTTCTCGTCTCCCTATTTGGTTTCATAGCGAACAATGCCGATGCCAACTAATAGTCTGTGCCTATGCCACAGAGCCCCCAGCAACAGCTGAAGGAGCGCCATGCCCCATGAATACCAAACAGCCAGGCACAGTGCGACAAGTGCTGAGCAGTCAGACGCAGCACAGGCAGAGCGGAGCTGGTGCCCACAAAACAGCCAGACAGTTTTATTAGGGTCTGTCTGACACGCAGCAAAGTCTGGCAGCACCCGAGCCCACTGATGAAACAACCACCCCCCCACCCCCCTCCAACAGTAACAAAGCAGCACGCTCAGAGCAATCCGCCAAGGATCCAATAAATATCACCCCGTAAAAATCAGCTCCCAGCTGGTTTGTAACTGCGCTCAATGGGGAATACAAACTTTGTTCAAAGTCAAACTAGTTCTCAATGAGCTACTGCTAAATTGATCTCGATTCTGCCATCCGAGTGACACACACTGCATCGGACGTAGCAGCGAAGACAGGAAGTGTTGTTCAGGAAAATGCTGCTAAAGCTTTAACGCTGTAAAAGTCGTGATTTTATTGAAAGTGAACAGATCCAAGCCTGTAGGCATTTTGAGCAGAGTGCTGAGGGAAAACATTGACACTTTAGGATTAATATGGTCGTCATTAAAAGTCTTTTATTTTGTCAGTGTCAGTTTTGTTATTACTCATTATTGAAGTGTATAAAATGTGACTTTAAAAAATGGGTTAATTTAAAATAAGAGCTCCTGATTCAAATTGTTAAAACTTTTTTTTAAATGAACTCTTAATTAGGTTGCAGTTATAGTAGATCTGAAAGTGTCTGTCAAGGTTGCACTATCTAACAGCGAGAGGCAATATTAGCTTTTCTTTTCTGTTTCTGTTTTAAAAAAACGTGTTTATGCCGAGCCAATCAAAAGACTTTTCCTGGTGCCGGTTTAAACACAGGATGTTAAATATTATGTTTGGACTGATTAAAGCGAAATAATTGAAATTGCTGCACGGATCAGCAGATCTCGTATATTAATATGTTGCGATGCGCTTTTATCTGCACTCGTGTTAAACAAACAGCTGTCGGTATGAGGTTTCTGTTCTCGCCAAGTCTTCAAGCTCCTGCAGGAAACATTGATCCAGACCTTGAATAGGTGGAGATAAACTAAAGACTCCAGCTGATGGCCCGAGTGTGTGTGAGAGATTACGCTCCATTGTTCAGAGGTGGTCATGTAACACACTCCGCCGCCGCGTCGCTCAGCTTTAAAAGCAATAAGGCCAGATTAACATTTATTCGGCACATTAGGATTTGGGCTGGAGCCGACATGGAAATCAGGTGGATTTTGTGAATTAGATGGCTTGTTTTTGATTTTTGGTTGTTTTCGATTGTCAGGCTTTCCTGTTGGAGGATCTCTTATCGCAGCAGGGTGGGGAGGAGGCGCAGGTGGTGGAGGTGGTGGTCGGTGTGTGTGTGTGTAGGTGTGTGTGTTTGGGGGTGGGGGGTATCAGGTATGCCTGATAGTGGGGCAGTACAGAATGGAGGGGGGGGAGTGTCTGAGTTTCCAGACACTGCGGCAGGAGGCCAGACAGTCACCTAAACGCACACACGTAGAAGTGCGTTAGCGACAAAGCGACACACACAAATAATGGAGAAATACACACATTTTTGTACAAAGCCTATTCAATTTTGTTTTTAATTCAATCAAGGGGTATAAATCATAGTGCCACTTGTAATGTAATTATCCTCATGCATGGAAAGCACAAAAGTTTCTTTATTATTCTCAGGGCGACGGGAGATAAACTCCATTAACTATTACAGATTACAGTAAGTGCTGTGGGAGGTGCGGCTGTCTGTTGAAAGGACAAGCGATCTGTGCTGAGACTCGAGGATTTTCGCGGCGGGCCTGTGGGCACGGAGCAGGATTGTGGAAAAGTGGGGCCGATGATTAAAAAGCAAACAACAAAGCTCCGAGGGAGCAGACTGACGGCCTGGCAGAGCAGAGGTCTCGGCTTAGCCAACTGGAATGCTCGCAGACCTGGTTTGTTGCGAGTGTTTGTGCTGTGCGCAGGTCCACAGTATTCGAGGGTGTCTCCTGGCCCTGCTCGGGTCCCGTGTTTTCTCGCCATTCTCTCTCTCTCTCTCTCTGATCTGCGATTCACTTCGGAGGCGTTGCCAGGGAAACCTGGTATCTGGCTAGCGGTTTGATGGAGTTATTGAACTGTAACTGGCTGGGATAATTACGCTCTGTCTTGCCGGCTGGCTGTCCAGTGGCTGGGACTTGAATGTGACCTATAGCTAGCCGGCATTGTCACCGCAGGCTAAATGTTTTTAACCCCTTGGCTGCCAGACATTTGGGCTGTGGTAACTTTGGCACTGATGTCCAGTTTGAGTTTACACTTACTGGAACTCCTGCTTCTGTAGCCACGTCGTTGCTTTTGTAGCTAAAGATTCAGTTAAGCCTACGCCTGTAACTCCAGCAGACACATGTTCAGCGTGCTTTCTGTTCATGCTGAAACAGGCCATGACTCGGAATTCCTCATGTGTCCTCAAGTGTATCCACTGATCCCCTGAGCAGGTGGATCCTTAGATAATAAAACTGTGTTTCTTCAGAGTTTGCATGGATGGATTTGTATCTTTCACTACAAAAGGCTTAACGTTTCACAGATTCTCTTGTGTAAAAGAAGGTTGGTGGAGTTTCTGTGTTCCTACATTTATGCTAAATTGCTATCATTATCTCTCCTCGTCTAGGAGCCCCGGCAATTGTCTGCCATTCTCCATGCTTTAAGGTAAGACAGATACCACTTGCATCTGCAACACCATCAACAAAATCCTTACTTTTCTAGTCTTATTCAGTCTAATCCATTATGCCAGCAGACAGCAGCAGATGAGAGTTTAGTTGTGTGACTGCCTTGTTTTGCTTGCAGTAGACGAGTGAGTCAGTAAAAGTGTCAGACCGCCGTAACAGACGGCCTGCGTGAGATAATTAGCCCGGAGTCATTTGGAAGGCGCTCAGCTCTGCCCAGGTGCCCACTCTGCTCAGAAAGAGACCAGACGACCTTTTACTCAGCTCCGTCCCACTGCAGTCACTTAAAACAGTGATGGATGTTTCCCTTTACTCCCCGCTCCCTACCGGCTCTCATTCTCCTTTCCTCTCCACCCGTCCCTCTCCCATGTCACCATTTCCCTCACTTCTGTCCTCTGCTTGCAGCACCTTGTTTGTCCCTTCTCCTCTCCTTGTTTTTCTACCCTCGTCTGCCTCTTACAGCTCCCATTCTCTCTGTTATTCCAAAGTGATGAGAGGGAAGAGGAGGAAGAAAGGTGTGGAGAAAAGGGGGAAGGGGGGGATTTAAAGTGAAGTGGTGAAGGAGACTTTTTTTTCCCCTGTCTTTTTTTTTTTAATCCTGCCAGTTTGAGAAGAGCAGACTCGAGCCCTGCGCCCCCTCGGATCCTCATTAGTATGCACCGGCTGTCGCTCAGGTGACATGGCCACTGGATTCCATCCCAACTGCAGGAACATCAGCAGCACGGTGGAGAGTGGGATAGCAGGTAAGGACAATGAGAACGGAACGGCGTGGAGGAAAGGAGAAGACGAAAGTGGTGGGATGGGGCATGGACTTGTATACACTGCTGTAATCCAGCTTCTTTAATTAAAGCGTCTACCACTGTGAGCTGAGCCGTGCAAGTTAAGTCATCGTTTGTAAAGCACATCCACGCAATTTTCCTCGTTAATGAAATATCCCGCACTTCTCTGTACACAGTTTGAACAATTCATGAATTCACGAGCATTAAATGTAGATGTTGGAGCGTCTGCTCTTTCTGCTGATTTTAATAAACACCTCTGTTGATTATGCTGCGTGTGTTTGGTTATTTCGAAATATAATATTTTTACTCCATGTAAGCAAACAGCGGAGGAATCCTGCAGTTTCCCTCAAAACAGTTTCATTGTTTTCACTTGTGCGATTTTGATTCCCCGTGATATGTAGGATATTGGTTTTGTTGCCAAAGGCAGCAAATAGAGGGGCGTACTACACAAACAGTCGCACTCTGTACGTGTGTGTCAGAGAAGCCAACAATATGAGAATAAGGAAGGAAAAAAAGTGCAAGAAAGAGAGTGTGTGTGTGTGCATGCATAGGTGTTTGTGTGTGTGTGAAACAGAGACAAACTGTGTGTGTGTGTGTTTGGGGAGCAGTGCGGCCAGGCTGCAGATATCATCCATCTCCCTGTCACAGGCCCAAGGGCTGCTGGGAAAGTGGCAGACAGCTCCCTGGCTATGACAACAGAGGCTGCATCCTAATTTTCCGACAGAGAATGCCTGAAAAAAGCTGCGCCTCTCCTCCCTCACCGCCCAGTACGGAAAGCCATTAACCCCTCGATCTGGGAACAAAGCACGGAGCTCGGCCCGGGCCACCGTTGGCTGCGAGTCACATTGGCTCCCATCATCCTGCAGCCGTAACTCCGAGCAGAAACGTTCCGCTTGAACTCGTGTTTCCGAAGCGCTCCGGGCCTGCAGAGGTACGGCTGAGCACGGCGAGGAGCACGGACCAGCTCTAAAGGTGTATCTGATGAGGAGCTCGCATTACTGACAGATACTTGATGACAGTGCAGTGATTTAATTTGTGAAGTGCATTTTCAAAATAAAAGAGCTCGTGGCAAAAGCTGTTCTAACTGGATTACATGCTTTCTGCTTAGCCATGACTAATTTTGTTATAAAGCTGTTGTCAGATATTCTATGGCTTTTGTTACACACGCCAGCACTCTCTAAGTGTTTCTGCATCTCCTCCCTGGTCCTGGGAGTTAAACACTGGCACCAAGATTAAATCAGGACTCATTAACATGAAGGAAGTGTGTGAACGTTAGTCTTTTTTCCACTCGTGCCGACTTTGGTTTTAAAGTTTCAGCACTTTAAGGAAAACCAAGCATTCAGAGCCAAGTTAAGACGCGCAAATGTTTAATAGATTCCAGGTCTGATGAACATATGATGACTGATCAAACGTGCTTTGAGTTAAACACACAATAGAAACGTGAAAGAATGTTAGTTAGTAAAGCCTTTTTTGTTACATAAGTGCATAGTTTAGTATCCAGTGTGTCAAATGTCTAATTCGACTTTTTTAAGAGTTAAGGTTCATGTATTAATTTCACGAGTTTCACTAGAACTTAATGCTAAAATTACACACAGAGCTTATTTAGTTATTTTTCTGCAGACATAATCACATCCCAGCTCCTAGAATTTCCAATGAAATTGTTTTCTTTGTAAGCAACACTATTGTTGCGAGCAATACACCAAAAAATGAAGTGATTTTTTCTCTCTGAAATTGCACTGCAGGATTTTGCAGTAGGAATTCAGAATTTCAGTAGGAACTAAAAATAAGTCTTTTTTAAATTTTCATTAAAACAAATAAAGCTGAGTGAAGAGTCGATGGTGCCAAATAAATGTGATATTTTCCATGAAGACAGAAGATGGTAGTAAGCAGTGTAACAGAGAGTTTAATCTTGTCCCACATCAGGGCTGATATGGGAACGTACTGTAAAGAGCTTGAATTGATGAATTTATGATCAAAGACGCGAGGACGAGGCCTGCTTTAGATCTTTGATCACTGTTAACAAATCAGTGGAACGCAGCGTCGGGATCAAACGTGTTCGGTACCGAACAAAGACTGCACATGTTGGGTGGGGGGCAGAGCGTGTTAGGCAGGTACTGCAGGGTACACAGAGGAGCCGCCCTCTCCTGCATTCTTATGTTTCAGAACTTGCTCAGTGCGTTTGCAGGCAGATGTAACTCATACAGATAGTGAGTGATGTTAAAGAAAAACACTAATATATGTGTTCAGTAACATTTACCAGTTTGTACTTCATGTAGTAATGAAGTGCTCATTTATACTCTGGACAAACTCTACTGGCTGATGAAAGCCAGCAGCTGCAGCTGGAAGCTCAGGAAGACATCTGGCACGGTAAGTGGCCCTCCAAGATTTGAAACACATTTATTGAACATTTTAGATTTATTTGCTGATGATTTTTTTTTTTTTTTAATCATTTTAACATCTTTTGAGTGTGTGAAACAGCACACACATAAATGCACTTAACAAAAAAGCCATAACATCATCTTGGAAACACATTATTATTTTGTTAATGATTCACTTATTAAGTCGAATTTTATGGTAAAATAAATCTCTGGTTCTTTATTAATAAACGATGAAAACCAGCACAGGTAAAAAGATTTCCTTCTCGGCATTGATGCTGCATTCAGGTCTTAAGGGTTAAGTAGTAAATCAGAGCTTCGTGCTTTTGGGTCATAAATGCTTCATGGGAAATGAGTTTCAGTCATACATGTCGATTGCGCCTCCCGAGTGTCAGCAACTATGAAATATGGTAAGTGGAGGGAGCGAAGTGATACATCCACCTAAAATAAACCCAAAGAACTGCATGACCTCTGTCTCTCTCTCTGCTTTTTTTCCTGACATGAAAAGAGACAAAAACACGAGCGCATTGAGCTTTCTGGATTTGTCATTTGTGGTTTACATTTCTATGTTTGGCTCGCTGTAAAACATGAACTCCCTAATCAAGCGCACATGTGAAGGAGCTTACTTTACACACAGCTGCAATCACCGCGTCACTGCAGCCTCACAGCAGCCTTTATTCCGACCGGCCATCTCCTCAGTCACGGGTGAAGTTGATGTCGCTTCGTGCGCAGCACTCCTCTGCATGTGCACGATGCTGATCGGGTCACAGGTCGGAAAAGCTGAGCCTGGGAATCCGCTCAGCGCAAATGCAACTTTGATTTGTGATGATGAGTCACACAAACATGCTTGTACATGCGATCACTATCTGCTGACTGTGTCCGTGGAAGTGGCCTCGGGGATTCTCACACTCAGACTGAGGGGTTAAAAAATTCTCAGATGTTGCTAATGAGGTCGAAAACACACAAACTCTTCGTTTGCAAAACTATATTCATGAGCGTCTATGCTCAGATGATGAATCCACCCACTTTATAGTGGTAGGAGGACTGAGTAATAGTAAGAGATGATGCAGCAATTCAGGCGGCTCATTTCCACAGAAGATACACAGTGCACAAACAAACAAACAAACAAACAATAATTTACGATATTTTTTAAAAATCTAATATTATGATTGAAAGGACATCCAATGATCACAATTGAAAAGGTGGAATTTCCTTTGCATGAAAACGAACCTAAATTACCATCTTTTAGCTTTACTCGTGTAAAACACACTGATGGATAAATTAAAATAAGGCACAGTTTCTTCCAAGCAAAAATTATGATTTTTTAAAAAAGAAGTCAGGCGATCAAATAAATGCAGCAGAGTAAACAACACAACATTTTCTTCTGAAAAAGTTTGTTTTGTAGTTTTCTGATGGTTTTCAGTTTTTGTGTATTGTTTCCAAAGTGACTGCTCAGACTCTTTTTATTTATTTTTATTATTATTTTCATTTTCATTTGTAATCCCAGTCCTTAAGGACTGGGATTACCAAACTCCTGTAAATAATATAATTATTGCCACAATCACTGGAAGACACAGTTTCAAATCTTTCTTTGTACCACTTTTGTAGCAGTGCTTTCAGCGTGCCTCCCCACAGCTTCCCCGGAGTGTAACTCATACTAACTTTAGTGATCCCTGAGTTTTCCTGTGGTGCAAGCAAATGGTTGACATTTATTATACTCAGTGAATTAGCTTAACAAACACACAGCTGCGTAAGATTTTGAAGTTATCCATGTTCATGAACTTTCAACAGAGCACCAGCATCATGAAAACCTGAGACTTTCACATGAGACACATAGCAGGCTGTTAGTACTGATGTGTCAGTGTGTGAGGGGCACATCGCCGCTGCAGCCATGTTTACAGGTAGTTTAGTGCCATTTCCGGATCACGGGGTAAATCAGAGGGGTTGTGTGGTGATTAGGATGATTAATGAGGCAGGGAAAAAAACAAAGTTCTACTTCTCAGATTTCTATTTATTTTTTCAGACATGGAGCTTCCTGCTTTCATATGAAATATCAGCTACGCTGACCTCTTTGGGCCTCAAACAGTTTTATTTCAAATGAAGGCACTGAGTGATATTGTATCTCTGGTGGAGCAGCTAACAGCTCTTAAACAGCACTGCTTTACTTATTTAGTGTCGTTTATTCCACAGGCTAAACAACACTGAACATAAATACTATATATACAGTAGATATATCTTTCCGTATCAAATAGATATTAAAGAGTAAGAAATATTGTCTCACCTAAAATACAGTGCATTAGAAGAATAAAGCAAAAATGGAGAAGAGAAGTCTAATGACACACATCAGATGCAAACAAATGTCTGCCAACATTATTATACCTGCTGAACACTGTCAGCACACAGCCTCACAAAGCTGCTAGCAGGTATAATACAAATACATAAATAAAAATAAATGACTTTTATTATTATTATTTTTTATTTTTTAATTTGGTTCTACTGAACAAGCCTTTTTTCACACTGTGATATAAAGAACACTATAAAACAACATTATAGCATCTCATTTTGTATTTCATTTCATTCCTAAAGCCTTTGGCAGTTTCTGCTTGAGTGGCACTCCTGAGTTCAGAAACCAAAATGAGCCACCCTGGGCTCTGTGGAGCAGACACGTGTGGAAATGAAGGCTTTCTGCGTCCCATCACCAGGTCAGAGCCAGACCTGAAAAAGTCCGGCAAAGTGAGATTTTCACTTCTGCATATTGAAATCAGAGCATATAACATTCAGAATAAATAGCATCCTTCAAACAGTAAACTCTACAAAATGTCACGAAGCGCAACAACTGTTCCACTTTGATGTTCGTAACACTGGCCTGCCTCTCCTGTGCTGCAGTAAGCAATCTTTTATTCATGTATGTATACAGTCTGGTACTGAGGCACCTCCAGGGAGGAACGGGACACCTCATAGAGGCCATTTTTGTTTTTTTTAAATAAATCGACAAAATTGATTTTAATCCATTTTTTCCATTCTTTTCTTTCCTGCTTCACTCTCTAAAAGGCAGATTTACTAAGATGGAAAATGACCTGTGATTGAAAATGATGTGAAAACCACGACCGCAACAACCAAGAAGAAAATAAAATCACAACATTTGTTTTAGGCCAGCAAACTCCTACAGACTCCTGCACTAAAGACACACATACACATGTATATGTCCACATGTGTGTCACATCCCTATATGTGCATGTTCTATAGACAGTGTATCTCTGCAGTGTATTGATTCATCTTTATTTCACAGTCTCACACAACAATGATGGTGGCCACGGCTCGCCACGCAGCCAGGCGAGCGTGTACCGCCTCCTGTCCTGCCACGCACACCGAGCAGCACGCCGCAGGAGTAGAAAGCTCGAATATACAGATGTTTCTGTCCCTCACAGGCTCACTGGTGCCTGCACGCAGCGTTGCTGCTGCTGCTTCTCAGACTACAGCCTGTCAGACGCTCATCCATCAGTGCAGAGACGGAGGGTACAGCACTGCGGCTCCGTCTGATGTGAACGACTGAATGAGAGGACAGACTTGTGTCAGAATTAGCTGCTGGAACAGATAACACAGAGCTGCTGTGTTCTCGGTGTGTTAAGGAGGCGCTTTATCATCGAGATTCAGTGTGAAGATGATCACGTCTTCTCTGGCACAGAATGTGACTGACAGCTCCTAACACTGCAGACCTCTGTACTCACTGAACACATGTATAGTCTGTAAACCTCGCAGAAGGCATTTCAGTTGTCAGGCATGCTAAATTTCCATATCGGATGTTCCTCAGCTTCAAATAGCGGTCATCGGTATCATAACACAGAGTCAGTGGTGTTATCTCTCAGGCCTGAGTGTTGTGAACATTGCACTGCCAGCTGATTGAGTGATAGACCTGCATTGCTGTCTGCAGAGAGCTCTGGCACCATCTTGTGGCACACTTTTCAAGGCAGAAACTGTAATAATAACAGTATTACAGTTGTAGTAGTATTTAACATGACCAAACTAGAGATGCTCTAGTTTAAAGGAAGAAGATTCATTTATGTAATAAGGAGTTATAATGACAGGCTCAATATAATGCGGAGGTCTAGCTCCGTGCTGGGATGTCCCCTGGAGTCTGTGGAGGTGGTTGACGAGAGGAGGATGTTAGTAAAGCTGACATCCCTCATGAACAACCCACATCACCCACTGCATGAGTATGTGAGTGGGCTGAGCAGCTCCTTTAGTCAAAGACTGAAACATCCTCGCTGCAGGAAGGAGCGCTTTCGCAGATCATTCATCCCAACAGCAGTTAGACTCTATAAGTCCTCAATCACGATGTCATAAGTCACTGGACACTGTGAACATCCACGATCACCACTTCATGCAAAATGGACCTTCCATGTGTATGGACATGTGCAGGTATATATGTATGTATGTATATGTATACATATGTATATTTAGTGTGTACGTGTGTGTGTACAGGTCTATAAATAGGAATAGTAGTGGTACAATAGTTATGTCAAGCTATATAGTTTATGTCTTCCATATTTCCAACCATAATCACATACTGTGTATGCTACCATTGTATATAGTGTATTATCTTACTTTTTTTTCACTAATTGTACTTATTTGTATTTTTGTATTTCCTTCTGATATCTGTACCTGAGCTGAGGTGACGCAAAAATGTCCCCGTTGTGGGATCAATAAAGTCTTATCTTATCTTATCTTATCTCATCTCATCTCATCTCATCTCATCTCATCTTATCTTATCTTATCTTATCTTATCTTATCTTATCTTATCTCATCTCATCTCATCTCATCTCATCTCATCTCATCTCATCTTATCTTATCTTATCAAACCCAGCAACACTACTGTAACCTTAAAAACGCCACATTCACTCACACAGACAGGACAAGAACTGATGATATAATCCCTCTAATATCTCAGTTTTCTGTCTTAGTTATTGTTTTATTTGTTTTTTCCTTTTTCTCTCTGTTTATGTCCTCAGTCCAGTTTATTTCTGCATTTTGTTCGTGCGATGCAAATGAGAGGTCTGCCATGAGTTAAACCTGTCTACATCCCACACCAGCAGCCAGAGTATGTTCTGAAAAAACGGCCGATAGAGGACATGCCAGACATTGGAGACTGGCCTCATATGACAACTGACAAATGGGAGCACAGAATGCTCTTCCAAGCTCCTAAAATAACAGGTCCTCAGTCATGCTTTCATTCAATTTGGAGGTTTTTCCAAAATAAGACAGACCATATCGTACATCAGTCCAGGTGCCATTGTTTCCTGAACTAACCTTATCCATGGGGAAGACAGCAAGCTATGACTATGCATGTATCTCTCTTGCATTGATCAAGGGTTACAAACCATTTCTAAGACGTTGAGACTCCAGTTATCCATACTGGGAGCCACAAGAAAACTTAGAGCTGTGGCGAACCTTCCCTGGTTCACCACTGTCTCAGAGGAGTGACCGTGACAGTGACACTCACTTCCCAGCAGTGACCGGGATTCAAAAATTACTCCAAATATAACAATGATGTTGATGCACAACAACTGCTCTTACAGGAGGTCACAAAAGAACAACATCTGAAAAACTGCAGGCCCCACTTTTCTCAGTTAAGGTCAAAGTTCACGATTCAACATTAAGAAAGAGACTGAACATGGGGGAGCTCCAGTGTACCCCAGCTCTCGCCCTATGATAGCTGGGATAGGCTCCAGCCTCCATGAAATCCTGATAAGGATAAGCAAATGAGGATAGATGGATGAAACATAAAGGTAAGCTAACCCAGATAAATATGAGGATATCTGGAATAGCACAGGCTCCCGCTGTGTTTTGGTTGGATTTTTCTTTTATTGGATGTTCGGAAGGAATTTTTGGTTCTCTTTGGTTCTTTGAAGAAGGTAAGGTATGGGGGAAAGTCATCACTGGGCTTCAGCTTGTCATTGTAGCTTGTCAGCCCAAGCAGACTCGGCTCTTTTAGACCGGTCTCTTCTAACTTAGAAGTTGACAAAAGACGTTTTGTCAACCCGCTGTGCTCCTCCTCCATTCAACTTGCGGTGCTGTTGCAGCTCCTTTTATGATGTTCATACAAAAGACATGCAACACATTTTAGCTTTAAATGTGTCAGAGAGTAAACAAGCATGCTGGGATTGTTCCCAGCTGTGGGAAGAATTGAGCGACCACAAAAAGCTTAAAGATGTAAATTAAGTTAATGTGCAGAACCGCTGTGTTTACAAGTTCAGAAGAAGAACAAGCTCTTCTTGCTGCCACGCTGTTAGCCTGTCATTGCTCTTCCTCACAGTGATCTACCAGCAGGTGACGGTAATGCACCTTTTTAAATCGTGACCGACTGCAGTGGGTTTGTTTGTCACTGCAGCTGGGTTCAGTATGCCTCTTTATGCAAACACCCTCCCAACGAGCTCGCCCTCTTCTTCAGTCTGATGTTGTGTGTATACTCTTATAAAGATGTATATCATTAACTTTGCGTCTCATCACTGATGTGTTTGTGAGAGCAGGGATTGTCTGGGAATCAGCGCTCAATCAGCACAGCACCCCGTGAAGAAGAAGGAGAAAATGAAGTGAGCCGTCACTTTGCAGATTACTGAGTATTTACTCAAAGAAGTAAAGTGAACAGTTGTTCAAAGTTGGATCACACCCCGAATCACTCCACAGAAGTCACACTGAAAGTTATACTGTGCATCTGATATCTGCAGCAAGCCTGAATGAGAATAATGTGTTGACAGATAATGGAAACTGAAATATTTCAGAAGATGAATCCCAGTGAATTCAACGATAAGCCCAACATTTCCTGTCATGGTGTTTGACTGAGTCCTGCTGATTTTCCCTCTGTCCCCAACATGATGCAGTAAACCCGTCATTTAAGAGTTTAAAATGGTAAATGGCCTGTATTTGTATAGTGCTTTTACTAGTCTCTAAGGACCCCAAAGCGCTTTACACAACCAGTCATCCACCTATTCACACACTGGTGATGGCAGCTACATTGTAGCCACAGCCACCCTGAGGCGCACTGACAGAGGCGAGGGTGCCAGACACTGGCGCCACCGGGCCCTCTGACCACCACCAGTAGGCAACGGGTGAAGTGTCTTCCCCAAGGACACAATGACTGAGACTGTCCAAGCCGGGGCTCGAACTGGCAACCTTCCAATTACAAGGCGAACTCCCAACTCTTGAGCCACAATCGCCCAGGTAATGGTAATGCTTCTTTGGTGTTCCTGTCACCTCTCTCATTTCTCACTAAGGACTCAACTGTAAAATACAGTGAGTCAGACAGTGCTTGGAGTCCCTTGTCAAAGAAATGCATTGTTTGACTGTAATAGTAGTAGGATTAGCCAAAAAAGAAAAGAAGCCATCTATGAGTTTCTCACATAAACACATTTTAGCATGGTAAATGGTAGGGGTGGGGAAAAAAATCGATACTGTGTAGTATCGTGATATTTTGTTTGCTAATAATGTATTGATACAGGGACAGCAGAAATCGATATTTTGTTACAAAAAAAGTTTTTGTGGACTGGATGTTTTATTTTAATTAAGTTTAAAACTTTTTCATTTAATGTAAAATTATATTTTGTTTTAATTTACTTTCAAATTCTTCAGTTGCTGACTGGGCTGCATAGTTTTCATAAATTGCATAGTTCAGAATAGCTATAATTGTACCAGATGGTTGCATTCAGTTAAGTTGGACTAGACTGTAATACAAACCGTTCAGTTTGTCAACAATAAAACTGACTGAAATGAGAGAAAGACTGAGTGCGAGACTTTGATATTAGATAAAATGAATATTGATAAAGTTTACCTTTATGTACAGAATCTGAATATTGCGAAATATTTTTAAAAAATTGCAATAATATCGTATCGTGCGTTAAGTATTGTGATAATATCGTATCGTGGGATGTATGGTGATTCCCACCTCTAGTAAATGGACTGGTTCTTACTTGACCACCTTTCCACTCTGCGAGCACTCAGAGTGCTCTCTATATAACATTCACACACAGATGAGCACATTGGGAGCAACTCTGAGCAACTCTATCTTACTCGAGGATACTTTTGATAACCAACCTTCTGATGGCTCTACCTCCTAAGCCACAGCCACCGCTATGGGGAGCGGTACCAGTCCGTGAGTCGTTTGGTACCGGGCCGCGAGAGTTGAGGCTCGGGTGTGAAATTTACAGCTTTCAGGGCTTTTATCGGTTTTTATCGTTAACTCGGTTTCCCTGGGTCTTTTCCTGTGTGTTATGAATAAATCTTCTTTTTCTTGGTACCGGTATTGGTTCTATTTTGTTGTATTTATCAGTGACACCTTAAAGGCAGGTCTGTGAAAATATTGTCAGACATAAACCAGTCCGTGGCGCAAAAAAGGTTTGGGGCCGATGTCATAAATAGTATAAAAGATGAATGGATCGACTGCAACATCACTGTTTGTTTGGTTGTAAAAAAAAAAGCTGGGTGTGAGTGTGAAATCACCTACTCGTCATTGATAACTCATTAGCCAATAAGCATACAGTTTCATAGCACAGATAATCCTCCATTTTTAAACACGGTATGACTTAGATTTATGAACTCATTTTGTCTATTTTCTATAGTGAGTGAGTCCATGAATGTGTTTAGTGCGATCAGGTCAGACAGCTGTTTCTCTATTGACTTCTGTTCATGTGACATCATCCACACACTGCTTTAGAGTTGTACACCTTATTGGATGAGACACAACCATCGGTTGCTAGGGAAATATATGTGTTCCCTGACTGCTGCTGCACAAAAACCTCCCAGCGTTTGCTTTGGTTACGAGCAGTTTGCACCAGTTGCCTGTAGACCAACTCGTGTTTGTCTGTAAACACTCCCTCACTGCTGGCTGAGCTGTGCCATGCAAAGAGAGAAGTAAAAGTTGCGTCTCAGTGCTGCACCCAACATCTTTCAAAAGGCACAATTTTGAACGCTTTACCTCATCTTACATTTTAACACTTACAAAATGGTGGACAACTTAACATCATGTGGTTAGCAGTCAAGTATCAGCTTTAAACCCAGGACTCCGTGTCTTTTTGTAGTGGGCTTCTCACAGATTGCAGGTTTTTAGGTGCCTCGACATTAGTTTCGATTTTTCCAGCCTGGATGCTATGTCCATGTTTCACACTGTGCATGCATGTCATCAACGTCACCTGGTAACTGTTAAGCATTTTGTGTAACATTAGCTCTGGAAATGACGGTGAATGATTTTACCATCTATCCATCCACAGATTTATTTTTTAAATGAGCAACTTTTGTTAATTTTTATAGCTACTTTATGCAACTACTGTGAGGTTTTTTTGAACCAACATTTATGTTCATCCATCACAGAACCAGTTACACTGACACTCTTTGCCAGTTATTTTTATCCTTTTATTAAGAAAAAGCTGTCATAACTTGTAAAATCCAAGACAAACCCTGTTTAGTCCTAGTATATATCTGTCAAAGACATTTATTGTAATGGAGTAGAACAAATCTTGGTTTGCACATGCATAAAACAGATCTGGTAGGATAGGGTACAAACAACCAACTTTAAACTATAACACTTAAAATTAGAGGTTTCCATCAACCTGAAGTACTGAAAGTTGGATTAGTGGACCTCTTAACCATGTTTGTTCTGTTGGTCCCTTTTGGATTATTATTTTATTATTTATTGTCTTCGTATGCTTTGTTTTTCTATCTTTACCTTACAACACAAAGCGCATTGAGGCAACTGTTGTTGTGATTCAACACTTTGTAAATAAAACTGAATTGAATTATTAATGGAACTGTGTCATGAATAATGTTACTTTCTGTGAAAACCATACAAGTTTTCATTTAAAATTTTGGTAAGTGTTTTAGTGTAGTATTTTGTTAGACAGCTACATTAATAAACAGATATGTGGGCCTGTGTTTTCCACTCAGATAGTTAGCATGCTAACACCTTCATTTAGGAATATTTAGCATGCTAACACAGGCAGCGCGGTGGCACAGTGGTTAGCACTGTTGCCGCACAGCAAGAAGGTCCTGAGTTCAATTCCAACATCAGGCCAGGGTCTTTCTGTGTGGAGTTTGCATGTTCTCCCCGTGTTTGCGTGGGTTCCCTCTGGGTACTCTGGCTTCCTCCCACCATCCAAAGACATGCAGCTTGTGGGGATAGGTTAATTGGATAATCCAAATTGTCACTAGGTGTGAATGTGAGTGTGAATGGTTGTCTGTTCCTGTGTGTTGGCCCTGCGACAGACTGGCAACCTGTCCAGGGTGTACCCTGCCTCTCGCCCTATGACAGCTGGGATAGGCTCCAGTGCCCCCCGTGACCCTGAAAAGGATAAGCGGAAGCGGATGGATAGCACGCTAACACACTAAGCTATTGTGATGATATGTGAAGAGCACCATCTTAGCATTCTTTTTTGGGGGCATTTGCCTAAAGTGCTGCTGCATTGCTAAGGTAAGCTAAAACTTAGCTTAGCTAAAACAAGCTAATTTTTAAGAGGATACCTTTGTATTAGGGGTGGGTTTTGATAATCGATTTATCGATTAAAATCGATTCTGGCTTGGATAATGTGATATTGATTCATTAAAATCCTGAATCGATTGTTTAATATAAATTTATTTACGCCAGAATCTCAGGTTAAACCTCACCAAATTTCAACAACCACCAAACAGCTAAAACAGTAAATGAGAGCAGGAACACGGATTCTGCTCAAAGACGTAAACACAAAGCGCGGACCCGCCGACAGATCAGAATCAGTGAGATGTCGCCTTTCTCACCCGACGGCACGGACACGGTCGGGGCTGAAAGCCGACAGCTCGCTGATTCTGAAGTTTCGGCGGGTCCACGCTTTGTGTTTACGCCCTTTTTGCGCTGATTCTAAAGCTGTTAGTTTTATCTCTCTCCAAACAATATTGACCGAACCAGCAGGAAAAGAAGATCCAACCTACGCTTCACAAAAACATCGTCATGAATTCCCTCTGACTTTTGCTGTTTTGCTTCCACCAGGATAAAATCACACTTCATGCAGAGCTCTCTCTCTCTCTCTCTCTCTCTGTACTTCAAGAACAGTTTCCCGTCTAAAAATCTGTTTTCTGCATTATTCGCTTGCTTGTTACGCACAAGTCTACCGCTGTTTACAGCGCTGTCGGCCGCTGTTTTTTTTCTTTTACTTCCTTCTGAAAAGAAAACCTAATTTCTGCCGTTCAACAGGCTTCTGAACAAATGTAAACTTTTTAAAATTATGCAAAATGCAAAACGCTTAGCCGTGTCTCTAATAAAACCGCTGTAACGTCAGAGGTAATGTTCATATGCTGATTAATGGTTTTCTTTCGTTTTTGATGTACTGCAGAATATTTTTATAAAATCCAGGCCAGGAAAATCACCTTCATGTTTTTCTGTGTTTTATCTTCAGCTGCTTTGACACAAAGGCATCAGCTGTGATGCTCACACCTTTGATAAAGTCTGGAAAGTGTCAGCTTCCTTTTTATAGATACAAAAATATGTAAATGTAGTGATCTGAATTATAATATTTCTGACTGTCTGAGGCAAAATTTCCCAGATTCAAATCGAATTGAATCAAATCGAATTGAATCAAATCGAATTGAATCGAATCCTGGATCGAATCGATTCGGGACCTCGTGAATCGGAATCGAATCGATTCTAGAAACCGGTGACGATACCCAGCCCTACTTTGTATATACAGTATTTGTTTTCGTTACGTGTGAAGTAGGACTACATATTTACAACAACGGGGAATGACTACTTTTTAAATTCAAAACTCAACAAAGAACCCATTACTTCTCCCAGATAGTTACAGCACTGGGGCAGCAACTAAAGTAAGTGCCAGGTTGTTGAACTTTGAACACTACATCACTGCCACCATTATTAAGATGAATAATTAATCATTTACCTTCTGAGGTAAGAAGCCAAATGTTCCTAGCACCATCTGTAGTGTCTGCATGGAGCAGAAATTTGTTTAGAACCTTTCAGAAAGTGCTGCAGGAGAGAGGTCACTTTGAAGTCAGGAAGTTGGAATGTGAGGATGAATAATGCTATGCTGCAGTTAACACATTAACCATGATTTATGCCTGAAACTTAGTTAAAGTGGCACCTCTTAAATTTCTACTGACCTTGTTTTTGTCTGTATGTAAGGTTTTTCGTTGGTAATGCAGGCGTACCTCTTCTCTAATGCAGGTCATCCTAACCTTTTACTCATGCTGGTGGAGTGCTGACGGGAATTAAGAGTAAAAGGGCACTCAGGCAGAAGGGCTTGTGTCTTCTCTGGCTTTTTTTCCTTTTTTTTACCAGAGTAAACTGGGACATCAGAGTGACGATTCAGACATTATCATAAAGCGTTGTGTTACAAGTCTAGTCGGAAGATTATACTTGAAGTTACACCGAGAGAATCTGAAGATTTTATTATTTATTTACTTTTGTGGTTTGTGCATCCCGTAGCTCCTGCTGCTTTATCCCCCGCATAAAATAAAAAAACAATAAAGAGGGAGGTCGGGTGCTGGGGAATATGGCAGCAAACAAGGCAACAAACAACAGGCCATTATCTCTCAGCAGCCTCTGGATGTTTGTCCTAAAACTTGGCACTGCTCTTGGCCTTCAAATATTCTACATCAGGTTTCAAGTTTTTCTGAGCATCAGGCAGTCAAGAGAGAAAATGCAATGGAGTCCATTAATACTGATTCTCTGAAAAGTGCATTCCTCCACGGAGCTGGTGTAGCTCGTTTCTGAAAGGAGGATAGAGAGATCAGACTGAACAAGGCGCATCAGTGTTTTTCAAAGCAGACCTCTAGATTTGTCTGTAAAAATGTGGTTTATACACAAAGATATTGGTATTCTCAACATGCTGTCAACAATAATAAATCACAAATACTCTCCATGACTCTGATTATGCATGACCAGACTCATTTAAAGAACCCAACACCAAAAATCAATGGCCTTTGTGCATCACAGTAGTCTTTGTACACTATATTAAAGTCTCTAAAATGTCATTGCATCCTTATAGTTGATGGATGCTAAATAGGTGTGTCAGTGTTACCTGATCATCTTATTCTGGCTCCAAATTTCCAAGATAGCAGCAGAAACAGGACTCGTATGCAGGACTCCTTTTGGAGAAGACAGTGGATTTATTTACAGTGCGGTAAAGGTGCAACAGTTCAATATATATATATATATATAGACGGAGCAATACTGGAAGAGCATATGTGAGAAGGACGCAACCCATAACGGCAATGCTCAGTGGCTAGTGGATCTGAGGGCAGACCATAGCGACCTCCCTGAACAGGGACCAGTAACCATCACAGTGGCAGATATCCAAGAAAGGGTCTCCAGTATGAAGAGTTGGACAGCACCAGGGCCCGACATGGTTCACGCCTACTGGCTGAAGAAGCTGACTGCACTCCACGAGCGTCTGGCAGCACAAATGAACCAGCTGCTAGTTAACGAGAGACACCCGGAATGGCTAACCGAAGGTCGAACGGTCCTGATCCCCAAGGACCCCAAGAAGGGACCGGTCCCATCCAACTACCGACCAATAACCTGCCTCAGTACTACATGGAAGCTCCTGTCAGGCATCATATCGGCTAAGATGAACAGGCACATGGGTCAATACATGAGTGGGGCACAGAAAGGGATTGGCAAGAATACCAGAGGTGCAAAACACCAGCTACTGGTAGACAGAACAGTCAGCCGAGACTGCAAGACCAGACTGACCAACCTGTGCACTGCCTGGATTGATTACAAGAAGGCCTATGACTCAATGCCCCACAGCTGGATCCTGGAATGCTTAGAATTGTACAAGATCAACAGGACCCTAAGAGCCTTCATCAGGAACTCAATGGGGATGTGGCGTACAACACTAGAGGCCAACTCCAAGCCCATAGCACAAGTCACCATCAAGTGCGGGATCTACCAAGGAGATGCTCTGTCCCCACTGCTGTTCTGCATAGGCCTGAACCCCCTCAGTGAGATCATTAACAAGACTGGCTACGGATACCGACTACGGAACGGAGCAGTTGTCAGCCACCTCCTGTACATGGATGACATCAAGCTGTATGCCAAGAGTGAACGAGACATCGATTCACTGATCCACACTACCAGGCTATACAGCAATGACATTGGAATGTCGTTCAGACTGGAGAAGTGTAGTCGGATGGTAACGAAGAGAGGGAAGGTAGTCAGAACTGAGGGGATTGAACTACCAGAAGGCAACATTGCAGACATAGAGGACAGTTACAAGTACCTGGGGATCCCGCAGGCGAATGGGAACCATGAAGAGGCCGCTAGAAAGGCTGCAACCACCAAGTACCTGCAGAGGGTCAGGCAAGTCCTGAGGAGTCAGCTGAACGGTAAGAACAAGATCCGGGCCATCAACACCTACGCCCTGCCCGTGATCAGGTACCCTGCTGGGGTAATAGGCTGGCCAAAGGAGGAGATAGAAGCCACTGACATAAAGACAAGAAAGCTCCTTACCATGCATGGAGGGTTTCACCCCAAGTCCAGCACCCTGAGGCTGTACGCTAAGCGGAAGGAAGGGGGCCGGGGACTGGTGAGTGTCAGCACCACAGTCCAGGATGAGACAACGAACATCCAAGAATACATTGGGAAGATGGCCCCAACTGACCGAGTGCTCAGTGAATACCTCAGGCAGCAGAAACCCAAGAAAGAGGAGGGAGACGAGGAACCATCATGGAAGGACAGGGCCCTGCACGGTATGTACCACCGGCAGATAGAGGAGGTGGCTGACATCCAGAAATCCTACCAGTGGCTGGACAAAGCTGGACTGAAAGACAGCACAGAGGCACTAATCATGGCAGCACGAGAACAAGCTCTGAGCACAAGATCCATAGAGGCTGGGGTCTATCACACCAGGCAAGACCCCAGGTGCAGGCTGTGTAAAGATGCTCCAGAGACAATCCAGCACATAACAGCAGGGTGCAAGATGCTAGCAGGCAAGGCATACATGGAACGCCATAACCAAGTGGCCGGCATAGTGTACAGGAACATCTGTGCCGAGTATAACCTGGAAGTCCCGAGGTCAAAATGGGAGATGCCCCCAAGGGTGGTGGAGAATGACCGAGCTAAGATCCTGTGGGACTTCCAGATACAGACGGACAAAATGGTGGTGGCTAACCAACCGGACATAGTGGTGGTAGACAAACAGAAGAAGACGGCCGTAGTGATCGATGTAGCGGTTCCGAATGACAGCAATATCAGGAAGAAGGAACACGAGAAGCTGGAGAAATACCAAGGGCTCAGAGAAGAGCTCGAGAGGATGTGGAGGGTGAAGGTGACGGTGGTCCCCGTGGTAATCGGAGCACTAGGTGCGGTGACTCCCAAGCTAGGCGAGTGGCTCCAGCAGATCCCGGGAACAACATCGGAGATCTCTGTCCAGAAGAGCACAGTCCTGGGAACAGCTAAGATACTGCGCAGGACCCTCAAGCTCCCAGGCCTCTGGTAGAGGACCCGAGCTTGAAGGGTAAACCGCCCGCAGGGGCGAGATGGGTGTTTTGGTTTTTTTTGTATATATATATATATATATATATATATATATATACGGGCAGGCAGCCCGGCGAGAGCTGTCAGACCATGACAAAAACTGACTAAGACTTCAAATTTAAAGTCAAAAAATAATGGGTGAGGTCTGTGAAAAGCTTATAAATAAAGTCATATTCATGACTTTCAATAATAATAATTTTGTGACCACGTGAATGAGGTAGACAAGTTGGCAGGTCTTGTCTATGCCTGGGGAACTGCTGTAGTTTTACTGCAGCTTCAGGATGCTTCCATTGGGGGTCGTCACAGCAGATCACCTACCACCATCTCACCCTCTTCTGTCACACAAATCCGCTGTATGCTATTCTTCCTCTGCCTGACATCTCCAAATTAGTTTTTTTTATTATTATTATTTGGGTGTTTTTGTTTTTGCTTTTATTGGATAGTCGACCCGACAAGACAAACTCAACAGTAGGGAGAAAGAGGAAAGATACACAGAAAAAGGCTGTGTATCAGACTTGAACCTGTGGTGCTGCATTTTGGCCATGTAGTAATAGTCACCTCCTCACCCACTGAGCTAAATTGCACGTTATGTTACAAAAAGTGTACTACACTATTGCAGAGTCACACTGCTGGACTATGCACAAAATGTGGTTTCCCTAAAAAATGCGTTTATGCAGTGTAACATTCACAGTTTTGGAGTCATTACCCTCATCTTCTAATTAGAAGTAATGTAATAATGCAAAATTGCACAGAGTTTATTTATTTTGGATACTCTTCGAGACATGAACTCCACAAAATCTCTCAAAGTGTCTGTGAGATAAGGCATCTAGAGTTTTGGGAAGTTCAGGTTGTGTAAGCTGCACACTTTGCAGTGTAACACGGTTCAATATTCTGCTAAAAGAGGCCGCTTCCTGCAGGGAATACTGCTGCCATGAAGTGGTGTACATGGTCTGCAACAGAGAAAGTAGCTTGTGTGAAAGTAACTTTTACTTCAGTGCTAGAACCCAGCCGCATGTCCACGGCATCACACTGCCCCAGTTCACTTGTCTTCTGCACATAGGGCTGTCATCTCTTCCTCAGGTAAATGACATGCAATTACCCAGCTGTCCACATCACCAATTACAAACACTCAAATGCAAATGCTGGAAAGATGACTCATGAAAACATCAGGAGTTACACTGAAGTGTAACAGGACAACAAACATGTATAGTACTTAATTAGTAATGAGTCATGTTGATGTGATGCAATAATACAGATGCATCCATTTTTCCTCTTTTAATGTTTATGTAATTAGGGTTAACAAATCAGTCAGTGACTTTAAATATAGGTGCCACCAACTTAGCTGGAATCTAGCAAAATAGCAGCAGAGCTCATGTTTGTCTGAAAGCAGTGCAATAACCAACACAGCAAAAAATACTGAGCTGTTGTTATCAATCTGCTTACTTAGACTTAGACTTAGGTCCTCCTGCACCGTTTGGCGCTGAAGCAGCTGCAACTGACCAAAAGTGCATTCATCATCGATGAAAGTCCTCATCATGTTGTTCAGGTTTGCATTATCTGTGGGGTGGGTTCCACATGATGGCAATCTTGGGCAGTCGATGCGGGAGTTGGTGTAGAATGTGACCTCAAAAGCACGTACGCCACTCAGGCACAGTGTCATGGAGGGGACGTGTGGCAGTGACATGGTCCCGGTAAGAGACCCGCAGGATCCTGCTTAGCCGTCGCTGTTGAGTCATATTGAGTCTTTTGGCGATTTTCACTGATGTTTTCTATGTCTTTCCAGCATGGGTATAACGATGGAGTTGAGCAGACGAATCTTCGTTGCCAGGTCGATCTTTGGGGTCGACCAGATGGGCCGGAGCCTATCAATCTGCTTACCAGTTCCAGAAATCTCTGATCATCAGCTGCAGGTTCTCTGTGGGTTCATCACTATGAGATATTCCTTTTTCAAATCTTATACTCATGTGAAGGTTAATGATGCATCAGATCAACAAACCTCACTCGTGTGGATGCACACGATGCTGTCACCATCTCGGTGGTTCTTCCTTAGTATGGTTTAGATGCAAACCACCATATAAAGGGGCCGGTCCAGAACACCTGTTGTTTTGATGATGCTCTGAGCCAGGGTCATTCTGTCGCTGTCTTTTTCCTCTTCCAGCAAATCAGCTTGAAGAAGTGGGTGTTCACTTGACAGGTGCCGTTGTAACAACAATGTTTTTTATAGGAGATTATGTATCAGAATTTCAGGAGCAGGACCACCGAACACGCTCCTTCCGGTTGTCATCTATATAGGTTCCCCCAGTTCTGCAAGCTGTTCATTCTCCTTTACGTGCCCCACCCTCCCTCCTTGTTTTCAATTCTTTAACTTCTTCACTTCTATTTAGTACACGGGGATCTGCCAGGCCCGGGAGCTGTCGCCAGTCCCCTTCGAGGCCTTCTCCAAAGCACAGCTCAATTCATGTCCAAGCGTTCACCTTTACCTACTAAAACACTGTCAAACCTAAAATGAGGACGTGGGCCCAGCTAGTGAAATGTTATATGTGTTTAGTGCATATACTGCCAGGTCAACAAGCACTGTCACTTTTTGGTTGGGAAACCCTTTTACGATCATCCAACCCAACGCTAGCCTAGAAATAAGCTGATATTTAAAATCTAGTTTTATTTTCTTGTTATTTTCTTGTTAATTATTTCTTTTGATTATTAAACCAGTTCCTCAGATTCATCTATCTAATTTAGTTTTCCTTTATTAACTGCAACTGGAATTCTCATCTCCAACTGATAAAAGTCCAAACAAACTTCTCAGAGCAGCTGTTCACACTCGTGCTTTTACTGATTCTCTGTTTCTTATTAAGTCAATTTTTTTTGTCACTGTAGAGTGAGCTGAACGGAGTGAATTAACAAGTCAGCAAAATAAAAGAGTGTATTCAGTGTGGGTCCATCCAATTAGACGTTAGGGGGCAGGATGACTTGCAGACAATATTATGTTTTGAACATCAGTACAAGCAGACACATTTCAAACTGTCCTCTGGAACAACTGAAGCTGAGCTAATGGGTGTCCGGGAGCCTTTTGGCCTGTGCTGCCAGATCAGTTGGCTGATCTAAGTTTTTCTTTAGGGTTTTGAGACAAACACAGGGAAGAAAACAAATGACAAAGTGGAAATCACAACTGTAATCCAGTAATACTGTTGATTTAATGAAGCAGCAAAATAAACAGTATTTGGAAAAATTAGGGAGATTTTTTAATGAGCTTTATGGACCTAAACGTGCTGTGCTGTGCTGGTTATGACAGTCTGCCTCCTGGAGTGATTGATATGTGTATCCAGATTTGCCAGCTGTCGCGCTTCCAGCATGAGGAGCAGGCCTTTGATTTCAGTCACACTCTCCAACAATCTACCCGAATGGATCTCATGTGAAATAAAAAGCAGCCTCAAATCCAGTCTTATGTGACTAAAACATGACACACACTTTTAATCTTGACATCAGCTTTTTTCACATTTCATTATTAATGACACGCACCAGTGAGCCTAATCCTTCTTTGAGAAAACATTCATGGATCTGAAGATGTATTTGTGCTTCCAGCTTATTGAAGACCTGCAGCTTCATACACTACGTATTTGTGCCTCCAAGGCGAGTGATGTACACGACAGAGTGATCCATTGTTAATTACTCATAACAATTATTAATTACTGAACACACAGAGACATAGGTTGCAGTCAGCTAGCTAACTGAATGAAGTGTCTGGGTGGCAGAGAGAAAAACAAATCATTAAGCACTTAGTATGTTCTTTATTATCTCCTTTAGTATGTCTGTTTAAAGCAGGCAGGTAAAAATAAATGGTTCAAAGTGTTTGACGTTGTATTTTCAACACAGCAGACACACCTCAGCAACATCTGCCATCACACTCTCTTAGGCCACGTTCACACTGCAGGTCTTAATGCTCAATTCAGATTTTTTGATCAAATCCGATTTTTTTCTCTGGTTGTTCACACTACAAATAAAATGCGACAGCAAACGCGCTCTAGTGTGAACCCTCAAAGCGGCCGCATGCGCAAAAGAAGACGTCACACGCAACGCGCTCTGTTTAGACCCAGACCGAACAGTATTGTTTGACTGATGGCCTTTAATATAAAGACTTCGGACTTTACGTTTCCCAATTTTGCTTTAAGTTATAAAGTTATTTTGTTATTTACATATGGCCTAATAATGATCCTTATTGCTGTTTTAGAGGAGCGGTGCTTCAAAGGATAGTTGCAGATTATACAGTACAAATAAAATGTTCACATTTCTCCAACGTTGTCTTCCCAACAGTTTCACTAACATCTACACTGGATGGCCAAGAAGCGTTCGCGATGTCTTCTCGGGCGCTTCTCCGGCGCTGATAATTGGCATCTGTCGTGTCAGTGACGTAAAAGACGGATTTAATGCGTCATGACCGTTCAAACAGCAGTCGCTTTCTAAAACGTCAGATATGTATCGGATTCAGTACCACATACGAAAGTGACCCAGATCGGATTTGAAAATATCGGATTTGTGCCGTTCACACTGTCATACCATGATCGGATATGGGTCGCATAGGGTCAAAAAAGTCAGATTTGATGCGCTTTCGCCTGCAGTGTGAACGTAGCCATAGATCCTAAACACACGTCGTCATCCTGTTAAATAAGCATGATGTGATGTAGTTTCCAAATTTAACTGAAAACTGATCCAAGTGGAAGACCACTTTAATCAGACCATCAGTCACCTCCCTGATAACTGTGGCCTCTTTCAGCAGGATAAGTTTCTCCCCTACAAAGCAAAAATGGCTCAGGAATGGTTTGGTAACAGTGAGTTTGAGGTGTTGACTTGGCCTCCAAATTCCAAAGATCTCAGTCCAATTGAGCATCTGTGTGATGTGCTGGACAAACAAGTTTGGTCCATGGAGACCCCGCCTTGCAACTTAAAGGACTTAAAGGATCTGTTTCTAACATCTTGGTGCAGATACCACAGCACACCTACATATGAGCTATAACTGATATCAGGATCAGCTTCTTGTACAAAATATAGAGTTGAAATACTGTGTGTAAAGTGTCATTTGAAAGTATAATATATTTAAGGATATAATAGTTACTATTGCTGAATGCTGTGCCACATGTCGAAGTAGAAAGGGCACTGCTTCCCGTGTTGACTACAAGGCTTTTATGGCTTCAGTATTTGGGTTTTATGCATTAACTCTTTTTATTGTCACAGAAACTCTTCTTTCCTCGCCGTACTTTGTGACTACACTGAAGCCTTACTGACAGTGACATTGCATGTCCTTTGAGATCCCTCATGAGCTGTCAGGACTGTCTCGTCCCACTGCCTGTGCTGGTCAAGTAACAAGCCTGATCGTGTCTGTGTGACAGGACTGAGTGCAACAGCATCTGCAGTCTGGCTGCATCTTCAGTTTCTTCTTCCTGTGGAATTTTCTGCTTTCAGTGAAATAAATCTTCTCTTTTTTTGCACTTTTAATGATTTTTATGTCTGCAAATCAGTAGGAGAAAAAGCCAATAAAGGAACTACTTCTGACATCTCATACTGTTTAAGCAGATGTTGCTGCATGTCTTAATATAACCCAGTCTAGCTGTCAGTCCATGCAGTGTTTATGACAGACAGCTGACTGTGAGGCCTTATGGCATTGCTTCGCTAATTGAGCTAACTTTCAAACTCATTCAGTCCTCTGGGAGTAACACAACTGTTACAGACAATCAACATGATGAGGCTTGTCAACTCACCACCGGTGAACTACTTCAGCTTTAGCAGCTGATTTGGTTCCCCACCAGAAACAGTCTTTATTTAACGTCTGCGTGCAACTGGATCTCAAATATTTATCAAATAACTTCACAAATATTATTTTGGCAAAAAATGGTGGATAAGCAGTGATGCTAACACCAAGGTAGGAAACAACAAAGTGGGATTTCAGGATTCGAAATATGTCCGTGTACTTCAGAAACAAGAAGCACTCAGAGAGCTCAGACCTCCGCCACAGCAGCTCACTTGCTGGGTAGTGTTTACTTTTAAGGGACAATTATTACATTTTTTTATATATTAATTTTGTTTCATCTGTTCTTTTTAGATGTAATGTAAGAAGTTTGTGGGGCAATAAAAAGCGTAGCATGACTAACTTGGCAGTCCATTCTCTTTTTCTTGACAACCCTTTCTTTAAAGATAGGACATGTTTTGGGGTCATCTTGAAAGAAATGTGATGTAAAATGTTAAAGTGAGGTCAGAGGTCAAATGTGGCATGATATTTGGATGCAAATATGACAAAATATGACCTGTGTTTGACTGAAAGCTTCCTTCTTTGGATTTGGGAGACAGACACTATCTCTACTTTTAAGATTAGGCTTAAAACCTTTCTTTTTGCTAAAGCATATAGTTAGGGCTGGACCAGGTGACCCTGAATCCTCCCTTAGTTATGCTGCAATAGACGTAGGCTGCCGGGGGATTCCCATGATGCATTGAGTTTTTCCTTTCCAGTCACCTTTCTCCCTCACTATGTGTTAATAGACCTCTCTGCCGTGAATCATATCTGCTATTAATCTCTGTCTCTCTTCCACAGCATGTCTTTATCCTCTCTTCCTTCTCTCTCCCCAACCGGTTGCAGCAGATGGCCCCGCCCCTCCCTGAGCCTGGTTCTGCCGGAGGTTTCTTCCTGTTAAAAGGGAGTTTTTCCTTCCCACTGTCGCCAAAGTGCTTGCTCATAGGGGGTCATATGATTGTTGGGGTCTTCTCTGTATCTATTATTATATGATTCACTGTGCAATATAAAGCGCCTTGAGGCGACTGTTGTTGTGATTTGGTGCTATATAAATAAAATTGAATTGAAAAAGAAGTCAAAAGTCCAAAGTAATGTGATATTTAAAATCCTCATAAATCATTTTCTATATGTTGTCAATACAATGACAGTAAGAAACAGCTTTTAATAGCTCTATATAGCATTATTATCACATTGACCTTCAGGTCAGTGAACTGACCTTGAAGAATCTTGTCAGTTTTTGACTAATGAATCGTTGAAACTTTTCGAATGTCATGCATGCAGGCAAATGCTAGTGTTAGCCATCCATCCATTCTCTTCCACTTATCAAATTCACACACCTATCCCAGCCTCTACAGGGGTGAGACAGCTATGGGGCACCGTTTGTAAACAGAAACACGCTGAAATCAACGGCAACATTTTTCCACATTTAGCTCAAAACCTTATAAAAACATGTTTTTTCGAGTCATTTTTCTTAACATTTACTAAAATGTTTGTAACTTTTTATATTTAAAACACCATAATAAATGTTAAATCTTAAATCTAAATATAATATTTAAATCTAAATGTTAAATGTTACAGGAAACTAAATATTTAGCTAACGTGCAAATTTATTGTACGGGTCAACAGAAATACCAAAATAAAAGCTTTATGAAAACCTCCGGCGCTAAAGTGTGCCGGTGGTGGTCAGCTTGCGTCTGCTCTCCCTTGACGGTCACTTCTCACCACCATGAGCTGCTTCACTTCTTGCCTACCAGCATGTGCAGCGATTTAGCTGGACATGTGCTGCGGCGATTGTGAAGTGGAGGCTGTAGCTGCTGAGGGTGCTGGACCTTTGGATGGCCGACAAAACGGCTCTTCCAATGTTTTCAGCTAAAGGAAGTTGGAGTAGGCGGACTACCTGGACAGAACCCACACATGCAAACTCCCAGGACTTTTTTAATGATGCTGAATGTTGTATGATGAACCCAGGACGTTCTTGCTTCAAGGCAGCATGGCACTGTGTCACCGAGCTGTCCCAAAACAAGTATCATATACAGAACATCATTTGGATAATTACTGAAAAGTTATTTTATAAGCCAACTATTTCCCAGTCACTGAATATTATTGATTAAGATGTCATTGACTGTTACTAATAAATACGTATTAACACTAGATGATGTAAAAAATTAACAACACTAAATGAAATTTTGAATGGATTGTTCACTTTTTTTGTATTTTAATAACTAAACATTTGATCCTCTTTGAAACAAATCAGTGAAGATGGTACACTAACACATGGCACACAGTATTCAACAACTTTACATGATTTTTTAAATCATCCATATTATTTAAATAGTGACTTTTAGATTAGTTTCCAGTGTGTACAGCTTTCTTTGAGTTAGAAACGTGACATATTCAAACCTCTGGCAGTGATGACCTCTTTGATTTTGAAGTGTCTGGTGTCATCATGCCGAGGACTGAAGAGCTCTTCAACCTGTCTGTTCATCTGGCAAAGGATACGAAAAAGAGCTTCAAATTATTTAAAATGAATAATTCCACCGTAAAGACAATCACATACAAGTGGATTGTAAATGACTGCCAATTTGTGTGAGACTGGATGTCCCAACAAATTCAGCCTAACTAGTCTACTGTTTAATGTGAAAAGAAGACTCCAGGATCCCTCATCAGGTAACTGTTAGTATCAGAATGCATGTGTCCGCGATCATAAATGCACGAGTGGTGTCCCAGAAAACGTATTTGCTGTCCAACAGGAACAGTGGAGCTGAACAACACTTTGTGAACATGGAGGTAAAGACCTGGCCTGTTGAAGTAATGCAGTCTGGACATGAAAGAGAAATTTGTTTGACCACAATAACAGCAGTCTTGTTTGGCACAAATGAAGGGGAACTATTCTGGAGAGTAATTTTGAAGCATAGACATGTTCTTGTTTGGGTTTGCTTTGCTGCCTTGGAGACTCAGCAGTTGGTTATTCATCTATGAACCCTACATCCTTTGAAAAACAGGCTAGTAAAAGCTATCCACGATGGACTGCAAGTAGACGATTCAACGGGACAAAAATACTGGTTCAGAAAGAAGGCAGAGTCATTGGCTGGTTTAGTCACAATGCAGATTTGAAACCCATCACACTGTTGGAGGGTTTGAGAGAGATGTAGCACGTGGACGGAATTTCTAAAACAACTTGCAGCAGACTGATCTCAGACACTAGCTGATATTTAAGCCACACGGTGGCTAAAGGGGACTTATTTGTTTCATAGAAGATGGATATATATGCATGTATCCACCTGAAACAGCATATTTTCTTTCTGGTGTTAAGAATACCATCCTAATCCGAACACTGGACGGACTTCTTTTTCATGAGTATGTGTGTGAATGGAACAACACACAAAGTTTCTATTGTAATGTGATGTTGGTGTGAGGCTGTGCTTTGTGTTGTCTGGAGAATCTCCCCTGTAAAACCACCTCGTTAGCAGCAGCATGTCCACCTTCTTGCATTCTGTCTCTTTTTTCTGTGCCTGATTTTAGAAGCTTTCTACTGTCTCAAATCTTCTCTTTGTACTCACCTGTATGTTCTGACGTACTGTATCAGACAGGTGTTGGTGGGGTTATCTAGTGTTAGCGGACAAAGAAGAGGTCCCGATTGTAGATATTGTCAGCAGTGAAATGGGATACTTGTTACAAAAACAAAGTTCTAAGTGGTTAGTAGTCCAAAATGAGCTCATAGAAGCAGGGACTGGATTTTGGAGTAAAGCTTACATTCACATGTGGCTGATAGAGGAGGCAAACATTTAGCTCGTTGCTGGAATCAGTTGTTTGCATCTCTGTTGCAGTGAATGAACACAGTGACAGCAGCCCTGCATGAATCTTTCATTTTCAGAGGTGTTATTTTTTTTAGCAATGTCAGAGAGGTGCTGATTGTGCTACAGTTTCTGAGCAGTCTATGGTGAAATTCATTCAATTTATGTCTCCTTGATATATTTCATATTAATATCAGATACAAGAACGTGACTCAAATAAAAAATAAAAATGTAATGGTGAATGCAGAGAAAGGAATTTGCACCAGTGTTTGTAGTACTGATAGATGCAAATTCAGCCACAAGGTGGCACTGTTCTCCCAGGTTATTCCAGGAACGATTGAAAAACATCTGCACTTCTGGAATATGCGAGTCCTTTGCTAAGAGATCTACAGCGCACACACGTGTTTGCTTTCTTTGTGACAAGCTGAACAGCAGATACACAAACCCTCCCAATGTCACCTTTGAAATGGAGACACACCTGTCCTCACCTGGTAACAATAAAGTGAGACACGTTTCAAGTGATGCCAGTGTACGCAACTGCACCCAGCTCAAAGTAAACGCATTTAATGAAATAAAATGCTAATAGAAACATTTCATACAGTTTGGAGAAGTTTTCATTGTCATCACCATATTTCTGAGTTCATGTCCATATAACAGCATGCAGCAGCTCTGAAGGACACACAGATACATCCAGATCTGCTGGCTAACAAATCCTTTCTGAGTAATCATCATATTTGCTGCTTGCATAGAGGCAGTCCTGGCCTTGACGCTTTCATACCTGTTCTCTGTAGAATTTCACAATGAACTGAAATGTTTCTCCAGTGACCTCTAAAGAGTTTCTCTGATTCTACGGGCATTCACAGTGTGACTGGCTTATTAAAGAGTCAGGTGGGCTTCTTACATTAGCCAGCGTGTGTCTGCTCCCCACGTAGCACTCGGTGGAAACCTTTCCTCTCACACACCTCTGCTGTACCAGTCATTTAAAGAACTACCTCGTGACCTTTTCACATCATCATCTGGGGAGGTAATCTTGTGGAAGTCCGCTAAAGTTCCTGCTCTGCAGCGCCTGGTCAACAGCATGAATGTGGGAGTCAATCATCTGTCTCATGTCGGGAGTGAATGGGTCAAAAGAGGGCCGCTGAGCCCCTGAGCGTTTGAAATGCCCATCTTGGTTGCTCTCTGCACACAGAAACCTCTCCTCTGTCATAGTGACGTTTAGAAAGGCTGTGATGAGCCGGAGCTGGGGGAGGAGATCTCGCTGCAGCTCCTCATAATGCACCACCAGGAGGCGACGGCCAAACTTCAGCCAGCTCACAGCATGAGATGCCCACCAGGGGGCATAGCTGGAGACAAACTCTGGCCATTCTGCAAGTGAAAGAGGGTACAGTTGGATTATTTATAGCTAATTTGATCAGGAATCACACATAGACGTTGGATTTTATCAATATAGTGCATGCTCCTCAGAATTTTCATTTTTGTGTCTGTGTCAGTGTTGAAGGAACTGATTGCAGAACTAAGTAAAAAAAAATGTACGTGTCCAAAATGATCATCTGAGTGAATGTTTATCTGTGTGAATGTGGAAGATGGGACTCAGCTGGTTATGACACAAACTATGGAAAAAAATATGCGTAAAAACTGTGGAGAGCTCCACTGTGTGGATATCAAACGGCAGTACAACTTCAACATAGTTACTCCCAAGGTGAAGACTATAAATCAAATGATTTCATGCACTGCAATCAGATGATAAACATCATTCATCATTGTGTGAAAAAAAAGAGAAACTGGAATGTCAGCCAGGAAGCAGGCAGAGAGGAGACAATACAGCATGTGTGTGTATATGCCTGTGGTATAGACAGGCTGGCTCGTTGTTGGATCTCACTAACTGGTTGTGGAACTGGTGTTTTATTTTGTTTGCGTTTTTTGTGTAAGAGCAGCCAATAGCCACATACAAGGGTTGATGAAGCGCCTTGAGGCGACTTTTGTTGTGATTTGGCGCTATATAAATAAAATTGAATTGAATTGAATTGAATTGAATTGATGAGCGCATCGAGGTGTTTTTAAGCTTGGGACTCAACTGTGACTGAAATGAGATATTTTAACTTTTTTTCTATAACATTCATTACGTTCTTAAACTATACATGAGACATTGTAGTTACATTTTGTAAGAAACAAAGAAAAAACTGTCAAGAAGTAATGCGGCATGGTGATGGTTTAGCAGCATGATGCCACAGCAGCAGCTTTCAGTCCACACTCATCTGTATTCTGCATTATCCTCAGAACACTCTGTCAATAGCTTTCAGTGGGACCAAGAAACTGCTTTTTCACTGTCTTTTGAAAATGAAATATTTTCAGTGCTGTGAGCAACATGAATGTTGTCTTCTTTAACCCCACGGTATGGAGTGGAGACATTTAAAAACTCAGAGCAAATAAAAACTATTAAATAGGTGAATGTAGTCCCCGTAAACTCATTTCAGTTCAAGCGACTTGTAAAAAAGTTGAATTAAAACCTGTGAGGAGAGATATTAAAGAGACGATGTTGAGATCTGTTAGAAAAAAAAGTGAAAAGCATAAAGCTACGACCAACCAAGAACCTTCTTCCTGTGAAATGACGACCCTAACCGCAGCGGCGCCAATAACGAGATTTACGATCCCGCAAAGGTCCGCCTGCGTACACGTTTACGGTTTCAACCACTCCTATCCAGCCCTCCAAGATTCCCATTGCTTCTGATTGTCACAGGTAATGCAAGCATCTGCTTGGAAAGCGGTCTCCTGGCTGGAGTGGACAGTGAACACATCACCTATGCTCGACCATAAATCTCGCTATACCGCCCAAGTATGTGGGAACAATATGACCATGCAGAGACTCGCCCAAAAAGCCACAAACGAGACACAATGAAGGGTGTGATCTGATGTCTGCTATGCCTGAATGCTACATTCCATTTTTTAGACTTTACTCAACGGATAATTATTTAGTGGGACAAAGTAAAAAGACAACTTTTGAACAAAGTTTAGACAAAGTTTGACTTTTCTTAAAGGGTGGCTGTCTGGTGCTCAGGAGTGAGTCTTGAGTGCTGGCCTGTAAATATAAAGGTGTTTCACGACGTTCATCTCTTGTCTACTCTTGTTGTATCATCAACAGCAGGACATTATGCAGCAGTAACTATAGCAACCTTCAGCTGAGCCATAAACCACTTCATTCTATTGGACTACATCACCTTTACTCTTCCACTGGGCATCTGTGGCGTGTCCTAAGTGTCCGGCGCACTTGCGGTTGAATTCAGCCATTAAGGAGCGGTAAGGGTTGCGAATCAGCAGGATGGCAGAGTCAAACATCTCAATTTCTTTCTGCCCACTTTCATGGGTCTTTACGCAAATGCTGCGGCCACTCTTCCAGTAGTCCTTCTCGCCTTTGAAACCTGGTACCAATGAATAAATGAATAGATAACAGTCAGCTGTAGGGCAATATTTCATCAAGCACCCACTTAAACTCTCATTTCAGGACACGGACTGTGCTCTCCACACCTCTGTTGTACAGCGTGCCATCGAAATAGAAGCTGCCAGTGTAGTAGCCGGTCACAAGCTCGATCAGGTGTCGTACCCAGGTGTTGCCTGCCCCGGGAAAACTAGAGAGAGCCACAAGGGAACTGGATCTTTGAGGCAGAAACATCCTCTCTTTGCACCTGGAGTCTGGAAGCACAATTTTTTTGTTTCAGCTGTTGTATATCAGCAGAATATCAGAATATATCAGAATATGTATGAGAATATATAGTATGTATTGTAGCAGAGAGCCTGAAATGGAGTTTTTTCTTTACGTGGCACAAATTGCAGTAGGATTGCAAGTCACAGATCAGAGCTGAAATTTGGGATGAAGACTGTTTTCATTTTTACTAAGCATCTGACCCCAAGAAAACAACACAGTAGTCACAGAAAGTCTCTCAGTTGGGACTTTGTTCCTTTTAGGAACCTTTTAGAATTAAAGCAAGACTGGAACTTTAGCTACACTGCATGATCAGCAAAAAATGACTGACACGGCACAGTGGGATGGGCTCAAAATAATACGTTTACAAATAAAAACACGTGCAGATGACTGACACATTTTTGCATTGTGTAACAAATATCTCACCAAGCACAGGGGTATGGTAAACTTGGTAGTGGTCAGGCTCTGCGGAGGCCGTGAGTGCAGAGGCGATGGTGTGGTTCCCCACACACTGCTGGTTGTCCGACTGCTGGTTGAGACTGAAAAGAGATGACGTCCATGTACAGAAACAGTGGGGTTTCTTGAACACAGCCAGTGGGAGCTCCTACAAACCAAAAGCACAAATGTTCTTCAGGTTGTCATATGACTCATCACACCAATTTTTCTCTCCAAAGACTTCTAATCTAGCTAAGGGTGATCTGTCATCTCAGCTCAGATGCCACCTGACAGGTGGCAGAGCAGTTCAGCCACTAACCAGAAGGTCGGTGGTTCGATCCCACGCTGCTCCAGTCTGCATGCCAAATATCCTTGGGCAAGATACTAACCCAATGTTGCTCTCCGATGCATCCATCGGAGTGTGAATGTGTGTGAATGTTAGATAGAGCACTTAAGAGCTTAGAAGAAGTGCTTGTGTGATTGGGTGAATGAATTCATTGTATAAAGCGCTTTGAGTGCTCGGACAGAGTAGAAAAGCGCTATATAAGAACCGGTCCATTTACCATTTACTCAGCTGAAAAAATCCGCAGAACATCCCAACTCTCTTATTTTTCCTCACTCTGCCAGGTAACAGGAGGTTAGAATGCTCAATGTCACAACACGAGGAAACTGGAGCGAAACTTTTTTGGAAATGATATGCATGCATAAACACACACCGCACGGTGAGAATTAATCATATTGCAGTCACTGCCAATATTTCTACCATCCATATTTCTGTTTTTTTGGAGGAGACACAGCTGCACAGAGTAAGATCTCAGTGCAGGATGCAGAGTATCTACATCTCATTACAGACACATTAAACCTAAAATATTCAGCAAAAATCCAGAGAGCTCTGTGCTCCTACATGTGTTCTCCAGGGAGAGAAGACAGCTCCCTGAGTGGAGAACCACAAGTAGAGTGTGCAATAAATTGATCATCATTTCTGTAATTTGCAGAGGAGAAATTCAAACCTTATCAGTGCACGTCTCGATGCAGGACTGCGTGGTTAGGTTCGGCTGAAAGGAGTAGACGGGGAAGGTGCCGATGATGCTTTTCAGCAACTTGAAGCAACCCCGGTAGTGCACATTTCTGACTGCAAGGAGGAAAAACGCACACGGGGATGATAAGGAATAGCGCTCTGCTAGTGACTGCAAAACACATTTGAAGGGTTTGCCTTGCTTTGGTCAACATTGGGGAGCATTTATTTCTATACAAACAAGTAGCAAATGTCAGATTTTCAAAGAAATGTACATGCAAAGGGTTTCTGCGATAATTATCTTTCCATACTTGGCTGAATTCTGGTACACAGTGTAATACATTCACAAGTCAGCTGCAAATCTCCAGAGACGCCGAAGCTTCCAGTCATGAATATTAATATTGTTTATGATCATCAGCTGCTTATATAATAGATTTGCCCTTGACTGCAACAGGAAGAGGGTGCAAATCTTTACACAAGTGAAAACAGTTTTTATAAGAAAAAGTTATGGATAATCATTATAGCTGGATTTGTCGTGGTCATTGTGGGGCTAATACACAATTAGTTTAGTTCAGTCAAGAGTTTAGTCATAAAACAAAGAAGAGTAATGAGCTGTCAAAAAGGTTTTAAAAGGAAAATGAAGCATTAAGGACCATCCAGAACAGCAACACAGGTTAAAAGCTTGACATTTTAAAAGTGGCAGATTAACTTTGTGCAACATCCTGCTAAGATAATACAACTTTAAGTATTTACTTAAATGTAAATGTCAAATAATATACAGTCAGAGGTTTATGTACACTCATCATGGGCATGAATGTCATGGTAATTTGAAGCTTTTAATGATGTCTTTGAACTGTTTGTTTTTCAGGGTGGAATACAGGATACGTCTTTAATGACTATAAAAATAAGTTTACATTTATTTTGGATTTTCCCTAATGCACACAGACTCAAAAGTACACATACAGGCTGAAGTACGTAGATATATACTCTTAAATATTTTAATAAGTGGTGCTAAAAGTTCTATGCTGATTTTTAACTTTTAACAAGACCAATGTAATTAACTCTTTGCTAGCAATCATGGTAGACTATACTGGTAGTTTCTCTTTGCCAGCACAAAAATGATTTAATTTGACAGACGTGACTGGACTGACCAAAACTCACAGCGATAACAGCAAGAAGGGGAACTGTAGATCAGCATGAGTAGCATGGTCTCTTACAACCATTTCTAAATAACTGCACATTCCAAGATCATCAGTTCAAACAATTTTATGTACAAGTTATATAGATGTGTCACCACTTTGCCAGGATATGGAAGAAGACCTAAACTCTCAGCCTCACCCACATAGCAGACAGGTCTGGCCCGGATCTGGTCTCAAGCCGGCACTGCTGGCTGACTTCTGGCATGGTAAGTGGTATGTCATCCAGATATGGGCCAGGCCCATGGTTTGGTTTATGTGGCCCAGGCTCATAGAAAGCAGATCTTCCCCAGATCCGGCATCAAGCTGGCACTTCTGACTGACTGGTGTCATGGCAGGGTGTATGTCAACCAGATGTGGGCCAGGTCTGGCAATGATGGCGCTATTTATGTTCCTATTTTAGTTAGAAGACCCAAATGCCATGTTGCAATACTATACTGCTATGGTATGGTTTCAAATGCAGGTTTGACAGGCTTGTGAGTGTACACTTTATCCAAAACCTAGTGAGGGTTTACTCATGTTCATCACCAGGTAGCTGTAGCTCAGGAGGTCGAGCAGGTCACCTACTGATCGGAAGATTAACGGTTTGATCCCTGGCTCCTCCAGTCTGCATGTCAAGAGTGTGAATGTGTATGAATGCAGTTAGGAAGCACTCAGTTTAGAGAAAGTGCGTGATTGGGTGAATGTGGCATGTTGTATAGAGCACTTTGAGTAGAAAAGCGCTATATAAGATTCACTGTCATGTTACTTTTGCACTATTATGTTCTGGCACATGTTGTTATCATATGGGCTGATTAAAGTACACATTAGGCTGACATCTGAGGCCAGAGCTGAAACTGTTCTGGGCCAGCACAGGACCACCAGTGTGTCTGCAACTGGCCTTGTGCTGGCCAATGTGTGGGCCACCTCTGGCAAACCACATCTGGGCCAACAAAGGGCCGTCATTCTGTGTGGTATGTGGACCATGTGTAAGCACATTGTGTGGGCCAGATCCGGGCCTTTCCAATTTTGCTATGTGGGCATATGAGAGGAAATCGAATGGGTGTATTCAGTAACCACCAACGCTCAAACCTGTCATGAACTGAAAACCGCTGGAACACCAGCGTCACTGTCTACAGTGAAGCAAGATTCACATTGCCATGGTCTAAGACGGTGTCGACCAGGAAAGAAATTCTTGCTTCTTCAAACTGAAATTTGCAGATGATCACAGAGATAAACTATTATGGTCAGATCAAAACTTTTGCTATTTCGCCATAATGAAAAGAGACATGTTTGGGGGTGACAAACCCAAGAACTGGACTTGACTCCAAAAAAATATCACCAGTCAAATTTAAAGCTACACTTGGCATAATACTGCAAAGAAGCAAAGGAGTGGAATAACAACAAAGCACAGTTGCCAGTTACACAGTAACACAATTTTGTCAAGATCATCTTCCCAGAGGAAGCAATGGCATGAAAAATAACAAAGAACAGGATGTTGCTGCGTTATATTTTTCTTATTATTTTGCATTACAAATACTACAACAATACCAGAACCAACAGGATTTGTCACTCATGCATGTCTGAACATCAACAGATGACAGCTCGCAGATGGCTGTCGCAGCAATGCAGCCCGCTTTCTAGGTGTGCATCAGACAAATATGATGACCGCAGGAACGGCGATGGAAGGATTTGTCAATTTAAACATCAGCCAAAGAAATGCTGACACATCTCAGCCAGTCTGTCACACAGTCTGAGATGACTCAGACAAGTGGAGAGTAAACACTATTACATGCTTACATTTTCTTACGGAAGGAGTTCAGTGCATTTTTTTTTTCTGTTAGTAGCATATTAAATGTTTGCTCATTATTTATTCATGGTTTAAATATGTGCTCGCTGTTGCTCCATTTATTACTTAATTTAGTTTGCATTAGGTGTAAACCTAATACAATGCATCATTTTAGTCACAAGTGGTATCGGTTCATTTATGCAAATCAGCTCAAGCTGTTTGTGTGTGTGTGTGTGTGTGTGTGTGTGTGTGTGTGTGTTGATGTACGGGCTGATAAATACCTTTTTATGATAATCCTTCTTGAATAAAGCCCCCACCGTTTCACACACCTTTCCCTTTCCTTCTGTAACACTATGCACTAAGACAAATCCTCATCCTATCCTGCTGTGCTTTTCATTGTAATTCACTTAACTTTCTTCTTTGCTCCTAGCTGTGAATCCCAAAAGTTATCTGATTCTTTGGTTCATATCAGACGTTTTCATTTTTCCGGAGTGGTTAGGTTAGACCAGAGATGGGCAGTAACGCATTACTTGTAATGCGACCACTTTTTTCAAGTAATGAGTAAAGTAAGTGATTACTATTGGAATAAAGTAATAGATTACTGTTACTTTCTAGTAAGCACGCTGCATTACTGCGTTACTAAACCATGATTTTGTTTGTGAAAGTGTCTCATGACAATGGCGTACGAGCGTGCGACGTCCGTGGCAGGAACAGCGAAAAATTAAACTTCAAATCTGATCAAGCACCCAGCACGCCACCACGGGAATGTGAAATTCCCATTCCCCTCCATGACATGACCGCTGCGGCTCCGGGCAAACCTCCACAGGCCCCACTCCTGCTAAACAACTGAAAACAGATTCAAGAGCGACAGGACTTAGTGCAGCTGAATCTTTGATTTTATTTATTTTCTGCTGTGTTTTACACAAAACATTATTTTATTGTATATCTTGGAAAATGCAGAAAATAGGTTTAAACGTTATATGCAACAATCAGAGACTGTTGGATACAATTTAATTTTTGCTTGATGCATAAAAGTTTAAAACTAATAAAACAATTTTTTAAAAGTGACTTTTCCATTTGATTCAATTTTATATGATGGATTATGCAGACAAAGATCGATTTTGGTTGAAAGGCCTAATGCTTTATTACTTATTCAGGTTGTGTATCATGTTTTTAAAAAGTATCTAAGTAATAAAGTAACTAATTACTTTTGAAAATAAATAATCAGTAAAGTAATGGGATTATTTTCTTGGAGATGTAATCAGCAATTAGTAACTAAGTACTTTATTCAAGTAATTGGCCAACACTGGGTTAGACAAAGCAAAGTTATGGTTAAGTATATGTAGATACATTTAGAGGAAGTAAATGACGATAAAACCTTCAAAATCTGAGTAATGTTGGGTGGTTCCAGACAAAAGATGATGAATGTGAAAGATGCTTCTCTGGTTGTGTCTCCAAAACAATCCTCCCTCATCGCATCGACAACGCATCCTCACTGACCAACAAAATATGAATAATGCACCGTGGAAGTGACACGCTGACCAACTTGACAACATCTCTAGAGCAGGGGTGTCCAACTCCAGTCCTCGAGAGCTACTGTCCTGCAGCTTTTAGACACATCCTTGTTCCTACACAACTGAATCAAATGAATGACTAGTTACCAAGCCTTTGCCAAACTTGATGGCATGCTGAAGAGGTAATCCAACAATTTGATTCAGCTGTGTGGGAGTTGGACACCCTGCACTAGAGAAAAGAAAACAACAAAAACTGATGGCAGTATACCTCTGAAACGTTGGATTCACCAAAGAAGAAAATGTTGAGTTGAGACAGTAGAAACTTTGGATCCTGTGGTACTAAATTCAGTTCAATTTAAACTCTGTTGTATTCATACAGCACCAAATCACAACAAAGTCCTTTATGTGGTAAGGTCAACCCTTACAATAACACAACTGCTATCTATACCAGTCATCTGATTGTTGGCGCTTTCTCTAAGTTAGTTCCTGGACAGAGGAATCAAATGTGCTGTATGTATAAGGCTTTGGTTGCACAGCGGCATGTGGCAGCGTTATAGATGGTGGTGTGGGGAGTGCATAGCTTTAACTTTTCTGTGTTGTTGTGTTTTGAGAATTTAACTTCAGTCATTTCTTCACTCATCTGCGGAGCCCGTGTAGGGTATAAATAGTAAACGGTGCCGTGTCTTCCCTGAGGGAAATCGACTCACATTTTCTGTGACCTGGCAGCTGCTCCTCCACCTTGTATATGGAGAGACGGCCCACGCCGCCACAGGGAGACCCCCTCTCACCCCGACACACCAGACTACAATCCTCTTCCGGAGCCCGAGGGCTGCTAATCCGATTCCCACAGTGGCACTCGGCTCCGTACTCCAGACCTGCAAACTGGTAACCACTGCACACACATACACACACACACACACACACTGATAGTTATTGCCCTAGCCAATGGCAATCCATAACCTGAAGCTATTGCCCTCTGGCTATGCTTTCCCACAGGACTTTCGATAACATTTCAAACTTAACTCAAAGTTTCCGGGCTTACACACACAGTTTCCCCGTGATAGCCATCAGTGCTTTTCATTCTGCACTCTCCTGACTGTGTAATGCCTTTTTCTGGCTGCAGTGCAGTCACCTCTGATCTGTACTTTACATATCAAGGCTCTTGTGACTCATCCCCCTTTCCTCTTCCTTTATCCAGGCTCCTTGGGAAAGACAGAGACCTCATCAAAACTGACCTTTTCATGTATGTCCTTTGAAGCTTGCTCATAAATTGCCTTGACTTTTTACTTTTGCTCATTGCGGTAATTGGCTCGCTCAGGTAACGAGACTGCCTTCCATGTGGACAGGCAGAGGGCGGGTTTGCATTTGAGATGGAAGCGCCAGCTATCCGCCTGGCAGCATCCATCTGTCCTCGGCTGTTCCCGTTTCACTGGGGATGCACTGCTTCCTGGCTGCTAACATATAAAAAGGAATAATTCAAGCAGGTCATTCTTTGAGTTGTGTTTGAAAAATTCCACCTGTCTCTACATGTTTAATAACAGGTTTGTTGAGGATGTGGCAGCGCTGATTACTCGGCTCACGCTGACCCAGTCAGAGACTTTCACACCACAGCACGTCCACAGGAAAAGCACATATCTAACCACTGATTTATTCACCGACTGCTGGACTCAGCTCATTAAGCGTTCTATAACACACACACAAACACCTCCCTTCTTCCTTTTTCTGCAACAGATCGAGCCTTCTGTCCTGGCCTGCTCTTCATTCTCCCCTCTCTCACTCCTCACCCCCTCATCTTTTACTGTCATCCAGCCACCTGGCTCTCCGCTATAGCTCAAAACACAGGAGGCATTCATGGAGGAGACTGAGATCCAAAGCATTTACTCACACAGCGAGCTTTCTGTGGTCCCTTCACAGGAGCCCGCTGTGAACGCATTACCTTTCCGAGCAGGTGTCTTGACACAAAGAACTGGTCATTTTGCGCAGGTCGTAAAGCATGGTCCCTCCCAGGGCTCGATCGCTGGCGTTGTGAAGGAAGCATCCGATGTAGGTTCCTATATGAAGAAAAGAAATGTGAAATTAAAATTCATTCAGGCAGAAAAGTCCTGTGGTGGCACTCAGCGTGCGCAATCACAAAACCAAGGCAGCTGAATGAAAAGTGCACATTTATGGTCAAATCTAATAATAAAACAGGAATCGGGTACTTGTCATTCAAGAAACGGACGGATTTCCAGCAACGCATTTTTTTTTCTTTTATTTGACCTTGGAATTTTCCCTTAGTTTTCGCCTATCGTCCTTTATTGGCCAAATTAAACTGAGTGACAGACTCATAAGGTATAAAAATAATCACCATTAGCACCACTGACAAACTAAATAATGTCCTACGTAGTGCCTCGCAAACTTAGAACACATTTGTTTTTTAAAATCAAACAGAAATGAGACAAATTGTGTATGTCCATGTTTGTGTTTGGTCCATGTTGCACACATACACACACGTTGACACACTCCTCTGCAACTTGATATGGCATCTTCGGTTTGGCTCCGGACACATTCTCCAAGACTGGCAGAGCCAAAACAGCCTTTGCGTCATCACTTACTCACAGTTATTATGCACAGCAGCATGTATCGTGAGCCATAACATCCAACTAAATTATAACATGGCAATGCTTGATTTATCCAGCAATGTAGATGATTGGTATTTCTGCATTACTGTGAACCTATTTACTTCCACTAGAATAAAAATCACCCGTGCAGAAAGAAGGATGTAACGCATAATAGGCTACAGCAGACTATTATGATGTGCTGACAAGATTAAGGCACCATATAAGATGTAACCCAGATTCAGTCTTTGATGTAATCCCTGTCTTTGCCACATTGCAACATCAAACTCTGCTCAGCTGACACATTAAAGTTTTCTTTATAAATTTCATTTTCAGCGTGCGAGGGAGCTGATGCATTTCTTTGTGTGCAGATTTAATTTCCATCTTCCTCCTCAAGTCTGACACTATTATGTTTTGAGGCCACATGCTAGATGTTGTTAGTCCTTTAGGAACTGAGTTTTTGGTGGATGGAGTGCGTGCACATACTTGGCTTTTAGGTTTATTTTGCAATCCCTAACATGAATTTACGTGTATCGATGTTTATAGGTTTTAAGGACATGAAGGGCTTGGCTTTCTGTTTTCACTTTACTACCAGTGGCGAAATAGGCCGATGCCAACTGGTCAAAGAGAGGATTTAATAAGTGTTAGAGGTGCATGTGACGGGGACTGATGGAATGTGCAGCAAGGTGAGCAGACAAGACGGAAACACGCAATAGGCTGTGAAATCTCTGGCAGGCCAAGCATCACCGTATCCAGCCTGTTGTGCTGGAGTCAGGAAGAAACAAATGCAGGAGTACAACGGTAGCTGCTGCCTCAAAGTACTGAAAGGCTGGGACCACCAAAGAAGAAACTCAAATGGCATCACCCAAGGTGATGCCCCCCTATGCCTCTCAGCCACCCGGCGGTGCAGGTCATTGTTTTAATCAAAGTGAGGAAGAGGCCCCGGGCAACAGCAGCTCAGGGTTAATGGAGGGAATCAGCCTGAATTCCCAGACATGATAGAAACGACTGCACTTTTGGCTTGCCACTGTGCTGCTTTCTTAAACACCAAGACAGATGGCTGAGCTGGAGCTGATTCTTCCCCGCAGGATTGGATGGAGGAGGCTAATGACAGGATGGCCAAGAATGAGGACATGTGCTGCTGCCACGGGTAGCAACTGTGTGTGTCCATTAAAGTCTGCTGAAGGGGGTTCATAGCCTCGCTGCTGGATCTACATACTAAAACCCTCACAAGTGTGAGCAGCGTCATAAAAAAAGGACAACAAAGAGGGTTTCGATGCATTACAGGCTGACCTGAGACAGGATGAGAGGAGGATCATCTCAACGGGGTGTCGGATGCTGAAAAACACAACACTCCTAAGACTGTTAAGACTTTTTCACACACACACTGCTGCCCTGAACTTGTCTAGACATTATGCGGAGGAGCTGCGTGTCAGAATGATGCATGCTCTATACAGCCGCCACTGCTCGCCTGAACCAAACCGAGTGTTTGCAGTAGTGAGAAAGCATTTAACAAGGACAAAATCAAGTGCAGCATTAATTCAGGGAAGCCACAAAGTCAAGCTCAGCTGCAGATTAACTGATTTCAGTAGCAGCACACATCCGATACACTTCCACATATCCAAATGGTTATTTCATAGAGGGCACGCTATTTAAGCTCCTTATCTGCAAACCCACCTTGTAACCGACCTCCTGCCCGGCTCCTCTTTTTCTGACTTAATCTCCTGTTTCTGTTTCTGACTTATTCGGTGTCATATCTGTTGTCACTGACGCCAGCTCTGTTCTGAACTGCTCCTCTGCCTAACTCAAACATTCCACATACCCGCATGGAAGGCTTCAGGAAAGAGCCATGGTGCAAAATATAAATTACTGCAGATGGAAATAGCTTTTCTTCTTCGTCTGAAGTTCAGAGTTGCCAGTCACATCACAGAGTTAATGCAGAGACCTATTACGTTCACATCAGACTCCCAGCGAAACCAAGGGGCAACTTGGACTCTTCCGTGTGCCTTTGGGCTTTGGGAGGACACGGAAGCATGAGTACAGACCACTGCACCGCTGCCACCTGTGTGTACAAATCACTTACAGCACTGAGTGAAACTTTGCCAGAGACTCAAATACTTTGTAATATCTCCATCTACACATCTCTCCTTATTTGTACTTTACATATAAATACATTTGTCACTCATTCCTGCAATGTGTAGGGTTTCCAGCAGCAGATACAAAGTATTATACATGTCTGACGTTTATTATAAAATGTTTGAACAGGTAGAGCTCCTGAATCCATGGATATATGAAACTGAAAATGCATGTGCAAACTTCTCCATCTGGCTGTGTGATGTTATTACTGCTACACCCTCTGCGTGAGAGCAGCCACTGAATAAAGATGGGATAAAGACTAAAATCATGAAAATGCCTTTTGGGATTTTGCACCTTTTTGGAAGTCCAGAGCGTAGCGGCACTGATATGTCAGCAGATTACAGCCAATAAATGAGCTACCATAGAGAGATATGTTTAACCACCTACACCTAGAAGAGTGTCTTGTCCTCACATTTGTTATTAAAATAAAAAAATCTCTTTTAAAGGATTTTTATTGTAAGTATTTGTTTTCATTATGTGATTAATACAAACAGGGGACGGTAACTCATGATCACATTTTTAAAATTCAGATAATGTGTGCTGGCCTGAAGCTTTTGGGCTTCAGTCCAGAGATTTAAGCCGTGAAATTTGGATAACGAGACTGTTTTGGATGGGTAAGAGCTGTTTAATGGCAGCCTACCTTGGCTGAACCACCTTATGATAGTCCTGATTTAGCTTCTTATTACTGCTTGACTCACAGTAAGTAGCAGCATTTCCCCTCTCCATTACACTGCCTATTCTACTAAATAGGAAAGCGCTTTTTAAATAATTTTAGACATGGTGCTGCAACTGATATTGATGTAACACTGTCTCTAAGACTGTACCTACTTTCATTATAATTTAATCTTTCGATTAACTCATTTGCTACCAAGTCAATTAACTGTCATAGGTTTTCTTTATTCAGCAAGTAGTCCAGTACACAAACGTTCACAATAGCAGCAATCACATCTCATTTGAGGAGCTGGAACCAGCACATCTTTCTGCTTTTCTATTATTTTGACGACACATTTAAAGGTTTATGCAGAAATATTTTCCTTTTGCAGAACTTTAGATGAAAATAGTGATGCTTGTTTTATCTCGCTACACTAAATATGAAGGTAAAGACCGTAGGCTGCTAGATTAGTGTAAAAACAGCTAGCATGGAGATTGCTACTTTGGTTCTCATTTGAGGTAAGAAGGCCAAATATCAGTAAAGTCTCCAGTTAACATTTTTCACCTTTCTGTGTGTGTGTGAATCTGCCATCATGGTGGAGTTTGTTTGCTTAACACAAAAACTAAATGGTGACTTTGTGGGGTGCCATTTACAGAAATGCTTTTTGATCAGAAGCAGTGACTTCTTGGAATCAGTCCACTAGAGGTTCAGTGAGATATTTCTTGCCTCAAAGTCCAGCAACAGCAGCTGGAAGCTGCTGACAAGACCCACCAGCGTCTGGTTTTTATGTTAAGCTAGGCTAAAAATGTGTTAGTCATGGTGGGAAGTGACTGCAGCAGACGGCTGTCCATCCACGAGCCTGCTTGTGCTGGAGGTTTCTTCCTGTTGAGAGGGATTTTTTTTCCTTCCCACTGTCACCAAGTGCTGGTTCATAGGAGGTTGTCTGATTGTGGGGGTTTTCTCTGGATTACTCGAGGGCCTCTTCCTCACATGATAAAGCACCTTAAAGTGACACTTGTTACGATTTAATGAAATATAAAGACAATTTAATTTAAATGTATTTATTAAATATTGCATTTACATGTAAATGATTTTCATTTCAGTGTCAAATACATGTTGTGGAATTCGAGTGATTGCTTCATTATTATCTGGACTGATATCCTGAAATAATGCATATACTTGGTTTAGAAACGGTGTCAAAAATACGCTTTTTTCTAAGCCCTTCAACCGGCTACTTTCACAGGGCCTGTGGCACAATAGACTTGGGTAATTGAATTCTGTGTCCTGGGTAATACTTTTTAAAAAAGACCCTTTGCCAGATGGCTGTTACTGAAACTGATCTCTTTCTTGCCTCAAACATTTTTCATCTGTATTACCCTACTTAGTGACTGAATGGTCATGTAGTGTCTGTTTAAAAAAAGGATTAAGAGCTTTTACGGGATGCTTTTCAAGAATGGGCTGAAAGAACAAATGTTCCACCGAAGGTAATTCCAATGTATTTATCATTTCAGCAAAATGGCAAAGGCGCTGACAGGCACAGTTAAACAATAGAGTAAATCTCCATGGATATCTCAAAGTACTCAAGTAATGGTGAGGGCTCCTTAGCAGAGAGTGCAAGTAAGAAATTATATCGTTTTTTTAGCTTCATAATTACTAATTTATTTTCTGGAAGCTACTTTAGTGCTCGCCTGCCTTTTTTTTTTTACTCTTCTGGTTTCGAGAGGATCAGTGAGCTCTATCTTTCATCTACAAGATCTGAAGCAACCAAATGTAAAATGTTATATAAATGTATAATGAAGCTCTTCTAAATGTTCTAAGGTCATGATTAGCTGTTCATAAATGTCGAATGAAGCTTGTTGTGAGTGCACTATGTGAGTCCTGTGCAGAGAGTGCGGTTTCCCAGCCCCTGGCCATCTGAACAAAAAAGAAAGCCCAAAAATAGAAAATAAACGTGCATATGTGCTCCTGATATGTTGTTCACGGGGAAATCCGTCGGCTCAATATGCTCATAGGGTATTTTAGTCACTTTTCCCCCAGAGTGTTGTCATAGACTTTGTAATATATGTTTTTAATTTAATGGCAGAAGAGTTGTCCAAGCTTGGCCACGGTCACCTGTGTGGCCTTCCTACAGTTTGTGAGAAGGCCACACAGGTGCAAGTCAGTGACATAGCAGAGGTCCCGGTGTTTTAGAAAAGCAGATCTAAAATGTGTTAGAGTGTTTAAAATCCCAGCTCTACATTCTCAGCAGAAGTCATTGGAGAAGATCTTTCTCCACGTAAAGAATCGTGCATTTGTCATGATGCACGTTAATGGCATTAACACTTCACTGGCACACTAATACATCTAAATAGGGCGATGCAGTGACCAGTGCTTGTTTTGTCTGCTGGCTAGTTAGCTATACTAAAAACAGCAGTGAACCTTGTCAAGCCACAAGTGATAGAGGCAGGACAGTGTCAGCTCAATGTGCAGACAAATTCATAGCTGTGCACAGTTATTTACCTTTGTGCCTGCTGCTTCTCTGGACAGAGACTCTTTGCTCTGGACTCTCTGGCAGCAGACTGTGAAACCAGCGATGATGCAAGTGTTGGACCCCCAGGCTTCGGGAAGCAGTCCAGTGTCGCCCTCCTGCCTTGGCTCCCCCTCCAGACGCAGCCTGAATGGCAACCCATCTGGAGCGTGCCCTCATGCCCAAGCCTGCAGTCCTGAGGGCAGTAGGAGGTGCAGAGAGGGACCACAGGGGGGGCAGGCTGGCCAGGTTTGGCTGAGCCACTCTGATGCTGGAGCGCTGTAGAAGCAGGATGCTGCCTGCCATCAGATAGGCGATGCCCAAGCAGAGCAGCAGCATTTGAGCCCGCTTCAAGAGGCAGTGCAGCTTGTAGAAGGGTGCCACCATTCCTATACCGTTTACTGTCTCGCAGCTCAGTGGAAGGCCATTTGACGAGTAAGGAGAGAGAGCAGATCTGTAACCTACTTAGAACTTCATAATAATGACAAGACCTGTAGGATCTAGCAGAGGTGCACACATTGTCTTGGTCCTTTTGGAGCCACAGAGTCTGAGATCAGCAGTGTAACAATGGATGTATCACACCAGAAAGATTTAATATCCAATGCTGTGGTCAGTGACTCCAAGGGGATCCTTGGGTGTAAGCTGGGGGGAGAAAACAGAAAAAATAGCAGCAGCTAGATTTAATGCAAGCGTATTTCTCTATATGTCAGCACAATGAAAAGGAAAAGATGAACCCGACTGGTGAATTAGATTCACGGCTTATGTTGACATATTGGCTTGTGTTTCTGTCTTGCAGCGTCTTGCAACAAATCCCATGGTGCTGCTCCATTGCTTCCATTGTTCGCATTTGTTTTTATATCATATTGCTGCCCAAAGTTGCGATTCCTGATTTTAAAATGACACCGAACTTTTGTGGTTTCAAAGTGCATTCTTGACCTTATCTCCCAGCTTCCAAATCTCAACTATCTCACTGAAAAAAATATCATGTGATTAAAACTGTCTGGAGAGCGCATTATGGGTGCTTATGAAATGGGGATTATCATAGCAGTGTGCGCAGACAAACTCTTGCCTCATCCGTGGAGAGATGAATAAGTGATGAGTGGGGGAAAACATGCAAAGATGAGATGTTGAGGATCGCTGAATATGTAGGCTAAAAACACTGTGGTGTTCGCAGTGTTCTCTGAAGCCTGACACTTTGACTGAAGAGTGGAGCAGTGAAGTGAACATCCGATGAGATCCATTAATGCCTCGTTGTCTCGGTGGCCGTCACACACCGTCATGCCCTTCAGCTCTACTTTTCATCTCAGGCCTTCTAAGACACACTCCACCCCCCCTCAAAAAAGTAGGGGTGCGGTGATGCTCCCTATGATAGAAGCAACAGTTTGCTCAGTGAACAGTCTCCGATCGTGTCCAAGTGCCCAAGTTATGTTCAACTCCACGTTTTTACGCGTAAAATAACTCGCGGTTGTGTATTCGAGGTGAAAAACAAAGACGCGTGGCTGAATTGATTTAGTGGAACGGGATGGCAGGTTGAAAGGCAAATGAATCACAAGCGAGAGTAAACACGCATCACCTATTTAAGAAGCCGAGGTCTTCCATCTTAAAAGCCCCTCACTGTGCCTCCACCATTTACAGTATTGAATGTTGGACCATGCGGCTTACCTTCAGCACCGGAGCGGCGCGGCATCCTTCCACTGCGCGATCACTAATCAGTTTATAGCCGTTAAGATCGCTGTTTTCCTCGCTTTATTGTGCACCGAGTGTGTCCTCGGCGTTTCCCAGAGCTGTTATATAAGCTCGCTCTCCCTCTCTCTTTCTCTCTTTCTCTCTGCCAGCGCTGCTTTCCGTCGCCCCGAAAGGCTGGCACGGCGATATAAAGCGCAGGCAGTACGTGTGTATGTGCTTGTGTGTCAGAGAGAGAGAGAGATACAGAAAGAGGAGGTGATGGGGACGAGAAGGAGGGGTAGTCGGTCTCATTTGCATTGGTGATGTGGACGCGTCACAGCTCCTCCACCGTGCAAACGGGAGTCGTGTCCAGCAGTCCACAGGCTTTACTGCACATAAGGAGGGCCTTAAAAGGCGTGCAAAGGCTATGCTGAAGCCCATCTCCATACACTGAGCTCCATGCCCACAGTGCACTATGTATTGAGGTACAATGCAGAGGGCGGCGGGGCAATAAAAGCCCACGCTTGAACCATTTGAAGGACGTTTCTGAAAACGCCACAGAATAATCAGATCCACGTCTAAATAAACAAACTAGGACTGAATCTGACAATATCAGCATTGCTCAGAGATCCAGAGCACAAATCACGCAGTGGTTCCCGCGCGTGTGGCCCTACAGGTTAGGCTCGTTGAAGCACTTAAAGAACTGCCGTGACTCACGCGTCAGTCAAGCGTGGATGACGTCCTAGCACTACAGCAGCACAGTCAGAGCCTGGCCTCCGTGTTCCTGCCACCAACAATGCAGAGCAAAGCAGTACTTAAATGCCACGGTAGCTGTGTTCACGACTGAAGGTAAAGAAAACAACCACACTTACCCGTGAAGTTACCGAGTGATCACATAGTGGAAAGCTATTTCGTGATTTATTAATGAATTATGCAATAAAATATGAATCTGCAATTTCATTTACAAACGACCTTTTTATTATCTACACATTCATAAAGTAGGCCAATTCATTATTTGATCATTTAACTGACAATAAATAGAAGAATTATATATACATAAATTCCTAAATGAACTAATAAATGAATTAATAAATACTTTTTTTGTACTTGTCCTCCATCATAATATGTTTATGTTCTTACAAATGGTTTTTCTGTCACATCAGCTTCTTCTTCAACTGGAAGGAGGTGTGTTTGTTAAGTAACAGGTGGATGCTGGTGTCTGTAGTTGCTAGCTTTGCTGGCTTTACAGTACCTCTATGATTTGCTTGTTGTGCCGTTGGTTTTTTCTAGATCATATTTATTGCAGTTACAATGCAGTCTGTTATCATTTAGACCAGGGGAACTCCAGGCCTCAAGGGAGGGTGTCCTGCAGGTTTTAGATCTCACCCTGGGTCAACACACCTGAATCAAATGGTTAGTTCATTACCAGGAATATGGACAACTTCAAGTCATTTAAATCAGCTGTGTTGGATCAAGGACATATCTAAAACCAGCAGGACAGTTTCCCTACCCCTGATATAGATGGTCATGAATGCAGCTTGAAAACCTGGCTGGCTAGCTTTAGCAAATAACTTAGCATTGCACTGTCTCACCCAAATATGACTGCTTATGGGGACCAACATGAGAGCAACAAATGGTCATCTGTAAATCTTTGAAATGGCGCTTTACAAATCAGACGTCAATTGTCTTCCACTTTTCTAATTTGGGAGGCAATCGCTAACCATTATAGGGCGAGAGGCAAGCTACACCCTAGCCAGGTAAGAGTCTATTATAGGGCTAACAGAGAGAGAGAAATCCATTCTCACCTACAGTCACTTAGAAAGCATCAAATCACTTAATTACCCAGAGAGATCTTGTAAACCCGCACAGAAAGGGTCAAGCCTGATGGTGCATTTAAACCTTCAATTCTAACCCAGGACCTTGTTGCAGTGAGGCAAAAGTGCTAACCACTACGCATCCATGCTGCCCACGTCACAAAAGATTTGGGAATTTTGATATGGTCTATGCTCTGCCCAACCCAAACCATCACACAATGGCAGATACTTCAGTCATGAGAGTGCTGGTAACATATGAGTTATAACAGCTTGTAGAAGACAAATCACCCACAGGGTCACAGGTTGTTTGTAGAAAGAGCAGTATTATATATTTTGGAAACATCCAGTTGTTAAGACACTGTTGTCATCAAGGCATAATGAGGCCTCTAACACGATGAAGAATATTTTGCAGTGCACTGGGATTTAATGTCTCTTGGAGATATGTAATGTCACACCTCTTAAACAATTTTCCCAGTAAAATGTAATAGCTGCTCCGATGGACTGAATGGAGCTGAAATATTTGACAGAGCAGGTCTATCTTGTTCAGCTGGGGTTTTTTTTAATTTTCTTTTAAATTTAATCCTACTTTGTGTAACAGATGGATTTAGACAAATGCTGGAGTCTGACTATTTGTCTGATCCAAGATAAAGTCTATCTCCATGCGGTTTATCAGTGTCTTGTAGAGGATGTTGTTATTTGTGGTGTTTGTTCTTGTAGTCATTTAAATAAATTCTCATGCTCCAGTTTGTATGCACTTGGTTGTAAAGCACATTGAGCTGACTGCAAATTAAATGTGTTATATAAGTAAAATTTCATTGATTTGACTTCAAACTACTGCGTGCTGTTTTCTTGGTATGTTCTCTAGTGGGAAAAAGCTGTAGTAAGCCGTTAGCTTGTTGTTCCCCTGAGTTGTCAGGTGCTTTGCTGGAGGTTTGTTGCACATCCACTTTATAAAGAGCGACAGTGCCTCCCCCACCGAGCCAGGCACTCCTGTTATTATTCCAATCAGCATTAATATTGCTTGATCTCAGGCTTTCTCCCTGTGGTTATAGCTGCTGTTGAGCTGCAGACTTGTGCAACTCGTCCTCTTTGCATGGACAGCTGCAACCCCCCCCCCCTTATAAAAAAAAAAATCCACAGGAGTCTGTTGAGGAAGGACAGAGTAAATCCACGGCAGTCTGCCTGCTTGTTTTCATTATTTTTTTCCCTTTCAGTGTCCTCATCCGTCTCTTCTCCCAGCCCCTGCTTGCTTTTTCTGAGACACAGAGCCATCTGTCCCCAACATTGCAGTCGATTTAACCTTATTCAACCCTTAAGGTCAGCTCGCTTTCACTCAGACCATCACAGAGACAGGATGGTGGAGCTGTCAGTCAGCAGTCCAGACAGCGGAGCTCATCTCCCTCATCTCTGCCTTTCTGTGCTGCCTCACAGGCATTGATCACCTCAGACAAGACAGAAACACTTGCTGCTGTCTCTCTGCAGCACAATGCCTCAGTCTCTGCTCTATCCTATAATTCTGGCTCTCTGTTCTAGAACACTGCCATTCCTCTTTTTCAAACAGACAGCAGTGTTAAGTCTTAATTTGAAGCTGTTGCTTTATAATCATGGAATCTTTGTTTTTTCCTACAGGTACTTGAAACAGAGTCTTGTAGGGAAGCATTTGTGTATGCAAATGGATTTGCTGTAGCTTAAAAAGCAGGATAAAATGTGCACAGATGCATAGTAAATATTTAGGTTTTAGTATGGATTAGTGTCTGCCTTTAATGGAGGGTTTGAGTATTTCAGATGATTCAGCAAGAAGAGTTTTAGGATCAGTAAACCAATGTCAGAATGGTGGATTTTCTACTTGTGTTTTCCACTTTGAAAATATGGTTTTAGTTTTACAGTAGGTCCATAAACAAGCAGCATTTGAACACAGTCCATTATTCTGTGCAGTCTCTGTGACTTAGATCAGTCAGCTTTACTTTGAACAGTGACATTTTTGTGTTTTTATCACATTGTTGTGTATCTACAATCACAAACCTGTAATAACAATAATATTCATCCACCCTCTACATGCACATAAATCAGACATATAGGTTTATGGTTTCACTATGGTCTCTGTATTCTAAATAATGGTGGCACATATTTGGTTTACACCATTATGTCATCAATGGATATAAATGGCAACAGTTACTTTTTGTCTGTCTTTTGAGTTACCCGTCTGCTACATCAGTCCATCCTGGATTAATATAAGAGGAGGTGGAGCTGGTTGAAATGCAGAGAAATGGCCTGAACCATCTGCTGCGACAGCATGGGGGAATGAGTTTCTTTGTGCCGACTTTCTTGTCCTTGTGGTGTTTTTCCCTTCGTGTTAATAAGGTTTTGCACCACTGAGTTCTCTCTTCCTTGGGCAGGTTATTGTTATTATTATTATTTTACATCATTTTTGTCTGTTTGAGGTACAAGAAAACCCACTTTTCGAACGTTACTCCTGTGCCTGAGTGGTTGTTTATTTACAAGAATTAATGACCAGCATAAAAATTAATGTTCATATATCTGTATAGCTTAAGTCATATGTGCTACATTCAGGTACACTGTCATTAACAGTCGTGGCCTTTGCTCTGATGAGTGTTCCTTTTCCATATGTTTCTCATGCCCAGTTTTTAAGTTATTACGTTTTTGTTTTATGAAATTCAGCCTCGTTGTATGATCTTGCTCATAGAAAGGCACATAGACATGCAAACAGGACTTTAGGCATCTCTCTACCTCAGCCTCAGCTACTGCTTGGTGAAAGGATAAAAACAATAATGAATATATTGTAAATAATACATGAATAAGTATTATAGTACTACTTTGCCATCATTTATTGAACATTCTGTCTCATCTTTACCACAGTCTTTAATTTTTCATCTTTGATTTGATCATCTTTCTATTAATATTAAAAATATCATCTGACATTGTATTCAGCAGTTTGCCACCAATTCCTGTGTCAACTTAGAATTTTAATCTGGCTTTACTTCACAGCACGTCTCCTTAGCAGAATCTGCGGGCTGTAGAACTCCTCCACAGACTGCACTCCTTCTTCATTAGCCATCCTCTGTTCTTCTTTTGACCTTCACTGTCATGATTTCCTTCCTGAAGCTTGGCTGTCTGAAAACCTTGCAAAATTAATTGTAAAAGCCTCCCAGCTGCTGTCACAAAGAGGCAAAAAAGCTTGGCTCAGCGGAAATTTTCAGCAAAAAAAAAAAACCCTAAAAAACTAAACAGCATTTTTGTGGAAACTTGCCTCCATCTCCTCCTTTATGCACTCTGCCCCGCTCTTACACGCCAAAGGATTATGTATGCGTTACATCTGGGGGTTCTTTTCTCCTCCATCCTTGTATCCTCCTCTGACCCCGGTGATTCAGAATGTTTCAGTGCTGATCTCAATCTTTCCTCATCCGCTATAAGGTTTTGAAATCTCAAACCTTAGTTGGGGGAAACACATCCACTCTTGACTTCCCCCAGCCCTTCAGACAATCACTGCCTATCTGCTTCTTTTCCATTAAGGTTCAACTCAGTGTGAGATGATGTAAAATCAGTTCAAACATAATCTGGAGGTCTAACACTTATCAACAGTGCCCTCTAGATTGTTTGGGAGAAACAATTTGATTTTTTATGTCCTTTATTTGCCTTTGTGCTTCACAGCTTTCATTTGGTAAACAGACAATACGTCTTGTTAAAATGCACTAGTAAAATTTTACGAAAAGCAATTTGTTGATGTTTTTGTATAGCAAGGAGAAAATTACAGCATCTTATAGTCTCCCACTCTCTCACGGCACCATAATGTTTGGGAAATTTGTGTGGTGATTATTTAGGTGTGTTGAATTGCTTCATTAGCAACAGCACAAGAGAGCTGTAGCCTACCTTCTGATTTCTCAGCTCATGCATCCTCAGTGCCTCTCCTCATGTATTAGTCCATCCTCCCACATATGCGAGTGGTTAAAGCGAGGAAGAGGCATGAGGAGATAGTAGACAAGGCAGCAGGTATTTTACAATTTTAGAAAATGAGACATCCTTGTTCCCAAGCTGTCATTTTGAAACCATGTCAATGACATATGACATTTGTTAAAACTATCACCTCTTCTGTTACAGCCTAATGCTGTATTTTATGATCCTAGATATGAGGTGAGCATAACAGTGTTTGTGATACTATATATTCACATTTACATTGAATGAAATGTCTAATTATGCAGTTGGTTTTACAGTAAATAACCAAAACAACTAATAAATACAGGAATAAAACAGCTGTGTGTTTTCTGTCCTCCAGCGAGCCTCCTCACGCCTCTACCGGTCCATTTTAGGAAATCATTTAAGATATTGCACAGAAATTGATTTCCAGGTCATCAGGCAGGAACGAGGAGGCCAGAGGAGATGAGGAAAGACTAATTAGAGAAATGAAAAAAAATCCTAGGGTTGCTTCTTATCTTTGTGTCACCTTTGATTCCAGAGCTGTAGTTAGACTCTGATGATCTGATTCCAGTTTGCAACAAAAATAGATGTTGGACAGATGTGAGTTATGGTGAGAAAAGTGTGGAGGAGTATAAACCGATCCAAAGACACCTCTTCCGTTCATCATGCTGGAGGGCTGTTGCCATGGTCTACATCATCATGATTGGTTAGTTTTCTGAAGTTGCTCAGAAAAATCAGTGGCTGATCAGTTGACCATAATCTGGACACATTAGTTCCTGTTGATAGCTGATCTAGCATCTCTAGTAAAAGATAAGCTTATTAATATGGAACTCCAAAGTGTTCAAAATTAAATAAATAAATAGGACATGATGAAATAAATAACTATGATATATGTAATATATGTAATATATGTAATGTGAGAATGATATTGTGAAACTTTTTTCAAAGTCAGTCTTTATTTCAAAATCCCGTTTTTCCCAATGGCCTATTTATTTCATAATGTGACTTTTCAGCAGAATGACTTTGTCTGTCAATCAGTGTGACTGGGCTGGACCTTTGCGCCTATTGGCTTATCGTTTACCATCGACTAGTTTTCCTGGATACCTGCTCCGCGGACGGCTGCCACAGCTTGCAAAAACGTGCTAGGTCAAAAGTCACGGAGGATGGCGGACTGGTGTGAACTTCAATCAATTCTGCTCATTTTAGCAGATCAGATAGAGAGGGATAATTTACCTGTAGATACTGTTTTGAGTCGTTTAGATGATATTTCTGAAATGCTTGGGATGATAATTGCTCTTCAAGATCTTAGCATCGATGACAACATTGTCGAAAGTTTAAGATCAATTCAGCGCCGTGTTCGTTTGGAATACGCTGAAGAAGAACTGTCTTCAAATGTTGGTCGTCCACGTCTTGAAATCCCGGCTGCAGCACTCAGGACTTTAGTGCTGTCCGGGATAACCATCGGGGTAATTGCCGATATGTTTTCTGTGTCTCCGAGCACAATTAGGAGGAGAATGACGGAGGAATGTCTAAGGTAAGTTTACGCTGTAATTTAACACCTGTGTGAGTCTGTACACAGCATTGTTTAGATGTTGACCTTAATTATGACGTTTGACATTGAAATATTATCGCTTGCTTTTTTATTGTGACTGTCTAAATAAGTGGGGCAGCTATGGCTAAAGCTATCGGCGCCATCTCGGCGTTGAGACACGTTTAGCTGACGCAGTGTTAGCTGTTAGTGTGTTAACTCGGAGACTGGGGCAGTGGAGCCTGTAGGAACCTTTTACACAGAGAGTAGACCCACAAGCTTTCCACAGTCTACTTACTTATCACATCTTGGTAGACAGCAGGGTCATTGGTGCTTTAAATAGTACATAGTTGAATTGCTGTTTGCAGCTGATTGTTCTCTGATAACACATAACAAAGTTGATGTTAAATAGCGAGTTTATTGAGATAGTTTTGTCTATTACAGCAGCGTTTTAAATATCATACTTTCTCTGGTGTCTTCAGTAAAGCTAAAACAAGAATACATTTACGTCCTTGGTTCTTTCAGTATTAATTGGAAAACTTTGTTGAGATTTGCTGTTATACTAAAAAAAAAAAAATTATGTGCAGAAAATCTGATAGGTATTCTTCTATTGGCGATGAGGACTCGGATGCAAAAGTGCTGGACATTCAGAGTCATCACCCAAATGCCGGCTGCAGAATGATGATGGGACATCTACGATCCAGAGGCATACACATTCAAAGTAAGCTGATATTGTTTGAATATCCAAACACCAGTTTCTGGCCTGGAAAGCATGTGTCAGTGTGGCCATGATGTGATATTTTAATGTTTACATCAAAAATGACTAGCATGTTCTCATCACTGTTATGCAGTTATGTTCCTGTTTGAACCAGTTTGTACACGATTCTCTCTCCTCAGTAAATCTGTACAGCACCTGGATACTTACCTGAAGCAATGAAGATCTGTCCCATAAGCATTACAGTGTTTACAATACAGTCTTTTTGTAGTTGGTAGTACTAAGACATGATCTGTTTGTTAATCAGGATTTCGACTGATGGATTCAATGAGACGAGTCAATCCACAAGGGGTCATGATGAAGGTGCCTAAGAAGTACAGGAAGCTGTCCATACCTGAGGCCTTGGAAACTGCCAAGCAAAGACTCACAGCCTTGGCCAGCCGCTTGAGGAGGTACACCAGAGAGATAGAAGGCAGGAGAATAAACCAGCTGTTCTCCACGGAACCAGCCAAGGTGTACTCTCAGTGGCAGGGGAACAATATGAGAACAGCACCACCAAGGCTGGAGGCAGAACAATACTGGAAGAGCATATGGGAGAAGGACGCAACCCATAACGGCAATGCTCAGTGGCTAGTGGATCTGAGGGCAGACCACAGCGACCTCCCCGAACAGGGTCTAGTAACCATCACAGTAGCAGATATCCAAGAAAGGGTCTCCAGTATGAAGAGTTGGACAGCACCAGGCCCTGACATGGTTCACGCCTACTGGCTGAAGAGGCTGACTGCACTCCATGAGCGCCTGGCAGCACAAATGAACCAGCTGCTAGTTGACGAGAGACACCCGGAATGGCTAACCGAAGGTGTCCTGATCCTCAAGGACCCCCAGAAGGGACCGGTCCCCTCCAACTACCGACCAATAACCTGCCTCAGCACCACGTGGGAGCTCCTGTCAGGCATCATAGCGGCTAAGATGAACTCAATGGGGATGTGGCGGACAACACTGGAGGCCAACCTCAAGCCCATAGCACAAGTCACCATCAAGTGCGGGATCTACCAAGGAGATGCTCTGTCCCCACTGCTGTTCTGCATAGGCCTGAACCCCCTCAGTGAGATCATTGACAAGACTGGCTACGGATACCGACTACGGAACGGAGCAGTTGTCAGCCACCTCCTGTACATGGATGACATCAAGCTGTATGCCAAGAGTGAACGAGACATCGATTCACTGATCCACACCACCAGGATATACAGCAATGACATCGGAATGTCGTTCGGGCTGGAGAAGTGTAGTCGGATGGTAACAAAGAGAGGGAAGGTAGTCAGAACGGAGGGGATCAAACTACCAGAAGGCAACATTGCAGACATAGAGGACAGTTACAAGTACCTGGGGATCCCGCAGGCGAATGGGAACCATGAAGAGGCCGCTAGGAAAGCTGCAACCACCAAGTACCTGCAGAGGGTCAGGCAAGTCCTGAGGAGTCAGCTGAATGGTAAGAACAAGATCCGGGCTATCAACACCTACGCCCTGCCTGTGATCAGGTACCCTGCTGGGGTAATAGGCTGGCCAAAGGAGGAGCCACTGACATAAAGACAAGAAAGCTCCTTACCATGCATGGAGGGTTTCACCCCAAGTCCAGCACCCTGAGGCTGTACGCTAAGCGGAAGGAAGGAGGCCAGGGACTGGTGAGTGTCAGCACCACAGTCCAGGATGAGACAACGAACATCCACGAATACATCACGAAGATGGCCCCAACTGACAGCGTGCTCAGTGAATACCTCAGGCAGCAGAAACCCAAGAAAGTGGAGGAAGGCGAGGAACCATCATGGAAGGACAGGCCCCTGCACGGTATGTACCACTGGCAGATAGAGGAGGTGGCTGATATCCAGAAATCCTACCAGTGGCTGGACAAAGCTGGACTGAAAGACAGCACGGAAGCACTAATCATGGCAGCACAAGAACAAGCTCTGAGCACAAGATCCATTGAGGCTGGGGTCTATCACACCAGGCAAGACCCCAGGTGCAGGCTGTGTAAAGATGCTCTAGAGACAATCCAGCACATAACAGCAGGGTGCAAGATGCTAGCAGGCAAGGCATACATGGAACGCCATAACCAAGTGGCCGGCATAGTGTACAGGAACATCTGTGCCGAGTATAACCTGGAAGTCCCGGGGTCAAAATGGGAGACGCCCCAAAGGGTGATGGAGAATGACCGAGCTAAGATCCTGTGGGACTTCCAAATACAGACGGACAAAATGGTGGTGGCTAACCAACCGGACATAGTGGTGGTGAACAAACATGAGAAGACAGCCGTAGTGATCGATGTAGCTTTTCCGAATGACAGCAATATCAGGAAGAAGGAACACGAGAAGCTCGAGAAATACCAAGGGCTCAGAGAAGAGCTCGAGAGGATGTGGAGGGTGAAGGTGACGGTGGTCCCAGTGGTAATCGGAGCACTAGGTGCGGTGAAACCCAAGCTAGGCGAGTGGCTCCAGCAGATCCTGGGAACAACAGCGGAGATCTCTGTCCAGAAGAGCAAAGTCCTAGGAACAGCTAAGATACTGCGCAGGACCCTCAAGCTCCCAGGCCTCTGGTAGAGGACCCGAGCTTGAAGGATTGACCGCCCACAGGATCGAGTGGGGAATTTCTTTATGTATATATATATATATATGTGTGTGTGTATATATATATATCTATATCTATATATATATATATATATATATATATATATATATATATATACACACACACACACACACACACACACTGATGACGGCAAGCTACATTGTAGCCTACATTGTGCCACCTGAGCTACAGCCACCCCATATATATATATATATATGTATATGTACATTTGGTGCATGCTGTGATAAAAAAATATATTTTGACAGTTCTGCAATCGCATTTGCCAACGTGAGAAGCAGAAACAAATTGTAAACACAAAATTACATATCTCCTTCTAAACCTTTTCTAACAATTGCTTACATACACATTCAGAACCATTATTACTCATATGCAGTCATTTTTCTAACCGGCTGACAGCTAAAGTGATTTGACACATAGTTGAGCTTAGCTAGCTATTTGAACTAGTTTATTAATACATGCAAATAACATATTCTGACCCTAGTCATTACTCACGTCTTCCAAATCAATACTTTTCTGCAGTGGCCTTATATTGATCAAAGCTTGTCCAATTCCACTCAATGGACTGTGGAGATATATCCAGTGTCTGGGCTTGGGATTGTGCACAGGTTACAGCTTCGTGTTGTACCCGAGATTCTCAACAGTTCAAACCCTCCTGTGTCTTTTAGCTGAGGGAAGGTATCCTCAATCTTCATGCAAAACACATGCAAAAAGACAGTTTTGCAGTTGCTTCCACCAATGAGAACAATTGTAACACTGAAATTTAAATTAGTATTAATCATACTATTCTACTAATCACATTACTGTAGTTGTCTCTAATAATGCAACTTTAAAAGAAAAAGTTGTCCTATGTACTTACAGATTTGTTGAAATGTCAGGTACTGCAAGCTGTGTGATCAAAGCATAACATTATGACCACTGACAGGTGAAGAACACCAACTGTCTCTTCATCATGGCGTTTGCTAGTGGGTGGGATAGATTAGGCAGCAAGTGAGCAGTTTGTCCTCAAAGTTGATGGTAGAAATGGTAAAATGGTAAATGGCCTGCATCGAACCTGTAACTGTTGCTACTTCAGTCATGAAACTGATCAATGATCAGCTGATTGTCTTTTCAAGTCTCTCTCGTTTGTTTATCGCCCACTTTGCTCCAGAAAGAGGAACCCAGCGGAAGTCGCGTTAAACAACAGCAGCACGTTTAAGCTTGATCAGCTGTTGTTAGAATTTATTTAATATTAATTTCAAGTATCAGCTGATGTTTGCTGGAGCCACAGCTGTAAAAGCTGCTGGTCATGATATCAGTTTGGTTATCTGGTGAGAGGGAAACATGAAGATGAAACCAGGAGATGTCCTTACTGAATCATCAGAGCTGAACAGGTGATGGAGAAACAGGTTTACCTTTTAGGTGACATGAATGAGTTGAAGGGAAGTTATGAACTGTTTCTGAGAGACAAATAACACCAGGATCCTTTTCTGTGTAGCTGACAGCTGGTAACTGTGCAGGGGCGGGTATAGCAAAGTGTTGCCAGGGGGGCAGGTAGGGTATTAACAGGGAGAGGGGGGCACAAAGAAATACTTTCTTATTCTCATTTAAAATGTCTAGCTTTTAATAAATAATTATCTGAGTCTTACAACAAACGATTGATAGATTAATGCATATATACCATCAAAACAGTGTACATCACTGTCACAACAGCGTTTGTTTTCATTCAAAGGCTTTGTTTTTTCCTATAATGGTGGGCCGGTCTCTAGTCAAAATGCCCGGGCCGATTTTTTGTCCCAGTCCAGCCCTGTATGCAGCTCATCTGCAGTCTGGTGTTGCCTACATCTTCCTATTCAGAAGACAGAATTTCCGAGTTCTGAGTACAATCGAAAGCACCACGACTGCAGTTTTCGTGTTGGATGTAAAAAGCGCACAGGACGCTGTGACGTAGGCTAGAATCATGTTGGTGGTCAACGACGGTCCAGGCGTGGGATTTCTCTCTTGGAAATATGTATTTTATTTTTTCCTTTCTATTGGTAGGTGGCACAGTGCACTGTGGCAAGTAAGCAAGCTAGAAGACTGGCAAAGTTATGGAAGCAACACATTAACAAGAGAATTCTGAGTAAAACCAAAATTACTTTCCCTAGTAACTAGTTACTTTGAAAGTAACGTGTAACTTGAAGTAACTTGCTTACTTTTGATAGAAGTAACTAGTAATGTAACTAAGTTACTAATTTAAAGTAACTTACCCAACACTGAGTATGACACAACAAAACCCAAGGCAAACTGAGGGCTTAAAAAAACACACGGGGCAATTAGGGAGCGAGAACACAGCTGAGTAAAACAAGACAAGGGTGAACCAAATCAAACTCATGAGACAGAGGGGAAGCAAATGTAAACAAAGCACACAAGACTAGAGACTAGCAAAATAAAACAGGAAGTAACCAAACATGGGACACAGAAACAGACTTGACACCAGTAACACAGGAAACCTAAAATACACTGAAAGAAGGAACACAATACAGCCGTACAACAATGAAAATAACCCAGATAAAATAACCCAGGATATAAATATGAAGAAACCAACCCATAAATATCTCTAAAAAAAAAAAAAAGTACAAGGCTCAAAACAGAAATGTTCAATAAAAAATTGAAAGTGCAAAGGTCACAGACAAATACAGTGTGTTACAGTTGCCCCCTCTTACTATTCCACCCAGTCTCCCCTACTGTTGCTTTCAGCAGTAGACCTCCACCTCATCAGGTTCACAGGTCTGAAGAAAATGTTATCCGCAAGTTGGAGCATAAGTCTGTCTATGTAAGAGAAGTATGTCTTGCAGAAGTGACCTCAGCTCAGGCTGTTTTTGCTTTGAACCATATTAGCCTCAAGTGTCCCTTTTCATGTTTGCTCTCCAAAGAATCTTTTTCGATTGACTTTCCTAATCTGCCCTCACCAGGGTCTATGTTTTCACACATTATCCCAGGGCTCTAGAATCCACTCGCATTCATCTTCTCCTTGACTCCACTGTGACATAAAATTGCAAACGGAATTAGTAAGCACACCTTCAGCTCTGTACTTTTCAATTCTATGACTCCTTCCTTACAAATCTTACTCAGTTCAGTCTAAATGAGGCAATATTACCCTTGGGCTTCTTAAGGCCACCCTTTCTTTTAATTGTCAGGATTTGAGAAATCCTGCAACAGCATGTGCTTTTGAGCACAGCTAATGCACTTGTTGGTGTAGATGTCTCAAACAGAAATACAGTCCTGTTTCTAAAATGTTTGGATACTACATAAATTGCCATTAAAAATAACCAGCAAACCATTTAAATGCTGTCTTATTTACATGGCATTTTCAATTTTTTTGAGTGCTTATGAGTACTGACAGCAGAAGTGTCAACAGTAACAATGGCTACAGCAGAAGTCTGTGGTATATGTTATGGAACAAAGTGGTTTTTGTCCCGGTCATAGAACACTGGACCAGCTCTTCACCCTCTCAAGGATATGTGAGGGTGCACGGAAGTTTCCCAACCAGACTACATGTGTTTTGTGGACTTAGAGAAGGCATTCAACCATGTTCCTCAGAGTGTCCTGTGGGAGGTGCTTCAGGAGTATGGAGCGCCTGGCCCGTTGCTACGAGCCATTCGACACCTATACAACATTTGCAAGAGCTTGGTCTGCATAACCAGCATGCCAGGGCTGCCCTTTGTCAATTCTCTGTTCATAATTTTGATGTACAGAATTTGGACAGTTGAAGTATTTCAGTCTTCTGACAAGGATGCCTCCTAGGTGAGGTGTTCATGGTGTCCCACCGGTAGGAGTCCTGGGGCAGATCCAGCACACGCTGGAGAGATTATATCTCTCAGCTGCACTGGCAACACCTCGGTGTTCCCCCGGACAATCTGGAGAAGTTGGCCGGGGAGAGGGAAGTCTGGGCTTCTCTGCTTAGGCTGCTACCCCTGGGACCCGGCCCTGGAAGCAGAAGATGGATGGATGGATGGATGGATGGATCTAAGACTGTAACAGTACATGACAGAGAAAACATGGCAAAATGAAAAATGTTATGTTTATAGCTGACAGCATGATAAGAACATTCTTCTTTTCTCCTATCAATTCGCATCTTAAGGTTTGCACCTCTGCTTGGTGAACATCTACAGCTGGATATCTGCCAAACACATCAATCCAAGACAATTTTTTAAAATCCCTATACAAGACCGCTGTTTCACTGACAGCTCCACACTCTCTTCTGCTCAGAATAGCAATAATCTTGGTGTGAACTCATACACTGTGCAACCACTGCTTGTCTGCGTGACGACAATTCCCTCCTGGCTGAGCTCCCGGCCGACCTTTCTCCAGCCTCTACAACTCATACAGAAGGCTGCAGCCTGTCTCATTTTAATCCACACTAAATTCTTCCATTTCAGCCCCCGCTCACTGTCTCCACGGTTCCTCATATTGAATTCAGCACCTCGGCTCTCTTTTCCCTGTGTTCCCAGTAGCGCAATGACCTCTCCACCCCTGACAGGACTACATAGTTGCTCCCTATCTCCAAGTCTGAACTGAACGCTCTATCCCACTGAAGCGTTGCACATCCACCTTTCCCCCTCATCTTCCTCGTGTATCTGCGTCAGAGCTCGCTGTCTTTGCTTTAAAATGATTCATGTGAGACTTGTTTTTTTTCTCCCCTACATTTCTTGCTTCTAATTCTCTATACCTCAACAGTCAGCCAACATGAATATCAATGTGTGGGTTGAGCTCAAGCTTTAACATTATACATCTAGTTTCCACTGCAGCCAGATCTTTCAGACAGCACGAATATAAATTGAACAGTATAGATTTGTTTCCAGAGCTCATTAACATGGGGCTTGAAGCAAGCTTGCGAGGTCTAGTAAACATTAATGAAAAGTTGGATTTTCATATTACACTGCAAATATTCCTCACGGATGCTGGTGAGGCCATTTCCACTGCGGGAAGCATCTAAGCTTAATGGAATAAATACTTTGAAGTATACTAAAAGAAACAGTATATTCAAGTCCTGACTGTCTCAGTTTCATGTTCAGCTGCCTGACCTACTGACGAATGATCAGCCACTGACTTGCCAGTATATTAAGTATAGCCAGCAAGAGAACTGTAATGCTGAATCAAAACAAAGCCAGTAGCAAAGTGAGGAATGTGCATATAATAACTGATACACAAACTCTCTGTACCACAGTTGGAGGGCTAAAAATATTTTTTAACCAAAAAAATTTACATCATTGTTATATATTAAATAATAAATTTCACCAGAATTTGAGTTACTGAAGCATGTGTTGTAGATGACTGACTTCTGAATTCTAACTATTATGCTAGTACGGTATTTTTAGAAAAATTGTGGGAAAATAAATGTGAACATTAGATATGCATCTGGGGCATAGGGTAGTTACAGAGCTAAACCCTGACAGGTACACAGAACACTTACTCGTGCACTCGTACAGAACTATACTGGTTACAGTGTAATGATCAGTCTGGAAAGAATCATTTATATGTAAACCTGATTGTTATGTATGATTTTGGACACGCACACACACACACACGCACACACACAGACACACACATACATTTTCATGGTCATATTTTTTGGGTATGTGATTGATTATTACCAAGTTATGACATATCATAATTTGATGATTTTCATAAAAATTATAATATGTCGTAAACATTTATTACTTCCCAAGTCATAAAAAGTTGGACAGTAGACCATAAATCACTGGTATGACATAAGGGGTATATTATCCCTCCTAGTCTTTAAAATAAAACCTAGTCTGGTCCTTTCTATTGACATGTTTTTATTCTTGGACTAGATATTTCATAGGTCAAAGTAATTCTTATTTACTTTATAGTGGGTGGTTTGGTGTGGCCCCTCAATTCATCCTTTATTTAAAAGAAGCTGTTTCAGCTCTTTTCCTTTTAAGCCAGCTTTTATCTGATTGGCTGAATCACAAACTGAAGATGTGAACAGCAGGTTGGTGAGGCTTCTGTGCTCACAAGCAAAGCTGCAAGCCTGAGATGTCAATATTAGCAATATCCAGCTATATCCAAGAGCAAAAAGAAGGGGCCTTAAACTGAGCGTTTCGAGTCTAATGCCGAAGCTTTTGACACATGGGTATTACTGAACTTATTTATTTTTTTTATGTTGTTAATTTATCCATTTATTTATGTATTTATTTTTAACCTCCTAAGACCCGAACTCTTCCACAACATGCATTTTTCATTTCTCTTTGATATTTGTGCATATTGGGGCCCGATGAATGTAAAAACAAAGAATTACCAGATTTTTTTTTATTTTTTTTAGAAAAATAAGAGCCATATATGAGGATATTCGTTTAAAATTTTGATAGAACAGTAGCAGTATAATGTCCTCGTAAGTGGATATCAGGCCCATGTAGAGCAAAATTGAGTATTTTGGTCTAAATAACCCAAAATGTGATGTCCACATATGTGGACGCCAGGTCCTAGGAGGTTAATTATTAAGGTCAAAGTGCTATCTAAACTTACCTGACCCCACCTGGTGAAAATGTATTTGCACCCTTTGTTAAATCATGAATTAACTGTGTTTAGTTCAGTATTACTGACCATAGGGTTCATCTGTTTTACAGATTATTACAAAAGTAATGTAATTACTAATATAATTAATTACTTTCTCCTTGGAGTAATTAAGTAACATACTGCATTACTTTAAAGAAAAGCGTGTAATATGTATAATAGTGACTTATTTTTGAGTAATGACCCCAACACTGATCACAACAAACAGGGGAAATTCCTTTAAAATGCACAAACATTTGACCCCCAGCATGCAATTACTTTGCATGAATGTAAAGTCTTTGATATGCTGCTTAACAATGATGGTAACTCTCAAAGCGGAGCCAATTGGAACCCAACAAGAATTGATAAGGAATCAAATTGTGATATTGGTAAACGAATTGGAATTGCACAATTCTTACCTGTTCCCATCCCTAACCTTATTTTTTTCTTTTGAAAGAAATTGACCTGCATAGGTGTATATAGCACTGAAAACAAGGAAAATCTTATTTCTAGTCTCTTTTTCATATAATTGCTTTTTTTTAGAAGATGCACTGGGGTCTGGGATGCGGGGCCTCCCTGCTACTGCAGATAAGGAGGTGGTCCGCTTGCCTCCACCCCAGAGAGAAGGGTTACATCTCCTGGGTCTAGGTGCGGCTTGCCCCTCTGGGGGCGGGGGTACCTGGACCTGGGATATAGAGTATGTTTGGGGAGTGTGACTGTCTGTGCAGTGTCTATTTGTGTCTGTCTACACGTTGGGTGAGTGCCGAGTATTTGGTTGTGTATATGGGGGTGGGAATGCACGTCTGTGTCCACGTGCGCCTGTTCGTCTGTGTCTATATGTCAGGTTGGGTCTTAGACTCAACCTCTCTGGGTACATCTCAGGCCCTCTAAAGTACGGAGGCCTATCTCCCCTCACCACACTCCCTGCCGGTGGTGATGCCCTCAGGCGTTGGTGTGTTGGTGGTCCTTGTCGTCTGGGGCTGGGCGCTCATGCATGTACCGCCTCACTCCTGGTGGCCGATTGGCGGGGCCGGGCGCCTGTGGCCCGGCTGGGCTCCTTCCGGGGGGTGGGATGCCCTCAGGCCTCTGGCCTCTGGGCCTGAAGCTCGGTCCTCTCTGGCACAGCTGGCTGCCGGCAGAGCCCGCGGGCACGCCACTGCAACCCCCTCTGGCCTCTGCTCCGTAGCTGTGGGGTGACCTCTCCTTTGGGGCTCTACTCAGCTCTTCCCAGGAGGGTGGCACGGTTCCCCCCCCTTTGGTGGTCCTCCTCGGGTCCTTGTACTCTGGGGCCTCTGGATATCTGGGGCCTGGATCTCCTCCATACCTGCTTCATACCCTGGTGGACGGGGCTATGGCTCCCCACACTCCCTAGCAGATCGTTACATGGAGAAACCTTTGGAATACAAGCGTGCTGATCCACACAGGTGTGCACACAGGTGTACACACGGGTGTTCACAGACGTGGACTACACCTTTCTTGGCTGCTGCCTCAAAGCACATTGTGCGCTGTCTATCTTGCGTGCTGCACAATATCGTTTATTATTTAGTATCTACTGTTATCTACTGCTAGCTAGTTTATTGTGATGGTGCTGTTTTTATTATGTTGCTCTTTGTTGTTTGCTTTCTCTTCTGTTTTTTTTCTCCATACAGGTGATCCAGGCGTTTTGTTTGTTTGTTTTTTTCCTTTCTTACCCCCTTTCTCACCGTCTCTTCTCCCCTCTGGTTTTCTTTCTCTCCCTCTCTTTCTTTCATTCTTTCTCCCTGTCCTATCCCCCAGTCATGTCTGTCCCGTTTGTAGCAACCGAAAATAAAATAAATTCATAATTATAATAAAGGTCAATCAAATGGACCAATATGGCAAGGCTATGATGATCCACTTGGTAAAATAAATCCGCTTGGCATCTTTCTTGGCCTTAAGACAACAATTCTGATGGCTAAAGATCCAAACGGGACACAAAAAAAACAAAAAACAAAAAACAAAAAACGTTTGTGCTAAATTGTGCTGTAAGTGTAGAATCTTCGACAGTGAGATCAAGAAGAGGAAGAAACAAATAATAATATTTATGAAAACGATAATAATAAACTCTCTCATACGTTGTGTAAAAACCAGCAGTCATTTTGTAAGGTGTGAATTTGTGTCACCATATGCTGTGTTGTTCTTTGAAGTATTTGTAATGATCTCAGTGAAGCACATGCAGGAAGTGAAATCTGCTTTTTGTTTTTTTGTACTCCTCATCATCAGACTGCTGACTTTAAGACTGTTAAAGTCAGCAGTCTGACTTTAACCGACCGCGTGCTCAGTGAATACCTCTGGCAGCAGAAACCAAAGAATGAGGAGGAAGGTGAGGAACAATCATGGAAGGACCCAGTGGTAATCGGAGTACTAGGTGTGGTGACTCCCAAATTAGGCAAGTGGCTCCAGCAGATCCCAGGAACAACATTGGAGATCTCTGTCCAGAAGAGCGCAGTCCTAGGAACAGCTAAGATACTGTGCAGGACCCTTGAGCTCCCAGGCCTTTGGTAGAGGGGCGAAAGGGGAAGTAAGTATATATGTATATACTATTATATCTTACAAGATTTCAGATGTAAATGCTCATTGTTTATAAAATGCTAATTTCTTTTACGAATTTCAAGTGTATTGGATACTTTGTCATCATTTGTATATAGCAACCTGAAAGCGTTTGATTTCTCACACATTTTTTTGAGCCTACGAGTTCAAACAAATAAACCAAAATAAGCATAAAAAAAAAAAAAAAAAAAAAGAAGATGCACTTAAGACTGATGCACTTTAAAATACAGCCTGACGTCTTTAATACAAAATCAGAATAGTGCATTTTTCTGTCAAATATAGCTGAAACATACTCTGCATAATTACAGACTGGAGAAAAATTGATATGATCCAGTTTCTTTTGTGAAGTGTTACATGTTTCCCTCTGTTTTCAGTCCTCATGCTAAGCTAAGTTAACTTGTATCTATAAGTGTAGCTCTGCCTTATATTAGTGAACACCCATATGTTTTATATACAGTGTAAGGAAGCAAAACACAGTTTGCAGTCTTATCATGATTTCAAAAACCAAAACATCTGCCTGTCTTCTTTCCTGTGATTTTTTAGGTACACGTGGTGAATGCAGAAACAGCTGAATTCACTGGCTTAATGTTTTGCAAGCACTATCCTCTACAAGCTTGGTTATAGCTGGGCAGGAAGAAATGTTGCCATCTGCCCCGACTCCCTCATAAGGGCCTCACAGTGGTTTCTGCCAAGAGATGAAGGGGTGCTAAAGCTTGAATTCACAAGAGCGACTAAACAGTGGCATGCTGTGCCTTTAAATCTCCCTCACCAATGTTTCACCTATCAAATATATTCTGTGAGTTAAAGTTGAATAAGAAAAGAATAAATCACAGAATCTCGTGGTTACATTTGGTCATTCAAATGTCACCACAAAGAATATTATTTCATTTTTTTTAATTCAGGGGTTGAAAGAAGCAAGTTTATGTTAAAAAAAACCCCACAAAGGACAAAAATTGTGTTACACCAGTACACAAAGAAATAAAGCAAAGGGATGAAACAGTTTGCACTACTTTTTATTCTCACACTCATAACCATGCCAGCATCTCTTTTGAGCCTCTCTGCTACAACTTGCATTGGCATTCTTATTTGTGGGCAGAATGTGTCTCTATGAAGATAAAGCGGTATTGGCAGATTCTTCATGCAGATGGTTCCCCATCTATCCGCTGTTCGTGGTGCCAAGAACTCTTCTTTCCTATGAATGATAACAAGACAATGACAAAGGAATTTGATTTTTTTCACGATTTAACAACTATATAAGCATTACTATCTAGCTTTTCTTCATACTTCACCACTCCTTCATAATATTTTCTGTTTTATTAACCCTTTCTGCATGATTAAAAATGCATCACAGCACTATGTATGATGAAATCACTATTTTATGATTTGCTGTAAGAAAAGTTGACTTGCAACCTGCCCAGGCTTACTGCGGTTCTCCCTCTGTATTACTAGTGGAGAGCGCCAGACCTGCAGGGCCTGGTCTCAGTCATAATCAGTAGCAGCTGTCTGTGATCTGTTTGAATCCACAGCTATGCCATTTACTCTGACATTGTAATACTTACGTACTTCATAGAACACAATAGGATTCCCCCTCTGGCCTTCACCACCCAATCAAGTTAGCACTCACAATTCCACCAGCAATGCGTTTTCAAATGGTCCCACAGTGGGATCTCCTTTCCACATTCATAAAATTCCTTTTAGTAAGCAATGCCACCAAGTCTGCCAATCTAGAGGCACCTCCCCAGATCTCCATATGACATGTCAACCAAGATGACCTGCAACATCCTGGACTTTACAGAACTCAAGGCAAATATTCTCCACCCCAGATGCCACGTCAACAAGGAACTACCTCAGCGACCTCGCCCCCAGTGATGGACGAGTTGTCTCCTGTGTCCCCAGATCCTGCTTTCTCTACAAAAGACGTGTCTATATCCTTAGCTGAAGTCAGCAGCACCAGACCTGTAAGCATCCTCTCCTACCATCTGATCCAGCTAACCACCACATGTTTAGAACATAGGGCCACTGATCTGATGATGCAATTCTAAAATCAATCATCGGCCTGCGATCTAGGATCTCCTGATGACCTACACGCTTATGTTTGAACATGGTGCTCACTTGATTTGCACAAAAGTCCAATAACAGAATACCGCTTGGGCTCAGATCAGACAGACTATTCCTTCCATTTATGCCCCACCAGGTCTCACTGTTGGTAACATTATTGCTTCGCAACACCGTCATCCATCAGTAAAAACCCCACATACAGGCAATAAGCTGAGGGGATACATGGATACTCACAAATATCCGCCTCCTCTCACCGACGGCAACGCCAGACTGAACAGAATCCAGCCCCTCTGTGGTTCCAGAGCTCACACTGGCTGACTGTATCTAACTTTCATGCACCAGCTTAGACTCTTTCTCTACCAGAGTGGTGATGTTCCATGTCACAGTAGCCCTTCTCAACAGCTAATGATCGGACCACTAGGGCCTCCACCCCTGACTGCCGTCAGACCATAGCTGGACTGGCCATCGGGCATACCGGGCATTTGCCCGGTGGGCTGATGGTGATTTTTCATTTTTATGGGCCAATGATTTTTTTTTTTCTGGTAACGGTATAAACAATGAAAGGTGGTGGATTGGTCAGGTGCTGGCCGGTGTGTAAAAATAACTCAGTTGTTTGGTGGTGGCTATCGCCGAGCTTCCACAGATTCAGTAACATTAGCAAGTGGTGGAGGCCAGCAGGTGGATGAGAGAAAGGGGAGGCAGGAGGAGGAGAGACCCGAGGCGGCCGCCGGTCCGAGTGTCAGGTGAACTGAACTTCAGGTAAGAAGTTATGACCTGCAGTCTATCTGGGTCAGATATAAACCAAGTTTAGGTGGAGTTTATTTTCGTTGTGTTGACTTTTTACAGTCAGTTACAATAACTCTAGCTAGCATGACGGAGTTTCTATACAGCTGGGTGGGTGCTATGATGTTACTGATAGTGAACTTTATTTTATTCATAAGGTTCGTTAGTAGAGTTGCCAACCGTCCCGTAAAAAGACGGAATCGTCCCGCATTCAGAGAAAATATTACGCGTTTCGTATTGAGGTGAAAAGGAGCACAGTTTGTCCCGAACTTCAGCTAGAATGGAAAAAGACACAAAGCTGGAGTTATTCTGTCTTTACGCTGTCAGCTGCCTCTTCTTCGCTCATTCTTTCCCCTCCCTCTCCTGTTTCTACTTCAATGAACATGATCATTAAACTGATCAATGATCAGCTGATCAGCTTTTCTCTCTTGTTTGTTTATTGCCCACTTTGCGCCAGAAAGAGGAATCCAGCGGCTGTCGCACTAAACAACAGTTGCATGTTTAAGCTTGATCAGCTGTTGTTAGAATTTATTTAATATTAATTTCAAGTATCAGCTGACCCATATGGAAAAGAAATAGTAAAAACTTATATGATTTACTCATGAAAGTGGCCACTTTCTCATTACTTTCATATATTGTTTTAGTAAGTATCCAAAACATACAAGTTTCATTATATAATTTTTCAAGGGATCTTATATGTGTTTTCACTCTTGTATGCTTTTCATACAAGTTTCACACAAGACAGATACAGACTTTATAAGATTTATATATATCTTTTCCATATGGGGATGTTTGCTGGAGCCACAGCTGTTAAGCTGCTGGTCCCAGGAGATGTCCTTACTGAATCATCAGAGTTGAACAGGTGATGGAGAAACAGGTTTACCTTTTAGGTGACATGAATGAGTTAAAAGGAAGTTATGAACTGTTTTTGAGAGACAAATAACACCAGGATCCTTTTTTACACTTACAGCTGATAACTGTGCAGGGGCGGATCTAGCAAAGTTTTGCCAGGGGGCCAGGTAGGGCATTAACAGGGAAAAGGGGGCACAAAGAAATACGTTCTTATTCTCATTTAAAATGTCTCGCTTTTATTAAATAATTATCTGAAGATTAGAACCAAAGTTTTTATCTGACGTAAAATGTATAGAAATCATACATATACCAGCAAGACTGTACATCACTGTCACAACAGCGTCTGTTTTCATTCAAAGGCTTTATGGCTTTTCCTATAATACCAGGGGGGCCGGTCTCTAGTCAAAATGCCCGGGCCAATTTTTTGTCCCAGTCCAGCCCTGCGTCAGACACACATTGTTCCTGACTTCTGTGGCATCACCTGCAGGTGTGAGCCTAAAGGAGGGCAAGCCTGGCCGGGTCCCATGTGCCTGGCTCCAGGGTGGGGCCCTGGTAACCCTTTTTTTGGTAATATTGTCCTTTTTTTTTTCCTTTCATTAAAGGGTTTTCTGAATCACTTTTTTCTGAGAATGATGTCACCTTTTTTGATGATCTTCATTATTTACCCCCATGTTGGGCCCACTGATTAACCATGTGACTTCCCAAGTAGTTAAAAATGGCTACTTATGAAAAAAAATGTATTTGCTGCTGTTTTTGTTTTCTCTATTCATGCTGCTTTTGGATAGCGCAGATACTCTGGCTCCTGCTAATTTCTACATCCTCTCTGATTTAATCTACAGGTTTTACTTTTAATGAGGCAGTTATTTTTCCCTCTCAGGTCTCCATCTCTTTGACATGGCTCTGCCAAAGAATGGTTCATGCTAACCAAGCACTCTTATTATTTACTTGTTCAAGGTCACAGAACAATCAAGAGATTGACTATGAGCAAGCTCACTGTTTGTGCGTCAGAGGGATAAACTGGATTAAGGTACTGGAAGAGCCGTGCTGTTAAAGCTTTAGAAATGGCAAACACAATCAGCATGTTTCTACATGCCTCGCATTTTTCTATCATCTGCAAGGAATCGTGGCACGAATGGAAACCCCCAGAGAGCAAAGCAGCAGCAAAATATGATCCCTCTCATACATCTCTTATGGACATGCGTGCGTTGAACCAAGAGCATCATGACACTCCGTTAATATAAATATTAAAGGTGATGTTCTAAGACACCATTACTCTCAAAATCTTTCTCTCAATATGTAAATATTGCATGAAACATAAAGTGCATCTGAGTCTTCCAGGGCCTGAAAGTGTGCCGATCACACCTGAATGGAATATTTTAACCCCTGTAGTATTTAGAGTGCAGTAAAATGTTTTTCTTTATTTATAGTTTTTGGGTTTTTGTCCTGCATATTTGTCACACTTAAATGTTTCACATCATGAAACAAATTTTTATATTAGACAAAGACAGCAGAGTAAATACAGATACTTCAAATGTTTTCATTTATTAAGGGAAAAAACCTACCCAGACCCACCTGGCTCTGTGTCAAAACCTAATTGTCACCCTTAACCTAATAACTGATTGTCCCACCTTTGGCAGCAAGAACTACAATTAAGATTTCCGATAACAAGTTTTTCACATCGCTATTGTCGAATTTTGACCCATTTTTTTTGTTGCATTTTTGAATTAATTCAATTCAATTCAATTTTCTTTTCTTTTCTTTTCTTTTCTTTTCTTTTCTTTTCGTTTCGTTTCGTTTCTTTTCTTTTCTTTTCTTTTCTTTTCTTTTGCTTATGCTATTTGTATATGTACAGCACTGTGTGAACCCTGGTTTTATGTTAAAGTGCTTTATAAAGCTGGTATGGTATGGTAACAAAGAAAGAGGAAAGAGGAGGTTTTTTGAATAGAATAGAATAGAATAGAATAGAATAGAATAGCCGTTGTTATTGTACATGTACAACAAAGTTGTGGGTGCTCCACACCAACTGTGCCAGAGTAAAATATAAATAGTAGACAACAGGAATAAATAGCAAACAGGAGAAATATATTCAATAAAGAGGGATATATACAAAACAGCTATAACTGTAGCTACCAGTGAGCATGAAGGACTCTGTTTAAGCTGATATCAAAGCATCTTAGTTGGATTAAATCCAGACTTTTTCTAGGCCCCTACAAAACCTTCATTTTATTTGTTTTTGAGCCATTTAGAGGTGGACTTGCATCATTGCACTGCTGCATAATAGAAATGCACTTGAGCATCAGGGAATGAACTTATGGTAAGACATTCTCCATGGTTCCATCAATCATAGTAATCCATCCAGGTCCTGAAATATAAAGCAGAAAAGCAGCCCCAGACGTTCACACCACCACCATGTTAGACTGTTGAACTTGAAATGCTACGTTAGTTTTACACCACATAGGATGTCACAGGATGCAACCCTTCCAGAAAGTCCATCACTCCACAAAATGTTTTCCCAAAAGTCTCAGGGACATTTTGGAAAATCATTTAAGACAATCATTTGTGTTCTTTGTAGTCAGCAGTTTTTGCCTTGGAACCATTCCATTAATTCCACTTTTGCTCATGCTCTATCAAAGACAAGCTAGGATCATAGTTTATGCTGTGCAGTGCAGACCTGTAAAACATAAACTGTGTTGGACCTCTACAGTGGAGAAACCAAACAGCCTCCCCATAAATGCATGGCACAACATAGAAGAGCCACCTTGACAGGACAAGACTCAAATGTACATCTGTACCTGAACTATGCCAGTGTTCACATTTTGGACTGAGAAGACAGATGGTGGGAAAGAAGAATAAAATAGGCCACTGTGAACAGAGGTGGTGGCATATGACACCAACTGTCTGCCATGTACAATACAGTCTTGAGATTCCTTCTCAGGACTCACAACTGCCATGATTACAAGCATGATTAATAGTGTGTCAGTGATCACCTCCTCCTCAACCTCCACTAGGGTTTAAATGCCTGCACTCTACCTCCACCTTTTGGTTTTAGAGCCAAAGAAGCCTCTATGATGAGAGGTGGAACATCTTCAAAAAATGTCTGAAATCTCTTTTTTTGTTGTTGTTGAATCATGAACACTAAACATACTCAGTTACCATATAGGTAGTTGCAGTATTCACATATATATTGTCTATGCAACCACTCCTGGCCATGGCAAAGCTGTTTGACTAAGCTGTCTGAATGTAATTATCCTGTATCTTATCTTGTATTCCTACTGGGAAATCCAGTATCCAAAGTATATAAACCAGTCATTAAAAGTGCAGAAGCATTTACATACAAGAGGATGCCCCATGGCTCTTTCCCCTGTCCTTGTGCGTGTATGCTGCAACAAAATCTTCTTCCCAGTGGTGACCCATTTTCTTCTCTGCTGCTCACACGTGTCTCCTCATGTCAAACATGCTTGTACTCACAATAATGACCAGATGGCTCTAATGAAATATCAGTCATGAAGCTTCGTGTCAACAATTGATGCCTTTCCGTCAGACATTACAGCAGACAGCTTTAATTAATCTACTCATACACAAAGAAAGAAAACACAAATGCATTCAATAACAATGGATTACTTCACAAAGATATTATTTACTATTTCAACTGCTATGGATGTTTGGGAGAAAATATAAATTACACAACTACATGATTCAAATAAAGGAGTTAAAATATAACTGGTATGAGCATCTCAGCACCTAACAATGTGATAGCAGTGGAGGATGGTTCAAGGTGCAGGTCTTAAAAAAGTCAATATCCTGAAAGAAATCTGTGTTATGGAATGCAATCGATGGAAACATGGTCTGTAGTGCAGTTGTGAAGGATTAAATCATAACTGAGAAATGGAATCATGCAAGCTGAATAATTTACCCAGAGACTCAGAAAAGTTAGGATTATTCTAAGGTGTGCGGTCTGGAAGCTTCTTCTGTATTTTTCCATTGTGCAGATGAACTGACACAGGATGGCGAGAAATACTAATCTCACACCAAGTAAGAGGAAATTCTCCTTTATGAAATAAAAAAACAACACGTAATAGGAATGGTTGCCTTTGCCAGAAGCACTCACACAGAGCTCTCCAAAATTACAGAACACTGTTTATGTATATTGAGTCTTGCCTTGTATGCTTTAATTCACAGTGTTTTACAAAGAGTATTGAAGAGAATGAAGCTGAATGACACTGAATCTAGAAAGATAGATCAAAGTAAAGTTGATCCTCCTCCTCAAAACACCCCCCCCCCCCCCCCCCCCACACACACACACACACACACAAAATTAAGGCACTACTTACAACTTTACACTTTGCTACAATTAATTAAAACATCTTTGCAGACTAATACAATGTCTAAAAATCTGTGGATTGACAGAAAATTGAAGCTGTTTGAATAGGTCTGTCTGCATTCTTACAGGATATCTGAATGAGCATCCCAAAGCAAGATAGCTGTGTATATTTATGTATGTGTAGACTTATGTATCAGTAAATTAGACTTAGGTTTGCATTGGTCATGCAGTGTTAGAGAATGACGGGGTCTCTGAAAAACTTGGATCCCAGGGCCCAGGGTACCTCAATGTGGCTTTACCTTCAAGTGAAGTAACTGTGAGTAAAATGTGCTGATGTGAACTTTTATCCCCAGAGTGCCTAAGAGCAGCCACCCTCTGGCATTTAATTAATTCTAACCAACATAATACTTGCAATTTATAACAGTTCTTTACAAAGTACTCAAATGATTTTTTGACAAATAGCACATACAAAGATGCGTCATGATACTACCTGGCATAACGTCATAATACAGAGTTCCATTTTTACAATGAAAAGATATTTCAAGTACATTTTTTACTGTGATTTTTGGAGCACACCTCACAATCTGCAGATTATGCATGGAGTGTGAGATTGAGGACCCAAATGCAGACACGGAAAGGAGACAGGATTTAACACAAGGGAGGTTTTTTTATTAGGCTGTTGCAAAAGTGCTCAAAGGGGAAAGCAAAACAAAAAGTCCAAAAGGGAAAGCTAAATGAAACCCACAGCAATGCAGTGACAGGAAAACACAGGGAAGGCTCACAGTCTGACAAGGAACGAAAGGAAAACTGAAGCTGCATATACACACAGGACTAATAAGAGGAAGTGGACACAGATGCAGAAAACTGACTTGTGCAAACAATCAAGGTAATGAGACAAGGAGAAGTGAAACAAAATAAAAGACACAAGGGAATAAAGATGAGCAAAATAAAAGAGGATGTAACTAACAATTTCAAATTTTAGAAACACACCTAAACACTAAGGTAATCATTGGGGAAATCTAGAAAACTTGTATAAGAAACTCGAAATTTAAATCCAAAGAATCTCGGAAAAAACAAATCGCACAAAAAGGTAAATGGCCTGCATTTGTATAGCGCTTTTCTAGTCCATAGGACCCCAAAGCGCTTTACGCTACATTCAGTCATTCACCCATTCACGCACTGGTGATGGCAGCTACATTGTAGCCACAGCCACCCTGGGGCGCACTGACAGAGGCGAGGCTGCCGGACACAGGCGCCACCGGGCCCTCTGACCACCACCAGTAGGCAAACATGGGGTTAGTATCTTGCCCAAGGATATTTGGCATGCAGCCAGGAGGCAGCCTGGGATCGAACCACCAACCTTCTGATTAGTGGCTGACCTGCTCTGCCACCTGAGCTACAGCCACCCACCAAAAGCCCCGAGACCATGACAGCAGAGCCTTTACTGGTAATAGATTATTCTAATTATCCAGCTACTAAAACCAAATACATTCTGCCATGCTTTATCAGCACCCACTTATGCAGTATGCCTACTGCATACCCGCTTATGTATGAGATCATGGTTTTATGTTCAGCTCTAATATATCGTAGTGCCTGCACTGCTATTTAAAAGGAGGGTCTTTTTGAAGGTATATGAGCTCCTATAAAGAAAACAAACTACAAAACCACACTATCATTTATTGGTTTAATTAATTATTACTATTCATTAGTAACTAATTAATATTGACTTTGACTGTGAGACTTTAATCAGATCAGGTTTTAGCTGTGAGGTGCAAGTTACTCCGCCAAGTCTTTAAACACCTGTTCTTTTTGAAACAATGGCAGAGGAGCCTGTCTGGCTTTCAGAATCGTGCCTTGACCTCTTGGGATGAGGAATGCTGTTGGACATGTTTTGAAGCACATTATAACGTCTCTCTCTGTAAGGCCTTTGCTCTTTTTTCCTTGCTTCACTATTCTCCTCATGCTCTCTTGAGCTGCAGTGATAGCCTTCAGTGTTTACGTGTCATACGGCATGACTTATACATGAAGAGGCTGTTCTTTATTCATCTTTGGGACTCACACTGAGTGAGTGTAGCATTCTGTTTCAGCTGCTGTGTCTTTTCTAACCTTTTAATCTTGCGAGCACAGCCCTGTTCACTTAAACCTGGGAACCTCTGGGAACCCTGTGGAAGTGAAAGCAAACCCTTCTCACCCTATGCTGTTTGAGTTTGTGCAAATATATTTGTGTGTAGGTGATCTGCTGATTTCTGACATGGTTGCAGAATAAGATTTTTATACATTTATTTACAGCTCCATTAGGGATGCTCATGATTTTCACATTTTCAAATATTTTCAGTTATGAATTTTTAAAAATCAAATAGTTTATGCAATTATGTCTTATCTGTTCTTTTCACCGGTTTACAGCAGTATGCAATGCACTACTATACCACCAGAACGTGACTCTAATGCAAAACAGCTGTTAATGCACGTCTAGCTGGTTAGACAAAAGCAATGCAGACAATGAAGATTCCTATTCCTATTTGCAAAAGTCATTAAATCACTGTTGAAATGTTCTAGTTGTAAGTATTAATATTTGTTGTTGCATTTTGTCAGAATAGATAGTCAAAATGTGGCGTCCTTACTTTATCAGTAATTTGTTTAGCAGAGCATAACTGATAAAACAGCTGGTTCATGTTTGTTATCATCTTTCAGCAGCCTTTGTGTTTAATGCTTTACACTGTGAGTATAAACATATCTGTCATATTTCAGCATGTTTCCTAAAAATGTTATTGAGGTCTAGGCAGACACATCCAGCCACTCACTCACCAGCAACCGACCAGCAAATAGCTGAGAGTCTATTGTTAGCTGCTTAACATTTAACCACCATTGTTATATGCCTGATATACCTTTTAATATGAACGATTTAATGATGTTCAAAGATGCTGCTCAGAAAAAATTGATAAACTTTTTAAAGAGCATCAACTTAGTTGGTCAGTTAAGTAGCAGAGGGGGGATGTTAATCAATCAACAACTGGTGCTCTACAGAGGCAACAATGAGACAAGGCCCCAAAACAGGAGTGGGTTTCAGGTGCAGGCCTACTTTTGGATTTGGCTAGGGTCAGTGTCACTACTGGTAGCTTTGGGCAATACCTGGACCCTACAGAGGCTGCACAGGTAGTCCGATTCCCCCAGGATAGCACATCAATAGGTATCATTACCTGAAGGTTTGCTGTGTCTTATACCACTCTCAAATTTCATAGCATGAAATAAAACGTAACCTCACATCATACACAGATATGCTATCTGATTTAAAGAATGAGAACTTTCATGTGAACTTTACATTTTCAAACATCACTGAGCAATCCTCTCCTGTCCTGTCTTTCTTATCTTTCTCCATCTCTGAATGACGTTAGCTCTCATTCTTTTCTCTCCCTGGGAAATACAGCAGCTGTACCTTTAGCCAGTAGACAGAAACTGTATATATAAAGTTTGTGTGTTTGCTGATATTTGTTGAGCAGGGAGAAACATTAAATTACCTGACACTTAAAAAATGTTACTGCCTTTGTACTGGTTCCTCTTCTGTAGGGCTAGCTAGTTCTGTGTTCCAGTGTTGTGCCAGAGCCCACTACACCCCCCTGACTATGGCACTGTAATTTATGCATAAACTACATGGTTTTACCTCTTTCATCTCTTTGTATGCGATAACCACAGAGATTGATACACTATTAGGACTGCCTTTCTTGTGTTACCATTTAGACTATATCAACCTTTGTGAGTCAAACTTGTTTTAATGAAAAAAGTATTTAAAAGCCTGTAAAACTTGAAGCTGTGATATTTTGATATTGTGAAATGTCATTTCTTTCTTCTGGTATTGAAAACACAAGTGACAAATAAACATTCCCTCTAGGTTAGAAGCATACAGCCATATGCTGCTGCTCCATTTGACTATTTGCACACCAGCAATTTTAATGTCAGGCTTATAATGAAAAGAGTGTCAATATTAGTCTGAGCCACTGGAATCTGGATCTGCTTATCGCAGATATGCCATTTTCAAGTTGTTTTTAAGCACGAGAAAAAAAGAAGACTAAGAAAGTGATTCATCTTATTTTGGGGCCATATCTGTTCCATCTGACATGTTTGTTTACCAAAAATACATTGTGATTAATTGCAATCCCTCTTGCAGAGAGCTTAATGAGACCTCTGATGGAAAAATTAGTAATGCTCTGCAGGAAGCATCATTCTTCAACTCCTCAGTGTTATATAATTTAATAATTATCATAATAAGCTTGGATGAGTAGCATGTTGCCACAAAGACATACAGTATTTATTATATATAGTGATTGGTGCACTTACAGTCAGTCTTCAGAGGAGGTTCAGATTTGGAAAGCAAATGCATCAGGGTCCATTGTCAAAGGCATTTTGTGTTGTTATTCTCTTTGAATTAGGCACATTCATTTTTCTCATTGAGGAATAAATCAAATAAAACTGTATTTAAAGAAAATCAGCGTGAGATATGTTTGACCTGAAGGGTAAAGCTCTAGATATTCTAAAAGGCCTCTACAAGCAGTCATTAAAAAATCCATCTGTATTAATTTAATTCCAGTGGTAACCTGGACATAAAAACTGTATCTATACAATCAAAAATACCTCATTAAAAAAAGGTTGAAAATCTTCTTACACTAGAAGTTACACTTATTTTACTCCTGTAGGTCTTTATGTAGCAGTCTTTGCAGGACAGTGTCTCATCTTTATATGTCTGACTTATATATGATCTGGCTTAGCCTCCATCCACAACATTCAATTTAATTCCATTCAGTCTGTTTAGCAACAAATGACAACAACTGTTTGTTCAAGAAGCTTTTTATGGTACAGCTCCTTCAATATTAGAGAGAAGACCCCACCGATCCACAGAGGGGGACAAGTACTGTAGAGCCTTGCCCTCCCAGCTGCCCCCCCCCCCCACACACACACACTTTTATGTCCTTAAAAAAGTTGTAAAAAGTAACTGTCTAAACCTACATATAAAATTGTCTTGATTTTCTTAGATTGTTTTAATAGTTTTAAAGTGTTTTTGTATATTTTTGTTGAGTTCATTTACAATTCAATTGAGAGGTTTTTTGTAACTTTAGCAGCAGTAATAGCAAAGACTTATCATAAAGCTTTGAAACCAAAGAGCTAGTGGCCACCAGACAAGTGGAAATAGGGATATTTGTTCCAGCGTTTCATTTCCTGAACTTTTTTTTTTTAAACTCGCAGCATGGCAGTGTTTCTGTGCTGAAAGAGTCCCTTTACTTTTCTGTCTAACAGCAGATTTGTATTATTATGTCTTTAAAAAAATACACATACATCCTGAATTTCCCCTGACACACTGAGAGAAACAGAGCTCAAGTTTCCTCCATTTTTATGTCACTTTTGTCACTATTTGCCATCATTTGTCCAAACACACATTGCCCTCACACCTGCGTGTGGTGCATGCACATGATTTGAGCCTGGCTATTTTTATCTGTTGGTTTCTTGAATAGCAGATGATATACCTGAAGGGGTTGTGACCTGAGCAGTTATTGAGGTCTTTTAAATCAGAAGTTTGATTCAAGCTGAGGGTCAGAAACGCAAAGATGATATTCGGATGATTCAGTGAATCATTGCAGGGCACAAAAGATTTATTATTGTGCATCCTTCCAGAACACAATGCAAACTGATTGATATCCTTTGCTTTGCAAGCAGATGATTAAAAGCTATTATGTTTTCACACTTCTTTGTGTGTTTGGTTGAAAAATAGCTGCAGGCTAAAAAGAAGTTAAAGCTGGGGAAGGTAACACGGATTTGGTGCCATTTGACAAAATAGCCTTAATAATATTTCAGCATATTGTAATTCAAATGCTTTGAGAGGGAGCCTTCTTTGGGCTGTTTTCAAGCCTTTAAAAAACGAGCCTGTGACAGAGGAGCTAGTCACAGGGAAGTGACACAAAACAAGTTCAAAGCAGAAGTAAGATTCAGTGGTCCAGTGGGTTGAATACAGGGATTTCCCTTTGATTTGAATCCTGTGTAAAGTCAAGAGTCTAGCTTTTTGTCTTTGTATGATGTCAGAGAGAGCCCAGTATTAGTTGAATTGTGCATCATACAAAGTATATCAAGAATACGCTACTGAAAATGACCATAACTGGTCCCCCATAAGAATAAAGTCATGCAGTTGTTAATGCTACTCAAAACTGCCTTCCTTTTAGCCGGAGGTTCCCTAGTAGTGAGGAACAGTACCATGAGCAGAGAAACAGCGCTAGTGTGAAGAAGTAGGAAACGCATGAAGCCTATTCTTTCCAGCAAATTATTACATCCTGGGCTGAATTTCAGCCCAGGCAATAACTTAAGAAAAATTTCTGAAGTTATCGCCAAATAGGACACAATCTTGTGTTATCGCAGAACTTAACTGCAATGTCTGAAATCAGGCTCCAGTGAGAAATCCTGGAGACAAATGTAGAGGTCAGCGCTCACTATTAAAGTATTTTCTCCAATAGAGCCACTTGGTATCAGTATGCTAGACTGCTGCAACTCATAAGAGCCAATATTGAGGGTGAGGCTTTCCTTTGAATTTGAAGAATTCAACTGAAGAATTTCATTTTGAATGACAATGGAGGCATTCTTGTTACTATAGGCACTTAGGAAAAAGCCTTGCTGTAATCCACTGAGAAACCTTTCATGTATTCGCTGGGTGTTTTCTTCAACCTTGGGCTGAATATTCCTGTGCAAATGTATAGTGCGTTACTTGTCATTCAAGGATGTAATGATTCACCATCCATGGCGCCTCCTGGCACTTTCAAAGGTCATCCCTTCACCAGCGTTGCACTCGCTCATCGGAATACAAAGACTGCAGGAAAACTTATCTCATCTGCTCTCACAGGTGCCTTTAAAATGATATGTCACTGCAGTAGAACATTTTATCATTTAGTGCACGTGCACACAGTGTGTGGCTATTCAGGAAGAGATTCAAAAACCAGTCCAAATAGGGCTCAGTGCCTTGCTCAAGGACAGACTGGCAAAATGTTATTTCAGTTCCAGAAGGGAGATCAAATGCAGTTCCAGTTTCAGCAAAGAAAAATCAGTTCGCTGGAAATGTATGTGTGTGCTACAGTTTATATTCCAGGGTCATTCTTTTCAGGCTGTAATTGATGTCATGATGTGGAGGGGAAAAGCCAGACCGCTGGTGGTAATAGCAGATCCTCAGGGCAGGCAATTTGGAGGTTGACTGCTCTTAACCCAGGAGGAAGGCGCAGAAGCTGAAATCTTTATGGCATGGAAAAATGTAGCTGGAGTAAACCAACAGTCACTTACTTAGTATTATGAGGGGTTTCAAATTTTACTCTCCATGTCGACCACCAACTTCTTCCTACATTCATTTTCTGCTCTGATTCAGTCTGTTCATCTGCATTGACACTTAGTAAAACTGATATTCCACCTGCCAGCTTCAAAGATGGGTTTCTGATCCCAGAGGACCAGATTTGGAGCCGGAGCTGGAGCTGAGCAGACTGTGTGCATATCTGCTTGGCTGGTTTCACTTTCATATCACACAATGGCAATCTTTCCAAGTCCCATCCTGCCTCCTGCGCTAGACAAGACCGCCAAAAAACTGTTTGTTCTGTATTCTCTTTGCTGTTTTTACACAGACGTGAGATGCAAAATGCAGAGATTTCTTTCTTTTAACAAACGGCAATGAATCTAGCCTCCCACAGAACACTTTCTTTGGCTCACATGTTTATTTGCCCTCCTCCAATTCCACCTTTTGTAATATCTTGTTAGATTCCTGCATCAATCACTCAGCTCTGCCTTTGCTTGGGCATCACCTGCAGATTGATTACCTTTCAGGGGTTCAATGTAATGACAAAAGGGCAAGCTAATTTTTGAAGTGACAAATGGTCAGTTAAGTGATTTCAATCCAGTGGGAGGCAAATGGTCCTGGAGCTGTTCTGTGGAGCAGCCCCAGCCTTTCTTTAGTAATGACCTCTATTTTTAACAAAAGGAAGGCAACAAATTATTACTAAGCATATATCCAGGAAACAAAGAAGCAAAATGAGCCAGAATAAGAGTACAGCGGCTTTTCTTTTGGGAAGTTTCTTTTGATAAAGCGCCTTTAAGGTTCAGTTTGTAATGGCAAAGCAGTGAATGCTAATGAAAAGATGTGACATCAAGTACTGCTAGAAGCTCTAAAGTTTTTTTTGTTTTGTTTTTTAAACTGATTTAAAAAACTAATAACTGTGGGATTAAACCAAGCCTGAAGGTCAAGTTGGAATGAAAAAGAGGATTTGCAACCAGGCACAGTTGTACAGGGTTGCAAAAGCATGCACTGCATCCTCCATTGACAAATAACGTGAATAACGTCAGTCGTGTTGCAATGCTGTGCCCCGAGACCTTGAGGTCCTGGCATTCCTATGGATGCTACTTTGATACATAGTAATCAATTCAATTCAATTCAATTCTATTTATACAGCGCCAAATCACAACAACAGTCGCCTCAAGGTGCTTTATATTGTACAGTAGATCGTACAATAATAGATACAGAGAAAAACCCAACAATCATATGACCCCCTATGAGCAAGCACTTTGGCAACAGTGGGAAGGAAAAACTCCCCTTTAACAGGAAGAAACCTCCAGCAGAACCAGGCTCAGGGAGGGGCGGGGCCATCTGCTGCGACCGGTTGGGGTGAGAGAAGGAAGACAGGATAAAGACATGCTGTGGAAGAGACACAGAGATTAATAACAGATATGGGTTATTATCTGATGCTTCCGGTCGAGTGAACGCTGGCACGCTTGGCTGCCGCTGTTCACCGGTTATTATTTTTACTTTTATTATAATTTTTCAGTTGCTGACAACAATTTGAATCGAGTATCTAAGGCGCAACCGAGTATCTTAGGCGCAACCGAGTATCTAAGGCGCAACCGAGTATCTAAGGCGCAACCCTGATTTGACTTGTTTTCGCAATATTTGCGGGCTTTTATTGCTTGCACTGCAGCTGTCAGCTGGTTGTTCGGTCCCTCCGTTTGTGTTCAGTGCTCGGCCCTGATTAAGATGAGGATCCACAGGGTGTTGGTGTGGCTCGTGCTCACCTGGGTTTTTTTATCCATCATTCATCACCCGACGACAGCTCTTCTCCAGTACTCTGCTACGGATCTTTTGCGGCTCCGTTTTTGCCTGGCTGTCTCTCCACCTGTGGCTCTATACTTCTACCCAGACATCGCCTTCCAGCCCCGCCGCAGGTATATCCACCGAGGGCTTCGGCGGAATTTCAACATCAGTGACACTAACTCAATATTGTCCATCTGGTCAAAAACTCGTCGTCCTTCCCGCAAGACTGACCGGGCTGTCGACCACAATGTGCTGGCCCACCTGGCTAGATCGACTAAGCCTACTGTCAGGCATGGTAACTCCAGCATCAACTTCAGCCTATTAAACATCCGCTCTCTCACTGGTAAGGGACATCTCGTCCATGATCTCCTATGTGATCGTAAGTTGGACTTTCTTTGCTTGACTGAAACATGGCAACAGCCCAATGACTTTGTTTCTCTCAATGACTCCACTCCATCTGAGTTTGTTTACACCTGTCAACCTCACGTCTCGGGGAGGGGCGGAGGTCTCGCGATAATTCACCGGAAGCACTGGAAAGTTCTCCCTGTCTCTGCCCCTCCCTCCCATTCAATTGAATATATTGCACTACTGCTCCCAGGATCTACCCCCACCATCATATGTACTGTTTATCGGCCACCTAAGCCAAATAAGGAGTTTTTAAATGAATTTTCTGCTCTTCTCACTCATTTCTCTGTACTTTCTCCAAATCTGATCATTGCTGGTGACTTTAATATTCATATGGACAATGATAAAATCCCTCTTTCCAGAGATTTTACCTCCTGCCTGGAAGGTTTTGGGCTTCTACAGTACATAAAATCCCCTACCCATTCCAAAGGTCATATCCTGGATTTGGTCTGTTGTTCTGGCATTACCCCCACCCATTGTAAAGCCACATTGTTTCCCCAGTCTGATCATATGTTTATTTCTTTTGATGCAAACATAACCGCTTCCAAAACCTGTATCTCTCGTAATATCACTTTTAGGAAAATTTGTAATATTAACCCAGCTGTTTTTTCATCTGCCGTCCATGACCTCCCATCTATTCACAGCTCCTCAACCCCTCATGAACTCGTTTGTCATTATAATGTCAACCTTCATAACCTTCTTAACATATTTGTTCCCCTTAAACATCGAACTGTCTCATTTTCCCATTCAGCACCATGGTTTACCCCCGACCTGCGTCACCTTAAAGCTAAAGGACGCCAACTCGAACGTCTATTCAAGAAAACTTACTGTACATAAAGAAATGTACAATGATCATGTTTTGTTCTATAAGGACTGCATAGCCTCAGCCAAATCTGCTTACTACTCTGGTTTAATTAGTTCTAATGAAGGTAACTCCAGGTCTCTCTTTTCATTGTTCAGTAAAATTACAAAACCTCCAGACACATTCCCCTCCCACATGTATTCTGTTGATTTTTGCAACTCTATTATCTCTTTTTTCACTTGTAAAATCTCAGATATTCACCATCAACTTAACTCTTTAGGAGCTCCTGACTCTGAAGTAGACTTCCTGTTTCCCCCACTGTCTTCCTGTCAGTTATTTTCAAGCTTTACTCTTCCCTCCATAACTGATGTATCTAATCTTATTAAAAAATCTAAGTCATCCACCTGTCAACTTGACCCTCTTCCCACTGTGTTAGTCAAAGCCTGTCTTCCCTCGTTAGCACCTCTCATAACCAATATTATTCATTCCTCCCTGAACACTGGAATTGTTCCTGAAGCACTGAAAAGGGCTTCTGTTATTCCAACTCTCAAAAAGCCTGGTGCAGACCCCAATAACTTTGATAATCTTCGCCCTATATCAAATCTCCCCTTTATTTCAAAAATTCTGCTGGTGTGCCCCAGGGTTCAGTATTAGGGCCTCTTTTATTCATTATTTATATGCTCCCTCTTGGTCATATATTCCAAAAATATAATATCAATTTTCACTGTTATGCCGATGACACCCAGCTCTACATTTCTTCTAAACAATTCATCCCTCCCACCTACCTCCCTCTCAAACTGTCTTATTGAGATTAGATCCTGGTTCTCCTCCAATTTTCTCAAACTCAACAGTAATAAAACTGAAGTTTTACTTGTTGGTACACCATCTATCTTAACCAAATCCAACAGTTTTTCCATTAACATTGAAAATTCTCCTACCCTTCCCTCCCCTCAGGTTAAGAGTTTGGGTGTCATACTTGATAATATTCTTTCAGCTCAGTCTCACATTAATTACATAACCCGGTCTGCAGACTTTCACTTATGTAATATTAACCGACTCCGTCCCTTCCTTTCTCCGCATGCTGCTGCCATCCTTGTCCAGTCTTATTATGTCCCGTATTGATTACTGCAATTCCCTCCTATTTGGTCTCCCTAAAAGGTCCCTTCATAAACTCCAACTTCTTCAAAATTCTGCAACACGGGTCATAACCCGTACTCTGTTAAGAGCTCATATTACCCCAGTTCTTCAGCAGCTTCACTGGTTGCCCATAGAAGCCAGGATAAATTTTAAAATCTTACTTCTTACATACAAGTGTATCCATAAATCTGCTCCTTCATATTTGTGTGACCTGCTCCATATCACCACTGTTTCCCGCCTTCTCAGATCATCATCTACTATTCATCTTACTGTTCCGTCCTCACACCTTATTACTATGGGGAACAGAGCTTTCAGTCGCTCTGCTCCTCGGCTCTGGAACTCTCTTCCTCCAGCCATAAGAAATATTGACTCCCTTTCCGTATTTAAGTCACAGCTCAAAACACATCTGTTTAAACTGGTTTATTCACTTTAGTGCTGATTTTATCTGTTGTTAAGCTCTGTTTTGTAATTTTAACTTGTTTTATGTATTTTATGACTATTGTTCCTTTTATTAATTTTGTTCTTTGTAAGGTGACCTTGGGTTTCTGAAAGGCGCCCCAAATAAAATTCATTATTATTATTATTATTATTATTATTATTATTATTATATGATTCAATGCAGAGAGGTCTATTAACACATAGTGAGTGAGAAAGGTGACTGTAAAGGAAAAACTCAATGCATCATGGGAATCCCCCAGCAGCCTACGATTACTGCAGCATAACTAAGGGAGGATTCAGGGTCACCTGGTCCAGCCCTAACTATATGCTTTAGGAAAAAAGGAAAGTTTGAAGCCTAATCTTAAAAGTAGAGATAGTGTCTGTCTCCTGAATCCAAACTGGAAGCTGGTTCCACAGAAGAGGGGCCTGAAAACTGAAGGCTCTGCCTCCCATTCTACTTTTAAATACTCTAGGAATAACAAGTAAGCCTGCAGTGCGAGAGCGAAGTGCTCTAATAGGGTGATATGGTACTACAAGGTCATTAAGATAAGATGGGGCCTGATTATTTAAGACCTTGTATGCGAGGAGCAGGATTTTGAATTCTGGATTTAACAGGAAGCCAATGAAGGGAAGCCAAAACAGGAGAAATCTGCTCTGTCTTTCTAGTCCCTGTCAGGACTCTTGCTGCAGCATTTTGGATTAACCGAAGGCTTTTCAGGGAGTTTTTAGGACTTCCTGATAATAATGAATTACAGTCGTCCAGCCTGGAAGTAATGAATGCATGAACTAGTTTTTCAGCGTCACTCTGAGACAGGATATTTCTAATTTTAGAGATGTTGCGCAAATGGAAGAAAGCAGTCTTACATATTTGTTTAATATGTGCATCGAAGGACATGTCCTGGTCAAAAATGACTCCAAGGTTCCTCACAGTGTTACTGGAGGCCAGGTCTTTATTTCTTTAAGGCATTCCTGCAGTTTAACTAATTGGTGTGTGTGTTATCTGGCTTCATGGATAGATAGAGTTGGGTGTCATCAGCATAGCAGTGAAAATGTATGCTATGTCTTCTATGTCTGCCTAAGGGAAGCATGTATAATGTAAACAGAATTGGTCCTAGCACTGAACCCTGTGGAACACCATAGTTGACCTTAGTGTGTGAAGAGGACTCTCCATTTACATGCACAAATTGGAGTCTATTAGATAGATATGATACAAACCACTGCAGTGCAGTACCTGTAATACCTGCAGCATGTTCTAATCGCTCTAATAGAATAATATGGTCAACAGTATCGAACGCTGCACCTAAAGATTATCGCAGAGTGATGGCCACTCCATGTTTTCAAGCTTACCATCTTGTTCTATTTACCTGAGGTAGTTCTGGCATAGCTTGGACTTATGATGTGAGTCATTATCTCGCTGTAGGATGAACCCCTGACCAACTACATGAGGGTATTGTGTGGCGCTGCAGAATGCTGTGGTAGCCGTTTTGGTGCCTCTCATTCTCTACAAGTCACCCACCCTGGATGCAACAAAACAGCACCAAACCATCACACTTCCTCTTACATGTTTGACCTACTCGACGACGTACAAAGATCCTGCTCTTGAACCGAAGATTTCAAATTTTGATTCATCCGTCCATAATACCTTCTTCCAGTCTTCAGTAGTCCAATGGCAGTGTTTCATGGCCCAGGCAAGCCTCTTTGTCTTATTCTGATGTCGTAGCATTGTCCTGTCAAACCTGCAGCTCGAAGTCTTCTCTTCACATTTGAAACTGAGGCTTGTTTACTACGACCACTAGTAAGCTGTGCTTGAAGCTGTTGTCCTGTGAGCCACCTACCACACAAGCTGTTAACTCTCAGAAACTTGTCCTCTGATTCAGTTGTGGCTTTGGGTCTGCCAAACCTCTTCCTGTCAGAGTTTGTTTCTGAGTGCCTTTTGATTTTGAAGGAAACTGTACTCACTGACACCTTGACTTTTCTTGACATTTCTCTGTAGGAAAGACCTACATTTTTAAGTGTTATGATGGTCTGTCTATCTTCCATTGTTAATTGCCTTTTTCTCACCATTTTTGTAGCAACACACTACTTTCTGCAGTACAATACTGTTCAACTGATGCTCACGAGGGTCTGGTACCACACCGTGTTCCAACACTGCATTTATGCAGACAGAGGGGGCTGTAAGTAATCCAAAAAAGCTGCAGAACAGCTTTAAATTGACCAATGTTGTGTTCCCTGAAAGCTTTTTTGTATAATTCTGAAATGTACTTTATGCTTCAGTTTTGGGTAACCTTACTTTTTTTCACCTCTGGCAGTTCACCACTTACCTTTGTACCACTTTACCAAAATTCAATACTTTCCTAGAAATCTTGGGGATCATCAAGATGTCCTTTGGCAAATGTGAGACAAGCTTTTTGTTCTTTCTGGTAAGCAGTGTTTTTCCTCCTGGGTCTCTCCCGTGGGTGGTGCTGTCTTTGTTCAGTCTTTTTTCTTATTGTTGAATCAAGAGCACTAACCATAACTCGGAAAAGTGAGGCCAGCTGTTCTTTAGATGTTGTTCTGGGTTTTTTGTGAGCTCGGAGATGAATTGTCAATAGCTCTGCCACTCCTGAAAAAGTTCACTATTATTTCAAGTGTTCTCTGTTTGTAGATAATGGCTCACCATGGTACTCTGGACTCCTAACGCCTAAGAAAAAGCTCTGTAACCCTTTCCAGACTGATAGACATTAATGACTTTGTTGTTCATTTTGTCAGATAGGTTTTATTAAGTTTTCTTGGTTCTTTGTTTAACATGTCTGGCAGTAACTAGGCCTGAACTCAGGCCATGTTTTTCCAGTGTTGTAGTGTTAAATTTATTTGAACACTAAATGTAACCAAGAACAGACTCAGACGATATATACACACAGAGGTTAACGGCAACAGACCACAGGTGGGAACACAGCTGACACTAATCTGACTGATGAGGCAGATGAAGAAAAACTGAACATCATACACACAAGATGGAAGACTAACAAATCAGACAGGAAGTACAAACACTGAGAACACAACTAAGATGTGTGAACTTGACAGAGCATCAGGAGAATAAACACACAAAGACACAACTGACTCAGGAAACTAACATAAACAAACAAGAAACCGTGAACCACAAACAGAGATAATGAAAATCAAAGCCATTAGGAAAAAAGAACAAACAGAAGACTATCGAGCTCCAACCCAAAACACATCTTTACCTAGAATGAACCAAAAAAACCTGTAACAGAACTATAATACAAAGATACCAAAAAACAACGAGAAAAATCCCCAAACATCCCTCAAACTCAAAACCTAGGGACCACGAAACATCCAGTCATCAATCTTTAAAATTTGGAGATGAAAATTGGTATATTCAAATTCTATATATTGGTATATATTATATAAAAAAGGTAAAAATTCCAGCAAAAATTGTAGAGACCAATTTTGACATTGAAAGTGATGTGTTCCAGCAGACGTTCCCCTGCTTTTGAGCAAAGCTTCCATAACAAAGAGTTCCCCTGGATGTAGAAAATGACACAGCAGTGATGTTCAACAAACCTGTAAAGCTTGACTGTACAAGCTCCAACCATCACTGTGTAAACACTATAAAAATATAAGAACATTCAGTTAGATGAACAGGCATTGGTAAATACTAAAGAAGGCACTTACAAAAGAAAACAAAATGGGCATGAAGAAATATGCAATGAGCATGAAATACTGACAGTCTCTGAGGAAATGAACTCAGTCATGAAACAAAAAATCTTACTGAAGCTGCATAAATAATTTGGCCAAGCTCCTGCTGAAAGGTTACAAAGACTTTTAAAGAGCTCAGGGCACAATGATACAGAATGCCTTTCAAGCCTACAGAAAATTGTGGGTGAATGTGAAATATGTCACATTATACACAGTACAAAGGCAACAGCAGGCTTAGAACTAAGTCTGCTGCTGGCCTGCCACTGGTATACTGTGAGATATAGCTGTATGTAGCCAGTTCAAATGCACAAACTTGAACTGAGAGTGTAATATCGCCACATTATTGATTACTTCACTTGGTTTAGTGCAGGGAGCCTTCTATACACAAAGACATTTTCTGGAATATTTGAACGCTAGTCAATAACTAAATAAGTGTACGTGGCCCACCTAGAAGTTCAGTGGCAAAGGGAGAATTTAACAATGAGTATGAGAGAGACATGGCAGGGAACTTCACCAAAGAGATAAAGACAATGGCTGCATACAGTCCACTGAGGAATGGACTGCTAAGCAACAAACCAAAACACTTAGTGAAATTATGATGACGGTGAAAACAAGTAACTGTTGCAAAGGAACATTGCAATGGATTGGGCTCTCATGGCAAAGAACAGAATGCAAAATGTTCATGGCTGCAGTTCTCATCAATTGGTTTTGGACAAAATCCAATCTGCCTTCTGTGCTAACTGAAAAAACCATTTGCCTTACAGGACAGAACAAGGAGAGAGTGAGAAGCAAGACACATCGCTGCTTTACAGCATCAAGAAAGGCTTTTACAGAAGCACAGCACTGTGGACACAAGCCTTTCACAGAGATGTGAAATTCAAGAGTAATAATAATAATAATAACAACAACAACAACAACAACAACAACAACGATAATAATAATAATAATAATAATAATAATAATAATAATAATAATAATAATAATAATAATGCATGTTATTTTATTTCCTTCCTAAACCCAAGGTCACCATACAAAGCATAAAAGGTGAAACAGTAAAACGATGAAAGAACAGCATTAGGCAACATTCAGAGTCAATGATTGGTTTTGAGTTTTGACTTGAATAAGGGAGGAGAGCCAGTATTCCTGATATCAGGAGGATGTGAATTTCAGAGTCGGGGAGCAGAGCGGCCAAAAGCTCGGCTATCCCATTGTGGTAAAACAGGCAGAGAGTAGAGTAGAGACAAGCTGTATTACATGTAAGGACTGCCATGAGTGGAAAGGCCAAGACAAAGGTGTGGCGTTCATGAGACGTATCTAAGGCTGAGAAAAGTAACCACAGACAATGTAGAACCAGTCCTAAATGGTGATGGGGAAAAAGACACTGAGCAAAGACATCTGGGTGAAAGCACAGAGAGGGGAGAAAACATTACAGCTGACGTACAGCAAGGGTTGAGGCAAACAGAGCCCACAGGAATGACCACAAAGTGGGAGAATAAATTCAATTCACTTCCATTCAGTCCAATTCACATAGTGCCAAATCACAACAACAGTCAACTCAGTGTGTTTTATATTGTAAGATAAAGACCCTACAATAATAGAGAGAAAACCTTAACAGTGAGCAAGCACTTGGCGACAGTGGGAAGGAAAAACTCATCTCTAACAAGAAGAATCTCCGGCAGAACCAGGCTCAGGTTCTGGGGCCATTTACTGCTCGCACCTGGGAATGGTAAACGGACTGGTTCTTATATAGCTCTATCTACTCTATCTGAGCACTCAGAGTGCTTTATACAACTAATTCACTCACCCAATCACACAGTACGCTGGCAGGTGACACTCTCACAACATCAGAAGGTATTGACTGTGCCATATTTTTTCCAGAGCTGATCACTGGTGATGTAAAAAGTCTTACACCTATAACTTGTTACCTGTAATCATTTACCAGTTGATGTCTACAGTCAGTTGCTGAGAAAAGGCTGCATCTTGAGGTAAGCAGATCGTAGATAGCTTCAGTGGTGTTTCCTTCAAAAGACAAAGAGGCCCCTCTTCTGTGGAACCAGCTTCCAGTTTGGATTCAGGAGACAGACACTATCTCTACTTTCAAGATTAGGCTTCAAACTTTCCTTTTTGCTAAAGCATATAGTTAGGGCTGGACCAGGTGACCCTGAATCCTCCCTTAGTTATGCTGCAATAGACGTAGGCTGCCGGGGGATTCCCATGATGCATTGAGTTTTTCTTTTCCAGTCACCTTTCTCACTCACTATGTGTTAATAGACCTCTCTGCATTGAATCATATTTGTTATTAATCTCTGTCTCTCTTCCACAGCATGTCTTTATCCTGTCTTCCTTCTCTCACCCCAACCGGTCGCAGCAGATGGCCCCGCCCCTCCCTGAGCCTGGTTCTGCCGGAGGTTTCTTCCTGTTAAAAGGGAGTTTTTCCTTCCCACTGTCGCCAAAGTGCTTGCTCATAGGGGGTCATATGATTGTTGGGTTTTTCTCTGTATCTATTATTGTACGATCTACTGTGCAATATAAAGCACCTTGAGGCGACTGTTGTTGTGATTTGGTGCTATATAAATAAAATTGAACTGAATTGAATTGAAAGTGCATTTTCTAGACATATTATTTTAATTAATTCTCAACAACAATCACCTTCATATTGTAAGTTAAAGACGCAGCCATATTATAATGAAACCCTAACAATCACTGTCTATGAGAAAAGTGGAAAGGAAAAACTCCCTTTTAACATGAAGAATCTCCGGCTCAGGGAGAGGCGGCCATTTGTCGACACTGGTTAGGGATGAAAGGAAAGAGTAGAGAGCTGACAGAAACGGGACAAAAGGTAAACTATGGGAAAATACTAATGATTAAATATACAAGTAGTGTATAAACATACATAGTGAAAGAAGGCAAGTGAAGAAGAAATCCTCAGCGCATCCTGGGAATGCCTCCTCAATCCAAACTGGGAGCTGATTCCACAGCAGAGGGGCCTGATAGCTGAAGGAGCCTTCAGCTATCAGAATTACTTTGTGTAATATGAATGGCCATAAAGGAGATTTATGTTATATATTTATATTCAGCCATGGCTCTGTGGTGCATGCAGACATTTCTGAATATCTACCATTCAAGGACATTTTGTATCCAGGTTATTTGAAGTTTGAATTTTTTTCTCAATGGAAAATGGTTGAAACCTTTGCATTTTGGATGCAGCCCATCTCTGTTTCCCAACCTCTGTATTCTGTTGTTTTCTATCAATAGATCTGACTGTTCCTGAGGTCAGATAGTTCACAGACCTCCAGCCTCCGCTATACATGATGTATCTGGGTTTTGTTTGTTTGTTTTTTTGTTTGTTGTTTTAAATGGTAACAATCCTGAAACCTAAACAAACTGAACAATACATTTTTCAGACAGATGCAAATGCGATACAAATAAAACTCATAATACATAATACATGAACCATGAATACATACATCTTTCTATCTATTTTTGTGCACTAATAACATGCCACACTCATCCTCAAATGCATTTACATAAGGCCTCCATGTATTTGTCTGTGCTACATTTTCAAGAGCTTTTTTCCACCTAGTTAAACGTGTTAACTGCTTATTCATGCATGTATGAATAATTAATGTGATGGATTTCCCTTCACATATGTGAGCTAGCAGTGTTTACAGGAACATGTGTAGGTTGCGATTCCTGATTCCACACCCACATAGAGGTAAAAAAGAAAATAGAAGCTCCAAAGCTGTGTATTTAAAAAGAAATCCACTGCAAAAAAAAAACCCCACAGCCAAGTAGTAGTATTTGTATTGTTGTTGTTGTTGTTATAACCAGCAACAATTCCAACTTATGAGCCTGATACACAAACCTCCCATTCTCTGGCGACCTCCTCCAGTTCTTACAAGGGCACGCTCCAACCTCCAGTCAACCCACTTATATAATCCAGACATAAGGTTGAGGTGTAAACAAACTTTATATAGTATATTAGGCTATTTCCATTCTGTCATTTAAAAGTGATAAAACCGTTGTTTCCACTTTTGTTATTTTTCGGTGCAAACTAAGTATCTGGACTATTTGTAACACAGTAGTATTAGTGTGAGGAAATTAGCATTTCCTTGCATGTTTTACACAAAGTAACTCCGTGTTACAGTTGTCGGTCTTTCCATTGAACGCGCTCCAAATAAACCTGGACCTAAAACTGACTCCTATGCATCTGCATATTTTACCAGATATAATTAAAGCACTTGCAAATGTCAAAGCTTTCATGAGCAGGAATGCATATAGATAGGCTATATGACATTTATATGGAAATGTTAGAGTTATTTTAAAGAGCGAAGCAAATCAGCGTCTGATATTTATGGGCAGAGGATTTTTTTTTTTTTTCAGATATCAATAGTGAAATCTCTGGCATGAAAAAAAAATCATCAATGATGCTCTGAGAGCATAAGTGCGCTGGTCATTATGTGCATTAGGAGCAAATTAAATAGATTAGCTGTGAGTTCCTTTCCCTGGATGTGCTGCATTCTCTATCTGCCCGCACTCTGTGATAAGAATCACCAGATAGGCTAACAAAAGAGAGCCCAATTTTCAAACGAGCTTTCAATTTTGAAAGCCATCTTCTAATGAGGCTTGTTGTTGGGCTGAACTAATGTTCAACTAATGGATACCGTCTCAGACAGCAATCTCCATTGACCCACAGTCATCTCAGTCTCTTAGCCTGCTCATCAGGGTAAGTATATGTGCAGGCGGGTGCAGAGGCAGAGCTCACTCTCCGGAGTCTCAACACACAAATTGAATTCTGTTTTAATGTCGTCTCCTAATCGTAAATAACTTCAGTGGGTTCCAGGCCGTATTTAATAAAGCACATCTGATCACGTTGGAAGGGGAGTTTATTAAAACTGTATGTCTTCCACACGCTTTGTCATTTTGGCAATCACCTTGATTCAGGGTTTGGGCAGGTGCCATTATTCCTTATTCTGCTCTGCCACTGTCCTCCTCTCTACATATTACCTCATGTGAGAGGAAACCAAATCCAAACAGTATAACCTGTGCTTTTCGTGTGCAATGCACTGTCTGCACTCTGAGATCCTTCAGCCACTAACAAATCTCACAAATCTTGCCACTGTGTCTCATGCAAAGTGGGACCTGAATCTACTCCTGTGTTTGTTGCCTTTCTTCATTAGTGTGCATGCAGAAGCAGGAACCATATATAAAACAGCACACGCCCCTCCTACATTATGTAGCACACAGAAAGGCTCTTTCTTTGTGTGAGCTCATGTTGCCCATTAATTAACTGCACTGTCTCATTTTCCATTTCTCCCTCCAAGAAATCAGTCACGGGGATTTTTCCACAGCAAACATGATCAATGCCCTTAATTATAAGGGAGAAAGCTGCTTGCTCTTCGTTTCTGCTTCTCTGATTTGGTTGCAGGATAATAAACACAATTTAATCTTGTTAATATTTTTCCTGGAGTTTGAACTCAATTTCTGCAGATGTTGTGTCCAAAAAAGGAATTAAGTGCAGCTGTGTTGCTTTAAGTCTGATCTCCATGATCATTCCTATAGAGACTGTTCAATAGCAATGCAACATGCCATGATATATGTATATATATATTATATATATAAAAACTGGAGCTACATTTATAGCAGACTTCTTTGCACCTTTAACTCACAAACTGCAGCAAAGATCCACCTACTTCTATGTTTATGTGATCAAATAAACACAGCTCTGTATGACATGCAGCAGACGTGAACTCGGCTTTATGTACATTCATTACAGCGGTGTTTGTTTCTCCCTACCAAAGTAAATCTGAATCACGTCCATTCCACTTCGTAGTAAAACCCCATGTTTCCTAATCCAACTCCACTGCGAGGAGTAACGAGATGCAGGCAGTACTGATGAGCAGTCGTCCACCAAATTAACATTAAAATCCACCAAATTACATTGATGCTTGGTAAATTTATGTCTATTTAACTGAACTGACTGGTTTTCACTTCACATGCAGTTATAAAATCTTGTGTGATTCCTCTCCTCCTCCTCCCTTTATATAACATTAGCTTGTTAAGCCTCACTCAAGCCTCCACACTCGTACTAATTGTGTACCTAGACCTCTTGTGATAACACTGTCATGTTGCTCGCTGACTAAGAGTGCAATCAGCGGTGCTTTCAGAAAATGTTTAGCCAAAGCCAGATGAGATTAGTGAAAAAATCCTAATGTGGTCAGTGAAAGGGTTACAGCATTTCTGAACTTCAGGTTAGGGCACCTTCAGAGTATTGAAATAGTGAGTTACATGATATTGAGAATGTTTCTCAACTCATTAGGTAACTAGCAGCATGACAATAACACGACTGAGGCATGGGCTCCTTTACAGTAGGGTCTACCTTGCAGTATAAAGCACCTTGAGGCAACTGTTGTTGTGATTTTCTGTATAAATAAAATTGAATTGAATTGTAGATACAGTATAGTAGATGACCTGCTCTACCTCTTGACTGACAGCCACCCAATGATAGTTATCACATTAGGGACACTCTGGTTTGCCTGTAGCACAATGCACATAGTGTAAATACACACAGTATGTGACATTGCAGGTAACGGTCAATAACCTGGGTGTCCCGGCTGTGGAACAGCTGGCAACCCTATAGCCACCCCCAGTGTAGAAGTGACAAGTGCACTGCAGCATTAACGCCACACTCGCAGATATTTTTCATTTTCAAACATGTTTTTTCTCAAACTCGACTGACACTGAATCAAGTAACATCACTGGAGGACAAGTATCAGATAATGTGCTGCTCTCACTGGAGACAGAAAAGCTTTTTTCACATGCAGTAATATCCTCCAGCACCCAGAAACACACACAAAGAAGCCTGAATTGTCTTTATTGTTTCAAGTTTTACAAATTTTTGTCTCACAAAGGGATATATTACATTATTATATGAAGTTTACTCACAAGCACATCATCTAATTCATTCTGTTATGGTGGATAAAAAGGTTATTAGAATTGGTTGGGTCAAAATGCAACTAATTATTCAGCTCATTACAGTGATGTATACCAAACTGCTTTTACAATGAGAACTGGCAGAAAGACTTCCTGGATTTTGGAGCCATCCAACACTAATGGATTCTGTAGACTTGATGACTTTCTAAGGTGCTAGAAAACAATGTGGCCCTTAGTTTGTTGTAGCTGGGCTTTTTTGTTTTGACCTTCTTCTAATGACTGGCATTTTTCACTTTTAATTTTGTTACTTAAGTCCTTAAGCTATAACTTGAATGTATCTGAGCCATCCTTTTAAGGAACATGACAGCCCTTAGTTGATTACAATGCACTATTGCAGATTAAATTTGCTGGTGGACATTTTGAGGGCAGATCAGATTGTGCTTCCTGAACTGAAGCGAGGTCTCTTTTTCACTGCCAGCACTTCAAAGCCCGTGTTTGAATTCTTATCAGACCTTTAAAGGGTACTTTTAAAAAAAGGGAAAAAAAGAAAAAAAGAAAAGGGCAGCGGACGGGTGCACGAGATGGATGATTTTTAGAAAGGGGCCCTTGGTCCCTTCTAGCTGTCCCCTTGAGGTTCCCATTGACTGCAGTGACTTTCCTGTCCCTGGTTGCTACAGTGCATCACATTACACTGCACTTCTTCAGTCTGCATATTAAACAGCAATAATGTAGTTTGGAGGAACTATCTTGTTATAATGAACCTTTGGATGTTCCATTCATCTTTAAAGAAGAACCAGTCCCCTTTCCTGCTCCTGGAAGATCAACCATTCCACTGTGACAGTTCTCCAAATGTGGGGCTGATAGAGGCCAGCCTCTCTCTCTGGCGGTTGTTTAGACTTATGGGGGAGTTTTTTGGGTGAAGGTTAACTTTTAACTGGCCAAAAATGACAGCAAATTCTCTTTCACCCCTGCGGGTGTTGTCTGCACCACTTTGGATAACATCCTTGTAACGGGACAGCTCCTTAGGGTCTGATTTTAAGGATAGCAGTCTGCAGCCAGCACATTTAAAGGGGTTTTGTGGCTCTCAAACTATCTGAAGCTGTTGTCCCTTTTAAAATTTAATCTGCTTCTTGGCTAGGGGATACACTCTCATTTGAAAGCTGTGACTAATTATTTATTAATTATTATTGTTAATTGTAGTCTAAAGGGGAGAAAAGAAACTCAAACTTAATTGCTAAATCAAAATGCATTACTTCTGATTCACCTCAAGCTCTGCATTATGGATGAAGAAAACAAAGATTGTTTTTTGTAGGCAGTGTTTAAATCAAGCACTTGTGTTGCTGCTTATTTGAAATAATTCAAATAAACGCTGTGCGATGCCTGAAACTATGAATCCTCTTAGAGTGCTTCATTGCAGCTTATAGGAGCAAGAATATTATCTGAAAATACAACAGAAAGTTACCCCAAAGCCTGAGAATAAACCAACAAATGATCACAAAATAGCTGGTTGTTCTTCATACTCTAAAAGCCCAGTGTAGAGCCCACAGTGAGTCACGTCGCTGTTTGTACTCACACCTCTCTGCTGGTGTGTCTGCATTGCTGCATCATCATTAGTGAAACTGAGTTGTTCATGTTTTACTTGCACCCAATAAATATTCATCGGTCACTGTTGCCGTGGAGTTACTCCAATTTTGGGTGCTGTCCTGGGAAGGTTTTACATCAGGCCGCTGTGTCACAGGTCTGTGACGGCTTAGGGTATTCTTTAACACTTAACCAGCGTCCCGTATATAAACTTTAGCTTCTTGCCAGACTGCAGCAGGATGTTCTCTGTGAAGTCAAAGTCATATTACAGCAGGTGATTTTATGATATTCCATAAATAAATGGTGTATTAATTTATATCTTCATTTGTTTGCCTGTTTTAAATGTCATCTTTACAGCATGCATAGGCTGTACACATCAAACTTTACAAAACAAACTGCATTTCTATGGAAATAAGCTAAAATATGTGCAATGAAATGAGGACTTGGATACATATTAATATACTAATATAATTTAACAAAGTTGTTGCATATGTCATGTATTGGACACATAGTTTCGGCAGTTATGATTTCATCTAAATTTACTGAATTTCTGATGTTGTTTTGACTTGTCCTGAATTTTCTAAGCACTTAAGAGAAGCAGAAAAAAAACTATAGAACAACAAAATGTTCACAAAGTTTCACCTGGTGAGTCACTCTGTTAAAAACTGACATGTCGTAAATAATTTGTAGTCATGTTTCTGCTCGTTACACTATTGTAGTCCAATATCTTTACTTTCACTTTAGCTCTTTATTTGTTCTCAGTGTGCGTTTTGCCTGCGTTGTGGGTTTTTCGGTGCTGAGCTGATTTTAAAACTGTAGAACTGAGACCAGGTCTGCACACTAAAGCTGTGCAGACCTGACGGTCAGCTGAGACCTTGGCACGCTATTAGCTGTGATCTGTTGTTAATAGGAAAAAGTTTATAGTAGCAGCTTTAAGGCGTGATTTCTGAGTCATCATATACTCAGAAATCAGCAAAACTCAATTTTTTCGAGGGAGATTTTAACAAAAGAATGCATGTGTTGATATTTATTAATAGAATAAAAAACATGGATAGAAAGAATAAATACCCCTTCAGTGTTTACACTACAGATGAGATGTATTGATGTCATTGCAATGTCCACCTTATGAAATCGTGCCTGCAGTAACTGCTGTTTCATTGTCTATCCGATCTTTCCCACGATAAACGTATTTTCGCACACGTGAATCATAATGAATTTATTGACGTCTCTGCCTCTGTTGTGCTTTTTTCTCCTTTCTCATCAGACAAATCAGCCATTATAGTGCTGCAGCATGTGTACTTGATACTTGATAGCATTCCATTTATTAGATTAAGTGTAAGATTAATCTCTTCAAAGCTGCGTCGAACCTCGTTCATCCACAGCCTGAAAACAGCACTAAGAGCAGAAAGCGCTTTACCAATTTGATTCCTACTTCCATGAATCATACGGTACCATTCCAATAAGCTGCATGCCTGTTTGCAGCCTTTACTTTACAGCCTGTTTGCAGCTGTTGTTCCCAGCTCAGTGTACTGGTGGATAGGTAATTAGTAGACTTTGAGCGAATGAGATGAATGCGTGGCTTCTTGCTTGTGACACTTTTAAATGGGATCATTGTCATTTCTGCCCACCTTAATGGTCATTCAACACATTTTGGCACTGTACAAAAAAGTCTCTCTATAATTTCTAGCATATTCCAGGACTCTATGGACATCATTTAGGAGCCTGTTTCATTATGGATGAGTGCATTCACAAATCCATCTAACATCTGTGTTGCACTCCTGAAATCTGGCAGGTTTATCGATACGTACTCCCGGCTGACCTTTTCCACGCTGTCCTGTCTTGTAGTGTTTTCAGTCTGCTCTCCTTTCAGACATTTATCAAAGGGTGTTACTTCACTGACATGAGTTAATGTGCTATTTTAAGCCAGATGAAGCTTGCAGTGGCTGATAACACAGTAAATTGCTCTTGTCTTAATGAGCCAGTTATGTGCTATATTGTCATGAACAATCTATTATCTGCAGAGCTGTCAGCATCCTCATTAGAGGCTTGTGCTTTGTATAGCAGAATTCAGACTGAACATAGGAAATGGACTGTTTCACAGAGGTAATGTAGGCATTTTGTGTTATACTTATTTAGAGGCTGAGTTAATACCTCACCAATAAAAGCATGTAAACAGCTATTTGAAGATGTTGGAAGGCTAAGTTTACCCCCAACATAGCTCTTGAAAAGTGACTGATGTTTTACAATGTAACTCAGTAATGTGCACTACTGTGTGACCTTTTATTTCCATATATTTTGCTAGGAAAATGATAAATAGGTGCAGTGATTTACTGACATGTCCAAATACAAGTGGAAATAAAATAGCTGTAGTAATATCATGGTAATTTGGGGCTTTTAATTCTTTGAACTGTTGAACTTTTCACAGCGTGTAATGTTTGTACAGTATGCATCTTTAATGACTTTAAAACAAATTATTTTATATTTTCTGATCCACACAGGGTAATAATTATACATACAAGCGCAAATATTTAAATTCACATACACCCCCAATAATATTTAGGTAAAAATCCACTACACTATTTTGGTGGCATCAACAAGCTTCTGGCATAATTTGGCTGGATATTTGACCATTCTTCTTGGCAGAATTAGCAGAGTTCGTTTAAACTGTGTTCCTGGCACTGACTCAGCCACAAACTTTCATTAGTGGTGATGTTGGGGCTTTTGAAAGGTTTCCAGAACCATAATGTTAGCCAACTATACGCACTGCAAAACTCCTTTTGATGTGTAGTCATTGACCGGTTGGAGCACCCACTGTATAGTTTCAACCATCTAGCTGTTAATTTGAGGTGAAGTTGAAGAATTATCCTCCCTCATTGTTCCATCATTCCTTTTTGTTCTTCTTGTTTTTTTGCATAGTACCAGTGCTTGACATTGGTTAAATGTCCTTAGGATTGAAAGCCTCACCTTTACTCCTCCAAACATGTGTCTTGTCATTGTGGCCAAATAGCTCCATCTTTGTCTGATGTAACCGTAAAACCTTTCACTAGAGAGCATGTGGCCTGTCCATGTGAGCAGCTGCAGCTTTAAATCAAATTGAAGGGTTTCAATATTAGAGCAGGGGCTTCTTTCCTAGTCGCCAACCCCTCCTTGGTCCATGGTGATGTAAAGCTTGCTTCACAGTTGACAGTGTTGCTGGTGTTCCAGTAGTTTCCAGGTCAAGGCAGGCTTGAGTCGTTCCTGGGTACTTCTTGAAAAGTCTAACCAACTGCCTCTCACGTGAATAGCGTGTACTTATGTGCAAATTTTTTGAACCTATGATCTTGAAAATAGAACTTTCGGCACCACTTATTAAAAGATTTAAGTGAGTGTATGTATATATTTGAGTGTAATAAAGTTATTAAAGATGTATGTTGTATGATCCTCCCGGAAAAAGAACAGTTCAATAAAATTATTAAAAACCCCAAAATTACCATGACATTCATTCCCATGATGAGTGAATGTAAACAACTGCATGCGTCACAGTGCTTTAGTGAACTGCCCACATTTCCTCCTTCACTTTGCAAACAGATCAACTTGAAACAATAGTGCAGGAATCCTTACTTCCTTACTTGTTCCTTACTTCTCTCTAGACTAAACCAATGATGCATTCTGCCCCTGGCTTTTTTCAGAATCAAAAAATGGTCTTTACCCTTTTGTAATATTTTTTCTTTATTCTCTTCAGTTCAGTCAGGATATAGGGGTTATATGAGGCTAATTGCACTCTGGATGTGCACTCTCCAATTCAATGCCAATGTTCCAGCATTATAATTACACACCATGTTTAATTGTAAACCAAGGCTAAGCAGAAGCAAGATGTTGATCTGTCTGACTGCAGAAAATGAGAAATGTGGCAAGTGCTTGTGGTATATAAGCAAAAACTATTTCAAAAATTAATCAAATATTCTTCTTCTTATTTTTCTTGTTTTAAAAAAGGCATCTCTGGAAGCAGACTTTATGGTATTTAATTTTTTGGACACACTGTTTTCAAAAGCAGAATCCTCTTTTCAAAGAGAAAGCCTGAAGCAATCCTTTTACTCAGCAAGTCATATGAATAGTCTTTCAGGGCCATTGACCAGCAAGCTCACTCTTTCTACAAGAAAACAGTTTGACATTTCAATAGAATCATGCAAGCAAAGCACATTAGCTCTGCAGCACGCATACTTTCACTGGCAATTACAGAACAGAGGCGAAAAGTAAATGATGGCGCACCATCATTTTTTCCATTTGAAATGTTGTAGTTATGGTCAGACGTTTATATTCTCTCACAATGGGCATGAATGTCATGCTAATTCAGGGCTTTTAATGATGTTCTTTTTGCAGAGTGTAATGATTGTACAGTCTGTTCAGACTTGAAAAACAACAATAACTGGACGCACAAGTTTGAATGTCTTTTGAATTTTCTCTAATACAGACAGGCTCAAAGAAATGTTAATAAAATAAACAGGCTTCAGCAAGTATAAGAACTGTTTATCCACATCCACCAACATGAAAGATGTTTGCTGTACAATCATTCCACCCTGGATAAAGAACCGTTCAGTGAAATCATTAACAGCCCAGAATTACCACGACAACGTCTGATCACAGCTGTAAATGTATCATATTGTTGAAGTCTGAATGAAACAATAACACATTAATATTTCAAACAAAAGGGAACACTTGCAGGGTTTTTTTCCTATTTTTAAACCAGGATTTCGATTATTAAGGGAAAACAGTTTTCCGAACCCACCTGGCCCTATGTGCAAAAGTAACTGCCCCCTAAACCTAACAAATGGTTATGCCACTCTTGGCAGCAATAATTGCAGTCAAGGTGCATCTTTGTTTTCTGTCAAACAGAGTTGCTACTATTTCTGCCTATGTAAAATCTCTGTTTAAGTAATGATCGTATGAGTTCTTTGGTGGTTACATATCGTCTAATCAACCGCAAGTGATTCATGATTTAACAATGATTAACTTCTTCAGACAGAGCCAGAGTTCTCTCACTTAAATAACATTTTTGTTTCAATAACTTTTACTCTTTTGGGTTATTTTTTAAATCTAATAATCAGTTTTAATCAAAGTTTCACAAATACACAAAAGGATAAAAAACCAGGAAAGGGGGTAAATACTTTTTCACAGCATTGTATGTCAGAGCACTGAAGCAATTGTTTCTCACAGTACACATTTGAAATTGTCATAGAGAGTAAGAACAGGTGTAATTAATAAGGTTAAAAATGGTGCTGTTCCATTTAAATGTCCCAGTAAGCAACACGAACCGTCCCTGGTCCCTGGATCTGGCACACCTGAAAGGAAAATACCCATTTATCATATTAAGATGCAGCTGTGTTTGACAAGGAAATATGTCCGCTGTCAGAAAGCTCCATAAACAGACCTTCCTGATGGATTAAACAAGCAGCTTAGAGAAACAAACAACATAATCCGGCTCAGACACAACCAGTCATCACCAGGTTCTAATTTAAGTGTTCAGAGAAACACCTGTGCAACAGTGCACTTCTTCCTCGGCAGATATATTGACATATCAAAGTATAAAAAAAAACATGGACTGTACATATCTGAGAACATTCCTGAAGTTGTGTTATATTAAGTCATGTGTGACACATAAAAGACACTGTGCATATAAAAGGCTGATTAAAACTAACTTGAACTGACAGCACCTCTGTATGTCTTGTAATAGCCAACACCAGAGGAGCAAGTAAATCTTTCGGGGAAAACAGATTGGATGTGCAAACAACGTGTACTGTCTGAAGGACTATTCACTCAGTTACTTCTATTTGCAGAGTACTGTATCTCCCCATAGTTCCATGTGCACATGTGCAACTGCAGAGCAAATTGACTATAGAGAAGAGTTGGCATTAAGCTGGGTTGCAAAGTGGCTGTACCGAGCAACTGTGGGCAAGCGGAGCAGCTTAGATAGTGTGCTCTTTATGATTTTTGCCTGATTCTGATCCTCTGAGAATTGTGAGAATCCTAGTAATAAAACATTTCCTACTGGTTTTTCTATATTGCAATTAAGTCCTCACTCATTTAATGGATACTGCTGTAAGTTCACCAAAAGCTTGGATGCTTAAACAATTCACACTGAAATACCTCTATACATTACCAGAGCCTAAGATATAGGCAATGGATTTAATAATGGTTCACTTGTCATGGTCTGGGTGAGTCTGAGTAACTTTCCACAGCTTCCCTCCTCTGGGTGGAGTCCTCATTGCCTCCTGCCTGATCCTCATCTGATTTCAATCACACCAGCAGTATTCATGACCAGTGCGCACTAGTCTTCACCAGATTATCTTCTAACCTTTGATAGTTCATGGCCTCATGGTTTTCGTAGTGCATCATAGTTGGCACCCGGAGCTTATCTTCCAAACCTCACCATAATTCCTCTCCAGGATTCTGGTCTGCTGCTGCCAATAACACTCTTTCACCCATACTGCCATTCTCTCCTGCCTGCCTCCCTGCACTCCTGCATCATACTCAGAAACTCACCTTGGCCTTTGCCTCACGCCTCCCCCTCCAGCAATCTCCACCTGCAAGCACGTAAGACGTCTCATTGTTTTTGATTCTCGGATTTACTCACAAATCCTTTGGACTTCTCTGACAGTTCTCTCCTTTGTTTCGGTGCCCCTGGTCTGCCATAGTTTCCTCCTGTCCATTCCCTGCACCCAGCCATCACAGTGACCTGTTATTGGTTTAGTTATTGCCTTAGCCTTAGCCATTTATGTTTCATGCTAAATCTAGCCATTGCCCAAGTTTGCTTATTATTATATACATTGTAAATAAAGATTCTTTTGTTAAATTTCACTTCAAGCCTCCGGATTTTGAATCTGCACTTGAGTCCATTCCACTTCACGAGCCACTGTGCCATGACAGTAATTCCATTTTGACCCAGTTTCATGTCCAGCTATGCTGATTGCAAATCAATATTCAGGTGCTGATGGCTTTTTTGAAAAACTGAGAATAATGAAAAAATTCTTTAAAAAGTAGTGCCCTGGCACCAATTTCACCAATTTAGGGTTGGAGGTATCACAGATGATAAACCAGTGACAAGTCCACCTGATGACATGTCTCGATTAAGAAAGGGTTGATTCCACTTCTGTGAACAGATCACCCTTACTCACATATATGTTTGTAATATAACAAGACACATTTTAACAGGACACTGTGTACCGCTCCAGACACATACTGTTGGTGTTGTTTTTTTTAGAATCTCAAGTGAATCCTTTATTTTGAGTGAAATTAAGTCCTATCTGACTTATATTACCCTGCTGAGAATAACAGGATATCATATCAATCATTTCACTTATGAATCTCTCCGGGCTTTTTGTTTTCAAATCAGTATTCAGGTTACAGATGTTTACTGGAGTGTTGTTCTTTGTATAGGTGCTATTTATTCCCCTTTTGAAGGGATTTCTTGCTTTTCTACTTCTTTGGTTATGCATAAGCCCCTGGGTCCAAATGCAGCAAATACAGAACAACATATGGAAATGTACAGTGCATTGTTGTTGCAATGAGAATAATTCTGAGTGTTAGAAATACAGAGAAAGGCTACAGCTCCGGGCAGATCCAAGTAAACTGAAGACAGATTACATTTTATTTCGTTTGACACAGGTTCAGCTTTTAGCTTCTTTATCTGAAACTGAGTGATAGTCCCACAGACCAGCAGTTCAGTATTTCAGCGTTATGTGGAACCTGCATCCAGGTTCCTACACATTTTCTGTTTCATCATTACACACTTTTCCTGGTTCACTGATACAAACAGATAAATCATCGTTATGAAGTTCTGAAATGCAGTTGTTAACATGTACAGAGAGGTACACCTGAACACCAGACCCCCATAATGAGGTAAATGAACTGGTTCTTATATAGCGCTTTTCTACTCAAACAGTCAAAGCACTGTATACTACATGCCTCATACACACAATCCCTGTTTTCTACCTAAATGCTTTTGTAGAACTACTTGAGGTTGGTATGCTGCTAAGAATACTTTGGCATGCAGAGCAGAGGAACCAGGGATCGCACCATCAACCTTCCAAATATTAGACGACCTGCTCTACCTCGTGAGTTACTCAAGAAGGTTTTTCAGTAGGGGTGTTGCTGTAGGTTTGGGATGCATTTTGCTGGCATGGTTTTACCCACTTGTTCTGTTGCTGTTAATGATTACAAAGTTTGTCTGCAAAGCCTAGGTTTTGGAAGCCTGATGGAAGCGGACACTTCCAGGAACCAAAGTAATGACACTAAGTGCTCGAATGAGTACAAAGTTAGTGTGAATCCTGTGTTAGGGTCTTTACAGTTAGATGGTGCTTTCCACCTCCATCAACAAAACATCTAGTGAAAGGATATGTATGTGGAATGGTGATATGGTGGAGCGCACCACTGCCTCACAGCAACAAACTCGCTGGTTTGAATTTTCTGGCTGGGGCTTTTCTGTGTGGCGTTCCAGTGTGCTCCCAGTGTCTGTGTGGATTCTCCCCTCCCATAGTTCAAAGGCATGAAAGTTGTCTTAACTGGTGATTCTAAATTGGCTGTGAGAGTGAATGGTTATCTGTTTTTCTCTGTTAACCCTGCAATAGATCAGCAGACTGGCCAGGCAATACCCTTGGAATGGCTATAGCCGAACTGTAAGAACATAATTGCCAAATAATTGGAAAAATATGGTTCCTAGAAGTACTGTAGCTCATATAATTAACACCATGACAAGTTTTATGTACAGCATAATGATCAATCTTCAGTGCTAAACAGCTCCTCTGCCCAAACAGGGGTTACGTTAACCATATTACTACTAATATTTCCAAAGAAATGAGCCTCACAGCTTGTTTCAGACACAGGATAAGCTGATGGGGTGTGCCAAGACCCAGAATGGGATATATAAGCAGCGACTGTTGTTGGGATTTGGCACTATATAAATAAAACTGAACTGAACTGAATTACAAATTGAATTAGTTATGGATGTGTGGCTTGGTACTATAAGGCACTTTGGTAGAGCTGTTCTTCAGTCTCCTTTATAAAGGGCTGCTCTGAGCAGGAGTGTACAGTTAGTTGCCTGCTATAACTTTTGGAGTTCTCTCTGGTCTGCAGTCTGGTCCCAGCAGGTACTGTGTTGATAAGTGTCTACACAGCCATAGCACAAGGCAGTGAACAGTTTGGCTGCACTGGCTTCCTTTTCACATGGTGGTTCAGTGGTTAGCACGCATCCCTCACAGCAAGAAGGTCCTGTGGGTTCAAGTACACTAGGAAGCTGGGGCCTGTGCTTGCATGGTTTATCTCCCAACATCCAAAGGCATGCAGAAGCTTAGGTTCATTGGTGATGCTGAATTGGTCATAGGAACTAATGACGTCTGTTTCTCTGTGTTAGCCCTGCAATATACTTGTCTGAGGGTACTCTGGCTATTACCCCAAATTATATCGGCAAATACAGGCAGTGGGTGCAAAGAACATTTTTTATTCTTTCTAACACTCTTTACTTTCACTTAGTGTTGTAGCTTTGCTCTTTTCAGTAGTTGGGTGATGGACCAACAACAGTACAAGCAAGGGTGGCCCACAGACAGATGTACCACATAATTTTGAAACTGCCCCCATTTAGCACCAGATGGTCTCTCCAGACAGAGTATGGGTACCAATATGCTACCACTGCTTAACTAGAATTTCCCCATTATACCTGCTGCTACTCCTATTAGGAGCACAACCACTTGAGCAGTGGGTCTCAAACTTTTTACATCATTTCCCACATGGCAGGAGGAAATATTTTTACGAATATTTTCACAAAACAATGACAGAAAAGACTAGCTTCAATGTTATTTGGATAATAAATAGGAGATTTCTTCCTGTTAAAAGGGAGTTTTTCCTTCCCGCTGTCGCCAAAGTGCTTGCTCATAGGGGGTCACATGATTGTTGGGTTTTTCTCTGTATGTATTATTGTAGGGTCTACCTTACAGTATAAAGCACCTTGAGGCGACTGTCGTTGTGATTTGGCACTTTATAAATAAAATTGAATTGAATTGAATAAACTCATTCACCATGAATCCTTCATTAATTTTTGTTTTAAACAAACACCTTTCATTTCAAACAACTATTTGTAACTTTTGTCACTAGACTGATTCATTAGTCTGTACCACTTCCTCAAAAAAGCAACAAGTTATACAGAATGTGAACATTGCCAGACATGGAACAGCGTGAAAAGAAGAGCTAAGTTGTATTAAATTGTAAATGTGTCACAGCTGTGGTAAGCAAATACATTTAAGGGATACCTACAGTAAGATAGCTATCAGTAACAGTAATGACAATAATAACAATCACTAAAAATGTAATAATCTCTGCTAAGATGATGACTCCAGAATAAAATCCAGAAAAAATAAATATTTTAAAGGGCATTTAACTTTGGCTCTTTGTGTTTATATTTTTCTTCTTTTATCACTTTTTCTACTTTTGTTGGCTTTAAATACATTTAATTTAAAAAATTCTTAAAAATTAGACAGAAAAGAAAAAAGATACAAAGGTCAAAGAGCAAACAAAACATGCGTTGTAATAATTAAAATGTTCAACATTAACAAAACTTCCCCTTTCTCTAAATAATTAAAAGTATTTAGGGACCTCAATGAAAGTCTACGATGGGTGGTCTTAATTAAACTTGTCTGCTGTTATTGAGCTGTTCTTATTATTACAGCCACTTGTCCGTCTGTACATTTACATAAGGTTATTGAGTTGGCTGATTGGCCCACACAGTCATAAATGAATTGTCGTTAGAGTACAGCTCTATGCAAGTAAGTCAAACCTTGATGTTATGATGTTTAGGCTTCATTTTCTCTCACCACACAGTAAATATTAAGCCTGTTTGACTTACCTAACCAAACACAACTAATCCATCTTCTTTCGACAGTCAGGGTTCAATTCTTTACCCTTATCATATTTTCTCCTTCAGTAATTGCCTTTTCTTTCCCTTTCTCGTGCTCAGAGAGGGGAATTGATTAAATTGTGAGTCTCAGCGGCACAGCAGAGAAAAAAGAAAACCTCAGTCAAAGAAAACTACAGTGAAACCCCAGAGGCCAAATAAGTCGGTTATATGATGTATCTTCGTATGCGACTAATGGCACAACTCCTGCAGTATTCTCATTACAGCTGAATCTTCTCATAGAAGATGCTAATTTCAGAGACACTGTTGAAACTGTGGATGAAAATCTGCATTGCCCCGGAAGACAGAAGCTCACGTCCCATCCTCATTTGACTTCAGCGTGCTGAAGTTCAATCAGTAATGTTAATTTTCTTTCTTGTACCGTGATGAATTGGCTTCAAACAAATGGCTGGAGGCAGCTTATGGAATACAAGAGACTGTAATTGCTGTAATTGCAAGAGACTGTAATTCCAAGGAAAGCCTGTTAAGGCACAAACACAGATTTTATTTACCACGCGGAGCCTCTCCCCCTCACGTGTTCACCAGCACTATCCATCAAACGCTCACCTCCTCCTCAGCTCGCTCCCTGATCATCTCACGCTTACCTGCCACCTTCTCTTCTTATAGAGGTTTTATAAACCAATTTCCCTGAAAAAAAAAATCTATCGTTTAGAGGTGGATTCAGAGAAGAGGAGAAAATGAAATAATTAAGGGAGAAGCAGTGAAAATAGCTGCTGAAATGAGCCTGTCTAATCACTTAACAAGGTGTCGTTTTATATTCCTGAAAGGTGGCCATGTGTCAGGGTACAGATAACCTTTTAAAAGACCAATTTATTTTCACAATTATTTAGACCCACTCTATTAACTAAATTACCAACTTTAAGTGATCCAGCCTCTATGTCCTCCTTAAACTGTTAAGGCTAAGGGCCACACAGCATGCCAATGAGTTTACCTACAAGTAGACATATTGGAAAAATGTCTTACCTTTGACATAAATTAGCCCCAACTTTAAATTAGGTAAGTAAAAGTAACTTTCTCAGTTTGATAAACCAAAAGCGCTTTTTTCTCAAAAAATGTGTTATGTGTGTGTATATGGCTTTGAATACTGCTCCACAGATAAAGATTAGTTTAATTATAAGACAATTAAGATATGGCAGGCGGTCTGACATCTGTGAGAGCAAATGATATCACTGAAGTTAATTGAATAAAATGAAAGTAAATGCCAGCAGCTGACAGCATCTCAAAACCCATTCAGTGAAGGCGTGCATTTATTGACCTTTGAGTAAACAGACAGTGGACTTGGACAAGCTGTCTGCTGAATTCTTCTCACTTTGTTGTAGCATTGGGTCCTTTACAAAATCTACAAGCTGCTGCACACATTACAATATGTTTAAACCACAGAGGGGGAAATTACGGTGTGTTGAAATGAATCGAGCATCCCTGGCTTGATGTATTCATTCATCACAGGTACTGTTCTTTAAACAGGTGTCGAAAGACAGATTACGTAGTCCCCGAGGGCTCTGCAATGCATGTCTCCTGAAAGGGGATCGAGAGAAATATTTGTATCAGTGGCATTACCCATCTATTCTGCCTGGCAACCTGACTAATGATGTTAGTGGGGACCTGGAGGATTGACATGCATCTTGAAATCTTTGAGGTGAGATGGAGAAATCATTTTGTTATGTTGTCCACACGTCTGTCTGTAAACCAAGCAGCCTACATCAGACTACATCATTAGTACTTGCTTCATTAGACAATTAAAATGATAAAAGTTCTGTTAGAAGAACAAAAAAAACAATTCCAACATAACAAGAATGAGCATAGAGCACCAATATTAGAACAACACATATATCTTGTTAAGATATTTGCTTTATGTCAAAATATAAACACCACAGGCTTTGAAGTCCAATCAGAGGCTTAACAGCCTCTTTGTACCAAGTGTAATTGAAGCCAAGTGAACACAGCTCAAGCCAACAGGGACATGGACAAATCAAGGCCTAATGAACAGAGCACAGGCCAACACAGACAAACCACAGCATGACACCAACACTGAAGCTTGAAGTTTCAGGCCAGATAGCTGAGGTTTTCTCTACTTACTGTGCACTCAGTGAAACCAACTCAGTTCCAGCAGCGTGTTTGATAAGTCTGCCATAATTAGTTATTTCCCCATCCAAGCCCCTTCAGAGCCCTAAAAAAGTGAACACAGAAGCATGACCGAGTTATTAAAAAAGTCTCAGAATATGTTTAACTCCAATAAAATCTTTTCCAATCTTTTTGATGAGAAAGTCAAAGCTCTGTACAAGCATGAAAAAAGGATTCATGAGGATTAACTGAGTTACATGTTAGCAGCAAACTGGCAAGAACACCGATTTCTACAAATGATGTGTCATGTGCTGGTATAGGTTTGTGCTGGACTGCTGTAAGTTTGGATGTGAACAAAGATGAGAAACTGAACACCAGGAGGTTTTGGATACACTTCTAACATCATCTTAGCTTTTGTGGAATTCTCTCAAACACAGCAGCTGAGAATTTGTGAATGTCTGTAATAATCATCCACCAGCCTGTGACGGACTATAGTGGTATCATTAGGCTAATAAAAACACAGCAGTGTCTCGCCATAAAGTTTTATGGTGAGACTTGAATGGTTTTCAATAAAAACACACCTTCACGGAGCTACGCTACTAATCATCTAATCAACAGAGATTGTCGTCAAATAACAAGAAGAAGACACCAAAAAGCAGAAGATGGAGGGTTTGGGATGACCCCGCCCACTTACAAAGACAGGAATTAATCTGTTGCTGCATGCTTTGACTTATTTGTTATAAAACATCATGATCCTGAGTTTAATCATCATAATCTAATTTAATTGACCCAATGATTCATGTTTTCTGAAGGGCTCATATCGTTGTCGATGACACTGTGAGTCTCAGGGCTGACCACTGAAAGGTTGTTTTTAGGACGTGCGCTTTTCACTTCAGCAGCTTCAGGTCAGCGCAGTAAAAACTGAAAGGTTAATATCAAAGACTGTATATAGACGCTGGACATAACCACTTCACCAACTGGTTGTGAAGTGCTATCTTAAAGTGGATGGTTGTTGATTGTGGTGACCAACAATTTGACTGCAGCCTGATACAGTAACAATTTATCAAGTAGGCTGACTCAAAACACACCCTGCTTTATTGCTCTTAGACTCCAGTTTGGGAGAATATCGTGAAAAATGAAGAAGGAAAACTTGGAAATCGGGGAATTAGCACTTTTGCTCTGGCTTCATTGTTCAGACAAAGAAGCTGCTTCCACTGTTTATATCCTGTGTGTGGATAACAACAACAACAAGCTAATACAGTGTTGCCTCTGTTAGAAAGCTTTAAGTAAAGAGGAGTGAGGAAGGCAGGGAGAAGGAGATGGGGGAAGACAGCAAGCAAAAGGGCTCGGGTCACAGTGGAACCAAGGCCTCTTGGGTTAGGGTCCCAGGCTAACTTGGTCAGAGCAGAGAGGACTGAATATTCTGTGGACAGCAGAGGCTGCATGCAAAAGGCTGAAAAGGTGACTTCAGCATTTTGGGAATTGTATGGATATGAATGAAACCAAACTGTAATGGCATACAGTACATATCCATGCTGCACTGCTGTGCTTTTATTTATTTGTTTGTTTGTTTATGTTTTCTTTTTTTGATCATTAAGAGATATCCAGTTTATAACTTTGAGCAAAGCACATTTGCTTTCAAACATGGAGAGTTAATCCCAGGACTGATGTACAGATGTTAGTAGAACATGGGCATGCTCTTATACGGTAAGTCTGCACTACCATAACTTGATAGTACAAAGATATTGTACACTTATTGATTGTAATTGAAATAAAATACAAAACACAGTCATAGATCTTTCCCTACTTAAAAAGTACAATCAAACTGTCTTTTAAAAATAAATTTTGGTGAAAACAAACTCCAGTTTTCAGCCAACTTTTCTTTATTTTATCATTTTTTGTTAGTTTTTTTGTTTTTCAAAAACAGATCTACAACTTGTGTGTCCAACAATGGAATGTTGCTTCAAAACATGTTATTTAACACTGTTTATTTAACAAAGTTGCTAAAGTGTTAATCATTCAGAATGATGAACATACTGTGGCATCATTCATTTTGTTGTATGAGATTGTTATTGGTCAAATAAACAAATCATTTCTTTGAATACAGACAAGAAGCACGAATACAGGAAGCAGAAGCTAACATTTAGAGACGTTGGTAAATAAACAATGTCAGAGCCACAGTCTTATTTGTGCTGATGTTGCAGCATGTGTGTTTTCAGATTCGTGGATGTCTGTCAACCTGCCTGTTTGTTTGTTTGTTTTTGTAACTCCGTGAATGTGATGTTCCATTTCTGAAATGCGTTTTTTGTCATTCGCATTTTTTCTGGTGCAGCACGTTGAGCTCTCAGGGCCGATGCAGTTATGTGTTTGATTATTGAATTTTCCCACTGCAGCCGTTATCGCTGACAGGTAACAGATTTCTTATATACTGCAAACAGTTCCGGCGTTTGCTGAGAGAGCTCAGCACAGAGATCTAAGGAGTTCCAGTCTGGACACAGAACGTTTTGAAAGATGCCCCAGATGTTTTTCATACAGTCTGAGTCCCTCCTTACATTTATGATGCAGTCTTAATTGGAACAGACTGTCCTCAGAGCCGAATGTAAAGACGAATCAATGGCCAAGATGAAGGGAGAAGGCAGAAAGAAGGAAAGAGTGAATGAAGAGATAGAAAGTTGTTTACATACTGTATAAAAATACATTTCCACCACTGACTAAAGAGAGAACACATTAACACAGCGTGCTCTTCTGTTTGTGTTTATGTGATATTTTAGATCAATAGTAGCAGGAATAGTAAATGTCAATAAATTTCCCATTCCCTGGTTATTTCCTGCTGTACATCAACAGAAGACTGGACGCTCTCCTCCATCTCAAAGCAGATAAGCAACTTGTTGTGTACCAGCAAATGAAGGGAGGCTGGATTTATTGAAAAGGCAAAGCTGCAAAATTAAAGTCAGAAACTACATTATAGATAGGCTTTATTTATTTATTTACTTCTTCAAATTCATAAACCAAAGGCCTCGTCTCTTTGACAGATACAGCCCCTCTGATTGCAGGGCTACACACTGCCACCCCCCACTCTCATCTTATTCCCGTGTCTCCATAGCCTCGATGTCTGCCAAGCAGGTTATGCACAGTGGATTAGGAGATGTGTCATCTCATCAGAGTGACACCTTTGTGCTCTCCTCGCTCAGCTGCTACAGTTGTGTTTGAGGCATTAGTTGTCACCGGGGTCATCTGTGTTCTCTTTACACCTTTTCTCTTTGAACCAATGATAACAGACCTTTCATTTGTGTTTGATTACTGGAGTGTGCATATACTGTAGAGTTAGCTCCACAGGTTTTTGGACAGACACATTTTTCTTTTTTTTCTGTATATCATCATGCTGGGTTTTAAATCAAACAGCCAGTATGTGATTAAAGTGCAGACTTTCAGCTTTATTTAAAGAGTTTGCTACATTTATTGCACAAACTGATGGCTAGTTTTGTGCATAGTGCCCTAAATTCCATGTTGCTGAATCTGAGCAGAGAGTACAACCCTGTACACCATTGTAATGTTGGTTTTCCTAACCATGGGAATAATTCTGTTGTATTTTGATTGACTCCTGTAGTTTTCAAGGCCTTTTGGTGTTGTTGAGCTGGCCAGTGTATTCCTTCCTTTCATTTATAGCCACTTCTAAAGTTTGTGCTATCTGACAGGTTGATTTTGTTTTTAGCATAATCATAGCATCAGCTTTCCTTATAGTGAGAGTTCCAAAGAAAAGCTACCAAATGCAAGCTGAACATTTGGACACAGCTCCAAATTTTTCATCTGCTTAATTTCTCATGGAATAACACTATTTATGAGACAACTGTCCAATTACTTCTGACCCTCAGGAAATCAACTTTTAATATATTTTAAAACAAAACAGCTAATGCAATATTTCTGTTGAAATAACCCAGTTAATTAAAGCTAAGATCAGGAATTCCCAGAAGATGAAAGTCATGTTGAATACAGCAAAACAACTATTGATGTTTACATCGGCGCTGTAACTTGCACTATTTTATCAACCGATTCACACTACAACCTGGGTTTGCCTCTTATCTGTATTTAATTTAATTTAATTTCAATACTGTATGTGTTGGTCACCAACAACCTTCCTGATCGTCATGGACTGGATCATGAGAAGAACCACAGAGGGCAGCAACACCGGTATCCAGTGGACCCTCACCAAACAGCTGGAGGACCTGGATTTTGCAGACGACATCAGCCTTCTGTCCCATAAGCAGCAACATGCACAGTCCAAGCTTACCCAGCTCGCTGAAGAGGCAGAAAAGACCGGCCTGAAGATCAATGTCAGAAATGGAGGTGATGCGGTTGAACAACCGACAAGAACATCCACTGCAGCTACGGGGAGAAGACTTGGTGGAAACCAACCGCTTCGTCTACCTAGGAAGCATAGTCAACAGCGATGGCGGCGCAGATGAAGACGTTAGGAGCCGGATCAACAAAGCAAAGCTTGCATTTAACACCATGCGGCCCATCTGGAACTCCAAAGCCTTATCTCAGCGCAGCAAGATCTGCATCTTCAACAGCAATGTGAAAGCAGTCCTCCTGTATGGGTCCGAGACGTGGCGGGTGACCAACACCACTACCAGCAAGATACAGATTTTCATCAACAAGTGTTTGCGACACATCCTCAACATCAGATGGCCTGAGAAGATCTCAAACACAGACCTGTGGAAGAGAACCAGCCAGAACACGGTCGGTCAAGACATCAAGAAGAGAAAATGGGGCTGGATAGGCCACACACTTCGAAAACCACTCGACAACATCACAAGGCAAGCACTGGACTGGAACCCACAAGGGAAAAGGAAAGTGGGGAGACCCAAACAGATGTGGAGAAGATCTGTCGAGAGCGAAGTGAAGGCTGCTGGAATGATGTGGACCCAGCTGAAGAGAACAGTGCAGAACAGAGTCCGTTGGCGTGGTGGTGTTGCTCCACCAGGAGTCTACAGGAAAATTGATGTGTTGGTAACTATTGTCCTTGATGTAAATATGTAAAAAAATTGTGTATGTTTCTGTTCTGTGTCCTGTGTACTGTTTGCTTGTATATGTGTTTTTCTTGCTGCTGTTACAACCAAATTTCCCCTTGTGGGACAATTAAAGGGTTATTCTATTCTATTCTATTCTATTCTATTCTATTCTATTCTATTCTAACTACTGAAACCATGAATACACCAGGAAAAGGTTTACTGAGGCCATAGAGGAAAGCAGGGGACAACCAGACTTCTTAATGTAACCAATGGAATCGTCCTCTAAAAGCTATTAGAAAGAATCCAGGTGTGTGACACCTGAAGTGCACCTCTTATATACAGTCTGAGTCTTTGCTTCAGTGTGTAAATATTCATTTGACAGGGTGACTTTAATCACTCGACAAACAGTTTTTAGCCTCTGAAGTATTGCAGCTCATTAGCTTATAGTGTCAGTTCTGTGATGATTATTACAGTGAGAGAAATCCTCAAATTCAAGCTTTTCTTTCCCTTTGATTTGTATTTTTGCACCTGGGACACACTTTTTACACTCAAACTGTTTTTCTGTTGGTCATGTAATAGTATTCTGATATTCAGCATGAAATACACTGCTCAAAAAAATAAAATAAAAGGAGGAACAATTTGAAAAAAAAAAACACATCAGATCTCAATTTAAAAAAAAAGTTGAATATCTATACTGAATTCCAGCAATGAAATTTTGCCAGAATTTCATTAGAGCACCACAAAATGGTACAAACGGCATCCTGGGGGATCTTCTCCCATTACTGAGCATCATTGAGCTCCTGAAGAGTCGGAGGTGCAACCTGCTGGCATCAGATGGACCAAAACATAATTTCCCAGATATGTTCTGTTGGATTTAGGTCATTTGTGGTGAGGGTGAGTCAGTGGTATCAGTTCTTTCATCCTCCAGGAAGTTCCCTAATGCTTTTGGCACATAAGGCCAGGCATTGTCATTCACCCAGAGGAACCCAGGACTCACTGAACTAGCGTTGGGTCTGACAAAGGTTCCAAGGACTTCATCCTGATACCTGCAAAAACTGACATGGTAGGCTAGCTTGCTTAGCCTGTAGAGGTCCGTGGATATGCCTCCGCAGGCCATCACAGACGTAAGACCAAACCAGTTGTGCTGAACAACAGGCTTGCGATTGTTTGGTCAGAGACATTCACACCAGGCAGAGCTCATCCTGTGGACCTGTGTAACTGTCGGTTTCCTAAAATCTCCTCCATGCTCTTAAGACTGTCCTGGCAATGACACGTATCAATGTGCCATCCTGGAGGAGTTGGACTCCCTGTGCAATCTCTGTAAGCTCCAGGTATCGCCTCATGCTACGAGTAGTGACACTGACCCTCACCAAATGCAAAACCAGATCAATATCCCAGACTTGATGCTGTACTCTGATTGAAAGGTGTTATGAAGTATGCAGTAATTATATATTTTAGCACAACATGAAAACAGATACTTTAGAACAGACTTGTTTAATCTGGCAAAAACTAAAAAACAGACTTCTTTGCTGACCTTAAACCTAACTAAAGGTGGACTTCAATGGAATACAATCAACATGTTCTGGTGTCACATTATACAGTCACTTACACTTTATGTATACTCATATTTACAGGCACCATTATAAGCAAACTACATGTCCAACATGGCTCTTCAGAGTAATTATTTGCAAACCCACACAAATGCAAGCTGCACTGATGAAACCAGGCCTGCTCTCTCTTTTTGGGTTTACACTGCAACTCTTTACAAAAATACCATTTATTTTTTCATGTTTGCATGACATGCGTGTGCTGTGGTGATGCACGATAAATCTGCTGGAAGCTGGTGGGTACAGTTCGGTCTCACAGTATTTGCAGCTGTAAGCAAGCTGTGGAGCAGGAGATGGAAGGAAGGAGGTAGTTGCATATACACAAACTCTGTAGGCCTCTGCAGTATACATGAGATTCAGCTTTGGGGAGAGCAGGGCACCTAAAAGCAAACTGTTTCCACACACAGTGGTTACATGGCATCAATAAGCTCACCTTTCTTAGCCAACAGGAGTAAAGATTGCTTAGATAAGAATCAGTGTGGCGTCAGCAGAGCCATGAATGCTTTAGAATACGGATGTGAAGGGAAACCATTCAAACACTCCTGTACTGTATTAGGTAGTGGCAGACAGAACCTGAACTGCAGAGTTTTCTGCCCACATATTGAGCTGTAACATTAAATATGCTGTTCATATCTCATAAGCTGTTGGAGCATGAGACCTTTTTAAAAATAAACCTGAAGCTGTGTGCTTTCTTCCAACAATAATAAATACATTCATAACAGATCATTGTCTATAGATGGTTTATTTCTTCGGACACTTTTCTTTATTTTGTTTAACTCAAAACATATTCAGTGCTGTTATTAATTTAACTTATTAAATATTCTAGCACTTGGTTTCTTTCCCTGCCACAGGATAAATCACAGCATCGTTGTCTTGCCTCCATCTAGTGTTCAGAAGTGAAACTGCTAACTCCTCCAAACCAGTGAGAAAACACTGCTTAACTTTTTATTTGGTTTTATAATAATAGCAAAGAAGTCTTTGCAATCCAACAGCTTTTTTCTTCTTTGGAACTTTATAAATAAATTATATGTTTCTTCTTTTAAAATGTGCTGTGACAGGACAACAAGTCATTGTATCTGTAGCGCCGGTCCCAAACCTGGATAAATGGGGAGATTTGCGTCAGAAAGGGCATGTACTCTTTGCCAAATCAAACATGTGGATCATTAATAATTTCCATAGTGGATGTGCTGGGCCCAGGGTAACAGTTAAGCACCTTGAGCAGAATCAGCCCATTTACCATAACTGCAATCAAGTGTTTGGAATAACAATGACTCATTAGTCAGTATATGTTATCATCAGTGGCCATTTTGTTTATTATTAGTAGTATAAAGCAATGTTGACTTTGAATGGAGAAACCAGCCTCTCTCACTTGTCTGCTGTGACTCTCCTTCCTTTGGGCCAATTTTCTCCCAAACCCTTTTCCCTACAGACACCGTTATACACCAAACTGACCAGGACAACAGTGCCTACAAAACAAACGGATGTTTTTCACTGTACCTTCTATGGTTTTTCAGTTGTTTTCAAAAATGTCACAACAAAAATCTCTCAAATCCCTCCCTATTTATGTGTATTGGAGAGCTCGAGTGAGGTTAGAGCGAGACAGGCTGAAAACCTTGCAGAAAAAAACTCTCTTTAACCTGCTGCTGTGACCACAATTTTCACCCTACAGCCTTCATTTTACCCTCAAAATGTAGCTACGCTTGCCTACAGATGTATACATTTTTAACTTGAAGCCATTTGAATTATGTTCTTCTATTCACTCCCTGTTTAATTTCTCCAACCAGTTTTGGAGAGAAAGAAAATAACCTCAGATTTTAACTCAAGCTCCTGACCTCGGTTTAAACACCACACACACCAAAATCCACACATGTGAAGAGCAACTTGTCTGGATGCTCACAGTTTTTAAAGCACATCAATATCACATTCAGTTCTCATTTTATAAGGCATTTTGTGAGAGGAGTGCAATGCACTTGTCTCACTGGCGTGACAGAGAAAGCGCCTCCCTCATTTGAATGTCATTTGTGGATTCGTTGGCCTGTGTCTGGCCATAGTCCCGCTCCCTCCCCCTAACGGTCTGTTCATGCTGTTTGAGATGTTTCAGAATGACCTTCATCAGCTTTAAGTCTATTTATATTAGGCCACTCCAAAACATCTATTTTGTTTTTGTTTCTTTGAGCTATTCAGAGGTGGACTGGTTGGTATGATTCGCATCGTTGTCCTGCTGCATAGCGCAAGTGTGCTTGAGCTTCAGGGCTCAATGGGATGTTAGACAGAAGAATTCATGGTTTCATCAATTATGTCCAAAGTTGCCCCAGACCATCAAAGTACAACCACCATGTTTGAGATTTGTTGTTCTTTTTCTGAAATGCTGATTTTTTTTTCTTTTCTTTTCTTTTGTAAAAGAAAGGCACCACAAAAAACAGAGACTTGATTGTCTCAGTTTTCATTACAGGTCTGAGTTCACCTTAATAAAGGAGGAGAAAATAAATTGAGGTTACAGTCTTCCTCAGTTACTGGTTTACTGCTGTTGTGACCGTTTTTGCCTGGTTGTACTGAAACACAATCTGGATTGAAGGATAAGAATGAAACAGATGAATCTTTTGTATTTCTCCTTAGCACAAGGGGTTAGCAGACTCTCCTCGTGCATTACTGAGCCCAACACCAGAGGTTCAACAAGCCAACTCATCAGAAAGCGCGACCCCCTCCACATCAGCGCTTTCTTTTATAGCCCACCACAACACACAGCAAAGTGCAGACCCTCCAACTGCCCCTCAGATGCCCTTAGCTGAAGTGGTGGGCCCCAGATAATCTGAGTCTCGACTACTTTTGACCTTGCTCAAAACCTCAGATTAAAGAGGTCATGACTTTTACAAGTTTTTTACCACACACAAAACTTCTGGTAAACATCCTACATGAGAAGTCTGCAGATAAGATCATGAGTGGACACAGCGAGAGGCCATAACAGCCCTGTGTAAGGTCAGACACCAAGTCATTCATGTTGAAAATAACCTCAGGGCGAGAAAGAAGGAGGAGAAGAAAATGGGGGGGGGGAAGCTCTACATAGTTGCTCTGACCATGTCCAATGTTTCCAAGCTACTGTGACTGTATCAAGTTCCTGCCAGAGGAGGAGATGGCTCCAGAGTAGAGCACTATGACCAAGACATCTGTCTCCAGTGTTATCAGAGGGAACATTGTTTGTGCTTCAGACTGCTGTCTAGCAGTCTGAAGCACTAGTGTTGATGAGCATGGTGAGGCAGACTGAGTCTGAGGGAAGGCACAGGAGAGATGTGCAGCCTCTCTGACTCAGCAGACGCTCGGGGTCGACGGTATAACAATTAGATCACACAGAGGACACAAGCTATTCCTCTACACTGATGAGAAATGCAGTTTCCATCTCCGCCGAGTGTTAGTGGTGAGTATGTTTACTCTGGACTGGTGAGGTAAATGTTCTGATGTGTTGTTTGGATATGAGATTAGTTTCAACCCCTGAAGGCCTCAGAGCAGTTAAGCCCAAAGCGTTTCAGCCGAACATCAATAGTTTCAGCCCTGATCAGCTGTTATGCATGAGCTGGTAATATGCTGGTGTACTTCCAATTGCTTCCCATGATGCCCTTCTTCTTCACTCACCTCTTTTCACTCTCTGCAATGACTCATTAGTTATTATTAATCTCTGCCTCTCTTCCTTTTTTTTTTTTTTTTTTAATTTATATTTTTTTTATTAAGGTTTCAAAAGTAGGCATTCACAGTATGTACATCATGTAAGCATACTTCTTGCTTATATTATCTGCCTTAGATACCGAAATAGTATTTTAATTTACATCCGAGTCATAAAGACAGAATACTTACAACTATATACAATCACATAATCCGAAATAAGAAAACAAACAAAACCAACAAACCTACAAACAAAACAAAAAAAAAAAAAACGAATGTGTTGGTAGGGGGTGATCCTATAAATATATATTCTCATACATCACAGTTATTGGTTTGTAAAAATAAAATCTGGCCTGTGAGGCGTGATATATTTGACCCAGTTTTCCCAGTATGATGTAAATTTCTCCAGCTTGTGGTTAACAGAAGCTGTTATCTTTTCCATGTTATAGATTTCCATTGTGATTTCCATCCATGTACTTATGTTTGGGCTCTCCGGGGATAACCATTTTCTGGTGATACTCTTTTTACAGGCCACCAGTAGAATATTTACTAAATATTTATCATATTTAGGCCATTCCTGAGGTATATATCCAAAGAACATAGTCTTACTCTCGAGGGGTATTTCGCATTTAAAGATATCCTGTAAGGCATTATGTATTTCTCTCCAATAATCCCTCAAGATAGAGCAGTCCCAAAAAATGTGGTAGTGATTTGCACTTTGATTTCCACAGTTCCTCCAACAAGCAGGGGAGTTATCATCATAGTGAGACTTCTGAAAGGGTGTTATAAAATATCTAATTAGGCACTTCCAGCCGAATTCCCTCCACTTTTGTGAGCTGGTACACATCCACTGATACCTCCATATTGCCGTCCATTCTTCCTCTAATATTTTTATCCCTCCTTCCTTCTCCCATTTTGTTCTAATATATGAGGTCGAATGTGGTTTCAAATCCATTAGACCCTTATACAGACATGATACAATTCTATCAATAGTGTCTGAGTTATAGCTTTTTATAAACAATTCCATCAAGCGTGTGTTTGTCATTTACATTTCTCATCTTCGTGTCAGCATAGTGCCTTAACTGCAAATATCGATAGAAGTCTTGTTTTTCTAATGAAAATGTCTTTCTAAGCGTGTCAAAGCTGAACAATTTTCCATCTTTCATTATACTACACAGGGCTGTTATGCCCTTACCTGTCCAGTCCTTGAATCTAGAATCCAATTCATTAGGCTTGAACTCTGAGTTGTAAGCACACCATTTAAGAACTGTAATATTGGTCTCGAGTTTATATTCCTTTATAATAGTTTTCCATGTCTTAAGGGTCCTTTTCACCCACAGGTTATCAATGTTTTTTATATAGGTTTGTAGATTATTGTCAGCTAGAGTTGCCTGAATAGGAATAGACAGCATTTGTTCCTCAATGGTTTTCCATTGGGCAGTGTATGATGGGTTACACCAGCATATTATTGCTCTCATCTGCGCTGCAAAGTAATAGTATCTGAGGTCAGGGAGGCCCCATCCTCCCTTTTGCTTCGGAGAGAAAAATCTTGGTAATACATTCATTTTAATAGAATCAATTCTTGAATTAAAGCTAAAGAAAGGAATTAAGTTCCATCTTACTATATCTTCCTTTATTTTTTTGTATAAGGGTAGGTAATTCTGTTCAAATAATTTTGTAAGATCTTTCGGTAAATTTATGCCTAAATATTTAAAAGACTCCGTTTGCCATACCAGGGGATAACCACATTTTATTTCTTCTGGTGGGCTATAATTATATGAGAGTAGCTGGGTTTTACCTATATTAATTTTGTAGCCTGATAGTTGGCTGTATTGTTGCATCAGTTTGGGTAAAGAATATGTTGGGTGTCCAAGGTAGACCAAAATGTCATCCGCATAGCAAGCCAGCTTATATTGCGTCCCTTTAATAAAAATTCCCTTAATGTCTTTGTTTTGCCTAATGAATTGAGCTAGTGGTTCCAAGTATAATGCGAAAAGTAACGGTGACCATGCACAGCCCTGTCTAGTGCCCCTTTTTAGGGTAAAACTGTTAGATAGGCATCCATTAATTTTAATCCTGGCTGTAGGATTGTCATATAGTGCTTGTATAGTTTTAATAATCGTATCATGAAAGCCAAATTTATATAATACCCTGTAAAGGAACTTCCAGTTGACGGAATCAAAGGCTTTTTCAGCGTCTACACTCATCACAATTGCTTTGATTTTATGTTTTTGTATATGGTCCATAATATGTAGTGTCTTTCGTATATTGTCCTGTGTTTGGCGTTGATGTATGAAACCCGTTTGGTCGTTACATATCAATGTTGGTAGGAACTCTTCTAGCCGTTTGGCCATGATAGATGTGAAAAGTTTATAGTCCACATTAAGAACGGAGATTGGCCTGAAAGATCCACATTCCGTTTTATCTTTGCCTTCTTTTGGTATAACTGAGATAGATGCCTCCTTCCAGCTTGGGGGCATTTGTGCCTTTTTCAAAACCCAATTCAATGTAGGCAGTAAAACAGGTATCAGTTCCTTTTTAAATTCTTTATACCATTCTGCCGTGTAACCATCTGGTCCTGGTGATTTACTTAATTTAAGCCTATTAATTGCAGCTTTTAATTCTTCTTCAGTTATGTTCATTATCATTGCTTGATTTTGTTCTTCATCTAAAGTGGGTAAGTCTAGAGGGTTCAGGAAACTATCAATCTGAGCTTCAGTCCCGCCAGGGGCTTCAGAGTATAGGGTTTTATAGAATCTTTCAAAGGCTTCCTGTATTTCATTTAATTTATTTTTTATCACTTTTGTACTTGGGTCCCTAATTTTATAAATTGTATTTTCCGCTGTCTTTTTTTTTCAATTTCCACGCCAATATTTTGGTAGATTTAATGCCACTTTCATAGTGTCTCTGTTTCAAAAACATTAAATCTTTCTTGATTTCTTGTGTGGCTAGATTGTTAATTTCGTTCCTAATGTTTTTAATTTCCCTTAATATATCCTGTGCTAAGTCCCTTTTATGTCTTCTTTCTAGTTCCTTTAGTCTCTTATTCAACTCCTCTAGTTTTCTATTCTTATCTTTTTTCCTAAATGAAGTTATTGCTATAATTTTCCCTCTTAGTACCGCCTTCAAAGTATCCCATAGTATGGGAGGTGGTACTTCTCCGGTATCATTGAACTCTAAGAAGAGACTAATTTCTGATTTAATTTGTGCCTTAAAAGGCGAATCATTCAATAGACTTGAGTTCAATTTCCATGTATTATTTTTTAACCGTAGGTTAAAATCAATGGATAAGTATATTGGTGCATGGTCACTTATATCTATCGTCCCAATTCCACAAGTATGTATTTTATCCTTATCTTTACCAAATGTTATAAAATAATCTATCCTTGTATAAAGAGAGTGTGGAGCAGAGTAGTAAGTATAGTCCCTTCTATTAGGAAAAAGGTCTCGCCATATGTCAATTAATCCTACCTCCTCAAAAAGTGCATTCACTTTGATATATGGGGATTTCATATCGTACGTTTTCCTGCTAGACGAGTCTAATTTTGGCTGTAGGTGTATATTTAAATCCCCTCCACAGATCAAAAGGCCTTCTGTTTCTGTTACCATAATATTAATAATCCTTTGGAAGAAACTAATATCACTCTCTGGCGGGGCAAAAACATTTAAAAGGGTGATCAAATTCCCATCTATTTTTCCTTTTACTAGAATAAATCTGCCCTCTTTATCACCCATTTCAGATACTTTTTCAAAGTTTAATTTGCTTGAAATAAGGATTGCAACTCCTCTCCTATGTCCTGATTTGTATGAAGAGAAAAACAATTTAGTAAAACCCATTCTCTTTAATTTTACGTGCTCCTTATCTGTCAAGTGGGTCTCCTGTAAGTGGGCTTGTTCTGCTTTCACTTTAGATAGGATTTTAGTACGTTTAATCGGATTTAACAGCCCATTAACATTGAAAGATAGAAATTTTACTTTATCACTAGCCATATGTAATCAACGTATGTCCATGAAACAAATAAAATGAAGCTTATCAGATCTACTCCCTAAACAAACAAAGATATCAAACATAAGTAACAAATACAAAAAAAAAAACTGATTCCAAGGCTGGGGTCTCTAATAAGTGACCCTGGGTAGAGCTAGAAAAAACGTCTAGCTGTGAGGGAAAGCCTCTCCCATATATGGGCTGAGGGCCCCCGCCATGGCACTTGAGGCGGAAGAAAACAAAGTCGTTGTTCATTACACAGAGAGTGTGTCCTTATGCATCCCTCGCTTATATCTATATAATCTCATCCAATTGGGGTAGAGATATACACATAAACATCTTGAAATATATATATAACACCGCGTATTTTTACCTCATTTTAAAACCCGACAGTACTTATAACTCCTCTGACGAGGGTATGATCTGTCTTCTGAAGGTTCGCAGTCTCGCCCTGATATCTTTCTCTCGCTCGTCGTCTGTCCCTCGCTGAGTTGATCCTCTCGTTGTTTCCCAGGCGGTACGGGACAGCTGCTCGACCAGACTCTCCTTCGATGTAGTCACATTAACTGGAAGCCCTCTGTCCTTCATGTCTGTGGTCGCCTCCTCCACCGTCTGATACAGACATGTTCCATCCTCATAAAACACTCGTAGTTTTGCCGGGAACGGAGTATGGAAGCGGATATTTTCCTGCTTTAACACCCGCTTCACCTCTACGTACTCCTTTCTCTTCTGCAGTACTACTGGAGGGTAATCATGGTCAAAGAATATTAATTTCCCATTCAGAAAAACTTTCTTCTTTTCCCAAGCTCTGCGTAGGATCTCTTCTTTAACCCTATAGCGGAGAAATTTAACTATTATTGATCGCGTTTTATCTTGCCTGTCTCCGGCGGGTCTTGATGCCAGCGCCCGGTGTGCTCTCTCGATGCCAAACTCCATGGTAGGGTTTATCTCCAGAGTGTCCCGCAGTAGTTTTTCCACAAAGTCCATCATAGACGAGCCCTCGGCTCCTTACAGAACATTATATATCCTTAAATTTTCTCGTCGGGATCTTCCTTCATAGTCAAGTAACTTATTTTCTTGTTGATGCATGACTTTTATCATCTTATTCAGCGTCTGTTCCAAATTTTGAACACGGTCTTCCACTTTTTCAATTCGTACCTCTGCCTCCGTTATTTTTTGATTAACGCTGATAATCTCCGATTTAATACCAGTTAATTGTTCTTTTATGTCTTTTCAGAAGTCCCGAATCTCCTCCAAGATTTTTGTCAAACTTACGTCGGCACTTGAGAGAGCTGGGTTAGCATTAGCTTCGCCTTCTTGTCCCTTCGTAAGAGAGCTGCTCCTCGAATTTTCTGCATCTGCAGTTTCTGCGGCGGTGGTTTCTTTGTTTGCTCGCGTCTTCCCCATTCTTGCCCCTCTCATCTATTCGAGTATTATTTGTAGGTCTAGTATTTGATGGTCTGAAGGGACGAAATAACTATTTTCGCGAGGGAGCTATTACTTTAGGCTGCCATTCAGGATGGTGACGTCACCGGAACCCCCCTCTGCCTCTCTTCCACAGTGGCTTTTGTCCCGTGTCCCTCCCCTCATCCCCATCCAGTCACAGCAGATGGCCCCGCCCCTCCCTGAGCCTGGTTTCTTCCTGTTAAAAGGGAGTTTTTCCTTCCCACTGTCACCAAGTGCTTGCTCACTGGGGATCATCTGATGGTTGGGCTTTTCTCTGTATTATTGTAGGTGTAGGGTCTTTACCTTACAATATTAGTTCCCTTGACATGATGGTTGTTGTGATTTGGCATTATTTGAATACAATGTAACTGAACTGTAACTGACTTTTGAGGGGAAAAAAACCTCACTGAAAATATTTTTCCAAACTTGGAAGACTGACGGAAATAATTTTTAAAACAATATATAACGGCAAATTTCAAGTTTTAGTATTTGTTAGTTTAGAAAAAACTGTGGGAGGACTCTTGAATACCCAAAGAGAACCCACACAGACACGCGGAGAATACGCTAACTTCACACAAAGATGGTGCTAACCACCGTGCCAACATGTTGCCCAATACCTACACTGACTTTCCTAAATCTTGCCGGCGGCATACACATTCTCTTGTCCTCTGGCACCTTCACTTCCTTCACCTTGCACCGCAGATGTCATAGCGCTGCGTGTGTGTGTTGTGTTTGTGTGCGCGCACCTGTTTGTGCTCAGGGAGCAGAGGTGTGCGCAGTATGTAGAGCATCAACATGTAGCTTCTCTCCGAAGGCTGACTCATCCCTATATATCACGCTAACACACCCTCAGGTCTTGGCATCATTTCTTCTGTGTTTGCTTGTTTTCCTTTCCATCAGTCTGGCAGCAGAAGGTATCACGGAGGTGGAGCGGTCTTAAAAAAAGATGCATCACTGACAGGCTCACATGGTGAAGAAGTGAGGTAAATGCACAGGTGAGTCACAAGTAAACATGAAATGCTAACTTGTTATGACGTTTTATTTAAAGTCTGTTGGATTCTGTTGTTTCCCACAAGATGTGTAGCACTAGTCCACAACCTGTGGTCACTTATACTGTTTATTCTATGTTTAACTGTTTCATCCACAAACACTTCCTCAGAGTATTCAAACAAACAGAAAACTGACGCTAAACACACTAAACACACAAAACAGAGTAGAAGTTGAAAATAAAAACCTACAGTAGGAATAAAAAAAAAAAAAATCCACACAAAAATCACACAAAGTGTTTTTGAGGAGACATTCATGTTGAAGAACAGCAACAGAAGTGCCAGAAACCAAAACATGCAAAGAATTTCACAGCGACAAAGATGCAAATGTTGTGTGTTTTTATCGCATGTGTCATATAATACTGTAGATACATGTTTGGTATTAGTCGTTCATGGTTAGCTTGTCGCTGTTAGCTGTTTCATCAAGTTGTCTCCCCAGAAACACTTGTGTTTTGTGAGGTTTTTGCCCCTCAGCTGTAAAAGACTGATAGGATATTGTCATCACCCTGCAGTGTGGACAACCAAGTTTGTGAATGCGATAAATCGATAACGAGGCAATGTAATTAGATATTCTTACCATAGATGCATCTACTAAAAATCTTGGACTAGTACAGGTGCTAATACCATTGATATTATCTATTAGAAGGCTGAGGAGCTGCTAGTATTTTATGGGGGATTTTTTGTGAGTTTTGTTGTGGTTTTTTTGTTGTGTGCTTTTGTTACCATTGTCTGTCGACAACACAAAAGCTACTAAACTAAAATTTTATGAACACAGACAAAAACAGAACCCATAACAAGATAAAGCATTGACCTTAGCAGAAGATGTGCTGTCCCAGGCTTTGGAAAGTTGTAAATCTATTTCGATTATCGCTCTTTTGAACAGCACTTTTATTTGCCTATGTGGATAATGAGTTTCTCTGATTTTGATTCTGTAACGGATCAGTGACAAGCTGTGGTACAGCTCTTGGTAGTCTCTTGAGGACCCAAACCAGTAGGTACCCTGGCAATGAGTTAAGAGAAGATCCACATTTGTGCCAGAAAGGGAGGAGGAAGAGACATGCCGTCATCGAGTGCTATCAGCCACACTCGTCTCTCACTGGTGACTCAAGGTTTTCCAGTGATTCACGTCTGCACAGAAGCTGAACGACAGGCTCAAAGTGTAGTGACTCTCCCCCTTTTTCTCACCACCTATATCCTCCTCTTCCTATTATTTCACTCTCCATTCATCTCTTTGTCCACATTCCCTTTCCTTCCTGTCTGCTAATTGTTGCTGCACCACACCATTTATTTCTCCACCGAGCCCACAGTAGTTCTCCCCAGGCCACCAATTTTCAGCAGCGTCTCGAGGCTCCTGTTGGGAGACCTCCAGGACGTTCAAAAAAACCAAACCTGAACACACCCAGCTGTACCTCCAGGCCGGTGCAGCCCAAAAGGGGATTTCACCTTGCTGATGACGGGGCACACTCTTCCTTCCTGAACCCATATAAATCTGTCGGTGGGCTTCGTCCTATGGTCTAACATTAAAGCTGTTTTCCATGACATGCTGCTCAGCAGGGGAGGAAAAGCTGTTATTGACTAATATAAGCTGGTCTAGGATGACTTGTGGTTACTATTCACTGTTTCTGATTTCAAAGAAGATCAGCTGACCTCTCGGTGTTTGAACTGAAAGGTACAATATAAGAAGCGAATTCTTTTCAAGAGCCAATACATACAATTTTCAACCAGTATTGCCTGATTTTTATGTGCTTTTGTTGCTTCGCCATTCTTGCCTTCTACTCGTGTTTTTATTGTGCTGTGAGTAAATAACACAGTGAGTTCTCTCCTCCAAGAAGAATGGCAAGAATGGGCTTGTACGGACGTTTCTCATCTGAGTGAAGGACCTCTGTCATCTCACACTCTGAATGGCAGAGGCTACCAGCCTTAGGCTATAATCAAACACACTCCCACAGGCATGCATGCACACACTGATGCACACACTTAATGCAAGCTTTGTGTTAGTGCAGTGTTGTAGTCCTGGGAACCATATGCATTTTCTGTTTTCTTATGAAAGGAGCCATAAAAAGAGTCATCATCTATCATTTTAAACATTTAATTTTCAAGCTTGGAAAAAGCAAAGGAAAAGCAGCGTCTTTACAACACAAACAGACTGTACTTTTTAAAGTCAGAGAATAAATACATAAGCATGTTGAATGTTGAAACCACATTTTCTTTCAGAGCGCTTTGTACTACTTGAAAGCTAGCACACTGTATGCATAGTTACATAGCACTGTTTTTTACGCTAGTCTGTCTGTTTTTATTACCGACACATCCATTTTTATTACCTTACATTTACAAATGCAACTCCAATAATTCATCCTTTGCAGAAGGCCGAAAAAGGGGACAATTCAGCACAGCAAAAATATAATTATGTGAATTGTCATCTGTAGATCGCAAAACATTCTTTAGAATTAACATTTTCAAATTCAACAGCAAAACAAAATACCTAACATATGTAACATTCTGCAGTCTAGATTGCCATTGCTCCTTTATTTATCTGTGTTCAGCTTGCAGGACTGTAGTTTGCTCTACAATCACAGCCTTCCTGTAAGTTTCAATAACAGCAACAGTAAGAGCACAAGGTTACTCCCTCAAACCCTTAAAAAGTCCATCGGGGTTCTTCAGTTTTCAGGACTTCACAGTACTCGTGAAGCTTGTTACAGTATATCAGAGCACAGGGGGAAGCTGCTCTCCGGCTCCTGCAGGTAGCTCACCTGCCATGGAAGTCCCAGAGTAGCAGATGGCTCTGCAAAGGTGTCCATGTATCCCTGAGTGCAGGAGGCCCACATCCCCGGCTGGTATCCCAACCCCTCATCCACCTGAGGGTATCTCAGAGGGCTGGGTGGAAGATCACAGGGGGTGCCACAGTGTCTGTGTGAGGCATAAAACTGTCCCTCGGTGGGATAACAAGGGTAGTGTGGTGATGGGGGACATGATGGCACTGTGTTGTCTATGTAGGCATGAGGTCTGTGCATGTGAGGTGCTGGCTGTGGCTGCATCTGTTGAGAGATGGATGCGTGCCAGGGGACGTAGCTCTGATGCTCCGGACAAGGAACTGTTAACCTGGTCTGCTCAAGCCGTGACGCCCCCATCGCTGCCGGTCCCACTGATGACCTGTTGCACTCACGGTGGGCGCAGGGCTTACTGGGTGGATGAGAGCTCAGGAATACTGAGAGAGCAGAGATGCGGTTGATGGCTCGCTGTAGTGTGGCAATCTTGGACAGCCGTTTGCCACTGAGGTCATGGTTCAGGGCAACACGGAGGGCATTGAACGCCTGGTTGTAGTCCATAATGCGTTTTCGCTCGCGGACATTAGCGGCCATTCTTCGAGCTTTTGAGCGAACCGGTCGGTTGCGCTTCTTGGTTTGGCCTTCCTCTGCTTCGCTTGGGCTGCTGGTTGAACTCTCGTCTTGGAATGATGGCTTGGGACTTCCTTCATCTTCGCATTGGACCAGACCGCCAAGTTCAAGCTCTTCCTCAGAGAACTCGGAGCTCGCAACGCTGCTGCAGCTCATTGTGTCGGTAGTGCGCACACCAGACGAGACGACGTAAAATCTTCCTTCTTGAAGTGCAATTTCAGTGAAAATCCTAGATGTGGTCTGCACGAGGAGCTGTGAGTGCAGGGTTCCAGAACTCCGTCGCACGCTCGCTGATGTACCTCGGCTTCTTTTGTGGGGCTGTCGGTGTTTGCTGCTGTGCCGACAGCCCGTGTATTCTCCTGCTCTGAGTCCCCTGGTGCTGTGTGATAACTTGTGCCTCAACAAGACAGGTTTACCTGCCTTTTAAAGATCTTGAGGTCACATGGTACACTCACCTGTAAAGAATGATGCACTCTCTCTCCCTCTTCAGGTTTATGGGCACCCTCAAGGCAAATGGCACTGACACGTCCTCCTCCTTCTACTCTGACTCTCCCTCACAGGAGAGTTTCAACACTTCATTGTAAAATAAAAGCAAAATGCTGCACTTTGGAAATGCCAGTTTGCTTCATACCACAGTTATTATAGTTTTCGATTTTCTGATTGTTTTTTATTTCATTTTGTTTTCAAGGCAGTTTAGTTTAAGTTTTACTGTTTGAAACGTTTTAACTTTGTCTTAGTTTCTACCAGCTTCAGTATTACTTAGACTTTTATGGAGCATATGTCAGATTTAGGAAAATTAGTCCAATAAAAACAGTTGACTCACAGTCTTGTAGACATGCAGCGTCTCAATAAGCACATCTATCGATGCCTCATCAGACAAACTGTCATAAAATTTTACCGAACTAACAAATAACGAACTTACTGACAATAAATGGTCACAAAATCATTTCAGTTGGTTAAAAATGTTTTCAAGAGTCTAGTTTTTATTTTTACTTTATTTAATTAGTTCAATATCAACATCTTGGCTCATTTCATTCAGCTGTAATTCACTTTTCTTTAATCACAGGCCTTCAGTCACTCTGTCTTTCACCTTTACAAACAACAGCACGCTCAGTCTGATTGTTCCCCACAATGACTTCTTTCTCTGCCCTGTACAATATGTAATTTTACATTATTTACTAATGAAGGCATATTCATTATTCATTTAAATACATCTTCTATCAAATTAGTCCCACAGATCTTCATGACAAATTGCACATTTACCTGTTATATGCGCTTCCCCATGTGTCAAGCCTGGGAAGTAAGCAACCTTCTTATCTACCTTGGGTTAGATTCAAGCTTGCAATTAGCCGTCTCTAGAGTGGCGATTCTCCTTCTCTCTGTATCTCTCTGCTCAGGCTTAAGGGCCATGTAATTTAGAGTAGCTTCCCTGGAACTTGTCCTCATAAATCAGGCCTGGGCAGCACTGGAGGACAAGAGCAGAGCGAGCCTGAGACTTCAAAGACAGAGGGAAAAAAGGGGGCAAATATTTTACAATCAGAACCTGCAATTGGTGCTGGCGTAGGCTATCGATCTTTCAGTCTTTTGCAAGTGGAGATGGGGATCCATTTAAAGTCAGATGCAATGTTGTAATGCAGTTTAATATTAAATACGGCAATCTTACTGCAGTTTGCAAAATGATTATAATGTATGATTTATTGTTCGCGTAATGGACAAAGACAGCGGTTTGTGTCTCGTTTCTGATTCCCTCTTGTTTTTCTTTCCCTGAGTATTTAAATAAAGAACATACATTCTTGTATGTTCAAAGGGGGTGGATGTTCCCTCACTGCAAATTAATACAATACAGTTATTCACAGTTATGCTGTGATGAAACATTTCTATCATCAGTGGTGTTGTTCCATCCACCGGACATGAAGGCTCAGTGAATACTTGGAATTTCTCATTTTTACGCTGTCTGATTTTAAGCCAGTTTACTAGATACCAAATAAAAGAAAATCCTTTGAAAGAATAGTACTCCATTCCTCCAACATTGTAACAGAGACCTTAGCAATCAGTGCTGGGGAGTACTGCAGATTTCCTGTTTTCCTTTCACTTCTTTCTTTATGTCAGATTTTAGAGTGGATAGTAAGGTCATAGTTAAGCTTTGAGCCAAGTAAAGAATAGACTCTAGTAGCAAAACACTGAACTGAAGGTCACTGCAAAGCTCTGAGGTAGCAACATTTAAAAACATTACACACACAGAAGAAGGACATCTAATTATAGTGCTGTAAAAAAGCATTTGCCCCTTCTTGATTTATTTTACTTCAGATTGCCAAATAAATTTTAATATTTGACAAAGATAACCCAAAAGGCAGTTTTAGAATGAAAATGTGATTTATTAAGGGAAAGAAAGTGACCCAAACCCTTTGCTCCTAAACCCAGTACTTGGTTGTGATATCCTTGGCAGGAGGAATAGAGTCAAGCGTTTATGTGATCATTGGCAGTGACTTTTCATTAGTGAGTCTTTCAGTTTTGGCCCACTCTTCTTTGCAGAATTGTCTTAATTCAGATACACTGGAAGGTTTTTGAGCAGAAAAAAAAACATTTAAGGTCATGCCAGAGGATATCAATCAGATCCAGACTTTACAGACTTGGAAATGACTTTGTCACATACAGTCAGGTAGGTTTTGATACATTTTTTCCCCACATAAATTTCCTTTACATCACAGGTGTCGAACTCCAGGCCTCGAGGGCCGGTGTCCTGCAGGTTTTAGATGTGTCCTTGATCCAACACAGCTGATTTAAATCGCTAAATTACCTCCGCAACATGTTTTGAAGTTCTCCAAAGGCCTAGTAATGAACTAATCATTTGTTTCAGGTGTGTTGACCCAGGGTGAGATCTAAAACCTGCAAGACACCAGCCCTCGAGGCCTGGAGTTTGACACCCCTGCTTTACATAGACAGGGAACCCCAACAATCAGACGACCCGCCTATGAGAAAGGACTTGGTGATGGTAAGAAGGAAAAACGTCCTTTTAACAGGAAGAAACCAGCGTAACCATGCTCGGGGAGGGGTGGTTGTCTGCCGTGGCCGGTTGAAGATGAAGTAAAAGAGAAGAGCGCAGAGGGAAATAGGACAAAAACATAGAGGGCAGAGAGCTAGATTTTAAAATTATTAGTGGTATAATAGTGACAGTGACACATAGTGAGCGGTGGGTGAAGAAGAAACACTGCCCCCAGCAGCTTACCCCTATTGCAGCATAGCTAAGGGATGGTTCAGGGTCACCTGATCCAACACTAACTATGAGCTTTATCAAAAAGGAAGGTTTAAAATCTAATTCCAGACATGGAGAGAGTGTATGTCTCCCAAATCCAAACTGGGAGCCCGTTCCACAATTAAGCCGGCAGTCTGAGAGCTAAGAGCTCTACTGGGACACTATGGTACTATGAGGTATTTAATATATGATGGAGCCTGATTATTCAAGACATTTTATGTGAGCAGAAGGATTCCAAATTCAATTCTGGATTGAACACAGAATCAGTGAACAGAAGCAAATGAGGGAGAAATGTGCTCTGTCTTTCTAGCCCAACCAGTACTCTCACTGGAGCAATATGGATCAACGGAGGGCTTTTTAAGGAACGTTTAGAACAACCTGATGAAAATGAATTACAATAGTCGAGCCTAGAAGTAATAAATGCATGAACTAATTTTTCAGCATTACTCTAAGGATGTTCCTAGTTTTAGAGCTTTTGCAGATATGCAAGACGGCAGTCCTGCATATTTGTTGAATGTGCACACTGAAGAAAATATCCTGGTCAAAAGGATTCCTCACAGAGGTCAAGGTAATATAATCTAAAATAACTATCTGATCAGACACCATGTTTTTAAAATTTTTAGGACAAAACACAATAACCTCAGTTTTGTCTTTATTCAGAAGTAGCAACTTAGAGGTCATCTAATATAAAATATTAATTAAAATATCATTTAAAACAGTATTTTCTATTCACCTGGGTTATGTTTGGTTCCTATGTTTTTTAACTGAATATAACTGAATACACAAGTTTTTTCATACCTTGATTACATTTTTTCTGCACAATTTGCTAAAAACAAGTGAAACACAGACATTTTTAAAAGTCTCAAAAAAACTGTTGAGTCTTTACACCAAACCCATTTTAAGTTAAGTATGTGGAAAATAAGAATGCATTTTCTTTGAGGACTTTAAAGCCAACTTACACAAATACATCCACTACCATCTGTTAAAGGGCTAAATCACTGGTTACTTTGGAATATACGTACATACATGATTGCCAGTTAATAATATAATGTTAAATCTCACGTATCACCACAAATCATTTTAATAACAGGGAAGAGGCATACAGTATGTGCCATCTATCAATGTGAACAGTAATATGGGTACAGACGTACTAGGAGCTGTGCAGTACATTACTGTATTACAGACTGTGTTACTTTATAATGTGCCCACACTGTGACTGTGCAATGCAAAATGTGTTTATGTATATGTCTGTGAAAGTTCTCAGTCATCCAGGTCATCGTAGTCTAAGGAGCTTGGAAAGAAACGTGTCTGGACAGCAACTTAAAGAAGTTCAAGTGCTTTTCTTTGTATAGTTTGCATACATCGACGTTTTTATGTATAGTTTGCAATTCATATGTCCATGCTTCATTAAAAAAAATCCTTCTCACTTGCATGTTTTAACAGCATAGATCTTAAGATTTTTCACTCCTAAGATTTTTGCACAGCAAACTTGTAACTTTGCAAACTTTTTTCTGCCTTGGTTTGCAATTGACCATTCCTGTGAAGTTATAAAGTAACCACTTAAACCACTGTACTTACCACACCTTTCAAATAACCCTGCATACCTCCATAGCTTAAATGGTTTGAAAAGTGCAGCCCATTGCTGCTCAGCTCCACGAAGCGCACAGGCTTTATCGCAGGCATTGATTTATGGCTTCACAAACATGTCAGATTTACTGCTGTGGCGTAAAGAGCATGAAGACTACAGCCTCGGACTCTCCCCGTCCATTCATTTTTGACAGGTGACAAGACACCAGTAATTATCAGCCACCGAGAATAAATCACAAGATTTTATCACGCAGCTCGCTGTGCCCTTGACAGAATAACAATTTTCAAGCAGGGGGAACCAGTCCAACACTGCTGAACCTAAGATTTGTAAATCTCTTGCTCAAACCCCCATAATGACTGGTTGTTAGCCGTTTGTTATTAGAGGTCTGTGTGCCAAACATTATAGATGTATATTTCCTAAGGGATAGTTAGGGGTAATAAGTGAGTAAAGTCCAGGCTCGCTAACCTTGGCTTTGCAGTGGTATGTTAATGTATGTTTTTGGTGTCTGCCACAGAATTTTCTCACCTCAATAAAAAGCCTCCTCTCAGATAATAACTTTGTGGTTATCTCGGCCCCTCCGCTATTTCTCACACCACAACTTCTTTCTTTTCTTCATTTGTCTAAAAATCAGTGTGATCAGCTGTATACTGCCAATCTGTGGTCATTTGTGGCAGTAATTTCATTTGCCACACACTAATCCCCTTTATTGCAAAAACGCTGCAATCCTTTGGATTCCTTTCCTTCCACAATTTGGCAAGGAAATATTAGAAATTGGAAACATTAATTTTAAGTAACTGTACCAGAAATACAAGCCTATCAACTTATCCTTTGCAGTAACATCTTATTACACTTTAAACACAAAATAACCAAGTAACATAAGTCATAATCCAAGCATATTGTGGGTTTTATTGGTTTTAACAATACATTTTAGATGGGAGGAACATAGCAAAGTAACATGCACGTGAAGACTAAGAAGTCAGGTTTTCCAGAAGAACAGCACATTGTAGCAAAGAGATCAATGTTATTCACTTCACTTCTCAATGGTTTTAACGTTGTGCAGCTGCACAACATGAAAACCAGCAGCTCACTTTTTTGATTTTTCTGTATATATTTTATATGTAAAATCTTCATTTCAAAGCAACTTGCAACTGGAGCTAAAAAGAAAGTGAGAAATTGTTTTTTCTTTAACTAAATTAATTGGTTAACTAATTTTAATATGTATTTATTTATTTATTTATGTGCCGATCAGTATATCTTTGTCATTTTTGCCCCTTGCAAAAGGAGATGATCAGCCTGCTTAGAGTCACAAAGTGAGACCTGACGTCTGTAGTCCGAGCTTCAGCCTGACCTGTGGTATAATCTGTCGGCACACGCTGAAGAAACATACCTGCGTGAAACACACATCCTCTGCTGATGTGATGAGACGGGGGCCTGCACTAAAGACTTTTTTCAAATATGTTAAAAACAGTAAACCAAATGACACAACAATTGTGAATCACTCTGTCTGAAATTACTGGCAGTTACGTGTAATAGGGTGCGGTAATCCCTTTCAGCATACACGTCTGCTATAAAATCTTAGTCGTCGGGTTGAAACGGGTTCGGGTTCTGCGTATTTCAGCACGCACAGCTCACCATTGAAAGTGTTATTCACTGGATATCTGTCACAGTGTTGGCTATTAATCATAGAGGCATGTTGAAGTTTACTCTGCAACATTAGAGACGTTTCCAGTGGTTTATCTCTCTCTGAAAACTTGAAAGTGTTTTGATTTATGTGGCGGAAAAATAACACTCGTAAAATAGAAGGTTGCTTATCGAGAAGAGTGCGTAGTAACCGGGGTTAATAAATATGTTGTCATCACTTTTCAGTGCAATTATTCATAACAGCTGAAAAATGAGTAAAAGATCTGAGCAGTTACTTACTTAGTTATCATCGTCCAGATATATACGTGATCAAGTTCACATTTGGCAAGTGTTTGGCCTGCCTCTGAGATACGAGCTGCAGCCGATTGAGTTGTTTTTGTTAGAGTCGGGTCAGAAAGGCAGGCTGGTTGCCATGCCAGCACGTGTAATGTTTGGGCCACTAAAAAACATGCACTCTCTAATTTAGCCATAAGCAGAACATTTCTATAACCTTCCCTCAGTGATTTATGTCATGTAACAAAACCTTGCAGATCTGTCAGTACTGATGTCATGACATGTCTAACAGTTTCCTTCGCACAGGAATGTAGGAACACTTCCTCCCCTTTTCCTTGAATCATGATATGAATCACCGGCCTCGGTGTAAAACACTGATTAAAAAACACAATGCAATGAAATCATTGGATTTTTTTTTTTCTGTTAACTTATTTTCATTTGAAAGTCCGCTGCATGTTGAGTTGTTGCTTCTTTGAAACGCACTCTTAAGTGTTTTTGAGCCGAGGAGACTAATTTGCTGTTTTTGCTTGCTTTAAGATTTCAGCTGCTCAACAGTACGATACGTTCTTTGTCACATATTTCATATGTGCAAACTGTTGTCAGGTCTGGACCAGTAATCTTTCACTCTTCTGCCATGCTGGTGAAATATCTGCAGTGTTTTGTTTGGCAGGCATTGTCTTGCTGAAAGCCTTACTTCAAAGCCTGCATATGTTGCTCAGCAATAATGGGACCTTGACGGATGTAGAAGTTATTTGTGCAGTACACACAAGTGTGCATTTCCATCATGAATGAATGACTGAACTGTGTGCTAATGCTTACTCTCCTCTTTAGCCTATTAAACACATCGTCCATGATTTCCAGAGTCATTTTCAAATTTGGATATGTCAAAACAAGTGATACTAACCACTTCACCACAGTCCATTATAGTTTTCAGCAGTGTTCCCGAGCTCATGCAATGATTTCTACTATTGAATTTTGTCTGTTATTAGTGCAGGCCCCTGGTCTACAGGTCTGGAAATCACAGCAAATTCATCAATTTCTTTATACTGTTTTCAATGAAATAAAGATTTGACCTGATTTTACCCTTCAGTTTGCTCAGTTTATGTTTTATGCAGCATGCCAACTGCATTTGAAATGGAGCTGTAATACAAATGACATAAATTGTTACAAAAAATGTTACTTTACAGGGCAGAAGACACTAAACTCTACACTTAACCGTGATTCATGTTCCTAAGTGTTAGTAGGTTTTTTTTGCACACAACAAAGATTCCAGGTTTTTTTTTTTTTAAAAAAAAGAAAAGAAAAGAAAGAAAAAGCAGCGGCGTATGTTCATAGAGCATTCCTTCTAACGAGAAGTCAGTCATTATGCTGGGTTATCATTATAGGGTCCACTTGGAGTGTTGGAACATGTGGTCAAAGTTAAGAGTCTGAAGGATAGTTCCCACACAACCCACAGCAGTTAAAGTGAGGCTCTCTGACCACAGAGCATTGCTATAGCTAGCGAGTTGAACTTTACAACACTTGGATAAGAGTTCGCAGAGAGCATAGTTGAATTCACCAGACTGATAGTATGAATCATAATCAACCCAGTGATGAGGGGGCGCAAGCCAGTGTACTTCTACTGCCTGTCCCAAGTCCAGATGAAATGGGAGGGTTGCATCAGATGGGTGAAAAAACTAAAAGCTAAATCAAACATGTGAATCACAAACAATAAGATTTCCATACTGGATTGGGTTAACAATGACTGTCTCTAATGCTGTTGACTATACAGGGTGCCGGAAGAAAACCCGTAGAAGACTGTTGCTCAGAGTTCAGGTAAGAGTTGAGACAGATTGCGGATGGTAAGGAAGAGTTACCAGATGAGATAGAACTGTGGTGGTGACAGAAACAGCCAAAGTGTTTGGTGTATCCTCTGGACAGGGAAAAGAAGACAGAAAAGAAGAGACTTGATGGTGGCGTTGGAAGTACAAAAGTATGAAAGTATGCGAAGGAAGAAGTCAACAAAGAACTGAAGAGTTAGGGAAATGAAGAAAGTAGGCAGGAGTGTTAGGATGCAAGGTGTATACCAAAGAGATGAGAGGGCAGAAGAAAAGGTTTATAATGAGTTGTACCAGAATCAGAAAGACTTTTTTTTTATCCCCAAGGGGCCATTAAGATACAACAGAGCAGCATGACGTTGAAGATAAGGACAGTGCATAAACAGGCAATAAGAGTGAGATAATAAACACAGAATATACAGTATATATACAGTTTTAAAATTACACAGTTATGCAGTGTTGGGAAGGTTACTTTTAAAATTTATTCCACTACAGATTACAGAATACATGGCCCAAAATGTAATTTGTAACGTATTCTGAATACGTTGGATTACTTGATATATTTTCATGCTTTTTAAAACTATGTAATGTACTATTGCTGTGTGATTTATTACTATTACCAAGCTAATATTGTTAGCTGGTGTTAGCTGAGGTGCAGTTAGACTTGATGGATAGCATTAACAACCTGCTAGCTGCAAACAATCATGTGTAGTTCTGAAAGCAGTACCAACTAGATTTTAAAATCTTAATATAAATGAGTAACAGTAGGGTGGACATTAGGTAAGGCTGCACTTTTCGCAGTGATCATCGTATAGAAAACTATTTCTGTGTTAGTAATATGTTTTCTTTCTGTCTACTTTAAGGAACTGCACATGATTATTTGCAGCTAGCAGGTGTAATGCAACCTTCAGTAATTTTAATAAATCACACAGCAATAGCAATAGATTCTGAAGTGGCACATAACTGAGGTAGCTGCCACAACTAAAGCAAGGTAGTTACAGTAGGCTAACGTTAGTTTTTTAAAAATAATTTAGAAGTTTCTTTAGGTTAAAGGTGGAGTCTTTTGACGCTGAGAGTAGCTTGGTCGCACGGTCAGATTTGTCCCATCCCTTTCTTCTTTAGATGTGAAGTGGTGAAGAAATGTGTGCATTGAAAGGATGTGCAGCAGGTTAAAGTGATTAAAGACAGAAATGGAAACAAGGAAATGTAATAACGAGCGAAGTAAATGGAATGAGAAGATGTGAGAGTACTCACCTCTGATGAAGGAGCTGATGAATGCAAAAAAGAGAGACGACTGTTGGAGGACAGTTAATGAATCAGGAAGTTCAGAGCATTAGTAAGGAGGGAGTGAGAGCAACTATGAAGAGGAAGAGAATTGGAAAGTCTTTTATCCTGTCTTCCTTCTCTCACCCCAACCAATCACAGCAGATGGCCCCGCCCCTCCCTGAGCCTGGTTCTGCCGGAGGTTTCTTCCTGTTAAAAGGGAGTTTTTCCTTCCCACTGTCGCCAAAGTGCTGCTCATAGGGGGTCATATGATTGTTGGGTTTTTCTCTGTATCTATGAAGCGCCTTGAGGCGACTTTTGTTGTGATTTGGCGCTATATAAATAAAATTGAATTGAAAGATTGCTGGTCCAGATGACCTACCTGTTGAACTATGAAAATGTCTACGATAGACGAGAGTGGCATTTTTTGGACCAGACTGTTTAACACCATCACGGAGATTGCATATGTGTCTGAGGAATGAAGAATTATAGTGGTATGGCTCATCAATTTAATCAAGTGATAAAGTATGAAACTACAATAAGTTGTTTAAGCTAGGTTGAGAAGAGAGGTGACAATCAGTGAGCATTACAGATGTGATGTTTGCTTTGATTATAGAGGTCAGACAGAGGTGCACCGTGTCTTTGTGGCTCTAGAGAGAGTATATGGGTACCAAGAGAGGAACTGTGGTGCTGCGTGAGGGAGTCAGGAGTGGCAGAGCAGTATGTGAGGGTGGTGCAGGACATATATGAGGACAGTGAGGCAGCGGTGAGGTAGGAGTGACAGATGGATTCAAAGTGGGGGTTAGATTACATCAGGGATCATCTTGGTGATGGTGATGGACAGGTTGACAGATGAGGTCAAGTAGGAGTTTGTCAGGAGTTTCCGCGGGCTATGATGTTTGCAGATGACACTGTGGTCTACAGTGAGAGTAGAGAGTCTGGAGGTATGCTCTGGAGAGATAAGGAATACAAGCTGGTCAAAACAAGACATGATACACTTGAGGTATACAAGAGAGAAGAAGAAGAGAGGGTAGGTAGGGTGGAGTGGGTGGAGAGAAGTGTCCAGGTGATTTGTGAAAGAGGGTCAACAGCAAGACTGAAAGTTCAGCTTTACAAGATGATAGTGACACCTGCTGTGATGTACGGTTAGGAAACCAGTGGCACTGACAAAAAGACAGGAGGCCAAGCTGGGATTGGCAGAGATGAAGATGATTAGATTGTCACTGGGAGTGAGCAGGATGGACAGGATTAGAAAGGAGTACATCAGAGGGACAGCTCAGGTGGAGCAAAGTTAGAGATGGTTTGGACATGTACAGAGGAGGGACGGTGGATGTAGTGAGCAAAAGATGCTGAATATGGAGTAGCTGGACAGGAGGAAAAGAGAAAGATGTCAGAGGAGGTTCATGGATGTAGTTTAAGAAGACATGCAGTAGGGTTGGTGCGACAGAAGAGGATGCTAGAGATAGGGCGGCAGATGATCTGTTATGGCAAAGTGAAAATAATTTACATACAAATCTAAAAACAAATGCACAACAGCTGTCTTGTTGGCAGAGATTGTGCTTGTTTAAGAGCAAAGGAAAGTTAGCTAGACCTCGGAGTTTTGTCATTATGTGGTCACTGGTAATTGCAGCCTTGCAGCCCTGCCCTTCACTTCAGCCCAGCAGAGGTCATAACCTTGTCTCACCTCTGGCTGTTAATCACTCAGTGGAAAAAGCTGCTACATGCGCTATAAGTCTCTCTTTTTTCTAATCTTGAAACCTAATTCTTTCCAGTAGTTTAAACGTGTTTTTAATGGAAGCAAATGAAACATTTTGGATCTTATAACAATAATTAGATGCTCATTTGAACATTCAAATAGGACTTGCTGTAATTGTCACAAAAATCTACAGTGATGCTAACATGAAGTGGGAAGAAGTGAGAATTGTTTTCTAAAGGGTCACCACGAAGGGATCATTAGTGAAAATGAAGAATAAATACACTTTGACCATATTGTTAGAAAGAATGGGAAATTCTGTGTCACACACATATTTTCTTTGTTTGCAAAACATAAAGTCTCTCCAGTTGTTTCATGAGTTAAATATTAAGTACCATGAATGTGTATATTAGATGTGGAGAGCACTTGTACTTGTCTACATACACCACATCCTTACATTTGACAGGAACAAGAGGTTTGAATGGGGAGGAGTATGAAGTTATCTCTACATTTATACATTTTTCTGTTTTCTGGTATAAAGTAAAAGTCAAAACACAAAACCTTGACTTGTAACAGACTACAGACCAGACAATGTCCCATATATGTTTGATAAATTTACTTTAATATATAAATATCTACATGCGGTCAGGAGCTAAGATCCTTGTCTTTTATGTTGTTTTGAACACTTCATTTACCCATTAACTTTTAAACAAAGTTTGCCCTCTAGTGGCAGAAAGACTGCACTGAGCATGAAGTCTTAGAATTATAGTTTCGTATCAACAACTGTTTAACAAACTAAAATCACTGCTTTGACTTACTTTACTTTACTTGGACTTACTCACTAAAAACAGCAACATGTACTAATCTAAATTCTGAAAGGAGAAATTCTCCCACATGTACTTTGAATAAAATAGTTGCTAATTTTATGTCAACTAATCCTGTAATCATCTTGTTTCTTTATGTGGTTTGTGTGCAAAGCTAAATTAACTTAAGCTTTTTAGGTAAATCTAGTGAAGTCAAAATGACAATATTTCACTCTAAGGTCGAGCAGAGTACAGAAGCAGAAAGTGGCATGAAAAGAAAGACACAAGTAGTCAAGCACATAAGGAAAGTACTTGAATAAACATACTCAGTTACATTCTAGCACTTGGGTTTTAAACTGCCTTGAAATTTCTTCCCATTTTTAGATTAAACTCTATCACCTGTTTCTATATAGATATACAAACACATTACCTTCCTTAAATGTAAATCAGTGTACAAAGTCTATATCTCCTTTCTTGAAAAGTTGTGTTGCTGCATTTTCTTTCTCCTACACATGAATTAAATGAGCTGATTGACAGTGAAGAAAAAACATGTTCACTTAATGTTATTTTTTTTTCTATCCAGCAGCCGTTAAGATAAGTTAAGAACCTTTATAACGCAAGTAACAACATATTTGTACCTGTAATGTAATTAGACAATTTAGTATAGTAACATATTGCAAACGTTTTTCAAACTCTATAACTGAAAACTGTAATCTTACAGTAAGATGCTAGCGGGCAGAGCATACATGGAACGCCATAACCAAGTGGCATAGTATGCAGGAACACCCTTGATGACTATGGCCTAAGGTAAAAATGGGACACACCCCCTAGGGTGGATGAGAATGACCAACCCAAGATTCATTATAACTTCCAGATACAAACGGACAAACTGGCAAAGGTTAAGCTGAGGAAGAAGGCCCCAGTGATGGGGAGCAATGTCAAGTGACAGCAACATCAGGAAGAAGGAAGACAAGAAGCTTTACAAATACGCAGGGCTAAGAGAGTAGTTAGAGAAGATGTGGAGAGTGAAGGAAGTCCCTGAGGTAATCGAAGCACTCTGGGTCTCCCAAACTGGGCAGGTGGTTCCAGCAGATCCCAGCAACGACATCCAAGATCTCTGTCCAGAAGAGTGCCGTCCCAGAAACAGCAAAGATACTGGGCCTCTTGGGCCTCTTGCTTAAAAGACAAACAAAAGACAATTTATTTATGTTTTTATATTAGATATTTTCAGGTTCAGACATACGAACACAGTCACATTAACAGCTGTATTTTGATATATTTCAATATATGTCCCAGTTCAGTTTCACTCGATTTCAATAAATGAGACACAAATCCCCTTTGGAGTTGCGTCAGGAAGGACATCCTATGTAAATCTCTGCCAAATCAAACATGTAGAGCTACACTGTGGTCAGCAGCTGAAAGTTTATTACTGATGAGGGGAAAGTGGCTCAGATCTGAAGGATGAGTGAAGAGTCAAGTGAGTTTTATGGTGTAGCAGAGGCAGTGCATTCACTGGCCCATCAGCCTGCAAAAAGCTCTTCTGTCAGCTGGATGCACAAAGTATGCTGTACAGCTGGTCTGTGGGCCACTCTTACCTTTGCTGTTGTTGGTGAGAGCCAACCATAGAGAAGAGCAAAACTTATCACATACAGAGAGCTGAAGTGAAACATTAAAAACAATGAAAAGTGTCTGCTGCATCATAAATGGAACATCTGTGCTTTTCATGTTGAACGTTTTTGTTTTGCAGTATTCCCATTCCCAGTGATTGTGAACCAGTCACCATTCATCAGATACGTTCCACAGATGCATAGTCGGGATGCTGGAAAACTGCAAGGGAGCCCTCTCCCCCTCTGTCCAACTGGAATTGTTTACACAGGTGGGACATGTTGGCAGGACCATAAAACCAGCTTCACAGGACAAAGTAACAGGTTAAGCGCTGAGCTTTGAGCCATCATAGTTACACACTCTCACAAATAAAATAATGTGTTTTTTCAGGTAAAATTTAGCATTAAATCTTAGTTAATCAACAAAAAAAATATGCAGTAGTCACTTAATTGGCTCCCACTTCAATTCAAAATTGCCTTTAAAATCCTTTTATTAGTTCATACAGCTCTCAGTGATTTGGTCTCCCAGTACATCTCTGACTTGCTCAGTGTCTAAGACCCAGTCAGATCTCTCAGGTCATCAAGTGCAGATCTTTTAATTGTCCCAAGAATTAGATGAAATGAGAGTCCAGGTCTTTGGAACAAGCCACCTGTTGACCGGAGGTCAGCTAAAACTGTGTGTTTACACTCAAAAATAAATGTAACTTTTTATCTCACAGGCCTACACCCAGTAGCTGAGTGTTGTGTGTGTCTGTATAAACGTGTATTTTACTTTTTAGTAAAGTTTTATTTTGCAGTTTTCATTGTAAATTTACATTGTTTTTTTTTTATATATTCTGTGTTAAGTAACTATATGTAATAAGGTCAGGTACCAGAGTACCTGCATTGTCCACGCCTGTCATGCACAAACTGACAATGAGCATCTTCATTAAATCCCAACCCAACAGCAGCTTATTAATGCCAAAATAGGGGTTTCCTCTGGTGCAGCATGTTGGCCCATGGATACAGTTATTTTTGCAGCTGACCTCATTAAATATGTATTTGTAGAAGTTTCCTTTTCAGACCCTTAAACAATACAAGATGCATGGAGACAACTGAGATATATTTTAAAGTGAGCTGAGTGAGCTTGCAGTGTTTAACATTTTTAGTCAAATTATAGAAATCAGTCCACAATGAACACAAGACCAATCATACAGCTCACACATTACTTTCATGTAGTGTGTTATTCTTCTTCAATCGGAGGTATACAACATTGCTGCACAACACTGGAGCAAGTTTAAATGAATCAGTTAATATAATGTGTAACTTACATGCCTGGGCGGGTCAGGAAATGACGGTATACGTTGTTTTCGTGTTCTTCTCTACACAGCGTACAGGCCAGCTGTTACACCGATTTCAGGTTTAGACAACAGAATGGTTTATAATAAAGCAGCTGCTCCTCTGGTCCAAAATGTGGATGAATCCTGTCTGCACTTAAACCGTCAGATAAAGCTATAACATTACCATTAATCTAACTGATTAATTAATTAAAAAGCAGCAGAATTGTAAAACAATCGCCTCAGAATAAGTGAGGGAGAGACGACATCAAAGTTGGGGGGGGTGTCGTGAAAGAATGAGAGAAGACACACCCTGTGTGAAAGTAAACTGATGAAGATGGTCAGACAGGTGAGTACTAAACACTTTTTTAAGCTGTAATTTTATAATTTATGTAAAGTTTCAAAAAATATTTTTTTATTTTATTTAAAGTAAGCCTGCACACTTGCATGTGACTCAGCTCCAACTTGGCAGCATTAAAAAAATAATATTAATATAAAATTGTTTTTGTCGCATTATCTGATGAATATTATGGTCTGCTATGTGATACAGACCTTGAATCACTTTTTGTGAGTAAAGTTTTAGCGTTTTAGTAGTCCGTTACTTAGCACTAATTAGCTGTGTGTTAGGAATGCAGCTTTCTAACTAAGCTAGCTGATAAACTAGCATGTTTTCTTCCATAAAAAGTAACTTACCAAAAACAAATAAATAATTAAAAAACAAAAGCATGATGTTGGCCAAAACACTACATGTGGAAGCTTCAAGGCTTTTCTATAAGAGTGTGTGTTGAAATGAGGACCCAAATGCAGATACACTGAAAGATGGAGTTTGAAGCAAAAGTCCAGCCATTTATTCGCTGATAAAGTCCAAAATACAAGGTAACTAAAATACACCAAGGGCTAATTAGGGGTGTGGAAAGGCCAGGTAACAAGAAACTGGTGAAAGTAATCAGTGATAACAAGACCGGGAAGGTAAAATAATCACAAAACACACAATGACTACAGATATAAAGTTTGGAACTCTATAACTACCTGTCGCATGAAGGAAGTTAAATATAGTCAGTTAAAGAGCTCTCTCTGCCTTGTAAACTTTTTTTGTTTTGTTGTATGTTGTTTTTTGTTTTTTAGTTCTTGATACCTGATCAAAATTTTTGACTGTTGGTGTTTCTTTTGGTGGACGTCAAATAGTGTTGTGCTTTTTGAAGTGGTGAGACTTTTTGTCTCTCATACAACCTCAACTACTAACCAGAATCATTTTTTTATTCTCAGTTAATCATTGAGGTCTGCAGAGGACAGTTTCAAATGTCCAGACTCTTTTCACTAAGGATGAATTCTTATGTTTACTTATGTGCTTTGTTGTTCTTGTGTTTACTTTTTGTATCACACATCAGTACAACCAGACCTGATATATTAATATATAATATTAATCCCCTCCACGAAACACTACCTTATGTGGTGTCCCTGGGATCCCAGGGGCTATGTTGTCCAGGGTCTTTTGCCCCCCAGTAGGGTCTCCCATGGCAAATTGGTCCTGGGTGAGGGACCAGACAAAGAGCGATTCAGAAGACCCCTATGAGTGAAAGACCAAGGGAACAGTTCACTTTGCCTGGGATAGGGTTACCGGGGCCCCGCACTGGCGCCAGGCCCGGGCAGGGTGCCCAAGCATCTGGTGGTCCATGGGGCCCGGCTGGGCACAGCTCGAAAGAGGGATATGGGCCCACCACCTGGAGGAGGTGCCGTAGGGGTTGGGTGCAATGTGTGCCGGGCGGCAGCCAGGAGCAGAGGCCCTGGCGGAATGATCCCCAGCTACCAAGACTAGCAATTCTGACATGAAACATCACCTCTCTGGTGGGGGAAGGAGCTGAGTTAGTGTGTAAGGCTGAGAAGTACTGACTAGATATAGTCAGGCTCACCTCAAACATGGCTTGGGCTCTGGAACCATTCTCCTGGAGAGGGGCTGGTCTCAGTCTGGAGTTCCCCTTGGTGAGAGGCTGGGGTGGGTATCCTAGGATCCCCTCGGCTTGCTGCCTGTACGTTGGGGTTTCTCCTGGTGAACGAGAGGGTTTGTTCCCTGCGCCTTCGGGTCGGGGAACGGGTCCTGACTGTCGTCTGCGCTTAGTGGTGGTTCAGAGTACCCAGCCTTTTTTGTAGTCCCTGGGTGGGGTGCTTGAGGGTGCTCCACCTGGGGACTCTATTGTCTTACTCTGAGACTTCAACGCTCATGTGGGCAACGACAGTGAGATCTGGAGGGGCGTGATTGGGAGGAACGGCCTGCCTGATCTGAACCTGAGCTGTGTTTTGTTGTTGGACTTCTGTGCAAACCACAGTTTGTCCATAACGAACACCATGTTCAAACAAAAGAGTGTCCATAAGTGCATGTGGCACCAGGACACCCTAGGCCGCAAGTATTGCCTATTGATTTTGTAATTGTATCACCAGACCTGCAGCCATATGTTCTGGAGACTCATGTAAAGAGAGGGGCTGAGCTGTCAACTGACCACCACCTGGTGGTGAGTTGGATCAGGTGGTGGAGGAGGATACTGGACAGACCTGGCGCACCCAAACGTATAGCGAGGGTGCTCTGGGAACGCGTGGCAGAGGCCCCAGTCCGCAAGATCTTCAACAGCATTCAGAGGGAGAGTGGGGACATTGCGTCCGAATGGACCATGTTCTACACCTCCATTGCCGAAGCCACTGCACTGAGCTGCGGCCGCAAGGTGGTTGGTGCCTGTCGTGGTGGTAACCCACAAACCAAATGGTGCCCACCAGGCTGAAGAAGGAGGCCGATCAAGCTTAGTTAGCCTGTAGGAGTTCGGAGGCTGCTGATAGCTACCGTTAGGCCAGGATGTTGTAGGGCTGTCTTGGTTGACACGCCTCTGTAGTGTTGCATGGAGATCAGGGGCGGTACCTCTGGATTGGCAAACCGGGATGGTAGTTCCTATCTTTAAGAAAGTGGACCAGAGGGTGTGTTCCAACTATAGGGGGATCACACTCCTCATCCTCCCTGGGAAAGTCTATGCCTGACAAGTTCCTGCCCCAAGTGGAGGAGTTCAAGTACCTCAGGGTCTTGTTCACGAGTGACGGGAGAAGGGAGATCGACAGAAGGATTGGTGCTGCTGCTGCAGTGATGCGGTCGCTGTACCGGCCCGTCGTGGTAAAGAGAGAGCAGAGTGTAAAAGTGAATCTCTCGATTTATCGGTCGATCTACGTCCCTACCCTCACATAGGGTCATGAGTCCGGAAGGTGGTTGCTGCCTGTCGTGGTGGTTACCCGCAAACCAAATGGTGGACACCAGAGGTGAAGGGAGCCACCAGGCTGAAGAAGGAGGCCTATCAGGCTTAGTTAGCCTGTAGGAGTTCGGAGGCCGCTGATAGGTACTGTCAAGAGGGGCTCAGAGCATCGAAAGGAGCCAGTTGAGGTGATTCAGGCATCTCATAAGGATGCCCCCTGGGTGCCTTCCGGGTGAGATGTTCCGGATACCTCCCACTGAGAGGCGGCCCCGGGGCAGACCCAGGACACGCTGCTAAGGCTACTGCCCCCGCGACCTGGCCCCGGATAAGTGCAAGAAGATGGATGGATAATATTTTTGTTTTTAATTTTGTTGCATTTTTAACTGCTGCAGCAAATGAATTTCCTAAATCTAGAAAAACTACAGTATATCTTATCTTATACAGAGATTACCATGGTTGACACTTTTCTCGTGCCAAAGTATAATGAAGATTGGTAGAACTGTTGGTTGCCTGAGGGACATAATCTTGAAGTCTTTTCCAAAAATCACTGGTAGGAAGCTAGTTTGACACTCCCTATAGAACAAGTGATCATGTCCAGCTGCAGGTTTCGTCACTATCCGACCAAAATTACCTGAATCAGCAGCAAAAGAAGATCCAAACTACACTTCACGATTGAAAAACATCATCATTAATTCCCTCTTACTTTTGCTGCTTTGTTTCCACCATGATAAAATCACACTTCCGGCACAGCTCTCTCTCCCTCAGTGTACTTCAAGACCAGTTGACCATCTCAAATCTCTGTTTTCTGCATTATTCACTTGCTTATTACGCACCAGTCTACCGTTGTGTACAGTGCTGTCGGACGTTTTTTTTGTTTGTTTGTTTGTTTGTTTGTTTTGTCAAAAATGACCTCCGACAAGAAAGATGTCTATGAAGGTTCTCAGTCATCCAAGTCATTGTAGTCTAAGGAGCTTGGAAAGAAAAGCATCTGGACTTGGTGAAGAATCCCAGATTTAAACCCTATGGGGGTGTCCCCAAGAGGGTCATGGACCCCCTATTGATCCTCTACCTAATCACACGAGTCAAGGTGTGAAAATGGGTGTGGGCCACAATCAGCCAAGGTTTCGGGTGAACCCATTGTGAAACCTAGCCCCACCCTATTATGTGATTTACTGAGGTCAAATGGCCAAGGATTATGAGTGGACTTTAAGTCGTCTGGGAAGGCTCTCAAAACTGGATTATAGATGGCAGACAGTTGGTGTCATAAGCAATGTTGGGTAGTAACGGAATACATGTACCGGTGTTACGTATTTAAAATACAAAATATGAGTAACTGTATTCCGTTACAGTTACCGTTTAAAAGGGTGGTATTCAGAATACAGTTACTTTGTTGAAATAAATGGATTACACAGCGGTACTTTCCTGTTTCATATGTTAGGCTATGACATCTCTATTTTTGGTAATTCCACGCCGGTGGAAACCCAAACAAAACACGCATTAAGAGGCTCTAATGCCTGTGTCTCAATCTCGCAGCCCATGTCACCCCTACTTGCGGCCCGCATAATGACGTGAAGAAATTTTTTTTTTAATTATTCACAAAAATGATTTAATATGAAGGCAATCGGCAGAGTGTTACAGGTATAGCCCTAAAGAATGTAGCCTCATGGGCAGTGTAGTCCGTGCTGCAGGGAGAATGGACTGCCATACCTGCTGTGTGTGTGTGAGCGCGAGGAAGGGAGAAAAAGGAGAGTGGAAAGTAGTTGTCACCAGTGTTCCCTCTAATTTTTCATGTGTGTGAGCGAACACACAAACTCCCTGAGCGATCCCTTGGACCACTGTGAGCAACATTAGACGTGTGCACTGTGGTCACGCCAACATCGAATCCATCCAAGTTACATGGTTTATTAAAATAATAAAATAATAAATTACAGCATTTACATTTATGTTAGACTACTTTTAATTAAGTGCTTTAGCCCACTTACAATGAAAATGTAAAAAAATCTTGTTAATGACCTGTGTAGTATGTTAACACTATTGAAAGTAAAAATAACATGAACTCCAATTTTATAAACACAACTTTTTTTTTTTTTTTTTTTAAATAAAGCTCTGACTTGTATTATGAGTCTGTGGTCTGGGAGAGAGTCTGTAACTCTCTGTCTGCAAAATACAGTATATAATGACCAATGTTGGGCAATTAATTATATAGTTACTTCTTCAAAAAAGTAACTGAGTTTTGCAAACAAAGTTTTTTGCAGCTGTTTGCCTAAAAATGCAGCCAAGGCATTTTTTTTTAAAATAAACATTTCAAACTATTTACAGAACAATCAGCTGTTCTGCATCAAATTTGATGCCACACAAATTATTTGTGCCACTCCAAAAATAATTTCTGTCCACTATGAGATAAAGGAGAACAACAGCCTGATACCTGCAGGCCTGACAGCAGGAGATGTATCACTCCTGTAACACCTGTAACATTCAGCAGTCGCCTCATTGTTCTGACACACACAACAAAACTATTGACTACACTACACACTAACTACACAAGATTTGCGCTAAACGTCGCAAATCGCAAAACACCGCCGTCACTCCTAAAACTTCCCCCTTTCCTAAACAACTTGCCATATAATTTTTTGATTGGTGGACATGGTACTTTTTTCGACCAATAGGAAAGGCTGGGTTTTTGGTTTTGTTTTTGCGCACTAGTGATGGGATTTCCGGCTCTTTTTAGAGAACCGGCTCTTTCGGCTCCCAACCAGCTCTTCAGGTTGTTTTGTTGCTTTAATTTATTTATTATTAACAACAATCTAAAATTATGCACAAAAGGGATTACTAATGTAAAAAAAAAGTGGTTTTATTTATATATGTTTATATATAAATATATAAGGTGGCCCCTAGAGACAAAGCACATACAAACTCCAAAACACATTTCTAGCGTTAACTGAACTTCCAAAACAGCTACCTAGATCACTTAAATTACACAATTGAAAGCATAAGTGTATTGTTTGTGTATACACAAGCACTCATATATATTCAAATAATTTTAAAAAAAAATGTTCATTTGCCTGTTACTACCACACACCAAATCTGGTCGTTGGTACTTCCTGGCTTGTGTAGCCACTAGGTAACAAAAGCTCAGCACTGCGCCCTAGCATCCTGGAGCACTTCTGTTGTGTTTTGTACGTGCTATGGAGTTTTTACGTGTTTTGGAGTTTATACGTGTTTTGTGCTTTGTTTCTTGCGGCCACCGTAAATATACTTTTATTTATTCACTCCTCGTAAAATGTAATAAATAAATCATATAATACAAAAACCAACTATTTACATTTCAACTTTTAACTATTTAAATGTCTTTGTTTACATAAAACCTCTTTCTGGAACAAACGGTAAGCATTTTAAATTGTTATGCAATATAATAAATATATTATCAAGAGCAGTTTGTCAAAATTTGTCAAGGCTAATTGGCAGGTGGACTCAAGCACAGGACTCTCAGAAATCACAGTTCAGTGCGTTTATTTACAATAAGAAAACATATTTACAATAATCAGAGTGGAAAAGGGGGAATGGTTCCAGGGGGTTCCAGGGAGGAAGGGAATCCACACATCCAGTATTTACAGATTACACTTTCTCAGTTCACTGTTAGGTAGATTCCGATTCCATTTTCGATTCTGTTTAACAATTCAATTCTTTATCGATTCTCCTGTCGTATTCTTAATTTTTAAAAAGGAGAACACACAGGTCGATTAGCTTAGAACTATTATATCTTCTCTTTGAACAAGATAGGAATTTAGGAGTAAGATGGCCTTACAAACCCAACAGTGAGATCTTAAGAGATCCACAACCTACCGCTCTTTGATAGGGTGTCACGGTGTAAAATATTAATAAAATAAATATTCTTCTGTAGCAATAACAAAGTATAACATAAATTATTCTGTAGCAATTACAGAAAAGTGTCCAATTAAACACATTCACTTACCGAAAATCGGGGGCATCTACTGTGGCAAATGGGTGCAAGCCTTTGACCACAAACTTAGTCACTGCTCGGTGACATTCGTCTATCCTGGCCTGAAAGGAGACGCTACCAGTAGACTGCAGCGAGAACTGCCAGCATCTGAGCCAGCCAGACTCTGTCTGTCTCTCTCATCACGGTCACCTAAATGCAATGCAAAGTAATAGCAGGTTTTGTAATAAGGCAGATCGCGCTAACATAATATGCAATGTTAGTTGATTATTTACCTGCCGTATTAACGGGAGAGGACGTGCAAACGTTACCGCTGCTGCTGGGTTGAGATTCACGAGTCTGGAGCGGAATTAAAAACACAATATTCATTTAAGGTTATCTTGTTGTTTCCTCCCTTTAATGAAATATCTACTTTGCAAGTATTGCAAGTTGCACTGTTGTCATCCGTTCTCGTAAATTATAACCAAACTTTTGAGCGTTTGTGCCGCTTAGGCGCCGTGTTTCCTGCCAGGTAAATGACGCTACGCAACGTGGTTACATCATTCGAGGCTACTGGAATCAATAGGGGAATTGTGTGCAAAAATGGCAAACAATTCAATTTAATTGAAACAGTAGGGACCCGGTCCCTAATCATGAGGAACAGGTGGTTGGTTAGCCAGAGGCAAGAACCCATGATGAGTCCCGCTCTCGAACACAGAGACAAACAAACAAGCCAAGAAGGACTGAAGGACCATGACAAACTTAGGTTACTCATATTGGTTTGCTTGTGATCGTTTGCAATAACATTAGTTCTTACTTCTTGGCTAATGCTAACTGAATGCTGAGTCAATGTAACTGGTCAGTTGCACCAACAATGTTACAATGGTGTCGGAACAACACCAACACAGGGATATCAGATCGTGCACCTTCCTTAAACTTTTTTATTAAAGATACAAAACTGCCTATTGTTCCTGTTAGAGGATCGGATTTTTGAACAATTTTGTGATATTCAGAGTATTGTAATAACATACTGTATATTGTGATTTATCAGCTTTTTTAATGGCAAATTTATTTTGCAGCAAAATGAGATTGTCAAGCATATCAACACTGCTACTAAAACCTGCCATATATGTTGCCAGGAGTCAGTCTGCTATCAGTCTGTTGTGTGTGTACCTAGTCTGTCTGCAATTAAATGGGGTCAGGTTGGCAATTACATGCAATGTGTTTCAGATAATACAGCAATTAGCTGTGATAAATCACCAAATGTTGCTTAAATGTTGCTGTCTGCATAGACAGAAGTCCACATTTAATTATTACCAGCTAGCAGTCAGTTAGGTTAAGTTCTGCGACTAGTGCTCATTGACAAAACCTCATTCAGACTGTTAATTGTTGGCAATCTGTCTGGATTTATAAATTAGACTGTAGTTATTTGCAAACCTTCAACAATTCGATTGCAGTCATATTGCCATGCAAAATACTGCGATACTATGCTGTATCGATTTTTTTCCTCACCTCCCTACTTGCAGACTTTTTCATAATCATTATGTCAGCGTTGTCTCTTTGATATTTGATATCAAAGACATGCGACCTAATCCAAAATGGGTTATAGTTTTAAATTCTTGAATTCAAATTCACTACATCACCAGCTGTTAGTACACTTAGAACAATAGTCTAAATTATTCATGTTTTATAATGCTGCAAATCTTAACAACAGTAAGGTTTGTAAATGCAAGTTTCACAAGTAAAGTACTTCTAATTTTGTGTGGTCTGCTGAAATATGATGAAGTTGGCTTCATTGGTTCGTTGGTTCTTGTCCTCATATACTGTGTTGTAGTATTTATTAGTTATGAAATATTCCCGGTCAGTTGGTTCAAGAAAATCAAGACAATCCATTGAACTAAACACAAAAACAAAATGCCAGCAGAACCACAGAACTTGGTAGATCGGGGCAGTGCTCCAGTTCAGCCTCCACTCAGGAAACTTTAAATGCCACTGAATGCCATGGTGATTCGGTCGGACAAAAATGGTATCTTTAAATAACATTAAAAAGAAATCTAATGCTGCAGCAAAGATGAACTGTAATTGTGATAGCATGTAGCTATCTATAATTCAGAGCTGGGGCTGTGATATTAACTTAAGAGTGAACCCTTTGCATTTAAATGACATATTTGCAGGGGAAGTTTTGCATGTAGGTGCTCTTGCAGATATTAAATGAACAGCGATGCGAATCAGTCAGCTGCACCGTGGACCATGTGTGCATGCGTCTTCCTTTCCTCTCATTCAGCTGTTTTAAAATGACACCTCCCCCCTCCTTCCCAAACCCTGCTCCCGCTCCGAGTGCAGTCATTTCTAGTGCAGAGAAATGTCCCTGGTGACACAGAGGGATGACGCAGGCTCTCTCTTCTTTCTGTTTCACCTCTCCCCCCCACTAACATCATCTTTTTCCTCTTTTGACTCGCTCTCCCATGCTTTTCTTTTTTTTTTTGCTCTGGCGCTCCCTCTTTCTCCATTTCCTCTCACTGTCTCCCTTTCCTCCTCCCTCTCCTCCTCCCTCTCTCTCGTTCTGGCTCTCTCTCTCTCTCTCTCTCTCTCTGCTCCGGCACTGCAGTGCTGATTGTGATTGCACAGACACTCACACACACACACACTCATTCACGCACGCACACACACAGAAGCGTAGCTGAGAGGCAAGGACTGCAGCAGCATGCACCAACCACGGCTGAGCTGTTCAGGGACTTGAGGAAGGAGAAGTGAGGAGAGAAAATAGTGGACTATCTCACACCAGCCTGCGTGTGCATCTTTGCAGCGGTAGGAACGATGCGTTTCAAGAGCGGACACCTTATGTTATCCGGCCTCCTCTGCACTGCCTCTGCATCCCATTCACCCTGCTCCTCCCACTCCAACTCTTCCTCCTCCTTGTGTCTACAGCATCATTAGACAGGACTACAGATTGACCGGGACTGGCGAGTGGTGGATGGTCAGGTTTTGCCCCGGCTGAAGGATTCTGCTATGCTACACACACATCACTGATGGTTGGATTGTAACTGACATTTGGAGCTAGACGATAACACGCGACCTGCGAGGAATCTTGGATGTGCGTGTCATTCTTTACCAGTGTTGTAATTGGCGCATTTCTTCTTTTTAGCCGGTTGTTTTTGCCATCTCTGAGACTGGCTAGCAGGCACTGCAGCATCAGGACCGCAACACCATGAATTGGTAGGGCATGAGGACCCAGGGGCAACCCGAAGGAAGGGCTTGAGTGTTTCCATTGCTACCATTGCTGCTGAGGTGCTTATCTTGATTTTTTTTCCCAGAAAAGTGTGCCTGGTGGGGGCTGGGGTGGGTGGTGACAGCACAGGTACCTAGGCCCCTGCAGAGCAGAGCGGGTGGCTCTTGCGTAGAGGAGGTAGGCAGGACGTCCTGTGGAAAAGGGGGGAAGAAGGGCTGGCTCGAGCATTGGGCTCCTGATAGTGGCTATTTTTGTCTCCTCTAGTTCAGTGATTGGGACAGCGGGTGGAAGAGAAGATGCTTATGGCCCGAGACACAGCGCGGGATGAAGCTCAAAAGCTACACAGGAAGTGGCTGAAGCACCAGGCCTTTATGGCAGAACTGGCCCGCAATAAAGAATGGCTGGCCAAGATAGAACAGGTGAGTGGAGGTGATCGAGGGCTGTTTGTGGAAAAGTGGGGGAGGGATGGGGAGGTCAAAGAGGCAGAGCACGTGAGCCAAAGAGAGCACGTGACAAAGAAACGGTGTTGATGGTGGGTGTGGTGGCAGTAAAATCGAATAGGTGAAAGTGGGTGACATGTCATCACTCAGCTTGGGGACATCCTGAATTACAGTGTCAAGGTTACATTGCTACAGTAGCTGTGCTGTTTTCAGATTCACAGGTGGTGTGATCCCTGTGGTTCTTTTGCCTCTTGATGCAGACATTTGACCAGCCTGCTCAGTTATGGAGGTTACAGTGAATCATACAGAGGACATTTAAACATGTGCAGCAGTTATGGACAGACATGAAGAAAGTGCAGACACTGTAACTTCCTTGTATGTACTAATTTTATGTGACACAAGTGATATAGGGTCAGTTCACATCATTTTTTTTGTTCTGCTTTCCCATAATGCTTTGCTTTCCTGAAATCCTGACAGAGCAACATCCCATCCATACACAATGTTTTTCAGCTTAGATGGGCTCTAGGCCTGCATTGAAATCTGCTGGTTTAAATCACCGGTACATTATATGTGACATTTTAAATGTTAGTAGTAAATACAAAAAAAGTTTGAATAAATTGTAGTTTTGCACATATTTTGGATACAGTTTTTGTCTTGAGTACAGTATAACACTGTTTGATACTTAAATTATTTTATTGACTCTGACTCCATATCCACTGTGCATGTGTAGTGATGTCATTTAATGCATTCAGATTGATGACGATCCACAAACACTGTGAACTGGTTGAATCAGGCAGTAGTTTGTCCCTCAAGCATCATATGAACATTAGCAAAATGTCATCCAGAAACTACTGCAGTCTTCTAAGGGCTCCATTTTAAGTACTTTAATCACTATTTTTTCCATATTCTGAAAAAAAGGAAGGTTAATGAGCGGATTTCTCATTTCTTGTCATACAAAAACCATCATTACTTTGTCTCTTATTGTGTAACGGGTGTTCTGGCAGCAATGTTTTTGACTATCTGATGTCCACAGTAGATGAGTTGCTTCTATCAGATTATGTGAATATATTCATCTGCAGTAGAAATAAATAAATAAGAGAAATTCAGACATTTACATTTCAATATGTTTAAGTCATTCATTTTTATTGAATGCATAAAGAAATTAATTGCTTTTAAATTATTAGAGCTTTTTTGTAGGATATATTGAATTATTAGATATTCATAGGGTGACAGTGTAACCAATTGTAAGCACAACCCTTGCAGACAAATCTTACAATGGTATAATGAGGAAATCCTCATTAGCCATCTTGGTTGTCCATGTGTGAAATGCATTTTAAGGTTCATTGTGCTATAGTCTAGACCCTCAGACTGAGACAGACACCTTAGCGTAGTTCAATAACAATGCAAACTAACAAAAACATAGTAGGACTTACATTTCTAGTAATCAGGCTTTTTGGAGATGTTGTTGATGCTGTGGACCAGGGATAGTTGGAGAATCCAAGCAGCCACACTCACTTGTGTTCTCATTAGGGTTATGTACTGTGGTGTAGAAGTGCAGGACACTATTTTTTCTGATATTACCAGTTGAGCAGTGAACTACTGTAAAAATGTATTTCTACAAAAAGACTAAATTAATGTCACAACACAATTCAAACGACCTAATATTGTCAAATAGATACAACTTAGGAGTCGTTGTGGTATCTCTTTATTAGAAAGAAATTTGGTTAACAGATTACAAGACAGACGTTGGCAGCTACAGCATAACTGAGATCTCCCCATAGAAACCCTGTGTTGGACCTTTTGCTCTGTCAAATCTGTTTTGACCTTCACATTTACCTTTTTGGTTTGTATATTGTTCTGCCAAAACTGTACATTCAATCTTGACTTAGTGGGTTTAACTCAGTGTCTCTAGCTAATAGTGAATGGTTCCAGCTTCTGAAATGCAAACACCTTTCTGCCACACCTCTCAATCTTTGAATTCAGGTGTTTTCAGTCCCATTTCCACAGCTGGAAGCACTTTGGCGACAGTGGGAAGGAAAAACTCTCTTTTAACAGGAAGAAACCTCCGGCTGAACCAGGCTCAGGGAGGGGCGGGGCCATCTGCCGCGAGCGGTTGTGGTGAGAGAAGGAAATTAGGAACCACATTTAATAACTGAGCCACAGAGCAGCAGACCATGAAGTTGCCAACTCTTTGCTGACTCAGAGCCCCAAATCGGTGCTGGCGTTAACATCAACACAAAAACTGTGTGCCGAGAGTTTCTATGGCAGAGCAGCACCTGTAGGCGTAATCCATAGGTACACACACAACAATTATTTGTATTTGTGCAGAAAACTTTGTAAACCTGTTCAAATTTAATGTCTCCTTTAATAACAACATTTGTCATATTTGGTGATATCTAGTACACATAGTTTTGATAACTAAGGTAAGTCTTTTAATCAATCTTTATGTATTCAAATGTGTTATTTATTAGTGTAATGTCATTTGGTAGCTACACTGATAAATGATACAATAATAACGCAATATATGTGTTCTGGTACTGCAGTAACTAGAATACAAATATTGTTTTAAAAACAGCACTGAGGCAGTTAAAGGATTAGCCTGGACATGTCTCAGGACCTGCCACTGCAATGTTTTTGTTCATTTTTATTTATGCTTTCATGAGCTGCTTTACAGTACACAAGCTGGAGGTAGAACATAAAGTGAGACGGTTAAAACATACAGTAAAATCGTGAACCATTTTTGATCAGCTTACATTGCAGTTAAATTATATATTTCGTCCACCACTGGGATAGAAAACTGTTACATTAGAATGAAGGAATACACTTGATGTTCTGCCAACAGAGTTTATGTAAGGATGGATATAATTATTAAGGCACAAGCACTGGTATACAATGTCCCTTTTTGAAGTCTTAATTTTAGCATTTTGGCTGTTGCCATCTTGTTTCTGTTGGAGCCAAGAAGGGGCCATATTTGGACGAGAGGCATACACGAAGCAATCCAAACATTTGGTCTTCTTACTTCTATCTTAAATAAGACTAGTTTTTTGTACCGTGGAGCTTATTTTTGCTGCTAAGTTGAGTGTTTTTAACATAAGAATCAAAGGAGGTTGACTCATTTTTGGAGTCGGCTTCAAGTGGTTATTTGAAGAACTGCAGTTTACTAGCCTTGTAGATTGTTGCTTGGTTCTGCCTGTAATGTGAATCCACTTTTACCTCTAAAATGAAAACAGAATGAAATAGGATACTGCTTTTCTTCCAAATCAGTGCATTTGTTTTTAACCTTTCGTGCCAAACAGCAGAAAAACTGAAAGGACTGACAGAGTGCAGAAGATGGCTACTCCATAAAAACTGTCTAACATGTGCTAACTGCCTTGATTTCCTGTGTTCCCGACAGTGACAGTTTAATCTACCTCTTAATCTACCCCAATGCTATCTCTGTCATTACCTGAGAGACACAGAAAAAAGATGTTGCTGTGCTGGGACCGGAGAACTCTGCGTCCTTTTGGAAGGGTTCCTGTATCAGGCCTTACCTCTATTCTCTCACATTACTTAATCAGCAGAGCCACAAAGATCCATGTCGGCTCATATATGTGGAGGAACTGTGGGTGTTTCTCTCTTACAGTGGGTGGAATCCTAGCTGACCTTGTGCTTTGCCTTGCTGTGGGCTCAGGGGTCAGTGGATTGTAAACAAACGCTGTGGAAGTAACAAGCTGGAGAACATAGATCACTGAACGGACACAAATTAGGTAACTAAAAATGGATGCCTAACAAATTGGTTATCTGTGTTTTGCTCAAGGTTGGTACCCAGTATATTTTTGCAGTGAGTTGAGATGAACATAGATTTGTTTATATGTCATATTCACAGACAGTGGACAATGATAATATACAAGTATTTCCAGCAGCTCCTCTTTTTTAACAATTGAGATCTAACAGGGGAAAAAAACACTTGGACAAAACTAAAATAGCGTGGTACCTCACCGTGCCTGCTTCAGACATCTTAACATAAGTGATGGATCCATTTCATGTGCCTGCTTTACGTTCAAGCTCCTTGGATTGTTTAATCCAACATGGCGTGCTCAGACACAATGCTGTTTTTATTAGGATAAGGACACTATTGGTACTTCTGACTTGCCGTACTGTCTGTGGCTACTATTTTCAGGTATTGTGCACCTGTTGGGAACTGGATTCAGTGACAGATTACAGATTTTTAATGATACATGATGAAAGACTGTTTCCCACTGTGTGGACAGTAAGGTTTCTGACTGTAACAGGGGTATAAGCTACTATTCATCATTCATTGGTACACTGAAAAAAATCCATGTTGGATTTACTTAATTCAATAGTGGACATTGGTTTCACACAACTGTTTTGCTTTGGCAGAAACTTAAACAACTGAGTTAAATCAACACAACTTATTCATATTCAATAAACCTGTGCATTTTGTGTTGATAAAACGCAATTGAAACCTGTTTAGATGAAGTAAGGTGAGCTCTTGGAATATATACACTATTCAATAACTTTTAACCCAGTACTACTTGGTCACTCAAATACTACATGTTGTCTTCATATTACATAATGCTCAACAAAGTTTAGAGTCTGGTTAACATGAATGGATCTATTGAACGACTACCATCCTTCTATCTTTATCTGGGTTGCAGGAGGGGCTGGGGCATAACCCAGAAGTGATAGGGTAAGAGGCAGGGTACACCCTGGACAGCTTACCAGTCTATCACATAGAGACAAACAACCATTTGCACTTATATTCACAGGTAATTTAGAATCCAATTAACCTAACCCTAATTCTAACGACTGCATGACTTTTAACTGTGGGAGGAAACCAGAATACCCAGAGAGAAACCAGTGCAAACTAGCCAGATTGTGGATTTGAACCCAGGCCCTTCTTCCTGTGAGGCAACAGCGTAACCACCATGCCACCTGCTGCTTAAAAAAACGCAGGAAAGCTATGATTTCAAGGCTTGATGCAGAATTTTCTGTGCATTTTTGTCCTTGACAGGTTAAACCACAATAAATAGCAATAGCATACACGTGGTGTGTGTGTAGTTGTCTGCCTCTTATAACTCCAGTGATTTTCCTGCAGTTTGAAATCTCTTGCGATCTTGTGAATTTCTTACTAGATTATATCATGTTATCTCAACAAGAACAAATTAAGTTGTTGAATTTCATACAGATCCTACATGATTTAATTACATTCAAGACAGAAACATGAAATTTTTGTGTTCAATTTACAAGGTGGACATTTTTAATGTAACAGCCACCCAAGAGGCGCCTTCCTCAAACCACGATCCAAAGCGCGTGAGACTGAAATCCTGTGCGGTGTCGTGAGATTTAACATTGCTATATTATTGACTTACTTCACTCGAACATGATATGGACAATTTAATCTACCCTCTCTGTATACTTACACTTAACTTTAAAGCATGAGGCAATTGTGTTAAATACACACAAGATGCTTACATAAATCCAAGAGATGGCCAATCCCTTTTTTTCAGTGTAGGATCAGTTTAATGCTCATTTTGAGTCAAAGTTGTTGATAATAAGAACATTTAAGTACTTTGCTCGACATTGTCATAGCAACACTCAACAACAAAAATCATAATTTAAAGAGCAGGTTCAACAGGAGTTTTGTGGAGATCATGGGAAATACTGTTTTTTGTTTGGACCATCCATTAATTAATTCCGGGGTTATATAAATAAATTTGGAATAATTTCATGAAGAGTTGGCTTTTTAACCTTAGCATAGATATTGTTATCTTATTTTGTTACTTACTTAACATATAAAGTAGTGGTGCTGATATATCATTGTGGCAGTGGCATGTGACTTTACAGAAAGGCAAGCAGAGACAACTTGCCCCAGCTCCCAAACAGACATACAAAAACATCGTCCACGACAATTTAAGTTGGATCAGATTCAAGCATACCATTTGTGCTGCCTGCCTTTCTGCAGTCCTTCCTCGCTGAAGAATTGTAAAGTGTTATTACTTATCTAGACAAATAAATATCTAGTATTTTATTAAAAATTGTACCCTATTGGCTGACAGCGACAATGGGTGGAAGAATTGCCTTCGATGTTTGTTGCCTCCTGGGAGCACGAGGCAGGTCTGGGCCCGCGCTGGAGAGTCGGTGCAGTGGCAGGATGGCTGCTGCGTTGCCTGGGATTACTCCTTATCCCCTACCCAACCCTGTTGCTGGTCACGTGCTCTATGTTGTGTGTGTAAGGTCGGGGGGCGGGTTCATTCCACTGCAGGGCAACCTGCCACTGCATGTGGCGAATAAAATTTGAACTTGAACTTGAATTTTTCAAACAATCTATTTAGGAAAAGAAGCAATAAAAGATCATGACAACACCTCAGCAGTGTCGGGGAGTAACGGAATACATGTACTGGCATTACGTATTTAAAAGACAAAATATGAGTAACTGTATTCCATTACAGTTACTTTGTTGAAATAAATGTATTACATTCTTTTCCTGTTTCACATGTTAGGCTGTGCCCTCTCTATTATTAGTAATTCCACGCTGGTGGAAACCCAAACAAAACACTAATAATAATAAGAGGCTCGAATGTCTGTGTCTCAATCTCGTGGCCCATGTCACCTCTACTTGCGGCCCGCATAATGACGTGAATAAATAATGTTTAAAATTATTATTCAAAAAATTATTTAATATGAAGGCAATATGAGCAGAGTGTTACAGGCATAGCCCTATACCCGTTATGTGCAAAAAAAAGGAGAGTTGAAAAATACGAGTTGGGAGCTGGAAGCATGTAAATATAATAATAACCACTGCAACCAAAAAGAGAGCCTGACGAGCCCAGTTGTAAGTAAGTCGTTAAGACTTGACTGTTGGCTGTGTTCGTGTTTTCCTCCGAAACAATAAGTTCCGTTGGAGCAGCCTTTCAACGCCTCTCTCTGTCTCTTGCTAGCAAAGTTGACCCAGACAACAAAGTAAAGCTATTTTTCGGTTACGACACAAAACCCGACGTATTAGCCAGAGGTCCCTTTACTACGGTTCGGAGCCGCGGACCTTTTTTATATACGCGCGGAATAGTTTTCTATACGAGATCACTGCAAAAAGTGCAGCCTTACCTAATATCCACCTACTGTTACTCATTTATATTAAGATTTAAACATCTAGTTGGTATTGGTATGGCGAATAACCTTCAATAATAGTAATAAATCACACAGCAATAGTACATTCATGTAGTTGTAAAAAGCATGATAATGTATTAAGTAATCCAAAGTATTCAGAATACGTTACTCTCATTGAGTAACGTAACCGAATACGTTACAAAATACATTTTGGAGCATGTAATCTTTAATCTGTGGTGGAATACATTTTAAAAGTAGCCTTCCCAACACTGCACCTCCGTACACATAAAACTGTGTTATTGGAAAACTGTGCATAAAATATCAAAAGTAAAAATAATTATTCTACAGAAAAATGCTCCCCATCAGTGTTAAATGGAATACTGCTGCATATTTTAACTATTAATTAATTTAATATTTTTTAACTATGTTATATTCTTAATCATCATCATCATATCCTGTAAATCGTTTTTGTGGTTGGACCATATATCTCTAAAAAAGTTGTTAATTAGCTCAGAAGCAGGTGATTTAAAAATAAAAGTGCATTAAGATATATTAATAACAAAAGAAAATCTGCTAATTAAAGCAGTTTGTGACTTGGTTTACTGTCAATATCTACAGGTGGATTAACGAAAAATGAAGGTGGAGTGTTGGCAAAACAGCTGGTTAACCGCTTTACATTCAGTCAAGTGATTTCTCATAGATGTTAATCTGAAAGTGCTGCTGTGCCTGCACTGATTACCTTGCCTGTTTTTAGGCCAGATGCCTTCCCCTCTTCATTATCATCAGAAGTGTCTTAGCTAATGTACTAAAGGAATTGTTAATCTCAGTCTTTACACGTGTTGGTCGAAGTGGTTAGCAAGAAGAAACTCATCTGTTACGATGCTAAGTAACAGAAGCTTGTTTACTTGCTAATGCTAGTTCTGTTTCAGCAAAAAAGTGCTGGTCATAGCTGATTTCAGAGCAGTGGAAACGGAGCCAGTGGCAGCTTCCAACTCATGATGATCTCCCATCAGTTTACTATGAAAGACTAGAGGTTTATCCAAAGTGCATCCGCAAACCACCAGAAAAGAGCTCATCTTACCCAGCTCATGTCACTGTTAAGGAGACTGACATGCCTGTGAAACAGAGACAGCCGCAGTTTCCTATGAGCACAACACAAGCCAAGTGCCGAGCTTTCCAACTGCAGCCATGAGATGGCAGTAATGTAAAGAATGGATCTAAACAGGACAGAAGTTTTATGAAAGCACTGCCTGAGGAGAAAGGAGAGACTGCAATACTTTCTTTTTAAATAATGTCTAATTTTAGATTTGACAAGTAAATACTGCTTGCCTTGATTGCCCTGAAGGAAGGCTGCTGGCTTGTGGTTTCATTTGACCAAGAAGCATTTTATCCAAATCAAGAGTCAAACAATATTTCATACGCATTTATTTAATAGCACAGTGTTCAATAACCAAATGTCAAGACTGTTTACTGACAGCTGGGCGGTCAAGTAGGTCTCATGCTGTACTACAATTTCAATTTTTAACTGGGTGCCTATTCTGCTTTTCAGTAGAAACTGAACACCTGCTACCACTGAGTAACATGGTATCTTTGACAGTTTTGGTTATCTAGCTCTGTGAGATAGTTATATGAGGCCCTCCCACAGTGACAGCCTAGCACAGAAGCAGCAAGTCTAGAAATTAAGCTAAGGTGTAATTTAAAAAAGAAAAAGACAAAACAAAACAACAAACACATGTCCTCTATTGGTCACAAGTTATTTTTGTCATCCTCCATCTGTTTTTACTGTTCTTGAATGTACAGTCCCTTCCAGCTTGTAATGTTTTTTTTGGCAAGCTAGGATCACCCAACATCCTGTTTGGCCTTATACTTTTGTAAATATGCAAATATTAGATTTTCATTTTTCACAGATGTTTGTATGTTGATGTCGTGAACTGTCACATTCTGTCTTCTGTTTGCTCAATGATATTTGAAAAAAACTATATATGCTTCCCAGCACTGTTGCATAGTATTTACTTTAGTATAGTCTTCATTAGCCTTAACACAACTTCACTTTTACTGCTATCTTAGCATTATGTCACTTTTTAATGAATTCATTCATTTTTTTTAAATCACATTTCAGTTTGACAGGTTCAACATAGCCATGCTTCTTGTTTCCTCAAAACCCAGTCAGAGATGACTGGGATCACATTGGTGGTTATCAATATTCCTTGTTAAGCTAGGCTTCAGACTCTGCTGACTTAATCTATTTATTTTACTACTCATTGTGCACTCAGTTCTGCTGTTTTAGGGCTCTACAAACTATCAACTTGCTACAGATAATTATCAAAAACTACTAAGTCCATTGAGAATAACACTGTTACATGGCATAATGGAGAAGATTTGGAATAGCATAAATCTTTGGTTACTGACTGAATATTCTTACTAATAAACAGCCTCCTAAAATCCATCCATTTACATATTGTTTTTTGGGCTACATGGGGGCTTCCTTAGGGATTATTAAAGTATTAATATTATTCTTAAAGTATTCTGATTCTGATTGAGCCTAAATGAGCCTTGACAGGTCACCAGTGTATATTTCAGACAGACACACACTCACAATCTGCTAAATCTAAAGACCCAGTGTAAACCAATTAAGAATCATCAGTTACCTTCAACAGCTTGTCTGAACTGCATGAGGAGCCAGACTACTTGGAGAGAACCTGTGCAGGCAAAAGGGAGAACTTACAAACTCCATGCAGAAGACACACCGAGTCAAACAGGCGGTTTAAACCAGGAATCTGGTTTAAAACTATCTTTTATCAGTTGCATTTCAACCAAAGTAAAACACTCTTGGCTTACAGAGTTTGCACCGCATGGTATTATTCAGTGGTATTACCAACATACACCTCGATGAATGTATTAAATATTCTCTCTCAGGAAAGAATATTTATTTTGCTTCGAACATATTTCCAGGATAAAAGTAGGTGCAAATGTGGTACTTGAGGTTGTGTTTTTAGCATAAGCCAATGAAAGCTCATCAAACTCACTGTATTGATTGGTTATTTTATGTGATAAAAAGCCTACCAATAGGCACTAATTCATTTTCTGGCTTCTGTTCTGTTTGCTCGCTATTTGTAAAATAGATTTGAGAGGCATGTATAATCTTGTGTCAACCCTACATGCTCTTTACACTTTTATATCTGTACTACACTGGTTCATTTGATCCAAGTCCAAGGCTTGCACATGCAGGGAGCCGGTTTGGCTCTGTGGGTGAGCTGGTGACCATATGCCACACAAATGGAGTGCAGCGGCCTGGGTTCGGGTTTAATGCGTGGCCCTTTTCTGCATGTCTTCCCCTTGTTTATCTCCCTGTTTTCCCACCTGGTCAACATGGCCAAGCTTTCTTTGCTTTACCTGATTCACAAAATGTAAAAGTGTCTCAAAGCCATGCTTTTAAACCAGGCTTGCTGCCTCAGGATTTGCGCACTGTCACATATACAGTAAGTGGGCATTTGACATGTCATTTCACTCATCCTTTGCACAGAATTGACAGATTGAATGTTGTCTGCTACACTGAGTGAAATCGTTAGAGAAATCGATGAGAAAGTTGAATAAAGAACATAAAAAATAAAATGGCAAAAGGCGATAAGAGTTTTGTGCCTGCAATTACATCAGTTAGTGATGTTGCAAAAGAACCATTAATCTTCTGAATTATTGAGTTAATATATTTATTTTATGACTTGTGACTGCTGTTCACCAGTCCTTTACAGATCTGAAACTTGAAACATATTTAGACATTTAGGACTTCTCAGTCCATTCCTCTGTGGCATTTTCCTTGGCCTATTGAAGGAAATATGGCAATCACTCCTGTCTGTTGCCAGATTAAGGTGAAACTAATATTATTTATGTTCTTTGTCACAAGTAACCTACTAACAGACTAGTTAGCTACACTACAGGAAGCAGATTAGAGTTATACATTAAGAAAACATACAGTTTGCATGTTGTAAATTTACCGCATGGCTTTCTTCCTCCTCAGGTATGAAGCATATGAACCGACAGAAAACAGCAAAAATCCTGAACATAACCAGCTCCAGACGAGGTTGTGTGTTCAGCACAAGTTACTATGGTGATCTTGCTAGATTAAAAGAAATCACATATATGGCAAAGACAATTCTGGCTTTAGGGTCAACCTGAGCCAGTAACGTGTTCTTTTAGTACATCCATCAAACTGCTTTGTTTTAGCAACTCTAACTCTTTTACGGATACAGAGCTCACTTATTCTTATTATACACCTTTTTAGTTTGTATGGATACACATGTTCTATACATGCACAGCAGATTGCTTTCCAAAGGAAGACATGATCTTCTTTGCCCAATATTTGGACAAATTATTGCACATTTTTCTGTGTATTTGTGCTAACACAAACATTCAGATTAACTCAATCATTCTTCATATTGTATTCTCTAGCAAGATTTCTCCATATGGAAACACCACTAGCCCCTTTAACTAAGTAATCATCCAAGTCTTGACCTTTTTTCTAATTGTTTACCTATTTTAGAGGTCAAGGGCGTCAAACTCAATTTTACAAATGGCAACAGTGGAAAGTGAAAATCACATTAAAGCCCATCTCAGCCTCGCCTCTCTAACTTGATCTCAAAAGCCACTGAGCCATCAATGTGATGTATTCATTTCTAACCTTGTCCATCCTGGTCACTCGCAGTGAAAATCTTAACATCGTCCACTCTGCCACCTGCAGTCTTTTAGTCAGTGCCACCATCTCCAAACCATACATCAGAGGAAGTCACACTGCCATCTTGTACCACATTAAAGGCTCAGCATATATCATTTCTTAATACATGTCCCATATGCTTATATAAGACTGCATAAGGGGCATTTACCCCGCCCCTCCCCGAGCCTGGTTCTGCCGGAGGTTTCTTCCTGTTAAAAGGGAGTTTTTCCTTCCCACTGTCACCAAAGTGCTTGCTATAGGGGGTCATATGATTGTTGCTTTTCTCTCTGTATGTGTTATTGTAGGGTCTACCTTACAATATAAAGCGATTTGAGGCAACTGTTGTTGTGATTTGGTGCTATATAAATAAAACTGAATTGAATTGAATAGTGATGATTTGCCACACCATTAACAGTTAATAATGTAATCTCAAATTAAGCGCTTGAATTCAGTGAATTGCTGGAATTCACTGAATTTAAGCGCTTGTAGGGTCTACCTTGAGGTGACTGTTGAACAGAATAACAAATCTTTGTTTTTGTTCTTGCATATGTTTCTTCTAGTCTTACATAATCTGTTTTACTGGTCTGAACATGACATGTGGACTCTACAGTGGGTAGACTGGCCAAAATTCATGCACTTTTTAACCACAATTGTACAATAACTAATTTTTTAAAGATTCATTAGCGGCAGGTGTTCAGCAGATAATAGTCCAAGTTGCAGAGCAGAAGAGTGTATTCACACCTACAGTGCATCGATCTGTGCGGTGTGAATACACTGTTGTTTTTGCAAGTGGAATGAAACAAGCTCTTTAATCCCACCCACTTTTGAATTATGCTGCATCAGCTTTAAATGGAAGCCTGCAGAATTTGGCAACACAATGCTGCCATAATAGCGTGATTTATTTGTGGTAGCCATTAAAATATGGTACTATGTCAGCTACGATGGCCTCCAAAAATTCACTTCACAGATACCCTTTGGATCTGACTGTGCCTGGGCTGTATGCACCATAAACCTTTGATTCTTTCTCTTCTCGATTCCCTTCTTCCTTTAGTCTGCCTTTTCTCATCTCCTTTGTCCACCCCCTCTCTGATTTCTTCTCCTTCTGCCTCACTCTGTGTGTCAGTAAAGCCAAGAGAAAAGAGAGTGAGAAAGACCTGCTTTCTGCTGGCTCTGCATTATGAGAGGGAGAGCGAGGGATGTGAGCGAGTGAGCGCTAGCAGCAGTTTAGCAGACTGTGCCAAAAGAAGGAATGCAGCACTGCATTATGAAAGCCATAGGATATAGGTCCAACTCTGTGGAAGATAAATGAGAGAAGCAGGATTTAGAAGATGCACCCCACCATACACATGGCTGATGTGATAATAGGACGGAAGTAAATAAGCAATGCATCATCCAGAGCAAGCCAGAACAGGACGTTTCCTTAAAAAGTGCAGCATTTTCTGGTGCTTCAAATCACGAAGGAGTACCTTGTCATAGAAGGAAAACGCCTCCTACTCCCCTAAGTCTCACTGTAGTTGGAGACTGGTAATTATCTATTCTAGGGAAGAACTGACACAAAGGGAAGCACCACAAGCTTTGATCTCATCAAATCTCCTCATCCACATCATGTCATGAACAGAGCTCAAAGATTTAGGGGAGAGGAGTATGAGCGAAGGGCAGAACGGGGGTTTATCAGACGTGCCATATACCATTTTTAGGTCACCCCAAGGCCAAACTTTGCTCCGTACACCTGCCTCTCTGCAAGCGGGGGGCTGCAGCCTTGGCGTGGAGCTCTGTCGTGCTGAGCTATTTTGGGGACAAAACCGAATTTAGCCACTCACTTTTTATCTGTTGTTCTCCCAGCTCCTTCCTGAAATACAAGAATGCATACAGACTTGGGAAAAGGATCTATAGGTTTGTGGCTTAGTGCGTTTATTCAATTCAAAATATTCATTTGGTGAAATGAATCAATAAAAGGTTCATGAAAAAAATGCTTTCAAAGAGAAAGTTGATTTACGATACATGTCAAGTCTTAAAAAGTGGTTGACAGGCGACTGAGGCGACTGTTGTCGTGATTTGGTGACGTATAAATAAAATTGAACTGAATTGAATTGAGAGTTGTTTGCAGCATCGTGCAACTTATAGATTTCTAGTAGCAAGTTAGGCGATCTGTAGGAGCCTTCCATTGAAGCAAAGCCTGACATTAAAGGAGTGCAAGAGCGAGAAGCAACAAAATCACTCAGCCAGGAAGTGACAGTGCCACACATAATGTAATTTTAATAAAACAGTTTCACGACTATGCACCATTCTCTAAAAACCTACCCTAACACTTGCACTTTCTTTCTGCAGGAAGGTCAGGAGCTGATCCAGGAGAAACCTGAGCTCCGTTCAGTGGTGCAGCAGAAGCTGGAGGAGATTAGGGAGTGCTGGTCTGACCTGGAGATCACGACCAAGGCCAAGGCCCGCCAGCTCTTTGAAAATAACAAACCCGAGCCGGCAGTGAAGAGCTACTCAGACCTCGACAACCAGCTCTCCCACCTGGAGCAGCAGCCCCCCCAGCTGGAACAGGCGCACCACCTGCCAACCTTCAATGAACAGCTCCAGAAATTTCAGGCAAGTCCCAAGGCCCTCCTCTAGGTCTGAACATGTCTCTTAAACCAGCGCAACATAAAATTCAACCAAATGTTTTTAACATATCAAGAAAGCTGTAATTAATTATTTTTGGTTAACACCACCTTGGATGTAGGTGCATATTTCCACTGAAGTGTGGAGCCTTCTTGTATAGTTTGGCTTAAATTGCAACATTTTTCTGTATAGTTGAAAATTTTCAATAAATAGCCCACAGCGGCCCTTGTAGTGGCATGTTCTCAAACATGGGGTTCAGAGGCATTCAAAAATGCACCTGTTATATAACCCTGAAATGTTCTGTTAGGGAAACAGCTGACGTGCTGTGTTTGTCCATCCTTCATATGGTTGTAACATGACCTTTCCTTTCTATCTGGTGAAGGCTATGGAGTCTCAGATAGGGGACTTTTACAAGGATGTGGGAGAGCTTGGAAGCTTGCAGGGGCTCTGCCTACCCCAGCGAGGGCTGATGGCAGGTGACAAGGAGGTCGGCGAGCAGTCAGGCGAAGTGGAGACCCGTATAGTCCGCCTCATCGAGCCCCTGAAGGAGCGACGCCGCATCCTGCTGGCTTCCAAAGAGATGCATCAAGTCGCCCAGGACCTGGAAGATGAGATAGTCAGTCGTCCGAGTCCCTCCTCTTCTTGTTTCATATATTTTGTCTTAAATTTAAACACTGCTTATAAAATGTGCCAGTATGGTTGTTACAATATCATCACACATAATTGCTTTTTCATATTCAGAATTTGCAAAGTAAATATATCATGTCTTTGCCATCGCTTCTGTGTTTGGTCTACGTTTGATCGTAAACGTGCCTTCTGAAATATTTAATAACCCCACTGTGGTTGTTTGCCAGCTGTGGATTCAGGAGAGGCTTCCTTTAGCTACTTGTAAGGATTATGGAAACAACCTCCAGAGCGTACAGCAGTATATCAAAAAGAACCAGGTAAGTCAGGGATGACTTTTGGCCATGGTCAGCTGAAATGTAATCCACATTCTGATAAGACTGAGAACTTTCTCATCGGTTCTGTAGGCACTCCAGAGGGAGCTGACAGGGCGGCGGGCTCGCATTGAGGAGGTTCTTGATCGGGCAGCAATCATTGCTTCACTGAGAACTCCTGAGGTGGAATTTGTACGTGAGGGGGCGGGACATGTACGCCAGCTGTGGGAGGTGCTGCAGCTGGAGACGGAGAGGAGGTCTGTGTTGCTGGAAGCTGCGCTACAGGCTCAGCAGTACTACAGCGAAGCAGCTAAAGTGGAATCCTGGCTGTCAGGACAGAAGCTCAACCTGGCCAGTGAAGAAAAAGGCACAGTATGTACCCCTGTAATATTCACACTGCTCTTTACTGCCATAGGTTATCATCAAAGTGATCATGGTGTTTTATTTTTCAGGATGAGGCGAGCACGCTACAACTTCTGAAGACCCACCTGGCTCTGGAGCAAACCGTGGAGACATATGCAGAGACCGTAGGCATGTTATCTCAGCAATGCCAACATCTACTAGAACTAGGACACCCAGACAGGTGTGCCATAATCCCTGCAGATCATCCTAAATTTGTTTTGAACATTCTAAGTACTAAAGTTTAATGGAAAATTGTTTTGAAATTGTAATTGTATTCCTTTGATTTGTCTTAACTTTCAACAGTGAGCAGATCACCAAGCAGCAGTCCCACATAGACCGCCTCTATGTGTCTCTGAAGGACATGGTGGAACACAGAAAGACCAAGCTGGAGCAGCAGTACTGGCTATACCAGCTCAACAAGGAAGTAGAGGAGTTAGAGAAGTGGATCACTGAGCGTGAAGCAGTAGCCAGTTCCACTGAGCTAGGCCAGGACCTCGAGGATGTCACGGTCAGTATATCTACAAGGTTTTAGCATCTAGTCAAACAACAGGAACACATGAGGTGTTCTAGTCTCAGTCAATTCTGAGCCCAAACTGTGAACCGTGGCAAGGAAATTTCACGACTGCACAGGTGGCATCCTAATACAGTACCACACCATTCTTTCTCAAATGTTTGTAGAAGCATGCTGCATGCCTGGTTGCTTAATCTTATACACCTGTGGCCATGACAGTTATTGGAACACCAGAATTCAATGATTTGGATGGGTGGGTGAATACTTATATAGTGTGTACCATAAAGGAGACAGACGTATATTGTGTTTCAACTTTGATCTCTCTTGGCTGACTGCAACATGTTTGTTCCACCAACAGCCATGGCCATAGCTAGGATCATGTGCTTGAACTGGGAGGGTAAGAAAGCAAACTCAGTGGACTTCAATCTGCAATATACTGACATCTTGTGGTGAAAACATATCTTTTTTTTTGAGATTGGAAAATTAATCAGCACAACAGCACCACCCACCTGTTTTTCATGTGTTCTTTCTGTCTGGGACAGCTGATCAGAGAAAAGTTGACTTAAATGGGGTGAACTGCAGGGGGGCACCATGGCCTGCAAGGATTCACTGGAAGTGGTGCAAGAATATTTGGTCCAGTTTTAATCAGCTGCTCAGTCACTAAACAGATTTATTTAACAAACATCTTTTGCATTGATAGGATACATCTGACTTTCCTTTAACGTGCATTGGAGACATTTTTGACGAGGAACTTATTTGTCAGGACAGGAGAAAGCATTCTGTATTTGCAGGGTGGAAATCATCCACTGTGTTAAATTACATTACATTTATGAGAATAAAGAATGATTCATGTTTGTGTGAGTCTCTGTAGCGTTGCGTTGTTTATTTGCGTTTCAGGTCCTTCAGGAGAGGTTCACCAAGTTTGCATCAGAAACCAACAGCATTGGCCAGCAGCGCATGGAGCAAGTGAACAAAATGGTGAACGAGATGATAGACTGTGGCCACTCAGACGCAGCCACTATTGCTGAGTGGAAAGACGGACTGAATGAGTCGTGGGCTGACCTGCTGGAGCTGATGGAGACCCGCAGACAAATGCTGGCAGCATCGCACCAGCTGCACAAGTTTTTCACCGACTGCAAGGAGGTATGGTCACATCCGATATCAGACAGTGACTCAGGTGTGCCCTGTTCTTCCTCAACATTACAGGTAGACTGTCTGGGCGTGAGTTGCAGCTTCTATTTTTAAAGCACTCATGATGACAGCGTTGTCCTGTGTTGTAGGTCTTGGCTCAGATCGCAGGGAAGATGAAGCAGCTGCCAGAAGTGAGGGCGTGCCAAGCCAACATTACCAATCCAGCCACCCTGCAGAGACTCATGCACTCTTTTGAGCATGCCCTTCAACTTCTAGTTGCACAGGCAAGTGATATACTCACCAAACTTATGTTTGTCACAAAATAGATTATACGTCATAGACAAAGCAAACTTTGACTAAAAACTAAGGCTAATCTTTTATTAATTAAACAGAGTGACGCATGTCTTTATGCAGGTGAGGCAGCTGCAGGAGAATGCTGCCCAGCTGAGGACCATCTATGCTGGTGAGAAGGCTGAGGCTATTATGGTCAAGGAACAAGAAGTGATGGATGCATGGAAGGAGCTGCTGAGCTCTTGTGAGGCCAGTCGTGTCCAAGTGACTTCAGTAACTGATAAGGTCCAGTTCTTCTCAGTGGTGCGTGAAAACCTAATGTGGATGGAAGGAATCATGGGCCAGATAGGATGGGATGAGCCAAGGTAAGGTAGCATATGCTTGTTAAGGTATGGCTCTCCTTTATTGCAGTTTGGAAAAGATGAATTAGAGCTTTAGAGAGTGCATTTTTGCCTGCAGGTTTCTGTGGTCTTATATGGTCATTGAAGACAAAATGTTAATATTGTCTTCTGTGCCGCTTTGACCTAATTTCATATGACACCTGCTACTCCGTTTGTTTTTGTTTTTTGTTGGGGGGGTTTCCCAGGTTGACACTCTAATCACTGCCTTTATTTGTCATGTTCCCAACCAGTACCACCGTCCAACTTGCAGTATTTTCATATTTGGCCTGAAATCTTCCAGCAGATATCCACATATCAGCATATGCATGAACATACAGCACTATGGGAGCCACAAAGATGGCGAAACATATGCACATGTAGTGTGTTTTGATGCAGCTAACATTTTTATGCCTCTACAAAAATTGAGCCTTCCTCAGCTTTTGATCCCCACCATCCTTTTTTCTCATCACTTGCAGTGCCATCTTTTGGCACAAGCCCTTGAAAATTTTCTTTTTTTCATGTCTGGCTATAAGATTGTGTGCTCCTTGTCTTTTTCTTCTTCTTCTTCTTCTTCTTCTTCTTCATGCAGTCTGCTAGTTTTTTTAATATTAACTTTGACACCCAAATGTTTTCACTCAATCCATAGAGAATGTCTGGTGCAGGGTAAGAATGTTTTCACACTCGTCCAGGTAATAAATGAAGGCTGGTGTGATAAAGCCTGACAGTATTGTGTCCCTCCGTCCGGATCAGAGGTTTTTCTGAATTTGTTTGTAAAGTAAAAACAAATTCCGGTGTGATATAATATGCTGATGTAATATTGGTCAATCACTGATTTTTGTGTGAATCATTCATATACATGGCTGGTACATGAGGCCCTTTGGCAATCTTTTGCTCTTTGACAGATTTGCAAACTATTGCTGCCAATACAATCACATCGCTAATACTGCTAAATAAGGAGACTAATATGGCTGTTAAACAACTGTTTAAGAAGTAGAACTGTCAGGATTCCTTTTTAAAAATATTTTGTGAGGGGGTTAATGTAACCAGAAAAAAACGATCTGTGTTCCTCAGAGATCTGACAGCTCTGGAGGGAATGATGAGACAACACCAGGAGCTGAAAGCCAAAATAGATGGACGCAGCAAGACCATACAGCAGTGTGCAGATCTCGGCAAGATCCTGATTGCTGCTGGCAACCCTGCTTCAGAGGAGGTCTGACAAAAAAAATATTCACACTGTTAATATAAGAATACATAAAAATCATACAATTACTTTATGTAGTAATGAAACCAACCTGCCTGTCGCCGCAGATAAAAGAGAAGTTGGACAGTCTTCTGACTAAGCAGAAGGATCTTGTTGAAAAATGGGACAAGCACCAGGAACGGCTGCAGCGCAGTGAGTAAATAGAATACTTAATAGATGAACACTTAACAAAACACTCTGTTAAATGTCAAATGGGCCTAAACTATAAATGTTTTTCCCTTTCATGCCACTATGTGCATTTAATATATCATGAATCATGTATGAATCTTACTGTTCTTTTCTGGTTGAGCTGACATTGCAGATTCACTCTCAACACAATTTAACCAAAAAGACTGAAATCCAAGCTGTAACATAAATGATAAAATTCCCTCATAATCCATACACAAACATGTAAATAACAGATTCTACTGAGTATGCATTAAGCATGTAGTGAGTTGGTAATAGTGTGGCTGGTCTTCTGTCACTTCCAGAGCAAGAAAAATTCCAGTTTGCTCAGGAGACAGTAAAAGCAGAAGCCTGGCTAAAGGCCAAGGAGCCGCTGATCACTACCAGGCATCAAGAGGGAGGAGTAGCCCAAGCCCAAACTGATGAGGTTGAGCAGCTCATCCTTCGCCACGAGGCCTTCCGCAAGGCTGCTGTAACCTGGAAAGAACGCTTCAGCTCCCTGCGCCAGCTTTCTGCTGTAAGCTTGACTGTAGATAAATAATGAATCAGTTTGCCGGAGTCACAGTTTTTTTTTTTAAAGTGACTACGTGTTGTGTTTGCTTAGCAGGCATGGGCGCATACCATGAGTTTGCATCATCACAGGCTTTAATCTGGCTCGTGACATTAAGTGCATGTGGTGTACCCTAATCCCACTGCACCCAATCTGCCTTCCGCGCTACATTGCTTAGTGTTTTGTCTGGCATATGTTTGAAATGAACAAATCACTAGCTTTACCTGCATTTTTTGGAACCATCGCTTAAAATGTGGCGTTAATCAAGTTTATGTGGTGCTATTAGTTATGTAGCTAACTCTCTCTCTAGGCTGAGAAGAAAAAAGAGGAGGAGAAAAGGACCCCACTCTCCAGCCGAAGGATGTTCCCATTATCTTGCCTGACTCCCAGTGTTCCCTCAACCAGTGCTACCTCTTCTTTCCTAAGGCAGACGGTACAGGCCCAAATTGAACCGAAGCCCTTGCAGCCCAGTTTGGATCTGGGTGCCACCTCTGCAAGCCAGAGACTGTCTTCAGCACTGGCCGGCTATAGTCCAGTTATAAATGGATCAGGCTACCACGGACTGGATCAGGGCAGCGGGAAGTTGATGGGTACTTCTTACCTTGGGATGAACCACCAGGCAGCCGGAGGTGGAAGTGACTCTGGTTTCTCAGCACTGACCTCTCAGAGTGGTGGAGTAGACACCTCCACCTATCTCGGTTTGAACCATCAAACTGCTTGTAGTGCAGAAAGCTCTGGGTACTTTGGACTAACTACTGGGAGCATGGGTGGGATGCAGAATCATTTGGGCAGTGGCAGGTTAGGAAGTTCAGGTAACCTAGCTCAGCAGCCAGGCAGTGGAGGTATGGGAAGCCCAGGCTTTCTGTCTCAGCAGAATATGGGCAGTTCTGGATATCTGGCGCAACCGCAAAACATAGGGACTTCCGGATATTTGGGACAGCAGCCAAATTTAGGGAGTTCAGGATATTTGGCACAACCGTCCAACATGGGGAGCTCTGGGTATTTGGCACAACAGCCCAATATGGGAAGTTCTGGGTTTTTGGCACAGCAGTCTAATATGGGGAGTTCTGGATACCTGGCACAGAATTATCAGAGCGCTGGCGGATTGGGTAGCTCAGGCTATCTGGCACAAAATCATTACAGCAGTGGAAGCCTGGGCAGCTCTGGATATCTGGCACAGAGTGGTGGCATCATGGACCCTAAAATGGCATATGCATGGCAGCACCTGAAAGCTGACTTCATGCAGCCTAGAATCAACCACATCCACAAGGCTGTAAACCCTCTTCTCGAAGCCAGCAGAGTGCAGCGTGAACAGTTTGGCGACATCCCGATGGCAGACATGATGGGGCCAGAGTCAGGGCTGGAGCTCCTCCATGGCCGCCTCCAGAGAGATCCCCGTGGCAGCCGCTCTGACCCTCAGATGGACCATCTGAGGAGAGAAAGGGAGTACAAGCTGGGCAGACAGACCTCCAGCGAACAGGAAATTCAAGCGAGGCTGAATGAGCTGCCGCTGATTGTGCGGCAAGAGCGATACCGGAGGCGCCTGGAGAGGCAGTCGTCTAGTGAACAGGAGGGGAGCGGCAAGCAGAGGCTGCAGAGGCAGGACTCGAGTGACCTGGAGGGCTCTGCTAAGGAGGGCTCTGACAAACGCTCAGGGTATGTGAATGAGTGGTTTCTTTACAGTTTGCCCAGTCAGCACAGTCCAGCATGATCGTTATCATTTGGAGGTTACGTAACGATTGTGTTTGCTGTGTGGGTGACTCATGTTTGCTGTCCATCCAGGGAGAAGAGAAATACCATGGCAGAGATTGTAGAGCAGGTCCAGGAGAGAGAGGCAGCACATGTGAGTTTACATACTGCACACCACAGTATTGTGGTGTCACTTTAGTTTAAATTATGTATAGATGCAATATTCTCTCTTTTGTTATCGGGTTTTTCAGGCACGAGGAGAGCCTTATCGACCTCCTAGCAGCCTCTCAGCACCCGTGACCCGTTTTGATGGACGTCCTCGCGCCCGAGACCGTCCCAAACCAAGGAGAAGGCCCCGTCCAAAAGAGCCTGAGGAGACTCGACGATCCCGCTCAGCCCCGGCAACTGGAGCCCCAACAACACCCCAGCCGCCTTCACACACTGCCCACAACGAAGGTTCCCTCTACCGGAAAAAGGCCACCAGCTCTGACCTTGAAGCTCAGCAGAGAAGCCCAAACAGGTAAAGAAGTCATGAACAAAAGACAAATACCACCCCAGCAATAACAACTGCCTCATTAAAGGTCTGATCAAAAATTTGCAAACTATGGAAAACTGTGCAAACCAGGTCAAATAGCTTATGGTTTCAGCCAGCAGGGTATTACTTTTGTGTTTGCGAAAAGAAAGCAGGTTGTCTAGAAGCAACCTTCACGCTCACTGTCGTTACTATCTTTGACCAGAGTGAGCTGGCTGTCTTCATTGAAGACTAATTTATTAAACTGACCTCAGTCGGATCCAGCTATCATGTTATCAATGCTATCAATGTTAGCATGTGTCATGAACTTTGAAGAAACCATCGACGGTTAGCTTTCAGTCCTTGTCAGTCACACTATATATGTGATATGACACAGAGCGACAGTATAGTTAGATCTAAATGTTTTTGGACAGTTAAATATTTTGCCTCCAAAACCAGCAGAAAGGATTTTCCAAAGATTCATTTGCATGTTTGATTCAAGTGGTTTATCTCGGTTAACGGCATATTTGATTTGGGAAAACAGAGAGCTTGACAGGTTGAAATTTTCATTGATTTTTATTAGTTATTCTAAAATTTAAATGTGTATTGTTTGAAACAAAAATAACTGATGTGACCCAACTTATCTGCAGAAATGCATTACAAATCTGTTTGATGTCTCATTGTGATTTTCCAGCAAGTCCTGGGTGAACGTATATTGTGTGCTGAAAGATGGAAAGCTGACCTTCTATAAGGATGCCAGGAACCACAACACAACATACAACGGAGAGCCTCCTGTTGACCTTAGTAACTGCTCGTTTGATCCGTCGATGGGATACAAGAAGAAGAAAAATGTCTTCATCCTTCAGTAAGAATTATTCATATTATTATGGCAAATTTTATTGCCAGTAACTGTGATTTCAAATTGTGGCTTTACTGAGTTTATATTGAAAAGTGTAATATGTCTTTAAAGGTTATTGCCTATTAAAAGATTTTAAATTATTGATTAACCACGTGGCTATAAAATACATGCAAATGCATAAAAACTGACAAGTCCTTATTGATTTTCTGTGCAACAGAGTGAACGATGGAAACAACTTCGTGTTTCATGCAAAAGATGAGGTAAGATACATTTGTAACTTGGTAAGGTCAATTAACTTACTGGTGTTGATATGTTAGAACTTAAAGACATGGAGCATTCTGATCAGTCAGTACATTATCAAACTCATGAAAAGACCAAGATCATCAATAAATGTATTTGCTGCTCATTGTTCTGCAAAAACAATTTTGATTAAAGTAATAATCTACAGCATTGCACCGGCTGGCTCCTTCCTTCATTATCTTGAACATTACCTTAAACATGGGCACTGATTTCACTCAAATCTGCACAGGTCGCCCTGCTACCAGACTCAAAATATGCCGAACAAATCAACTATTTACTCCAGTTTCAATAACATTTGTTTAAAAATACACTGTCAAGCTGTTTTAGGAAATCGCTTTTCAGGTAAATACTATATAAACTATTGGCCAGAAATTTACATACACTCACCTTGGGCATGAATGGCATGGTCATTTTGGGCTTTTAATTGTTTCTCTGGCTTTTTCTTGTTTCAGGGTGGAACGATTATACAGGCAAAAACTGGGAGCACAAGTTTGAATTCTTTTGGATTTTTATTTTCAAACTTGTCAAAATAATACATATAAGCTCACTTTAAACCTTTTAATAAGTGATGCTAAAGGCTCTTCAATGTCTTAACTTGATAGGTCAAGGCCCTGTTAACTTCTTGTTAGTGATCATGACTGGTTGGTAGTTTCTCTTTACCAGCATAAAAAGGCATCACTCATTGGATTGACCGATACTTGCAACAAAGGGAACATCCAAGGAACATGATAAATATCTAAAAAATGAGGATTAAAAATTTACACAAGCATTTCTAAACAACAGCACATTCCAAGATCATCAGTTTAAACAATTGTACATAAATACAAGTAATTCAGATGTGTCACCACTGGACTAATAGGGTTCTGACCAAAAAAGAAGCCCCTGCTCCAAAATCAGCATCTTTAAACTCAACACCCCCTGACCTCAACCATCATGAAAATTTATGGACTGGGCTTAAAAGCAGGGCCAGAAAACCAACCAGTTTGAATGAATTCTACCAAATCTGACAAGAGTTGTCAAATGCCCAACCACAGTTCTGCTGGAAGCTTGTTGCTTGTTGATAGCGACCAAAACCCATCTGGTGTCACTGCAGCTTGCTAAGAGATATTTCACCAAATAGTAGCAGGGGTGTATTTGAGCCTGTATTTAGCATTCTGGATCTTCTCATCAAAGATATTTGTCATCTGTGAACCTAGTTGTTGTTTTTAAAGCCAATGAAGATGTTTGCTGTATAATCATTCCATCCTGGAAAAAGTTCAAGAGTTCAATAAAATCATAAAAAGCCCAAAATTACCATAACATTCATACCCATGATGAGTCTATGTAAACGTCTGGCCACATGTGTATGTGATATGTTACTATTGACAAGAGGGTACTGAAGATCTAGAACAACAGAAATGTTGGTTTTGGTTTGTTAATGGAACTTCACAGATAACAGAATGACGTTTCTTTAACTTGTATCCAACACATTTTCACACATTTTGATTATAATATTACCAGTTTGTCTCTTTTTGATGCCACTGGATTACTAAAATCACACAAGGACAGCATAGAGGAGCATGTTGAGTAAGAGAATGATATTACACAAATGCACCAGTGAGCGACACAGGAAATCATTCCTGCCTGTGGTTATCTCCTTGTACAACTCCTCCATCTAATACACAGTACACAGTGCAATAGTTACACCCTTTTGCACACGCTCTGTAGTGAAAATAACAAATAACAAAGTTTTACAGGTTAGAGTAAAATGTCAATCATATATATCTAACCTCTGTAATATTCTGGAAATTTATAACTGAGCTATTTGTATATATTAGAGCTATTCCGTATATTTTGTAAACTTTGTAATATATTGTGTTATTTAATTAGTTCAGTCTGTTACTGTTACTGTCTTGAAGCCACTGCAGCCACATAATTTCCTTAGGGAGTGTAGTATTTATGTCAGCATTATGTTAAAAGTACACTGTTACTGCTTCCATATGAATTAAAGGGTAGGTTGCAGCCAGGTCCTGCTAATCAAATGTGTTAATAGATTAATAGATCTTGAGCAAGTGTGAACAGCTCTATAAATACTGACGTTTTGACTGTTTGGACCATTCAAGTACATGTTAACACAAAAAGGGAAAGACATCAGCAATGATCTTAGTGAAATAATTACTGGTGCCCATCATTCTTGGAATGGTTATGAAGCCATTTCCAAATGTTTTGAAGTTGTTTTGCAGTTATGGGATGTGAACACTTTGAGTTGAGTCGTATCCAAAAATATTCTAGAGTCAAATATGAGCTCATGTGTCCAACCACTAAAGCCTGACTCAAATAGGGTCATGCAACAGGACAATGATCCCAGCAGCAGCAGGAAACAATCCTCCACAACACATTAACCATCTCTCAGTCCCTTAGATCAAGTGTAATTCTAAGTAAATGAAATGAAAATACTTCATTTTACATTCTTGCAGTACTTGGCATGTACAGGACCTAAATACTTCTTCTACTCTTGGTTCTGTCTTTATAGTTTGAACTCTTTCCACTTAGTAATTGATGGGTTCGGTTTGTGTGAATGAGGTGCGGCACAAAGCCACAAACCACTGATGTAATAAGAAGAGGTGCAACCTTCAGTCAAAGGCAAATTTGATTACATTGTTTCCCACCTGAAGACACTTTATTCAAATAAAGAAAATGTAGCGTTTCAGCTGGATGGTTTGCATATATCTGCTGCAGGCTCAGATTTGGATGCGTAAAAATGCGATGTGTAAATCCCAAACCACACAATGAATCAAATGCAAAGAGGAAAAAGCATTATATGATGAGCAGACTCCTTATATAAGCTCTCTGTCTGATCCTGGTCTCTGTAGGAGGACCTAAAGGCATGGACTTCCACTATCACCACCTGTATAGCTGAGCACGAGGCCATGGGCATGTGGGATAAGCCAGGCACCTCATCTATGGATCCTGACCGCTCTGAGAGGAAGGAGAAGTCGGAGGGAGATGCAGACGCCAGGTCAGAGAGGTCCGAGCTTGTAGAGGGGGAGGAGAGGTCTGAGAAGGAGAGATCAGAGAAAGGCGACGGCTCTGAGAAGTTAGACACATCTGAAATTGCTGACAAGCTGGAGGGTGGGGCGGGGGGCTCCAGCACGTCTGGAAAGAGCAAATGAGAAGCCCTTTTTTGTTTTACTGCTACTCACTGACAAACAGCATAGGAGGCAGGGATGGATGGAGAGCATGTGCAGTTAGGTTTGCAGGTCCTCGGTCACACAGCTGGAACACACCGAGGCCACGGTCCTTTGATTGACTATTGTAACTGTGACAGACTAATCTCTCAGCCTCTCCCCCTTCACCCAGGAAATACATCAGTGCTTGCGGTGGGCCACCTGCTGGTAGATAGGAGGCCGGCCGGGTGGACAAACAGGCAGACAGACTCCAACAAATGGTCCCAAGAATTAGTCACTGTCACTTCCTATTGTTGATCGTTTAATCTCTCGGATTCACAGCATCTTTGTTTATGTATCTTTGACTGATAATGTAATGCTCTGTCTATCTAGACAAACCTGAGAAGTGGCGAATGAAATGTTTCTCAATAGTAAAAAAAGAAAAATGTTTTTGAAGCAATATACTTTTTTATGTTTCCTCTTTGTCGGTGAGAGAAATGGGGGAAAGGAAATAAGAAGTAATGTAGAAGCAGCTGTAAATTCTCTCATTTTTTTGTCACCTCCACGTAAGCTTACTCCAGGCAGTTGTGCACCTTAAACACTTGACACATCTGTATACTAATCATAGTGACATTTAATCCCAACACATGGCTAGCTTTGACTCATCTTAATATAACGGAATGCTTGTGTTACCAACTGACTTCACTGGTGTCATTTCCACAGTTCTTTTCTTTTCACTTCTTCTGATTCTCATTATGATTTATCCGTAACGATCCGTGTCCAGAGAAGAGCATCCCTTCAAATTCTGATCCATCACCCCAAGGCATGTTCAAAGTGGCAACGCTCAGAGTAACACTAAGCCTGAGACGATGCCTTTGTGTACATGACAAAAAATCAGAACATTGCATGAAATAGTCTTAGTGCACCTGTTAAACTTGCCTTTATTTCTGTGTTCTTGGCATAAATCAGGCAGCACTGAAATTGCAATAATCTAATGTGAGCGGGTGGGTGGGTTGTATTTGCTGTCATAGACAACTTCTCAAAATCCAGAGGGTTGTTTGAAAAAGCAGAGTTGTGTTCTCTCTGCAGTAAGCATGAGAGGAAGAAGCCAAATGGCCCTGCTGCTGTTTGTACTGTATCACTGCTATTTCTTTTCCACAGAATGTACTGATTTCAGGTACCCCCCTCCCCATAATGTCAAAACCTGAGCAGGTGTGTGAGAGACGAGACCTCTCTGTGCCCTTTGTCCTTCGTTTGACCTTCAAAGCAATTGGAATCTATTTGTCAAAGACGAGTTACATGTAAGTCATGAAGTGTATAGACCTATCTTTGTATGTATACCAATAAAACCTGTGCTCTAATAAAACCATACTCTGAATCGGTAAAAATTAAAACATTTGTATTAATCCACAAATAAAATCAGTCATCACTCAAATATATTAATGTTTATTACATTTAAATACAAATTATGCAAATTAGGAGTCACTATTAATTATCACAGTGTATATACAAGTACACCAGTATCTAGATGTATTAAATACGTTGTACTGGGGAAGAGCAGCAGGTGTACTGTAGGTATGCTTGTTGTATTTTTATATGCATATATTTATTATATCAGACTGAAGAGTTGCCCCGTGTAATATTAGCTGATTGAGTAGCCAGTGTTACTGTGGGAGGTGTGCTCAGTTTATGGATTACACACACAACAGGATCAACTAGCCTGGGCAGTTCACTACCTGCTGCTCAGGGAATAAAAGTATTTTGTCATCACAGTGATTATTTTGTTTTATAAAATAGTGCTCGTTTGTCGTATATGTGAGTTATTTTTCCACACATAGGTCCAAATAGTCTTTACAGTGCTTATTTTGGAGCTAATGAGAAACTGCGAATCTCCTGAAATTTGTGCTGTGAGAATGACTCGCAACACAAAATCTTTCCATACTGTCGAATTGCACTTCTTCAGTTGTGTATGATGACTTCTTAACAGTCTTCCTTTCTGAAAACACCAAAAGTCCACTTTCACATTACAAGATTGCGAACAGAGAAGTTTTGCTACAATGTGAATGTTCTTTTGTTTTTTATTTGTCACACACTGTTTGCTTTTACATAAGTGCCATGTCATGAAATCTGCTGGAACAGCGGGAAACAGTTGGTCCTTTAATCATGAATAATGTTTTGTTTGACCTGACACTCGTCTGCCGTTGCAATACATATTCTCAGTCATCTAATTAGATGCTTTGGTATTTTCATGTGGCTGTGATTGTTCTGATTCGTGGCAGATACTTAGCCTGCCTTACCATGTGCATTTGAAATGTTTGCTTCCCATTACTTTTATGAAACACATAGGGGGAGGGGGGTGGGGGGGTATTTTCCACTATGTTACAGCAGTCAACGAACTAAATAGGCAGCATAAACGTGACTGAAGAGAAAAAAAATGTGCAAAAATCTGTTTCCTTCATTGATTGATGGTCTTACATGTGTGTATGTCTTTGTTACCTTACATTAAAACTTGCTGCTATGACATTAAATAAACCTCCAAACTTGCTGATGCAAAACTTGACGTGGAATTGATGTGGACACACGCATACCTGCACACACCCACTGACACCACACACTGATTTCAACTACAAGATAAACGAGTGGTTTATTACCGTCTTTCTTCTCAGAGTTGAGCTGAAAAGCCAGAGCATTATCGTCACAAGGTAGCAGCAGCAGTAACAACTTCATATTCTCCATGCTGAAGCCTTCTAAGGTTGTGTAACAAATGTGGTGGTTGTAATTTGCATATAACAGTAACATACAATAAAGTATTTATGGATTATGTAAACATGGCCGAAACCTTCATTAAACATAGGGTTAGTCTTTGAGTGTACTGCGCTCCTCATGGGAATGAGCTGCAGGAGCCTTCATACTGACACTTTGCTGCAAGAAGGAATCGTTGCTGAAGGGCTCCAGACTGTATCCATACTGAGAAGTCATCCAAATGCTTTACATCTCCTTCTGTACACACAGTAACCAGAGTACCAACAACAACAAAAGATGTATACTGTATTCTTGGCTTTTTATTAGAGCAACCAACTAAAGTTCTCCTATCCAAGCAGCATACGGTGCATCAAAAAAAAAAAAGGATAGATGTGAATAATTAATGTGAGTAAAAATAAAGGTTTGTGCAATTTTTTGGGGCACTCAAGTGCAGCCCTGTGCACGGTGAGAAAGAGCAGCAGTGATGCAGGATCTGTTCTAAAGACATCCATGTACACAGTGCGGCACAAAATCTGCACAATTCGATGTATATTTGAAGAATGTAAAGCTACATCTGCCAGTATGTATCTGTGAAAATATGAAATGTGGTTTTGTCTCATAAAATCTGTTCATCCCTTCATTTTGCTATTGTCTTTTTTCCCCCTCTGTAGGTGTGAACACATTTTTTATAGATCTTCACGGCGCATTCATATGTTCCCGATAATCTTTTCTGGAATTCTGACACAGATTTGATGATTGCTTTCAAAAATAAATCCTGGACCTCTTCTTGTTCTAAGATACTTGATACATATTGACTCTGTTTGATAAATTGCACTAAAACAATGCATCTTTTCTCTTAGATATTATTACAATGCAATTGTATTTTAAACCAAAACAAGACTACAGTAACGATTCAGCAGACACTGTTTCAGGTTGTCTAGTTTCACCAGAGAACATGCCCTCTGTGACATTATAGTCTAGGAATGAGGAGTGGTTAAATTAAATGGATCTTGACCTTTGCTCCACTCCTTCCTCTTCGGTCTGTACCTGGGTGATATACAGCCTGTGACAGGCAGCCTTCAGTCCTTGGACACACATTCATACTGAAGGAGGACATAATGGAAATACAAAATCTCTCTCTCTCTCTCTCTCTCCCTATATATATATATATATATATATATATATATATATATATATATATATATATATATATATATATATATGCACTGGGGTCTCCTCTTTATTGTATGCTGTTGCTAACTAACAAAAATGGCTGTTGGACAGTTCCTCTGCATGGTATAAAGATGTGAGGAGGTGGTTTCAAATACATCTGCTGAAGGAGCCCTACATCAATCATTTTAACTCTGATGTACCAGCAAGGCTTTGGCCAGTCATGGCCCAGTATGGAGTTTATATAATCTGAATGTTGGACCTGAGGCCCAAAAAATTGAGACATGTTATATGTTTGATTATTTTTTGTTTACTTTTGAAATAAAAATGCATATTCGGTTATTTTTAAAACTCAATAAAGGATATTTCAAGATTTTTAAGCTTGTTTATCTGACTTTTTAAAATAATATTAGGCATAAGCTACTTTTTCTATGTGTTACCACAGCTCTGTAAACAATCCAGATGAAGTGTCTTTTACAATTATATATAATATTTTCTCAAAAGTGTTCTTCTAAAAAGGTGAACTCTACAATCCGGCGCTGACGGCTTCACGTCATCTATTCCTTACCTATCACGGCTGGAGAGGGGGCGTGGCCTCGCTTTGCTAAGACGAACGCAGTTTAGCCAGCTAGCGAGTTAGCTTCCTGAAAATGGCCAGCTGGGGGAAAGTTACCGCTCTCCTGAGGGGTGTCTTGAGGAGCCCTCGATCTCTGAAAACCTTCGCACATTACCGTACTGTCGGTCGCGGCATTGTGGCCTCTGTAATTGGCACCGGGGTTGTCTGTTATTACCGGTATCATGTAAACAACAGGACTCTGCCCTTCGCCGTTTATGCTAAGGAAGAAAAAGTAAGTGGACACTTCAGAAAGTTTCTGTCGTCAAAATTCACCGCAAACGGACAGTACCGCCCATATGCCTGTCTGTGTTCCTTTAAAGTACGATGTTTCGTAATTACAAGTACAAGCGACCAATAATGTCAGTTGGATATCTACAAAAAGACCGTCCAAATTCATAGAGTCAATTAGTGCCCCCTAGCGGTGCTCACTGAAACTGTTTGTACTTATACACAGTGAATCTGTTCGTCTGACTTATTAGATATAATTTAATAAAATAAATTTTTAACTAACCACTCATTTGTCCATTTAATCATTAAACATATAAAGGGAGGTGCTGTCGAACATGTGTTCTGTAGCTTACATTGGTGTTTGTGCTCCTTGTGCTGTTGCAGGAAGATGCAGCTCCCCAGATGTCTGCAAGGAAAATCCGCTTCATCCAGTTTGCCTCAGTCGTCCATGAAGAGGAGCCCTACATGACCCCCAGAGACTTCCTATTCTCTGTGATGCTGGAGAAAGTTGATCGTAAGCAGCTCATACAGCGTACAACATGTCAAACAGCTCAAAGCCTTCCATAATCTACATCCCTGTTCTTTCTTAACTAAATATATATAGGATGTAATTTGCCAGGTCAAATGGTAGATTTCCCTTTGCTAAATACTTTTTCATCCCCACTATGTATCATGTATGTCAAAGAACAGTGCCCTTATTTTGGAGCCTTATTGAGTAGCACCACAAGTCAGATACCAGAAACTGGACCGTCTGTGGTTGGATCCCCAGCTCCTTTATTCCTCATAGTGAATCTTTCTAATGCAAATATAGTGAAACTTAAACTGCTAATGTTTAGTGTGTTTAACTAATAAACACACTAAACGGTGAGTGTGGCCTATGGCAGCGGTCTCCAACCTTTTTTGCGCCACGGACCGGTTTATGCCCGACAATATTTTCACGGACCGGCCTTTAAGGTGTCGCGGATAAATACAACAAAATAAAACTAGTACCGGTACCGAAAAAAAGAAAATTTATTCATAACACACGTGAAAAGACCAAGGAAAACCGAGTTAACGATAAAAACGATAACAAAATAACGCTGAAAACTGATAAAAACCCTGAAAACTATACATTTCACACCTGAGCCTCAACTCTCGCGGCCCGGTACCAAACGACTCACGGACCGGTACCGGTCCGAGGCCCGGGGGTTGGGGACCGCTGGCCTATGGTGTACAGTGCTTTCATGTGTCAGTAAGACTGGACTAGACCATCTGTATGTAACCAAACCCAGACAGACCTCCCAAACATTTCAGATCAGTGTGGCCGTGCAGCAGTACGAGAAGACTGAGTGCAGTTCTGACTGGGAAGAGGAACCTCCATGTTCCCACAAAGCAAAACAGAGTAGTTTGTTGTGTGCATGGAACAACTTCACGTGTGCGGCTTGCCTCGTGCCTGTTATTGAATAATTTTGTGCTGTTCTGTTATCAACACATCTTCTCTGGTTTTTGCAGGAAAGCTGCAAAAGAAAATTTTAACCAAACAGGTACATTAACTTCCTAGCAGTGTGTAACCTGCACATGCAGACTTTTCTTTAGGCTAATGGTTTGTTTTATCCAGGATGTGAACGGTATGCTGGTGGCTGCCTCTAAAGCTCGTGCTGGTAATGATCTCTTCAGAAACTTGGGAGACAAAGGTAAGTTCTCAAAGGGGACTGCAATGCCATACCTTTTAATTGTCAGGTGGATCATCTGTTTAAATCCTCCCCCCAATTTCTCTATTCACTATAACACCAGAATGATCACCAGCTCCTTTTATCATTTTTTAAAGCTGTTGTTGAGCAGTAGTTCTCCAGGTTTTTCAGAAGTCTTTCAAAGGTTTTCTTTGGACATTGGCTGCTTTTGTCAGTCATTTTCAGGCCAGGGCTCGTAGCTGATAATTTTTAGAGAAACGTTTTTACCCTCAGCTGTAAAAGAGTGATGGGGCATTGTCAGTGAGTTTGTGAATGCAATAACTCAAGAACAAGGCGTAGCATTTCAAAATTGATGCATCTATTAAAAACCTCAGGAGTTTTGGAGGATTTGTCACGTTTTGGGGCTGCATGTCAGCCGTGGTGTTCATTTCACTGACTTTTTTTCCTGATGACAACAGGACGATAACTAGATAAAAATGAATGCACAGTGATAAAATGTGTTGACACTTTCGTCAATGATTAAAAACGAGATGTAAATGTTCTGGAGAGACGAGATCCAATCAGAAGTAGTCTTGGGCATTAAGGTTACAATGTGTACAAACTCTGGTTTCATCTTATGTTCTGCATTTGCTTGCATGTTTGCACGTTTCAGTAAATGGCCTATTTCCCATTTTTCTTGCAAAATATAAAGAAAATGAGAGGTCCACTTTAACCTGTCAGCAGACCATCAACAATCCACCTTTTCATGTTTAATGATAATCCTCTTTGTCAGTGTGTCCCCCTGTTTGTTATCTGAAATGCAGCACAGTGTATTTTATCTCTCACAGGTTTGATATCCTACACAGAGTATCTGTTCCTGCTGTCCATCCTGACCAGTAAGTCTCTCCAATAGTCCAAGCTCTTGCAGGAGATATTGTGCTGACTGGTTTACTCCATTCTGGACTGTTTATTTCTGATACTCTTTGTCTACATAACATATCTACATAACTGCCCTACATTGTTATTGCAGAGCCGCGCACTGGATTTGATATAGCCTTCAAAATGCTTGACATTGATGGCAACGAGCATGTGGACAAAAAGGAGTTTTTGAAAGTAAGAGCTGTGATGTGTTAGGATATGTTGACAATAAAAGCAGAAGTAGATTATAACAGATCATAATGAAGCAGTAAATTCATGGGCGGACTTATTATACAGGAATATTTGTTCTAAATATCTGTGTGCACTTAATTTCAAACTGTCGCCACTTTTAACGCTTCCTCATGTGCTACGACTCCTGCAGTTGTAAGTATGAACCAAGGCACCACGTGAAGGTGAGGGAGAGCTGTAGCTGCTCGGGTCTTGTGTTTTATCTGTCGCTGCTTGAGTTTAGCGGGTTTATTTAAAGTCACCTGACATTTTTTTTTTCTTTGACTTTTTCAACCAGACAGAGAAGATTTGTGTAGCGCTCAGGCTTAGAACAATGTTAGACTTTGGCTTTTGTTTTAGACTGCATGTTGGCACGTCCTTCACCTTGTTATAGTTTCATGTTGGTGAACAAGCCAAAGGCATTTAGTGAAAAGTAGAAGTGCATGGATTCTCATCTGCTCTGGTTTCTATCATGTGATTACATGAAAACCACATCTCTAACTTGATAAGTGAACTGTACCACAGCTTTATATTTGTTTGGACTTGTCTTGTGACAGTTGTAAAGAGAAACCCCTTTTCAAACATGCTGTTTTTTATTTGTTTGTTTTTTGTATTGTCTGTTTGATAATGTAGGATGTTGCTCACACTTGAACAGCCAAACATTTTCAGTACAACTAGTTATTTTGATTAACTGGTTAACTAAAATTTAATTTATTTCTTCTTTTTGTTGCTGAAGCTCAAGAAAATCATGGGAAAAACTAAACTGCGAGCCCCGATAGATACTACAGAGGTGAGTGTTCAGTGGTTGATGGGCTAGTTGAAAACATACAGGCTGATAACACTGGCCGAGGACCAGAAAGAATCATCTGTTTTCAAAAGTTTGCAGAAAATTTTAAAATACATGGTTGATTTTACACTTTTACATGCAGAACTTATAATTTTCACGAGTGCTCAATGTGTTTCCCTCTGGATGCACGGCATATGTCCATTCAATATTCAAACACGTCAAATGTGTACAGCTATGTGATACTCACAAATCCTGTCTTTCCAACAGTACGTGCTTCCATTCTCACCAAAAACACTTTGAAATCAGATGACTCTTCTTGACACACTTTGTATATTACTCTAGTTCTACCTCAAATATTAGCATGTTTTGTTTTGGGGGTTTTTTCATCAGTATCATTTCTGCCACTTCACTTTGAATGTTAACACACATGATGTTGTTGAACACTGACTGCATGTTACCCAGAAAACCACAGAAGAAGGAGAAGGTGTGAACACAACACTACAGGCCTACTTCTTTGGAAGGAAAGGGGACAACAAGTTGCAGTATAAGGACTTCTGCCGGTAGGGATACCCCCTAATAATCACAGTCATGTACTACAGAGCACATGACATTTTCTTTTTCATAAGTAGCAGCTCTGTATACAAATTTTACAATGTAACATTTCTGTCTTTTTGAAATCTCAGACATTGTGAATATTTGAATCTCACCTGTAAGGGATGTAGACACTCCCTAAATCCTTTGCATGTAGAAATACTGTTTGAACATGTCGTTAGGCAAAGGCAAGGAAAAGAACTGTAAAGCTCATATTAGGCTTGAACTGCTTTCTTAAAAAAAAGGAGAGAGAGAGAAACTTAAGTTCTCCACGTGTTTCAGGAGCACACATTCTTTCTGCCCAATTTAACTCATCCAGCCAAAGGAGTGTTGAGCTCATACCATAGCGAGATAGTCGTCATCTTTCCATCTATTCGCAGTTCATAAGAATTTTTTCTTCTCCAATAGCTTTTGATCAGATTTTAGTGACACGTGCTAACAGTGATTACCTCATGGGTCTTCATTCAAACTGGGGTCAAGATCATATTTGTCATTTTCATAGTACAACTCTAATGCATACTACTTAAACTGACCAAATTCTAACTTCTGAACAATATTCAGTGGTTAACAGAAGATTCTTTATCCAGCTACCCATCTTCTTCCACTTATTAAGATTCTTCATGGTGATAAATTTTATGTGTTAACCTCCTAGGACCTGGTGTCCACATATGTGGACATCACATTTTGAGTTGTCTAAACCAGCGGTCCCCAACCTTTTTTGCACCACGAACAGGTTTAATGTCAGACAATATTTTCACGGACCGGCCTTTAAGGTGTCACGGATAAATACAACAAAATAAAATGATATGACTGAGACAAAAACGGTGGTATTTTGTAAATATAATAATAAATGTGAATTCACTGTGTAATTGTGTAACTTTATGAGCAGCGTCCTCCTGGAATGTGCCAACAACATCGAGAGTACATCCTCATCTCTGCCCCTTAATGCTCTCTGGTCGCTATGGTGACGCGCAAATATTTCTTTCAAAATAAGACACACAGCTCCAACACGGGAAAAGACCCAGGGAAACAAAGTTAACGATGAAAAACACTGAAAACCATAAATTTCACACCCGAGCCTCAACTCTCGCGGCCCAGTACCAAGTCCGTCTGGACCTTTCTGGCATGTTGTCATGTTACTTCTGACTAACTCAGATACTTTTATATGGTTGTGAAATACAGCCAACCAAATGACCAAAGAAATCTTTACTTCACACATTACAATCACCTGTGAATTTTGATTAATTATGAGCCAGATGTGCTACTAAGCCACTGATGTTCTGATATGAATCTGTGTATTTTGTGGGGTTTTCCCTGTTGACCTTTTCAGTTTCTCTTTACTTCACTGGTCCACTGTGACTCCACTGTAGTCTGTGCTTTGAGTGGTCCATAACTAGAAAGGTGCTGTGACAGGCCAGCCAATCCCTAATGGAATAAAGATGTAGCAATTATGATTACCTAACTTTATGTAGCTGTACTTGAGGCTGAGGTTACCACAAGACTTCACTGTGCTGACTTTGTCTTTACTTTATCACTCCACTGTTACTTTTTGTAGAATTTCACCTTTTTATATAGTTTTTTTCTTTTTTTCCTTTCATTTGAATATAAAAATGTTGGACTTCACTGTGTGGTCTTCACCTGTGTCGCTGGCAAACCTCAGCAGGAGAACCCTGGTGGGCCTCAAAGGATGAGATTTTGTGTAATTAGTCTCTGTTGTTCAGGTTCATGGAGGACCTACAGGCTGAAGTCCAGGAGATGGAGTTTCTTCAGTTTTCCAAAGGTATGGACACCATGCGGAGGGAAGACTTTGCAGAATGGCTGCTACACTACACCAACGAAGAAGACAATGAAGTCTACTGGGAAAACATGAGGAAGAAGATACCTGCGGGTCAGGTACAAGCATTCTTCCTCCACTCGGTGCCGTCAGAATAGGATTTGTTGTGGCCTAAAAGTCAGCTGTCATGTTTTCTTTTCTAGAGTATCGCATTCGATGAGTTCAAAGCCTTCTGCCTGTTCACCAACAACCTGGAGGATTTTGCCTTCTCAATGAAAATGGTCACAGAAGCCAACCGTCCTGTGGGCATGGGTACGGTTTCTCTGTCGGTTAGATCAGTCTGTAGTTTTCTTCCAATCTTCCAGGCATAGATTTTTTTTTTCTTCTCCCTACAGCCCAGTTCAAGCGAGCTGTGAAGATTGCCACAGGCCACGAACTGTCCGAGAACGTGCTGGACACTGTGTTTAAGCTTTTCGACATAGATGGAGACAACTGCCTGAGCCACAAGGAGTTCATTGGTGTGATGAATGACCGAGTACTGCGGGGTCTAAAGGTACACTCTCCATCTTCTTAGACTGTGTTTTGTGTCCATAAAACACTGACTTTTCTACATTGTCACCATGTTTAAGTGAAGTGAATGCCTCTCTCACCTCCATGTGTTAAATATAAAACTGTAAAAGCCTGATGTGTGGGTACAGATATAAGACACTTATCAAAGATCGTCAGTGCTCCTCTAACTGTAGTGTAGATCACACTGAAGTACACAAACACTAAGGCACATCGTTAACTCATGTCATCCATGTGCAACATTGTCTATCACTACGTTTAAAAGAACTACTTACTTACACAAGTTTATTTAAAAAGGGCACATGAACATGTTAGACTGGACTGTTAGCTTTTGGTTGCCAAGGTCCATCCATCTGAGGGTCTGTTCCAGTTGTTCATTTTGTTTAAGGAGTGAAGTGACGCTGACGTATCTGTGCAGCCATAAGAAGAAGTGTTTGAATTCTCTGAATACTAACCAAGGCGCTTCAGTGCTTACTTGCCGCCCCAGAATTTATAGCGACAAATCATCCGACCATTCCTGAAAACGATCAACTAAAACAACAGTGGCATACATCTGCAAATGTTCATTATAAGCATAACCTGCTAAAATGTTTTGAATTTTCAGCAGCAGTCTGTTAACTCCACTGTCGAACTCTGAACGTCGCGCTGCTGTAAGAAAATCTGATTCTCGTCCAGTTGCTGCCTTGCATGAAAAACGCAGATTTACAAGCGTTCTGAATCCAGATGATGAGCTATGTTACTGATCAAATTACGTTCAGGCTTCTGTATAATTCAGTTAGTAAGCTTCATTTTCTATTGCTGTTTTAAGGATCATCATTAATCATTTTTTTACTTTTATTGAGCTGGCCATAAATTTACTGAATAAAGCATCGTGTGAATGGTGCTTAAGTCCATTAACTGCAGGATCTGCTTTCAAAATATTCTGGCTTCACTGTTGTACAGACAGCCGAGGAGACAGTGGAGCATTCCAGCTCTTCTGGCCAGCCTAGGTCAACTTTTATTTTTAGCAGACATGAGTGTGTCTCATTTAACTAAGAGTTGTATTTATTTCCCTTAAATAAACTGATTCTTATAATGAATAGCACTCTATACAACATGTCACATTTACACAAGCACTGTCTTCTATGCTTTTAAGTGCTTACTAACTACCATTCACACACTGATGGATGCCCAAGGATATTCGGCACACAGATTGGGGGAGCCAGGGATCGAACCTCCAACCTCCCGATCAGTAGAGGACCTGCTCTATCTCCTGAGCTACATCCACCCCTTAATTAGCTAACCAAAGCGAGTTAAAGTAGTGGGCACACTGCTCAACGTGTCATGTATTTACATCCTAATTGGTGTCCCTGGGATTACATGTACTGTAGAAACAACTGTCATCATTTGACTTTAATCATGGCAAAATTACAAATTGTTTATTAGCAATAGATATTTTACATATCACTCCTAGGCTGCATGCTAATGCTCGTCTCCCAGTACCGTTGGTGTGATGCACAGTGTCTTGCCCTCAGGTGCAGCCTCAAAATGGCATCTCTGGCTACTGGAAGTGTGTGAAGCGGGAGACCCTGAAGGCAGCCCAGGAGGCCCTGGTAGACGGCGGGTGTCCCATCTGAAGCACTGATATGCACCGTGATCATGCTCACCACTTCTGTCTTTCCTTCAGTTGTATGAATGAAATGAATAACTGCATGTAAATGAATATAGGTTTATACCACTGTCTTTTTAAAAGTATGTTTACAGCTAAACACATTTTGGTTTGATATTAGTTAAAGCTCTTTGGGTTTGCTTGTGGTGTTTACAATATTACATATAATTGTTTGGTCAAGCATTTTATATCCTGTATGGCTGATCACTATTAAACATTCACATGCACTTAAGGAGCAGGACTGCAGTCAACATTTCCTGTAAAAGTGACTTATTCATGAAAGTGAGAATCCTGGTTGCACTGAACAGTGTAACAGATTAGAGGATCCTGCCATGAATACACACATTTCTCATTTTCTGTGCACACTAGTCAGAGTGATTTATTCTCATGGACACAAATGCAAATTTTTACCAGTGCCAAGAAGTTGGCTTGGTTTTTACATGTACTTTTCTTTACTCCTGAGCATTAATGTGGTTACCAGAGAGCAGTCATGTGAATCAATAGTGGGTAAACAGCAGTCTGGCATAAATCACTTCCTAGATGACAGACATGTGTAATCTCTCTAATGTCACATTCTCAACATGCTAAATAGCAACTATTTATTTGTTGTGACTGCTCATGCTGTTGTTTACCGGTGACTCACCAAAGCATTTTACAGCTGAGTGCGCACATCTCGAAATGAATATCGGGCCTCCCACTTTCAACAGTAACAGAGCAGCTGCTATTTACTTAAATTCTGGAGTAACCAGCGGGGTATACTGTGAAGTTAATGGTTTAGCTATGTTGAGCTTAAACTCCGTTTTGTGTCACATAAATGGCTTTTTTACCTGGCTAAATCAGCATGGTGTTATGTTTGGAGCTTCCATGTGAAATGGGTTGGAAGCCAATATTACAGTATGTATTAAGCACAATATAGAACGTCTGCTGGAAAATGTTTTATATACGCAAATTGTTGTACCTAACTAAAACCACTCAATGAAGCATAAACTATGCACTTTAAAGCTCCAGAACTCCAGCTGTCACCTTAGAAACGAACAGCACCAAAGAGCACACTTGGCAATTACAATTATTAGCTTAAATGGAAATGTTTTACCGCATCTATGCACTGAATTACCAGCAGTGTTTTAGTTTTTATATTCTTTATAGATTTTAAACAACCACTGTATTATTGGCTGATAATGTCTCTGTCACTCAGCGATCATTTTGTGGGGAAGAACAATCACATGGTACGTAAAACACCCCTTTTTCTATGTGTGCCCACAGAGCCTAAAGTAGAAAGCACAGCGCAACAGATAATACCACCATTGTGGTACCCAAAAGCCTGGATGTGTTGAATTTTATTCGTAGTACACCCCTCAGGCTGTTTATACTACTGCAGCCAGGTCACCTAAGTGCATGTAAATACACATTGTTGTTCAGTGTGTTTACAACCCTGCTAATAGTGGTTTGTGGGAAAGATTCTAATCATGCCGGGGAGCTGGTGTGGGATTTTCCTTTTTTTCTGTCAAAAATATTTATCTAATAAAGTTTTATATAAATGCACAACTGAGGCTTCCAAGGGTCATTAGTAGAAAAGCGGCAAAGTGACTAAGTTTTAACTACATTGTCATTTATTGTAGAATTGACCTGTTAAGATCACATGAGTATGTGGGTTAACCATTGAAGATTGTGATGCTAATAATTTTACCATACATAGAATTTAAAAAGTAAATAGACAAAACAAGCTTACTTGCATGATAGAAGAACTAATTAGTGACTGATGCCAGGGTTATCAGTGAATACAGCATACACAGCTACAATACAATAAAATTACATTGAGCATGAAGCCATCTTTGGTCTTCTCATCACTATAAACAAATACATAGAAATTTGTATTGTATCAAAAATAGAAATTACATAGCCATATTGAAAGAAAATTCACATTTTTGACACACAATATAAAGAGAATAACAAGTGATGTATTGTAAGGTTTACATTTTTCTCCCCTTGGCTTTAAGGACCCAATGGTTTTAACATTTTTGAACATTCGTTTTTAAAGAATTGCATCATTCTGTCAAACCATGTAAAAAGTATCCTGCATCTGTGTCAGACAGGATGCAAAAACCAACAACAAAAAAAAAAAAAAAGATCAGATTGTCATTGTTAGGGGAAAAAACACAAAAACAGCAAAAAAAAAAAAAAAAGTGTGTGCTTTTAATCCTGGGCTTTTTGAAATGAGGCCTCTACCACACTAGGAAAAAAAATAAATAGATTTTTTTTTTGTTTTTTGTTTTTTTAAAAGGATGGAGAGAGATTGGGTCGAGACTTGATTCGATCACGATGCAGCCCCGATGCGCAGACATTTCCCTCCTCTCGTGAGTGAGTCTTGTCTCGAGTTACCGGTCTGTGTAGTGGTCCTCCTGGGCTTCAGAGTTATTTGGCTCTTGGAGGCACACATGATGAACTACAGCCAAAGTGGACCTCTGCTTGAGATTATAGGTAAGTGCTTTCACTGTGTTTTACTCCACTGTGGAAAAAGAAGAAAGCCATGTAAGAATATCATACAGCAGAGTGACACAGGGATTCTTTGTCCCACAGCTCAGACCTGATATTGAGATGCATCTAATACATACAGGTAACTCCACATTCAAAAATATTCTCCTCACACAGTAACATCAAGAAGATATCTGACATCATTCTAAAAGAGAACAAAGAGGCTAAAAACATTACAGGGCTCATGTAGAGGAATTTTTAAGAAACACAAAGTTGTGCCACAGATGGTGTGCCCCCACAGAGCCCTGCTCACAGCATCATGGAGTCAGTCTGGGATTACATGAAATCTCCAACGAGACATCAGGTTGTCTAATGCCTAACATACACTAACACTGAAATCTGGTGCCTTCTAACACCTAAAGACAACTTATCAGAAGTCAAAGTTTTAGTCATGTATTATTCCATCACTTTTGATTCTGTCTGAGCTCTGGCCAAGTCATATGAGCACCTCAGACCTGATGATGGGAGTGTGCCACAACTTCAGCAAAACTATCAAGTCGTCATAAGGAGATTTCAGCCATTTCCAACACTGAAATTACTAGTGTAGCACTTTACAAATTTGCTTAGTTCAATTCCAGCCAGAGACACAAATACATTTTCGGGTTGCATGTGGCATAGTGACCCCTCGTGACAAGGAAGAGTTGAAAGTAACTCAACAGTGTCACTGAAATCATCAGGGAAATTGGCTGAGCAAAGCTAGCACCTACAAATTATTTTTTTTTCCCCAAATTGGTCAAAAAAACAAAACAAAACAAAACCCTTGTCTGACATCTACCACCAAAGATATTCTAATTTCTAGAATAGTGTTGAAGAAATATTAACACACAAATTGTTTAACAAATGTTTATATATAACATTTGTTAAACAATTTGGGCTGCAGTTACCCTATTTAATAAAAGCACATGTGAAACCATATGCCTGCACTTGTCTGCCATTTTTATTTATTTTTAACTGCTTTTGATAGTTGCTTTAACACTCACTGATAAAGTTCTGCTATAAAACAAAGAGGTCTGCTCCTCTCAGGTTTTTCTCACCATTCACTGCCAAAAGGACGGAGGGTCAAGGGTCGTTCTCCTTCTTTACTGTCACATCTCCTTCTCCAGCTAGGATGGTTGAGATCTCACCCTGCATGAAGGCCCAAGGCACAGTGGATCCGGCCAGGGGGCAGCGCTCTCCGCTGGGGCAGTAAACCTCTCCTCCTTGACCTTGGCTGCGGATGAACCCTCGGGTGCAGGGGAAGCAGAACTTGTGGTGCGGGACTGAGGGACACTGGACAAAGTGAGTGTCCTCCAGGCGCTCTCTGCAGAGGGTGCAGCAAAGCAGGGTGCCTGGGGTGCTACTTGTAGACTCCCCAGTGTTTGTGTTGTTACTTTGTCCTCCAGTGCTCAGACCCTGCCCTACAGCTACCTGAGAGACTGAGGTGGAGGGAGTCGAGGGGCTGCTGCTCGTGGGGCGCCCAGCTGAGGAGGAGTGGGCTGTGGACATACTGGGGCTCTCTCTGGCCATGTGACTGGAACTCAGGCCATCTGCCACTCCCATAAGTGCTGAGATGGGTGAAGGCTGGTTGTGTAGACGAGGTGGGCCCTCTTGAGGTACGGCCATGCCAGGAAGAGGTTCCATGCCTGAGTACGTGCCCCGGGGCCAGGGCTCCCTCACAGGGTGTTCGGCCCTTCCCTCACTCTCTCCGTTCTCAGAGCCTGGAGAAGCCTTTCGGCGCCTGGTTGTGCCCTTGGCTGGTCCGGGGCGTCCAGGAGCTGCCAAAGACAGCACTGGGTCTGGCTGTGGCAGAACCTCTGGGATTGGAGGCTCTTTAAACATACGCACACCATCATTCAACAGCTCAGACAGCCCACGCCAGTCTCCGGTGCCTTGCCGTTTCTCATATTCCACGTAGCGCAGCCCAGAGTTTACTGCCTTACCAGCATCTTTGGCGGAGTCACGGAACATCTGCCTGACCAGATCTGGAACTCCTGAGTAGATCATTCCAGAGCCAGAGGGATACTCCGCGAACACCCTCAGCTCAAACTCTGGAGTAGCGCTAGCATCAAAGGCCAGAACACGCCCCATCAGATTATGGTCTTTCCTGAAGCGCACATTGAAGGGGACACAGCTGCTGAGAGCTACCAGCACATCCCGAACTGCTTTGGGACGGTTAGGCCAGCCTTCCACTCTACTACGAGCCACCTCATTCAGTTCAGCCATTACTTCACTGTTCCTCCACACTGCCGGATCTATGCCCACTAGAGTAGAAGTGCTAGGTCCCATACCCAGGGACACAGCCTGTCTTCTGCCACTGTCGCTTATTATGGGGCCAGCTGAGACGGCAATAGGAGCGGCCCCAGCTCTCGTGCTTGTTAATGGGGTTAAAATCCCATGAGAAGCTGTTGCTACTAGCCCCTGAGCTATCAAGGCATGGGGTATGGTGTTATGAAGACTAGAAACTACCCCAGGCATAGCCCGACGAGTGTTCGGGCTCTGTCGGCTGCCCTCTGACAAAGCTACATCTTCAGCTCTGTGCAGACCATTGGGGAGGCGAGAAGAAGCCCCATACTCACCCCTCCCCCGGTCTACACGCTCTCCGTGATGCCGCCCCGCTTCAAGGGGCCCAGCAGAGCTGGGTTTGCCCTGCTGTGGACCGGGGGACCTGCCGTCTAAAACTCCGTGAGTGCTCTTCAGCTGCCTGGCAGTTTCAATGAGGAGTTCTATCCGGTCTGCGCCGTCGTAGTTGACACAACCCCGGCATACAGCTTCGCTGAACTCCCACAGCATGGCCCAAGGCATCTTGGGCAGGTCGCAGAGGTAGCACCATTGCCGTCTCGAGGAAGACTGCGAGGCGGAGGACATGTTGTTTACAGGCCCTCGACCAAACTTTCTTCGGAGGCCTACACGTTACGAACTACGTTTTGCAGCGATTCTTCAGTCCTCCGACACTATTCGCCACATACCGCGGATTTTACAACAGAAAATAACAAAAAACTAAGTTCAAAATCCGAGTACTGGCGGTAACATTTAAAACTTAACGACGTCTTCTTTCTCGTTTGTTCGTGTCAGCCTGTGTGGAAGGAAGTAAAATGTTATAAGACACCGGAAACACCTACGCGGCCAGGGCTCAGAGCACTATGGGAGACGTAGTTTCTCTTTAAAGCCATTGTTTCTTATTTTCTAGATTTTTAATATAAATTTTTTTTGAGCAACAAAGTAATCAGACCACATAGAAACGGAACAGTTGTAAACAATTATTAAAGGGAAAATTCAGAGGGACTACTTTACTGGCGACAAGATACATAAGTAGCGGAGACACTGACGCTAGTCGGACACGTTTTTCTGTGAAACCTCAGTTTAACTGGAGCTGGTTTGTTTTGGGATGGGAGACAGAAAACATCGCTTGTGTTGCGGTTACTTTGATTAACAGAGGACAGGCAGTCTTGGTGCTGTAACGCTGGAGACATATGAGAAATGTTATCTCATTTTATATATATATATATATATATATATATATATATATATATATATATATATATATATATATATACACACACATATACATATATATACATATACACACACATATACATATATATACATATACACACACATATACATACATATATATATATATATATATGTATATATATATATATGTATATATATATATATGTATATATATATATATGTATATATATATGTATATATATATATATGTATATATATATGTATATATATATATATGTATATATATATGTATATATATATATATATATATATATGTATGTATATATATATATATATATATATATATGTATGTATATATATATATATATATGTATGTATATATATATATATATATATATATATATATATATATATATATATATATATGTGTGTGTATATATATGTGTGTGTGTGTGTGTGTGTGTACTCCACTTCATGCACAGACGTGACAGTTTTCAAACTCAGCTTCACTGGGATGATGAGAGGTCACATAGCGAAAATCTCCAGTGGGAACGATGTACTTTGCATTAAGATTCGTCTCTCTCACAGTGGTAACAGGAAAACTGATTCTTCTACAACATATTTTTATTTATTTTTTTAATAGGAGAATAACTCTGGGGAATAATCTTATAAGGACAATAGAAATAGGTTTGCATTGAACAAATCGCAGGGTATATTTTTCTATACCTATTTCTTGAGATGTATAAAAAGTTATAATAATGAATGTTCATATTACCTATGCTCAAAGTTCAAAAATGATGTCAGTAAATAATCCTTGTGAGCTAAAAGCTGATTGTTTTTTCTGTTGTCAGTGAGAGTGGATATTCCTATATGGTCTCAGGTACACAGCTCTGAGTAGCAACTTTGCCCACCTGCAGGGCAGATAGGACAGGCAGTAAGAAGGATGCACTAGGTTCCTTCAACCTAGCTGTCTGAGGGAACATTACAGGAAGTCATTCCTTCCCACTGCTATCAGACTCTTTAATCATCCACTTGGGTCAGGTCCACACACAGAACAGGATTAATCCAATTTATACCCATATCTCTTCATTTTATACAAGTGCTTGTATATTTGATGTTATGACAACTATCCCCTCCCTACAATCCCCTGCCAGGTGTTTCTTCCTGTTAAAAGGGATTTCTTCCTTCCCAATATCATCAAGGGCTTGGCTACAAGAAATAGTCTGATTGTTGTAGTTTTCTCTATAATATTGTAGGGTATTTGACTTAGAGTCATCTCAAGGTGCTTTACACTGTAAGTTTGAACTGGAGCAATATGAATAAAACTGATCTGACAGAATGCATTTTATTTTCAAGAATGGATTTGAAGAAATAATACAACAATCTCTGATTATGTGACACTGGTTAAATTATTAGCAACATTATGGTTACTGTTGGCTTTATTTAATAACCAAAAGACAGAAGGTGGGGGGGGCGATCAAACGTAGTGTTGTGAACATACAAAATAAACAACAAGTTGAAGAACATGGTAAAAGTAAAATAAATTATTTAAAAAAAATTATAATTTAAGTAACATTTTCTAAATCACGTTAATCCTAATTATTGTCAACACAGCTTTAATGGTACGTGAAACAGAACTGCAGTATACTCTATCCAAAGACAGAAAACATTACAAATGGTTTCAAGGAAGATTTAGTTGGCATGGTGTGTAGTCGAGAAACACAGCTTCAGTGTATAAGGGTAAGGCCCACCTAGAATATAGAAGCCAGAAGAAAACTTTCATCATAAAATGTAGAAAATGTCATTAAGGGTTCAAATGTACACCATACCAAGAACCACGTTGGCTTGTTGATCTACATGTTAAATACTTACTAGGGTTTTTCATCTGATAATGGTTCATCATAGCTAGTGCTTCCATGGCATCATTGATGGATTCCCACTCAAGCAGGCCAGATGAACTGCGCTCACCTGTCAAATCACATGACATTACCATGCTGAATAACACTTTTGTATTAAAAAGCAGTTAGTACACAACAGCACAACCAAATAATGAGATAATAACTTTAGTGGCAATATATTACTCACTCTTTCCAGTGAAAAGTTTCACACTTGTGGGCCTCTTGATTCCAAGTTCATCACAGACCTGAGCACAGAAACGCGTTTCAGTGAAAATGTGAGATGAATGCAGTGTTGCCAACTCCTCAGCAAGGAAAATCGCTATTGGCTGTCCTAAGAGTTGCTATAAGTCGCTAAATGACATCATCGCCTAATTTGCATAATTGGTCCTACCGATGTAAGTGTAACAGACGCTGTAGGAGAGAGAAATAACATTGTGGAAGAGACATAAAGTGAGTTTAAAAAAAAAAAAAAAACACCCTAAAAAAATAATTCCAACCCTCCTCCTTTATCCGGATTTGGGACCTGCAAAAGTGACCCGAAATAGGCACTCTGGTGGAGTTACTGTTTTGGTGTGTGTGTGTCTTTTTAACTTGTTTTAAACCTTTTGATCCACAAAAAGTAACAGTAAAAGAACATTTTTATAGGGGAATATCTCCTGCTCTGACATCAGCTCGGGGCGACTGGTGCGTGAGGACTACCTGCCGCTTGTCAGTGATACGTGCTTTCACGTGAAAAAGTCATCATAAGTCTCCAATAACACCAGAAAAAGTCGCCAGATTTGTCGCTAGTCGCTTTTTAGAAAAAAAAGTCGCTAAGGGGTCTGAAAACTCACTAAGTTGGCAACACTAACACTGGATGGATGCTTTTGGCCATCACAGATAGCAACCTTTGTTGCTTTTTTTTTTTTTTTTTTTAACCTGATTAAAGATCTCAGCAGAGATGTCGGGTTGTGCATTAAAGAAGTGTAAGACGTTGCTTGGATGCTGGATTCGGTTTTTAGCCGCCTGCTCTGGTGAGGTGAAGCGGTTGTTGCGTGATCCATGGAAATCTTTAAAGCTGCTTGTGTTGTCCTCTAACTGGTAGCACTGTCCTGGCACAATAGCCTGTTGCTTGGACACACTGAAAGAAATAAGGCCAGAGGTCTTGCATCTGTTTTGTTTTTTTTTAAGGAAGAAATTTATCTCTAAAAGTCTGTGCTGATGTTTCTAAATTGTTTCAGAGAGCTGTTCTTACCAAACATTGAGTTTCTGTCCAAAAAGGAAGTTATTGTTCAGATGAGTAATGGCCCTGTCCACAGAGTAACAGTCTCCCATCTCCACCATTGCTGCTCCAGGTTTACTCTTCATGAACTTGACCTGAAAGAAAAATAGACCAAAACAATATTACCCAGCAGTACACACAGTATTTAAACATGAACTTTTTATGATGACTTTTGTGCCGACACCTCCTTGCAATGGGACTTTACCTTTCAAAACAAACAAAAAAGACCTTCAGATTGTCTGAAGGATGGACTTGTCTTTCTCCCACTTCCAGCATCAACAGTGAGCTACACCATCACATAGTAGCTTAGAAATGGAGCCCACTAACATCAACAACCAACAGGCTTTTTTTTGCTATTGTTAGCAATGTTAGCAATCAAGCACAAAAAGACTAGCCAGCTGGCTGGCTTTGGATAACAAGCGATGTGTCCCTCTTAGCAGGTAAGGTGTTACCTACCATTACAGAAATGAAAGCTTTATCCAAGAAAGATCATCTGGGGAAACTGGAATTTGGCCCTCAGTGGAAAAAAACAAAAAACAAACAAAAAAACCAAACACTGGCGGCATTCAGTGCTACCCCTCGGCCTCCTAGCAGATACAGCTAGAAGGATATATCAGTTTATATATCAGTTTCAAAATTCTGCATCGCCTTGTTCTCAAGTGATCATATTCAAAAAATGTTTCAAGATTAGTACACGACCAAAATGGCTGACAAGTTAGTATCGCGTGCTAAGCGGTCACGTGTCTGCAAATCTTCTTTGCGCCCCTTTCAGTTGTTGGAAAGATGGCAAAATATTATAAATGTCCTTCACTTATGGGGTCTAACAGCAAAACAATGACTTGATGCTTCAGTCAGCTTTCACTTACCCTCTCTACATTGCCATACAGGCAAAAGATGTTGAAGACCTTGTCAGCATTGATCTTAGAGGGCTCCAGGCCATATACCATAAGAACTGGAGAGTCAGCGTGAGGACCGTACTCAGGCGGTGGCGGTCCATATCCAGGACCGTAGCGCTGGTTACCCCGACCACGCCCACCCATGCCTGGCCCCATGCGATGGGGAGGAGGGGGGCCATAGCTGTCATCGTTGTAGCCATGATAACCTCCCTGTGGTCCACCTTAAGATGGGGAAAAAAAAAACAAAAAACAAAACAAACAAGCAAAACAAAAAAAACACAATTGTAACAGATTTTGAGCAGTGTCCATTTTTCTACATGTCACACTAATTTGATTATGCGATGTTTACCATAATCAGGTGGGTGATCGCCCAGAAGAGCAGGCTGCCTCTGCCGTTTGTTAGGATTGGCATTGGGATCTATAATAGATTAAAAAAAAAAAAAAAAGTTGCCCATCAAACAGCTTCTTTACCACGTGTCTCAAAGGTACCTTGCATGGGCTACAACATGCTAAGGGACATGTTTGTGAATGGCATGCAACTGAAGGGCCTGAAATCTTTAAAAAGTGTTCAAACAGTCAGCAGGTTTTACAGGTGACATAATGGAGATTTTCTTTTTCCACAGTGACTTTGAAAGATAGCGTTCAAATTTTAAAGTCTTACATCTGCCATTCTACTACAAGCGCACACACCTTGTGAATTGTTCCAATTGCCTTCACCATCAGCATCTGTGCAGGTACACATGACACACGTCAAATCCAATAAAACATGAAAAAAAGTAGCAATCTGGCAACACTGTATAAACACATTTCATCACATGCTCAGTTGTTTGGAATAGAGACATTAAAACAGAAAATCAAAGAGTAAAATACGCAATGTGCTAAGAGCAGCACCTGCTGTTTTATTGAAAACTATTTGAATATCAGTATACATTTATTACAAGCCAGGACACAGATATAACATGAGGAGTGAAAAAACATCAAGCACTGAAACTAATAACATGGTGAAAAATTAAACCAGCGACGTCGGCTCATTTAACTTCAACAAAAAGTACGAACAGATTTATTTTTGTTCAAAGGCTTTCCTTCAGCTCAGTTCACCAAAACTCAGTAAATTAAACTCCTAAACCAGTATCTGTTTAGCAGGCACCTTCTCTGTAAGGTTAGGGTAGAACTTCTTTACTCCCTATGCAATTACTTATCTAAACCATCAAGTTCTCAGTAATAATTTTGTCACTATGTGCACATCATCCGTGGTAAACAATCATTTCCGCCACCTGTTTGTTTATTTACAGGCTGCAAATGAAGGTCTTCATGTGGAACCTCTATTTAAAATGCTTTCAATGGTGCATTTAAACCTAAACATCAGAACATCTGGCACAGCACTCAAGCACACCCATAATCCTAGTGTCAAGGACAGTTTCACAATCAGTGTTGGCCATGTTGGACAGCTACATTGGCCTGACGGAAATATTAAAACTAGCAATGCGAGTTGAGAAATCTGGAAGGAGTCACCAGATGTCAAGTCTTATTTTCCAAAAATATAAGCATCAATCTCTCTCTCTCTCTCTCTCTCTCTCTCTCTCTATTTGATTTAAAAAAAAAGAAAAGAAAAACTTGGTTCCAATACATCCTTACAAACCATTTCCCATGTTGTTGTGTCATTATGCATGATAACCAAATTTCACATATATATAAAAAAAAAAAAAAAGAAGTTAAAGATCTGCCTTGTGACTCACATTTGAAATTTTTATCTCATACTACAGTCTAAAATGCTTTGAAATCGACTGGACTTTGTGAAGTTTTGTGAAGACTTTTAACCTCTCATCCAAAAAACAACTCTACACACACACACAGGTCAAGATCAAAGATCAAAGACTGCTTGGTTCATGTGTTGGACTGCAGCAACCTATAATTGTACTCTTTAAAATGAATTACGTGACTATTACATAAAAGACATCTCCATCTCCCAATTTAAATCAACAGTATGCGATTTCTCCCCACAATACTTTTGAACTGTTAACCATGAAGTTAGATTATTCATTTATTTCAGTACTTACAGCACCATACATGGAGCATGGGACACAGTGAGAAGAAAGGGGGCAGTCTTCAGCAAGGATGCTACTCGCCAATCTCTGACTCCAGCCTCAACTCATTCTCCCTCTTCTTGTCTTTTCTTTCTTCTTTCCTTCCTTCCTTGCATCTCCACCACCAGAGAGAAAAGTACTTCCATGCGTCCATGTTGGGTTTTGACTTGCTGCCGCTCTGTTTTTGGAAATTGTGCTATTAGAGGCTCATTTCCAGCTTACCGTGCTCTGACCATAAAGCAGGACATATGCACCGATTGAGTGGGCTGTCAGTCCACAGACACACTGAGCCAAACCTGCATCACACGGGAGGCGTTAAAGGCATCACTATGGTCCAGTGCAAAAAAAAAAAAAAAAGGAAAAATGAAAACAATGCAGAAACAACACAAGAATAGCACAAAGAGGAGGAGGGAAATGGGAAGGAAGGTACAGGGAAAAACAAAAACAAACAAAAAAAAAAACCCAAAAAAAACAGAGTCCATAAATGCAGAAAGCTTTGGGAAAGACCTGTAATCTGTTTGCCTCTGTGCTTGTATGCTTGATAGGTGTCTGATGCTTGTGTCTTCATGGGCCCCCCCATGGATATTTCTTCTTGTGTAAAAATGGCACTCACTTGATGTCGTTTATTTGGTTTAATAGCTGTCAGCCACTTGCAAAGCTTGACAATAAGTCACTAGAAATATGATGTGCTGTCATAGCAGTTCAGCTGTATGTTGCCTTGGATATTCGGATCGCTGTGTTGTCATGTGGTGTTCGGCACAGGAAGGTAGAGATGAGGAGTATTAGCATGGCCTCTTTTTTGTATACCGCCCCCATATGTGATGTCATCTGTTCCCTGGTCAGGCTGAGTGTGTCTGAAAACTCCTTTGTTGCTTCCTGTGGTTGTGTTAGGGTAAGCACATCCCAACAGTTGGGAGGTGTGGTCGCTATGGCCACACAGCTGACCCCCACCCTCATCATCAATGTGTTGTGTCAAAGTGGGGACTCCTCGGAGCTCTGCAGATGGCATGTACTGTAGTGGTAAAGTGATGGTAGTAGATGCTTATCAATCTACAACATCAGTCTGTAGTGGATATGCGGGGTGTCTGTTCGCATGGCCTTCGAGTATTTCTGTCCCTCAATATGAAAATGGTGGCTACTGCCCACCATCAAAAATGAAATGGATTCCCATGTCAGGTGGTGGTGATGAGCTTGGAATAAGGGAGTACCGAGTTGAGGTTGTGTTCCGGTATTTGATGCCCCACTGTGTCCGACGTACAGTATGCCATAAAGCAGATTTACATTAGTTGTGGTTGCTGTTATGCTGTAGCTGTAGAAGCCGTTGTGTCTGCTTAGAGGTTGAGGTAAGCCTGTATGATTCTGCACCGTGAGGACACAAGGAGTACCTCTAGGTCGTAAGGCAGTGCAAGCTATGCAATATCAAAAACTTTCTTACGAGGACATGATGTCAAAAACCTGTATGAAACTTGCAATGTACATGTTGTGGTTCTGGCTGTGTGTCAGACAAGTAACTACACCTTTTACAGTGTCTAGTGAAAAATATAAATTCTCCATCAGACAACTGCACCAAAGTAAAGCATGTGCCTGTGATCAGGTTTAAAAAAAACAAACAAAAAAACAACAAATGAACAAACAGCAGCAGTAGGGTCTTTGTGATCAAGGTGAATTGTCTTTTTCCAGCTACCGTGACATCTGAACAGCCAAGAGTATTAAACTGGTCACAGACTTGGCAGTGCAGCAACACTCATGTTTAAGCATGAAAAATCTTATATAATTACCCAAAAAGGTAGCCATTTTCATTCTACACCAATTTTGCTAGAGCTGGTCCTAACATTTCGTCAATACTCAAGGTACGCAAAACACATTAGGAACACTGAACTTTGGAGCTTTACTATTTATTTGATTTATTTCATGAAATGCTAATTATCTTGGGTTCCACCAAGATTATAACACATGAAATCGGCATTTAACCCATCTTTAAGCTCACATCACTTTCCATATTGTTAACTTTCACTTTGGTTTTTTTTGTTAAAAGTGATCATATACTTGACACGTGTGAAAACCATTCATCGAAAATTAATTAAAAAATTAAGTCTCATACTATGACACTAGGACTGTTCGATATCACGATATGAAAACGTCTATCGTTTCATTTTACGCTATCGTTTGTTTCGTGGTGTCACAAAATAAACTGTTTATGGCAATATTTTCTCATCGTTTTGATGGTCACTGTAGAACTTCTTAAAGTTCTCTCTTTCTC